>NC_086228.1:36758180-37358180 GCF_036321145.2 Pelmatolapia mariae | reverse complement strand
ATGACTTCTTTAAAATGAAGTTGGTTGTGCTCGAGGCAGATAGTAACTTATCAGGGAAAAGGCTGGGAAAGAGTAAGGACGACAGAGACAGTGAAGAATGCCCCTACGCGATGGGGAAAAAGGGGAATTTGATAAAAAAATTAAGGGAAAGAAATGGTTGAGACACAGTCAGGTAAAGAAAGAAAATAGATAAAGTGTGCACCAGGGTGCTTAAAAAGAGATGTGACATCCTACAAACAAAAATAAATGAGGTCTGGAACAGGGGCCATTATAATCTCCAAAATACATCCAGGTTCTTGTTTGGCCCACTCACAATCGCATTCATATTTTTCTGTCCTCGCTATCCATCATTTTCTCTGACTTCCTCTCCCGCTACATCTCGCTGTCTATTCCTCACATTTACCTCTTTTTCATTCCGTTTTGCTTTTTTTTCCTATTCCTCAATGAGACACACACACACACACACACAATCCTAATACCCTTTCCAGACAGGCGTTGTTAAAATCCAGCTAGGCTGAATGAATACCCAGCCCGCTTCTGCTGGCTGAGAGCTCAGACTAAGGAACTGATTGTTTGTATTATTTTCATGTTGAGGCGTCCAATAAAATGAATTCCTCAGTTTGCAGAATACTGAATGACATAGGTGTCATTTTTTGAGATTGCCGGGTCTCATGTGGGGTTTTTTTGTGTGGAACTGCTTTTGAAAGGACCCAGGTGAAAGTACTTGATTACAGCATGCCATTTTGCAACAGTAATTCCATAAGACGAGTTTCTTTCTAAGAAATTCTGCGATCCGTGTATATGCTCTGGTAAAACCCACCTCGAATCACCTGATCTACAGAAACACTAATCAGTTTTTGCATTTAAAACGAGGCCTCTTCTTTACGTTGCCAGTCCCACAGTCACCCCCTGATACCTGCTCCGCTGCTGTCGACTGCTTGTTCCACTTCTTGTCAGCACTGCACAGATCAACGCTGTTTCATTGTTTTCATCTACAGAAACTGCTGTTTGTGGTTCCTTCATCTCTGTCTTCTTTCCAAGAAGGAGTTATTCTGGGTAATTTGGCAAATGAAAAACCTGCTGTAACAACTGTCATCTGACAAATAGAAGCTCCCCACTGCTGTGTGTATACAATGATCTGTCAAAGCGAAGACGCCCAGGCCCAACTCTTCTGGGTCACCGTCTAAGAGCAAGACTCAAAACTTTTATATGACTCCAACCCTGAGAGGCTTTTATAACGTGCTCATGTGCTCAGGCTGTGCAAACAGTTTCTTTCCACTGCCCTGCTGCATTTCCAGGACCTTTTGTCACAAAGGTTATATTTAACTTTCTCACTCTTACATCTGTGCCATGCACTGATGTCATGTAAGCATTAAGAAGGCTGGAGTCTAAATGTAGCGCTTCCACCTTTCACAGAATATTAACCTTTAGCATTAGTGCTGTTCTTACCATATTGCAAACTGATTTTAAGCCAAGTGCACTTTTGACTCAATATAAATTATTAATAGATTTTCCTATTTTAAATTCAAACTACTTCTGCAATGTGTCTCAGTGTCCATTTTTGGCATTTGTGTGGATTTCCTGACAAGCCACTTGTTGTCACCTTAAAGACAACCATTTGCATTAAGCCTGCAGAATACTAATAATACCTGTTTAAGGTATTTTGCTTTGGAGGCCTAGCCTTGAAGCTTTCTAGTGAGGTTTAGGTGTGTGTGTGCATCCTTTTCTCACTCAAGGTCAACAAAACAGGATTTAAGAATTAACGGCCCCTACTGTGCACTGGTTTTTAGCTTTCCCAGTGTACTGGTCACATATGCCGAGTCCCAACCACTTGATATGTCAGTTTGATTAATCCCCATTTATGACTCGTGAAGTTTATGTGTAGTAGTCTCTTCATGTCTGCTTATAGAAAACACTTTATAGTGAGATACTCTAACGCAGTGTCCACTGTAACTGATGTGTTTGTATGTAGTCTGAACATGGAACATTCGTCTGGCTGAAATGTCTTGACACTTGATGGTTTTTCCATAATATTAATATTCAAAGTTCTAGAAGCCGAAAGGCCATAATGTCTTTGGTGCTCATCTAGACTACCTAGTGCCATCAACAAGTCAATCTTCCAATGCAAAAGAAACAGAAACATCTCATTGATTAACTGGAACAAACTTTGGTTGAGACATTCTTGGTTCCAGATGATGCGTCATATTCATGGGATTCCCCAAGTTTCACTCCACCACCAGCATCAGACTGACATTTTTGGCCCAATGTGAGGCATCGCAGCTACTGGATGAATTGCTTTAGAATCAAGTGCACACATTCTGTTCATCCGAGGATGAAATGGAATACATTTGGTGATCGTCTAGCCTGTAATTACATCCTGTAGCACCACTATTGGATTACCCTTTAAAACGAATAATATTCCCACCAGATAGATATATACATATATACATAGATACAGGAAACATCTCAAACTGACCTGCAGTGCCCTAAAAAAAGGCAAAATGTTCCCCAGATCCATAATAATATGCAGCATAATTAGGAATCTCGAGGTGAATGCCTGCACTGAGTCTGTACTGCTTTGTTCTAATCCAGAGGAGTGGGACCTGTGCAGTGATGCATGTCAGACAATCTGGAAGATGCAGGCTGCTGTAAATGCTGATATTGCATCTTAGCATTTTATTATGTTGGTAGTACTTATATTGTAACCGGTGACATGTCTTCATTTAAATTGTCCAGTGTGTATCCCTTCACTTACTTTATCGTAGTCAGCTGAGCACCCCTCAGTTCTTTATACTTTGTCTTTGATATGAACATTTATTCAGAGATGCAAAGATGCACATCTTCTCAGACTCGCCTCTCTAACGTTGTTTCCAAACTACTCAACCTGAGCTGTTTCTCTGATGTACTCATTTCTAATCTTGTCCACTCTGTCTCGGTCACTCCCATAGAAAGTCTTAACATCTTCAGCTCTGTCTCCCGTCTTTTTCTTAGTGTCACCGTCTGAAAAACCACTGCCCTGCTGTCTTTGTGTCCTGCACCACCATGTCAAACATCCCTGCCAGTGCTGCATTCCTCATAAAGTACCACAGTGCCTCTGTTGACACCTTCTCATATGCTTTCTCTAGATCCACAAAGACACAGGGCAACTCTTTCAGACCTTCATCTGTATTTCTCCACTACAGCTACCACTACATCTACTACATCTCTGCACATTACCTGTACAAGTACACTTCCTCTCTATTCTTCAGGCATCATCTAATTCTCCAGAACTGTGCTAAACAATCTGGATAGTCTGCCCTCTTAGCCAAACATCTCCACAGTGATGTCATCAGGACCAGCTGCCTTGCCATCACTTCCTACATCCATCCTCATTTCTCTCTGTTTCTTTAATAATCAGTTCCTTAACACAGTCTCTCATTTCAACCGTGTTTTTCTCCTTCCTTAGTGCACACCCTCACATATAACCCTCACCATTTCTCTCTGCCACCTCTCTCTTTGTTCTACACCTAGCCTCACTGTACTCCTGTCTAGTTTGGCTATCCCACATTACTTCCGTTCTTTGAATAATAATAATAATAATAATGGATTGCATTTATATAGCGCTTTTCGAGACCCTCAAAGTGCTTTACAATTCCACTATTCATTCACTCTCACATTCACACACACTGGTGGAGGCAAGCTACAGTTGTAGCCACAGCTGCCCTGGGGCAGACTGACAGAAGCGAGGCTGCCATATCGCGCCATCGGCCCCTCTGGCCATCACCAGTAGGCGGTAGGTGAAGTGTCTTGCCCAAGGACACAACGACCGAGACTATAACTCTCCTTCTCCTCTTTCCTTTGTCCAGAGGGCACACCAAACACTTTCTAGGGAGTTTCTCTCAACACCACAGCTCTACTTTCCAAGTTATCAGCCATCTCTTCTCTACCACCCAGAGCCTGTCTCAGCTTGTGCCTGAACTCTGAGGAACATACTTCCTTCTTCAACTTCCACCATCTAATCCTTGGCTTTACCTTCACTGGCTTCCTGGTTTTGCAAGTTAAATAAGAAAAAAGAAAGTAAAAAAGGTCAAACATCAAGAAAATACAACCCAAAAATGCTCCTACTGAGCTCAGCAGAGGAGAGCAAGTTGAAACTGATGATTCACTGAAACAAGGTGGATGATTTAAATTGTCAGCACCTCATTCACCTCTGGTTGGGATAATGTTGCTTACTGCTTGTTGTTAACTCCCTCCTCTTGTCCTGTTTAATTCCTTATCTGTCAGCATCTACCATGTTTCTGTAGACCTGACTCTTGAAATGATGCATTTTTCATAGCTCTGTGATTAATTTCTGCTGCTCCCCCTCTGTATATCTCCGGGGGTTTGATTGCTCTCCCTGCTGCTTAAGCACAGCATATACAAAAACTGTGCCACCAAAAAACAACTGGATAACGATTAGGCCAGCAATTATTTCATCATGAGAGAGCATTTCTGACAAAAGTATTGCAAAAAAAATTCACCCTAGAGGACATATATATAGTGCTAACCTCATTTAATGACTTATTCAAAAAGACTGCCTATGGAAAAGTGCATTTTCCAAGAAGCTTTTATTGATTTATTTCATACATTGCAGCGTTATCCTTTTTCAAATTATCCTTGTTTGTTGTTGTAATCCTTAGTTCTCGGTTTGCTTACGTCTCCTGTGTCTCTTCCTTTTTCCATATGCCTCCACCGTTTCTGCTCTTGATTGATGACATTGTGTTTTCAGTGTTTTCAGCTTGTTTCAGTGTCTCAGGCGACTCTTAATGGTATAGTTCCTCTGGTTGGAGTCAACCTGTCTCCAAACAGCCGGGATTTTACTTAGATCAACTGCAATCACTCTCAGATAGATTGGCAAAGGGCTGCAAATAATTTTTATATAATTAGTTTAATACTTTGCAATCATTCTGAGTCAGCCTGTTCCTCTTCTGTAAAGTGTCTCTTTGCAATTAGGGCATTGACTCATCTGGTTCCCAACTATCCTATTCTAGTAATATTCATATGAAAAAGCAATACTGCAGAGTGCCTATTTCATTTTTCCTCTCACCATCCTGCAGCAACTATGTCACAATTTCTGGAGGAGTTTCTAATATCACAACTAGTTTACATGCAACTGCCAACTTTATCCCATTTAATCACAAACTAACAGCAGACTGACTCCAACAGTTTTATTGCCATCACTAAAGCTGCTGGTTGAAGTTACCTGGTCCCCATCTTTAAAGCAAGCTTTTGAAAGGCGATGACACTCTAAGTTCACTGAACATAGCTGCAGTAATTTTGTTTGTGCTACAGTCTCCAACCACTGTGTAGCCAAATGTAACTGTGGCACTGTGAAGCTTTCCCATTTAATGGATGTTCTATCCACTTCCAGATATGAGTTCTGAGTGATTATTTTGGGATGTGTCCATTAAACAATGAAACACATTTTTCTGGAAATGTTGTACAAAACTTTGTGCACATGTTTAAAAAGTCATTTCTAATTCAATCATGAGAAACAGATGTTATAAGTGGATGAATTCCAAAGTGTTACTGTAAACTGAAACTGAAACAAAAGGTGTTATCACAAATTTGATAGACAGCATGTTGACATAGCCATCTGAAGTTCTTGTTTCAGAAAGGTGCGAGCGTGATAAAGCGTGTGCGTGTGCTCCTAACCACTCCTTACCTCTCAGGGGCGAAATCCTTCCAGGATTCCCAACCTGCACTCCAGCACACCTGAAGCAATCGAGCTCAACTGTTTGCCATCCGCTGATTAGCCGCCCACTACTGTTAGGGAGAACCTTCAGTCTTCACCTGAGTGTTGAAGTAACCATGTTAGTGAGACCAGCTCCAATCAGCCTGTGGCCTGCCTACCTGTTCTTCTCTTCTTTACAGAACATGCTGGTCCTGTTCATGTGTGATTTGAGTGCTGAGCTCATTAATGGACTTTCCCCTTCTAGGGACCTTGTAAATAAAGACTATGGATTTGTCCCTTGACAAAGATCTGATCTCTTGAGTCCTGTGTAAGCACGGCCCGCCTCACTGATTATGACACTTAGAGGGAATTTTAGAGTTAATAAAATTTCAGATAAAATTAAAACCATGAATCTGAACAACGGAAGGGGAAACGCATGAGGAGGATGAGCATAAGTGTAGTCAGATAACTTCATAGCTCTCATAAAACCTAATGAAATGCGCAATATAAAGAGTGCTCCTCCTCTGGGGAGCAAGTCATTCAGTGAATTTGAGAAATTATCTGTTGATTGGATTTGGATATTTCAATGAAATGAAATGAAGGAGGGTCATCAAAATCACAAGCGAAGCGCATACGTGCAGCAAAAGAAATGTGAAGACTACAAGATCAGCAGACTCATTTCAGTCACTGTCTCTCAAATTCAAACATAAAAAGAGGTGATTCTCAGCTAGAGTTGAGGGATTGGTAGAAAAAACCCTCGTGGCTTAGTAATCGTCTGCTGAGAAACATGAACATCTGCTGGCAGTTTTTAAAATAGCAGTGAAATTGATTTTAGTGTAACCGAACCCTGCAAACCACAAATGCACATGCTAAAGTTCAACAGGCTCATTTGCACCTTTCACTTCCTTTACTCCTATTCCCACTCATTCTGTTAAGGTCAGAGACATTTTAGTGACCCACAAGCAGGAATTTAGCACCGACTTCGAATAGCTGCTGGAGTGGAGATGGAGTGCATGGTTGAAGGCCTGGCATTGCAGATGGCCGAGCAGGTAGAGGACTGTAGATTGGGAGTGTGACGCGATTGGCTGAGGTCTGGCAGGCAGACTAGAAGGCCAAAGGTGAGTGAGGCAGGCTGGAGAATGCAGTCATAGATGAGCTGATGTAATAACATAACAAACTTAGCACTGACCCTGTATCTACTACACTGCAGTAAGTCGGGAGGTGGCGGGACATTTAGTGCTAGTGATGATCGTATGAAGCAGGTATGGATGCTGACTGAAGGGGACCAGTAAGGTATCGACATGCTGACATTTATACATTTCTGCACAGTGACCCCAAAAACCACCCTGGACCCAGCTGTTCAAATATGCGCACCAGAGCTAATCGCCACCACTCAAGAAAATGCTTGCGAATCCCCCAGACAGAATGTTTTAGACGCTTCCCAGAAGCAGCGCTCCGGTCCGTGTTGCTAAAAATAGAGTCGGGTCTATTTTTTTTCACAGGAGCCGTGTTAAGCAGCGCAGAGCAGGAAGTCAGAAGCAGGAGTGGGATTCATCCCATCTTCATGTCAGTTTCACTGGCAGCAGCTTTAAGTTTTTGACAAAGAGGCATGAAAGTGAAGTAAAACTCAACCAACTTGTGGTATTTTTTTGCCCTGAAGCATCAGCCCATGAAACTAATTTGGTAACAGTGCCAAAAGCTAAATGTTCACAACCTCAAATATATATATATATATATATATATATATATATATATATATATATATATATATATATATCCCTGCACGTAAATAACACATGTATTGCATTATATTAACAAATATTTCGGTCTGTTACAATGGTTTGCCCCAGGAACTCTCACATAGATGACTGGCCTCTCCTCCCTACTGCTGTATTAAATCCCAAAATATCAACTCAACTCAATTAAGAATCATCCCAAAAAATAACCGCAAGCTAAATGAGCATTTACACACAATCAGTCATGAACTAATAAACCTATAAGATAACATCTACTGGTCTCCCATTATATTTCATAACAAAGCTCAGCAGAAACACCGCTCTTCTGAAAAGCTCCCAGTGGGATTTGAAGCCTCGCCTGAGATTTGTGTTCACAGACACACACCCACTGTGTTTCCAGGTCAGGAAACATAGCAAACAAAACACAAAAGACACGAGGAGAATGAAAACAGAAGGACGACGGGTCGTGGTCAAGTCACATTCATAAGCTCTTGATGGTTAACAGTCTGTGTAAATCATAACCCATTCATAATACATACATTTCCCTTATGGCCTTGACCATCTTTATGCAGCTACTCGGTATCCATTCAGTGATATCTAAACTTTCTTAAAATAAATCATGTACACCTCAAGTTTTCCCCTCAGGTGACAAAGCCACTGAGTTGTTGGGAGTTTGGAAGTGTTTAGAACTTGTATGTAAGTAGTGTTTGCTGATTTTAGCAGGTATCATGGTTAAAATGCTCCTCATATGGAAATAAAGTGCTTGGCTGAGTGTTTTCATGATCAGCACAAAATGTGATTGAGGCAGCTTTTTCTTCGCCTGGTGTTGGGGGTAAAAAAAAAAAAAAGTTGTGGACATGCCCTGGAGAGACCCAACTCCCAAATATCTAAAATAAGAGATTACAAATTTGAGACTTGAGATGAAGCTTGGATGTGGCCACCGCAGTCCCCTTTCCTTCTGGATGTTCTCCCATCACTAGGAAGCTTTGCAGCACTATAGCTGCTCTATCTCCCCTGTGACAGCAGCAGGAGCGGCCACGCTAATCCAGTTAGAGAAAACTTGCTCACTCACTCTAAATACCAGCTGCAGAGATTATTCCTTTGGGTGAAATGGCACTGTGTATATTTGTGTATGTGTGTGTGTGTGGGTCCGTGTGTTATGGCATGTGTGTGTAGGTCCCTGTGGAACACATAGTGTAATCACAGGAGGCGATTACTTGGTAGCCGTCAGGTGTGTGTGCATGCAAGTCCTGGGAGAGCAACACACTGTAATCACAGGAGACTGTTACTCAGTGGCAGTCAGGTGTGTGCATTAAATGGTTGTAGTGATAAGGACGTATGCACTAAGATAAAATGACTGCTCTGCAGATAGGGCAGGCAGCTACAGCACCTCACACACACACACACACACACACACACACAGTCCCTATCTATCTGCATCAGCACTTTGGATCTGAAAGTGCACTTCAGTTTGCAGTGAGAAACATCTCCACTGAACATCAACACACTTTACACTGAAATGGCCTAAATGGTTATCAGAATCCCAATCATACACACTGATGAAGATCAAGTGATGTAATCCTGTCTTATGGCTGAGTCACACTCGAGTAAAAATATGGTGGCAACCTTCTTTGACTCGGAACATTTGCTTTTGCATTCTTTTGTTGTTAATATTGAAAGGTTACCTGGTGGGAAGCAACCTGTTACCAACTTCATCAAAGGAAGATTGTCAAAAACAAGGTTGTCAAAGTTTCCAAATAACTGTTTCTAATTCAAATGCAGTATCACGGTGCAGCGTGTAACAGAAGTGCTGTGTCTCCAAAGTATGAAATGAACACGCATGCAGAAATTGCAATAAGTTTCAATAAGTTGCAGTACCAGCAGAGCAGACCAGCATTTTAGTTTAAGGCAACAGACATCATTAACACATTTACATGTATATACATATTAGTGGTCTAGCTTAACTGTTTCTGGTATAGAAGAACGCTTCATACCTTCCTTGGTCATGAGCGACTCCTTGTCTTTAACTCTCCCTCTGCTGGTACTGCAACTCCTTCATCATTATCAGTGATGAAGGAGTTTAGCTGTGACGATAACTTCTCATCTGACTAAAAATCAAAAAGATGAGCCTAGTCCTCTCTCAAATGTAACTGTGGAATTAAAAGTCTATGATTTGGGGACAGTTTATAAGAGAGAATCCGTTGCTCAGCCTGTGGTTTCACCTGAAAAGAAGCAAAGAAAATAGTTTAAATCTACCAACCAAGAAAATCTTCCTGTCAACTACTGACCCACAATCCACTGTTACATAAACACAGAACATAAAAATAAATTTTAAAGAATCAATGGAAGTTTGGTTTACTAATTAAGTGATTTTTTTAATACAATGGACCTATTAAGCTTTTCCTTATTACCTACACCTTATCCCTATGAGCCAACAGCTCAGTATTCAGACCTCCTCTAAATACTTTGTTTTGGTGTTTTTCCATGTCTGGATCTGTATGACGTCAGTGATGTCAGCTAATAATAATATGGCTATCTGCAGCACACAGCTTTAACTGTGAGCACACAGCACTCAACCCACCTGCTCAGGTGGGCTCAAACCTGTTTGTGAGCAACAGCCAATCAGAAAAGATTTAGATTAAATTGCCCAAAAACCTTCAAAGACAAAAAGGATCATTTTTAAACGTGAATCATACATATCAATCCTACTGGAGTCTAAGAATGAAAGTGTTGATGTGAAAAAGAGCACAGTAGGTATCAGCTGTAATTTTCACACAGACAATCTGCAAATGCCGTAAACTTTATTATTCCGTTTAAGGTGAACATCAGTAGAAGCCCGTCCACCAACTAGATGCAATACAACTGCAACATTCATATCTGTTTGTGACTCTTTCAGCCACTTTTTTACCTCTTTAGCAGTTTTCTTCTTATCTGTCTTAGTTTCCTTTCCCTTGAGTGCGCACACAAATGCTGGTTATTTTCAGTTTGCATAATTCAAAGCCATAACATGTGACTTCATAAAGCGTGGTTTCCAGTCATGTTGTCTCCAGAGTGTTACTACTTTGGCTCCTTTCTCACAGCAAATCCAAAGTGCTATTTTTGACACCAACTCATGAATCTCTCCCAGCTGTGGCAGTGATAGACATGTGAAAACCTTTCTGGAAACCTTTTTTCTTACTTCCAGTTGTCAGCTTTCATATTCAATTTTAACATCTGACTTTCCTCTTGTATCTGGACACCTCATTTAATTTTTACCTTGTCTAATTTTCACAATGCTGATTAAAGGAACGAGCAAGTGTACATATTTGTTCCTTTATCATTAAAAAAATTTAACTTCCTTATAAAAAAAAAATAACACTAGCACGAGTGTTTTTCCTCTCCTCACATCCACTGACTAAGAACCTAGCTTAAAGCTAAGGACATCCATTGACTCTGCTTTTAGATGAGATGTAATAAAAGTCACAAATAAACCTTGTGCCTCAGTGAAAAATAAGAAGATAGCACAACTTAAAAGGATGTGCTGCAGGGTGAGACACAAGTGCAGAAAAACAAAGCAGCAGCTGTATTATGGCATTTTAAAGGACAGCCTTGGAAATTCCAGCTTTATACTATTAGAGTTTCCAGGCAATCATCCTTCACCTCACTGGGCAGGCTTTTTATAACCATATACATCACAACACCAGTCTTGTATTACTGAATATTTTAGCATTTATTCCTCACTTTTTTTCTTGAAGAATTAACTTACATTGAGGTAACAGACAAATTCTCCTGGAGCTTTAACTAGGCTCCTGCATTCCTTATTCACTGAAGGTGTACTTAACACTGAGGTCTACATCATCATTACTGACGATCTTAACCCTAACCTCAAATTTAAAATATGTAAATTGTAATGCTGTCAGTGTTAATCTTGTTAAAATGACGTTAACGCCATAACCGCATTAACACAGCAAATCTGCGTTAGCGAGTTAACCGATCGCCCCGATCCGCGTCATTTTAACAAGATTAACGCTGACAGCACTAACAAATTGTCTTTTTAAAAATAATAATAATACCAATGCAACTTCGTAACATATTTGCAGAGGTATTCTCCAGTATGTAACTTGTATATGTAATTTAAGCAGTGTAATAGCAGCAAAGCTAACATGAGAGCCAATTTGGAGAGAACAAAAGTAGCTGATAAGTAGTTAAGTATAACTGCTAGTTGAAAGTAGCAGTTACTAATCATGTTTTAACTAGGAAAATCAGACTAAAGCACATGTCTAAACAAGATGGCAACAACTACATTGTTATATGCTCAAACAGGTCTTTGATACAGACTCACATAAAGTCAACAGAAAGCTGGTGGTTGTAAATTCAGAACTGTGCAAATGCCGCACTTGTGTACAATGGGAGGTGGTGTTTTGCATTTTTAAACACTATATGGACAAAAGACATTAGAATTGCTCAGCGATTGAAACCCATGCCATGGCACAGTGTTTATCTAGGAGGGAAGGAGCTTGACAAACTGATTTGTTGCAATGGTGGCATCCTATTACAGTCCCACTCTCAAATTCAGTGAGCTTCTTAGAATGACTTATTATTTTACAAATGTGCAGCAATGAAACTTAAAAACATCTGTATTCAGGTGCTATCGTTATCTTAGAGAACTACTGTGCAATTTGTTCCGTCTTCCAGCTGACCCGTTGTGTTGCCGACATGCTGTGTGGGCATCAAACACATTCTCTGGCTGCAGCGATTTGAGAAAAGACCAAGAAACAGTGTATTCTGCACATCAAACCTGACAGATGTAATTTGCCTGGTTGCGGACAATCTTTCTCAAGATGTTTTCACACAGGATCATTAATCACTTGTCAGTTCTGTTTTCCACACTTTTCTTGTTTAACACCTGATGAGGTTGTTGTGTGTAAAGTCAAAGATTTTGGAAGGCATTGCAGCCAGCTTGCTAAGCACCACTGAAGGCACCAAAGACTGTTATTCAGCTAATTCCAAAGGCCACTTCAGTCTTTATTGATGTTAGACACATATTCCATTTGGCATCCTAAGCATAGGTGATTTTTGTGAGTACTGCAGTCACATTGCACTTCTATTGAGCCATGTTCCCAGACATCATTTTTAACCTTTTGCCCTGAACATTTACAGGAATGTTTATGCATTGATTTGTTAGATCTGCATACATGGACGTTTTTCAGGTGAAAAAATTGAAAAGGGTGACAGATATCACTGAAGTTCCACTCTCAATGCTTTTTACACTTTCTTTGGTATTTCTTTTATATTTAAGCTGTATTTCCTTCCCTGTTTAATGTTGTTTTCAGTCAGTTAGCTGATACCTTAGCTGGTGCCTTTGTCAAAGCTCAATTTTCTTGCTTAATTTGTCCACGACAAACATTCATTCAGTTGAAATACTTTCAAAATCATGGTGACTGTAACAAAGAAACCTGTGTCCCTGTACATGAACAAACAGATTGCATTTTCACAAGTATTTCTAAACCTGCCAAGAGACCAGGCCTAAATGTTGAGTATGGTCACCATGGGTGTTTATGTGGTATTAAAGAAAACTCTTACAGATTGATTGAAAGTTGACTTTGTTCATCTCATCTGAGAAATGTGGTGATTTTCAAAAGTAATCGTTTGGGGAAACAGCAACAACTAAAAGAAAAAAGAAAGAAAAAGAAGATCCAATTAATCCGATTTATACCGCCAACACACTTAACCCTGATTAGTGTGTTTAGAATGACTGATAAGATTATATATTACTGCTTTAATTACTAAATATACTTGAAGACACCAAACTTGGTCTACCTTTTGTCTCTCAAATGAAATGTGGAAACATTTCTGTAATGCAGTATCATGTACTGGATGCACTTCATTACATTCCTGTAAGCAGATGGATTCTGCTGGTTGGCTGCAAACATATTTGATCAGATCTGATGTATCGATTTTAAACAGACGTTGAAACTCAGAGAAGTGGTCGATTTTCTGTTCCTTGGTTTTTCATCAAAACTGCACAGGTTAATTTCCTCTGTGAGCTTTGTTAACCTGGCACAGAATTAAAGAGATCAGAGTGATAAGAACCAGAACTTCCAATGTTTCTCTGCCTATCTGTAGAGACTGTATGTTGTCTTGGTTGATTTTATCAGAATCTAAATCAATATATGCACTTGTAGGTTCAGCATATTTTTTAAAGATCGGCACATACGAATTGCCAACTGTTTGTTATTTAAAACTGTCATCTGACCACCAAAAAGACAGGAAACACACCAAATACATCAAAAGGAAGAACAGGTTTAAGCGTACTAATTGACAGTAATATAGTAAATTACACATTTGATGTTTTTGGTTTCACTGAAGAGATGATTAAATGGTGGCAGAAAGAAAACAATATATCTGTGTGCAGCAACTGGATTTAGAAAAAAGCAGCAGTTAAAATGGTTTTTGCAGGTAGGAGAAGATCTGGTGTAGAAGTGCAGTGAACTTCACTGATACACTTGGTCAACTGCCCATTGACACAAACATATAATTTAGCCAATCACATGGCAATAAGTCATTGCATTAAGGCATGGGGACATGGGTAGACTGAAGTTCAAACTGAGCATCAGAATGTGGAAGAAATGTGATTTAAAGAAATCTGAACATGACACGGTTGGTGGTGGCAGACAGGCTCATCAGAGTATTTCAGAAACCGCTGATTTACTGCACAACCATCCCCAGGGTTTACAGAGAATGGCTTGGAAAAGAGAAAATACACAGTGAGCGGCAGGTCTCTGGTTGTTCATGTCAGGAGAGAATGACTAGGCTTCTTTGAACCAATAGGAGGCCAACAGTAACTCAGACTCAGGTCAGAAAGCGCTTGAGTTCACTACACTCAAAGCACTCCACAGTCATCAGATCTCAAGCCAAAAGAGCACTTTTGGGATGCAGTGAAACAGGAGACTCATTTCATGTGCCGCCAACAAATCTGCAAGAACTGCACGGCATTATCACGTCAACATCTCTCAGGAATGTTTCCAGCACCTTCTTGAATCTATGCCATGAAGAATTAAGACATCTGAAGCCAAACTGGGGCCCAACCTGGGACTAGCAAGGTGTTAGTAATTAAATGGCTGGATGTGAAACAGGGAATGTTAGAAATCAATGGCAGGAATGTGTAATTTGTATTTTATCTGCAACTTTAAATATGTCATCTGTTTTTGTAAGGGTGTAATGGCTTCAAAATCCACTTTGATGTGTTCGTTGGCTGTTATTCAAATTTTCTTGGGAAACTTGGCAAGAGGCTTCTTTGTTTTCATGCTTTCAGTACATGGTAATGTCATAGTGACATTGTGTGGTAAGATCTAATCTATGAGTCGCGTGTAAATGCTTTACTTAGCAATTTAGACTTGTTAATAAAAATGTTACTGTCAGCAAATTGTCATTTCTTATCGGTAATTTTAAAGTCATTGTCAGTGCTCTGCCTGAGAAAATTTCAAACTATCTGCTCTTCAAAAGGAAAAGCTTTTTCATGGTAGTAAAAATCCTCATCTGAAACACAGTGAAGGACAAAAATAAAGATTACTGGAAAAAAAGGCTTCCACCTGACCTGTGTCTCTTGGCCCATTCGAAAATCAAGCCTCAGCACTCCAAGAAACCAGTACAGCATCAAAGATGGATTGTTCTGGAAAGATATTTAGTTTATTTCAAAGCAATTCCCTCCCAATTCACAGGTCTCAAGTGAAAAAGTCACACTGACCATCACGTGGAAAGCTGTGAAATTCCCAGCGGAGCAAGAAAACCACACTCGCACATTCACTCTTGATTGCCCTTAGTCATCGATGCGAGAGCAAACACACGCTGTTCTTGTTCATTTCGGTCCACAGTATACCCCTGAAGGTATTCCGGAAACACACACACACTACATCCACCCACCATACACCATCTCCAGTAGTTTCAGACTGTGGGGGAGAGACTGTCTGACAAGGTGCCAAGCTGAGTTCACTTGTCTCACAACTGACTGGGTGTTGGGGATTGGCAAGGGATCTGCAGTGATTGGTCAGTTCTCTTGAGAGCTGCACATATCTGCTAACAATCTAAGCTGCACTTTGGGCCTCACCGAGATTAAAGTTAAAGCTATAAATGAAGCTGTATACATCTAAGTCTGCAAGTAAGTCTACAGCCTTTAGCTGTGTTTTGTTGAGCTTTTCATTTAATACAGCTGTAAACGGAAAGAGTCACACTCTATGACAATGTCAGCCATTGTTGATTAATGTAAAACTGGTTATTCTCAAGGAAAGCTCAGGATACTGCCAACATATTAGCAATATAATTGTTTTTTAGCAATCCAGGTCACATTTAAATATTTCACTCAAAACCACAAATGTCACTTATGTTGGTGTGCTATGAAAAGTCAAATACAGTACCAAAATGATTAAGATCGATCGTCTGGGAACCATGAATGTATGTAGCAGATATTACACTCCATATTAACCAACAGAACACTGCATGGGAAAACTAACATGCTGCCAGATTAGGGTATGCTGTCACTTTAATTACATACATCCTTGGAAATAGTTGAATGTTTGTCCCAAATTCTGTCCAAAAAAAATCTGTCCAATTGTTGCTATGATACAATAACATACAATAAACAATTGTTTTTTTACTCTCTTTTGCAAAATTGGTGGCTGTTTAAAAAGAAGAGTTTCTCCTCATAGTTAGGGAACCAGACTGTGCTGTGACACTCGAGCTTATTTCATAGCTGTGTATCACTGGGTTGATGTTAGACACAGCATGTTAGAGTTCAGTTATATTGGCTCGGTTACTTTAATATTAATTGTTCCACAGCCATGTGCGCTGGCCTCGTGCCAACATTTGCAGGCCAAATGACGATTATCACACTCGCTGCGTGAGACCTGCTATGTGTGGCGCCGCTGTGTGAACCACTAACTGTCCAATAGATTAGTCAGTGTCACTTTCACTTCCTGCACACATTCAGGGAGATGTTATATGTCACTGGTGGGTTGAAGCAGACCCGTTTAGGACAATATTGTTCTGTTTTGGTTCACTTGCCTTTTCCTTTGCCTTTATCTCTCTTTGCTGTGTGCCTGTCCTCACAGTACTCCCCGACTACCCAATGTTTCTTTGATGCTCTTCTTCGTTGAATATTTTCTACTTCCTCATTCCACCACCGAGTCTCTTGTCCTCTTCTTTGGATTCACCAAACACCTTCTTGGCAGTTTCTTTCAGCACTATAGCTGTACTTTCCCAGACAGCTGGTAACTCTTCTCTACCACTCACTTTCCCCAATTTAAGCCTTGGCTCTGCTTTAATGTGCTTCCTCTTCTTCATTTCCAAAATCATCCCAAAGACAACCACCTGATGCTGCTTTGCTACATCCGCCCCCTCCAGAACAACACAGTATCTTATCTCTTCCTGATTGCACCTTCTGCAAAATGTAGTCCACCTGTGTCCTCCTCTTTTATACATCAGCTTAAAAAGACTGAATAAAAAACTTTAGCATATTGTTACAAGTATGTTCAGGTTATGGTACACATTAAAAGTGGAAAAGATTTATACTGATCTAATCTTTATATTTGCGTATCGACTGTATTTGGGTTACTGAAACAACAATAAACATTACAATTATAAGGCATAGGGGAAAACACACTCTGCTTGTCTGGTACTATTACATAATTAATTTAGATCATGTTTGATGCATACATACAGCCATACTTCCTATTTCTGGTTCTTTGTTGTTTAGTTATTAGAACAGTGGCTGTATCAAAGTATTACAGAAACCTGACAAAGAAGATTTGACAAATCTCCATCCCAATGCAGGCGATATGAGCCACATCTTTACATCAGTCTTAGTTTA
This sequence comes from Pelmatolapia mariae, assembly GCF_036321145.2. Taxonomy (NCBI): domain Eukaryota; kingdom Metazoa; phylum Chordata; class Actinopteri; order Cichliformes; family Cichlidae; genus Pelmatolapia; species Pelmatolapia mariae. The sequence goes on along the minus strand of NC_086228.1, from coordinate 37,340,908 downwards.
TTCTATAAATCCTTGCCCTTGTCTGCTGTCTTCTTCTCTGCTAGATCTGTTTGAATATTCCTCCCACTGTTCAATTTGACTGTGTCAGAAAACTCACTGCCAATTCTCACAAATGCCATCAGAAAATAACACAGGCGTTTTTGGCTTTGCAGAAAATGAGCAGTGAAAATTTTCACTGATATGGGATGGGTCCGTATTGATCAAGACAATTATCTGTGACAGGGAGGGCAGGCACTGAAGCAGCATTAGTCAGGGTTTAAGTACAGTAAATATTATGGCTGACATAATTACTATGAACAGGAGAGGGGGGGGTGAGGACAAGGGGGTGATGGAGTGTTTGCGTGGGCTCTCTCCGGGTACTCTGCCTTCCTCCCACAGTCCAAAGACATGCAGTTAATGGGATTAGGTTAACTGGAAATTCTAAGTTACCCATAGGTGTGAACACCTTACATAAAAGGGAGAACACATGCTAGAGACACGGTCACGGCTGGCTGGAGGTGTCACATCCACACACTGCCCACTCAGCCAGGGAACACCACTGTCATGTATTCTCAAACAGCGGAGGGAAGTAGTGATACTTTATGGGCGTGCATGGATGTGATTGAGACACTTTGGTGTCAGAAACACTGGAGCGTATCATTATGTGTTCAATCTGTGTCCAGCTGGTAACATAATGCTGTGCTGCCTTTGTCACTGTCCATGTTTTTCTTCATCTGTTGCACCGCTTCATGAACTCCCATTTTGCCTGCATCTCTTTTTCTTCTTCTAGTTTCCTCAGAGCCGCTTCTTTCTTCTCATTATTATCTCTGTATTTGACGGAAAATGCCAAGGTGTTAGCAGTGACAGTGAAAATTGTGCTTAAAAAATAAACATATATTTTTCACCCATTTTACAAAACAAACAAATAATAATAAATTAAGACATCTTTAAAATGCTTGTTTTGGGGGAAATTGGTTATTCACCCCAAAATTCGCACATTCGTTAAACTGCAGTAAATGCCATTGAACAGCACAGAGGACCAGCTGCGCTGTACCAGCTTCTCAGTTCATCCACTGCATGAAGCAAGCTGTTTTAACTGATGTCTTTTTTTCTAAGCTTTCTTGTGATTGGCTGCCTGTGTGCCTATGCTCTGCCCATGTTGGGCATATTTGCTCTCAGTGACATCATACAGGACTGTTACAGCTCTTAGCAGGCCCGTGTGATTTGTGTGGGTGTGTCCTGTTTCTCTTTCCTAGGCTGCCCTGTGTATCCATGAGGAGTCAGTGTGCAGCTGGCTCCACTCAGCAATCAGCCACCCAACAGTTTAAAAGCTGGAGGAGAGCTGCTCGGTCAGTGTGTGAGCCAGCCCTGAGAGTGGCGAGCTGTAGTGGTGTGTCTTGTTTAAGTGGTTTGACTGTGAGATTAGTGTTGTTTTGGGAGCTACTGATCAGCTAGTGTCTGCTGGCAGCACAGGGATTTTCCTTTGATTTGTATAATCACCTCTGCTTCTTCTTAGGATGTCTGCGCCTGTCCTTTATAGTGGTGTAGCCGTCTTTTTGAGTCGAGTCCTTTTCAGTAGAACTGTATTTTTACAGTTTTACCCTTCAGCTGTTACTCCCCTCATCCCCTAGCCCTTATTCAGAGACATAATGAGGGCCATGAGTGAAGTCTAAGCTTTCAACTTCTCTACCAGGAAAAGTTAGGAAAAAGCAGAATAGACCCCCTTTAACAGTAACTACAACACAAAACATGGGCCAACAATAACAATGTCAGAAAACCCATTCAGATTGGCAGTTCAGGCTGTTATATGTGCTGAAATGTATGTTTTAGTCTGCAAGAGAAATGTGTACACTGAAATCTTTCACCAAGCGTGGATTTAATCGGTGACCTGGATGGATTCCTACTTTGATGACTGTATATCTTATTCAACTAAATCATTAAAAACAAACTTCACTTGTAACATATCTACGCTCTCGTTGTATTTTGTGCTGCACATTCAAATATGTGTGACTTGTGTTTCCTGCTGTCTATGAATTAAATCATTAGTTACTGCAGTGTTCTTGCATTTGTTCACCGAGGTTTGAAAGTTATAAATAAAAGTGCCAGAAAACACACAACAGGGTGCAAGAGCCACAAATTTGATATCAGAGCTCAATCAACGCAACGCCATATATCTGCATTTGGTCCCCCACTGTAATCCAATTATTTTCTGTTCAAGAAACAAAGTGAAAAAGTGCATGAAATGAAACTCCCAGTCCCATTCACCACTGTGATCTGCAGCAGGAAGCCGCTCAATTAGAAGAAGCACTTTACTCTTAGTGGAAGCAACTTTGATGTTATCCCACTTCACCTCTAAGTATACAGGCTGACAGGAGGGGAGGACTTTATTATTTATTTATTTAGTTATTGCTGTTACAAAAATCATATCTAGCATCTTACCTTCTTCAGAAATGATCCATTTGGTCTTGAAAAAATCCAGCGTGCTCGTGGACCAAAAGTTAAAGTAAAGGCTTAAAAATGTGGCAAAAGCAATGGGTGACACAGTCGTTACATTATACAGTCCACGGTCACAGCATAGTGTGCTTGGAGATTTTTGGATTCTTACCCATTTCCTGGGAAAGATAAAACTGATAACAAATAATAACTACATTGGAGAAGAGCATTAGCACTCCAGAGGCATTTCAGCTATAGCGTTCTGGCCATGAGCCCAGGGTCATAGCACGCTCACTGCAAAATAAGCCAAGAAAAGAACTCTCAGCTTGGCTCCTGCAACACTTCACTGTACCCACACAGTCTTCATACATGCAAGCCACAGATTTACTTTAAGATTACAATAAGAGTATCTGGTGATGCTTTTTTCAGTTGTAATAAGCATTTTTGGTGTCAAACAAAGGGTTGCCTTTTCATTAGTCTTCATTTTTCTCTGCACTCTTTGATTTGATCATATGTAAGGAGACTGCTTTAAAAAATAATGATATATATTGTGATTGATGGTAAATATGCACACTCCATTGCTAATTACTCTTTATCTTTGGATCTCTATAACCGTGTAATGTGTTGAATTTGACACAGTGCCAAAACGGATGCATTTTGTAAGCCAACATCAATGATGGAAAGTATCGATGGTAGCTAGGTGAAGCTAAAGTGAAGAGAAAAAAAAGTATCTGTGATTTTATTCTCAGTGATACAAAAACAGAAAGACTGAGTCATTTATCACAGCAGCAAAAAGAAGAGCAAGTAAAAGTCTGTTATTTATGGAGATACTATGGTTTTGTACCACTGTTAAAATACTTTTATCATATTGTTATGATAGGATATTAGGTCAACGGTATGTACCATAGACCAGCGGTCCCCAACCACCGGGCCACGGACTGGTACTGGTCCGTGAGTCGGTTGGTGCTGGGCCGCGAGAGTTGAGGCTCGGGTGTCAAATTTATGGTTTTCAGGGTCTTTAGCATTATTTGTTTTATCGTTTTTATTGTTAACTCTGTTTCCCTGGGTCTTTTCCCGTGTGTTATGAATAATACTGGTTTTATTTTCTTGTATTTATCCGCGACATCTTTAAGGCAGGTCTGTGAAAATATTGTCAAACACAAACCGGTCCGTGGCACAAAAAAGGTTGGGGACCTCTGCCATAGATCAACTACAGAATGACGGCCAAGATTTTCTTATCATATTCAAATTAAGACTAGGGTCATGTTGACCCTTTAGCAGCAAAGGATCATATTTGATCAGCCATTTGTGAAAACTGTATTTATTCTAGTCTAGAGACAGTGACGTCGAGTATCAGACCCTAATTAAAATAGAAAAGTAACATTTTCATAAAGTTCAGCATCTCGTATCATTACTGTTTCACTTTAATATATTTTCAGTTCTTATTCATCGTCACTCATGTATTGTCATTCGTCTTGTTGTTTGGATATTTGGGTATTTTTTCCTATGCACTAAAAGAGACTCTAGTGGAAACAAACATAATAAAGAAAATAAAGTTCAGTTTTAAATCTCAGCATTAAAATAATTCCAGACATTGGCATTCTAGACTGGGAAATGACTGTCTTGTCCTTGATTGCTGGACTCCCTATGGAGTCCATATTTAGCTGCTTGTACTCAGTAGTCTGGCACCCTTGTGCCAGTGACTGAAATAGTGCCGGTCGATAATTTCTGTGGGAAATAGTGGTTTGTTTGTTTTTTATTAGATAACACGCTGCGTTTCTGGGTTGGAATTAACAAAAAGCAGAATGAATATTTTGTGCCAGTATAGAGACTTCAGGGAGACCATTTCTAAATAAGGCTTTGCTGTTATCTGGTAGTATTCAGCTTTTAAAATAGCTAGCATTATGGGTAGTGGCTGGGTCTCACTAGCACTCAAACTTAAAACAGAAAATGAGTGGGCGACTGAAACGCTGAAACACAGAGCGTTAGAAAAGGTCACTCCTTCTGGAAAGGTCCCAGAGGGTTAAGCCTCGGGACTGTGCTCTGTAACAGCCAGAGTGGATTCTGTTGGTGGCCTCAAAGCCTGTCACTGGCATCTGTCTGCAGGTTACGAAGACTCTTACTGGAATAAAGAGATGAACACAATATTTGTATATATTTACATCTATACAGCCTGTATAGATTTGAGGCTGACCTGGTTCTTGATACTAAGTTTACAGCAGATACTTGTTAAGCTCACATCTGGGTCTAAGTGTTCCATGCGAGGAAACTGGAACTCATCACAGTTTACGAAACAGCCAGTTACAGCTGGGTATATTCACTATATGTAAAATATGACATTCGTTCTGTTTTTACCCTGCAGGTCTTCTTTTGGCATATTTGTGGACTAATATATACACAGGACCAATAAACCGTTGGAACACATGTGAGTTCAGCAGCATCGACGGTCGAACGGATTAAAAAAGATTTGTCTTCGTGTCAAATAAGCTCAGATTTATTTAAATTGGAACCTTTTGTGTTTGACTTTGCTCTGGTTTGCCAGTCGTATCACTAACATTGCTCTGAACAGCCTTAGTCTGTCATGCCTGGGACCAGCCAGCAGCACCAAGGTGGGCGGCCATGTTTGCGGGCCTTTCAAAAAGAATGATGCTTGATTACCAGCTGTTAAAAGTCTATATCCAGTAAATTACATCATTATTAAATTTTCTATTAATAGTATTTATATGGTGTAATATTTAAAAAGTGACTTTACCAAAAATGCCTTATCTTGTGGTTATTCAATAAACTGTTGACCGGGGTAAATGTAAGCAATCACACTGATAAAATCTGTCCACATTATTAAACTCAGTCCAAAATAGTCAAAACTGGCTCTGTGGTACTTCCCACTTACATTCTCATAACACTGAAACAATACAGGGAGCACACTTGTGGCTGCTAAAAACATAATTGGCTTCTGTTATTCAGCACAAGTCAACATCTTGTGTAATCAAATGAATTGACAGACTTCGGTCTTGAAAAACATTTGTTGGACTAAAAGGACATAAAAATATTTACTACCTCAGAACATCAGTGCAGGGCAGGAGCATGCTGTTCTCAACGCAACAGAATTGATGTCAGTGACACCTGCGTTACATTAACAGTGCCCCCCCCCTCCCTTTGCTCCCTTTGCTCCTTTCACTTAAAGCCCTCTTATGTAATGTACTGCTACATTGGTTAATATATCACAGCTACATAATCTATCCATGCACTGCTATGAGTTTGTCACATGTATGTTTTCTTGTCTTACAGCCAAACATAAATTATACATGAAGTTCTTAACAAACTCTGGTCCCTCGAGTCTGGAGCTTGTTACATTGTAGACCAGTGTTGTACCACTGAGATACAGTATTCACAAGAATTACAAACGCAATGCAGTTACACAGTTACTCATGCACTACTGCTCATGGCAACACGAGAGTGCTTAAATGTTGCATTGGAACCGGTACTGTTAGATAAATATGTCATGTGATGGTGAATAGTTTAGTATATTTTAAAAGCACATAATAAATAAATGTACACCGATACAGTGGTAGCTGCTATAAATATGAAAGGCAACCAGGCTTTGTCAAAATGCGTTGGGTTAAACATGTTTCACATTCTTATCAGCTATGAAAGTTTATGAAATCTTTATATTTTTATTACACAAAACAGTAAAAAATGAATCTAGGATATTTCTGATAATTAGTAAACATTTCATTGTAAAAGTAAAACAACTAGTTGAACATTATTAAGAAATGTAAGATATTAGAGAAAACCCAAACATCCCAAAATATGGAATTTCAACATTTCTCTTGATGTATAATTTTTGGGGTTTTCAATCATATCTGTTCCACCAAAAATGTGCAAATATTTACATAAATAAATGGATTTTTTACACTTTCAGAGTTTGGACCTAAATAGTAATGAGACAGCAGTGTATGGAAATAGGCTCATCTAAAATTTATTTGACCAATTTTATAAAAGCTTGCATTGTATGTCTGCTTTATTTAGATGCATTTGTGCAAGTAGAAGTAAAAAAAAAACCCGAGTGCTGTCTGACATGGATCTGATGTCTGATGTAGAAAAACTGTAAACAATAAACAAATGCCATTAATGCAAACTAAAAACATAGTTATGTAAAAGTTATGAAACCATAATATAGACCCTTCTGAGAAATATAGATAAATGCCAAACAAGGATAAATCCAAATAAAACTGAATGGGTTACATTGGCCAACCTTCAGAAATGACTCATCGTGTGTCTTTGCTTGTGTAATACCATTACTAGCAACATTATGCAAAGAGCAACAAAGCTAAAAGTAAACACTGTGATGGCTTTCATGAACACAGGTTTCCGTCTTAACATTTGTGAAGCACAGATTTCCACCGTCAAGGTTAATCATTTTGCTTTCACATTACGGGAACAGTGATGACAAATTATGGATGTGCATTAGTGTTTTCTAAAACACAAGCTGATTATCATAAATATAGCTAATGGGAAGCAATATAATCTATCGTGTGTGTATGCAAACCTGGTGTCCGTCTTTAGCGGAAGAAATCAAAGAATAATCTGAAACTGTAACAAATGCCAGTCGTAAAAATGAATTGATAAAGTCAAGAGTGAAGCCAGAGGCTGGTTGGTCCGGTTAAAGTTTACTTGTGCTTCAAATCTGATCAACTAAATAAGAACAAGTGTAAAACTCAAATGAACCTGATTGCCTTTTGCTGGAGGAAAAAGCAGTTAGCAGTTATCTGACTTTGTAGGTACTTTAGAAGACACATGCTTGCCTTGTCTTCTCTCCTTGTCTACATTTTTATATGCTGCATCCACCTCATTAACCTGCTTTCATATGTTACGGCCTAATAAAATTAGCTTGATCTCTGTTACCCCGAGGCCTTTTAGACCACTGCACAGTTAGCCTTCAGACTCATGTTGGATTCATCAGATGCATTTACAGCATGGTGTTTCTATTTCGTGTACTAAGTCATAAAAAGTGGAATGTGAAGCAGTAAACGGGAACTTAGACATAAATATGGAATGTAGGAAATTATACAGCAAATTACAGCTGTGCTTTAAGAATACTAATATATGTTTTCTCCAAAAGATGAAATGTCCTTTAGCATTTCATGTGTAGGTAGGGGTTGTTTTCCATTGCAGATACCATACCTGTTTTATTACAAAGTTAATGCAGTTTTTTAAATGTGTTTGTACTTTTATTATTAGTTGAATTCTTCTTGAATTTCTTTGCAATCCTTTCTTACTGTAGCATTTTAAAAGACTGAGACAGTAATAGTTATCAAGCTGACTTATAATGTTTAAAGTTAATCATACAAACTGTGGTTAAAGCTGTTTCTGTAACATTTCTTATCACCGATCATTTTCCACTTTAGTTTTCCTGTTAGTAGCTTTAAGGTTTGACAAATGTTGCCACAAATTTTGGACAGCTGTTTGGTCTTCAGAATCAACTTTTATGCCATGAACCTATACTAAACAGCCCATAATAATGCATAAAATGAAGTGTGTGTGTGTGGGGGGGGGACTAAAAGATCATCAAACAAGATCATAGGTGTATGTAAACTGCCACTGTCACACCTCTCTCTAGTTCTTTTGGGGGTTAGGTACGGGCTTTGTTTGGGCCATTAAAGAATAGTCTTGGCTCCGTCTCTCAGCTCACTGACATGCTCAGAGGAACAGTGCCCAGTATCCGGCCAATTGCACTGTGAATCACGTTCTTGTATTTGGTGGCATTCTTTCTTGTGTCAGTTCAAACCAGCCTTCCTACACCAGAGAAGTGATGCCACAGTGTGATGCTGCCTCCCCCATGCTTCACCACAGGGATGATATCAGGAGTATTGTTTGGTATTTGTCTGACTAAGTGCTTGGGGATCTTTCCAAACAGTTGTGTTTTTGTCTAATCTGAGGAGAAAATCTTTGTTTTTCTTGGTGCTGTCAGAATCATTTAAGTGCCTTTAGCTAAACGTCAAGTGGGCGGTGTCTTTTACTCAAATTCTGTCTAGCATAAAAACCTGAGTGATAAAGTGCGTCTAAGTCCATGACATGTTGATGTTTGAGTACCAATCAGGATCCTGGATCCTGACAAAGGCTTTTCTTGTTCTATCGCTCAGTTTAACTCCTTAAGGTGGTCCTGCTTGTTCTGCAGCATTTCCACCAGCCATCTTGTAGCTGCTCCTGACGCCTGAGACTGAAATACCTTATCATCTTGTCAAGATGAAAAGGATCTGGGTCTAAACTGGAATCTGTCAGAATCATATATTCTGCCTCTTCCTTTCACTCCCTCTATTCCTCCTCTGAACTCCTCTCTTACTTTTTATGTGTTTAGTCTCCTGGGACCAAGTGCAGGAACAAAATGACTCCACTAATCTGTCACCTTCATTCTTTTCCTTTTTTTTACACATAAAGAACATCACTCTCAGCACACCGTAAGACATCTACTCACATCATCTTAGTACGTGGATGAGGAGAAAGCCCTCTAGCGGATAGCACACTACAATATCTGTATAACAGCCTGTTGGGGCAGAACTTACACAGGATTGGTTTAGGCTTCAAAATGGCAAAAACACTAGTGAATGTCAGTGTTGAACCAATTAAAATTTCCCCAAGTTCTTGAAAAAGGGTTTCTAACAAGTAGCGAGTGAATGCCTTAAAGTGACTCAGACCTCATTTGAATAACAAGAATGTGTATGCGTTTTTTTTCCCCACTGTCAAGTGGGCTGCCAGGGTAGTTTTGTAATTTCAGTATCACCAAGGGAATACCTTGAATCAGTGAGAGACACAGCAGTGTATTAGTATGGAAATGAAGGGCCTACAGAAGAGGTGTGAATTCTATTAGTGTCAGTGTCGGGATCAGGGGAATACAGCAAGTCAATCAACGAGAAATCATGTATTGTTAAAATAAAAATGCTGTGCAGTACCATAACAGCTTGTTCATTTACAAAATCAATCAATCAATCAATCAATCAATCAATCATAATAATAATAATAATAATAATAATAATAATAATAATAATAATAATAATAATAATAATAAGGCGTTTATCAATAATCTGTTTGTTGAAGGCTTCAGCATGAGTTTATTAGTTACTCGGCAGATTGCAGCTCTACACAGTCACAAAAAACCTAAACAATTTCTGTTGGCACATTTTGACTGATTTGAAATGTTTAATGTGTTTTCTAAATGTACTGAATAAAACAATAATTTCATGAATTAACTTACATTTAGGGTTTAAACCTGCTGTAGGTACCCAAACTGGCACTGGGTACAGTTTGCATGCTGATTTAGTCCCTTGATGACGTACACGTTTTAAAAACATGATGAGATTTGAAACATTGGTAAATCATAAAAAGAAATGTTAGAAGCTGGTTGTGATGGCTGAAGCTTTCAGAAGGATACTGTCAGGAATTCTCCTCTGCAGCTCGCTTCATGGCTGAAATAAAAATAGTGGATTTCATGAAGCGGTTCATCCTGAATACTTACAGAAATGCATTTTACAGCAATTCAACCCAGCAGAATATATACGTTACAAAATGTCTGAACCCTTTCTGTCAAAGGGATGATGAATTATTTTGAAAAAAGAAAAAAACACTTCAAACTGTAGCTTAATAGAGCCACATGCATTCATCCTTCCGCTGAGCATCCCTTGCAAAATCAAAAATACAAAGAGTGGGAGTTCTTCCTTATATTAGAAATTATCTAAAAACATCTACAAATAAGCCAAATAAATTGTTAACAACCACAAAGTGCTCCTCAAATTGTGTGTAGACGACTCTTTCAGAGCCCTAAGCCTCACATACACAATCACTAATGAAACAGTCATAAACTGTCACTTCCTGCTGTTTCAAAACACAGGACGTCAGCGAAATGTCTCACCAAATCAAAGAAAAACAAATGAATCATGATAGGAAGTCACCATCAACCAGAAAATTACCTTATAATATATCTGAAAATACAAAAAAAGCAGCTTGCATTAGGTTTAGACATTAACAGTCGTTTTGATAAGGCAATAAAAAGGACTTTCTTTAATTTATCTTTTTCAACTGCTGTAAGCACGTAACATCACACGAGCAATACCATCAAAATAACTACAAAGTTCAACAGTCAAGCCTGAACGTTCATTATAAGAATAATCAGGACTTTGTAGAAAGTGAAGCTAAGCCATGACCACAGCTGATTGACTCATTTCGAGGCTGCACCACATCAGCTCATGGCTGGTAATTGGCACATCTCAGAAAGGATGCACTATTTAAGCTGCTTAAGCCTGCCCACAGTTGTTCCAGCGAGCCGCTCTGCAAACTCCATCCACCCTGCTCCTACTTTCAAGCTTTGTTTGACTTTAACAAATGTTAAATCTGTTGTCAATGATCTGTTATGGATTGCTTTTTATATAGCACTTCTCTACTCTGAGCCCTCAAAGTACGTTTTATAGAAGCTGTATTCCCCCCTTTATACACACATTCATACAGCACTTTATTCCACGCCTTTAAGCAGTTTCTGTCACACACAGACTCTCACACTGATGGATGCATTGAGAGCAACTTAGAGGGAGCCATGGATCAAATCGCAGACCTTCCAGTTGGTGGACAACCGGCATCATCTCCTGAGCCACAGGCCCTCACAGCTGCCTGTTCTGTGCTGGAGTTTTGGCCACCAGACCTAAAATACTGCAGACGGAAACAATCTTTTTAAAACGGTGGTCCTAACTGAACTACATATTGGCCTTTTGCTGGGAGTTGTAGAAGTGAGGAGAGAGGTGATAAACGTGTGAAGCCAGAGAAAATGTTCTGGGAGTTAATCCCTCAGACTGTCCTGTAATTATAAATTTAGATTATAAAGTTTGCATTATTTCACAGAAAATGTCCATGTGGTGTAGTATGGATAGAAAAGATGTTAAACTTATATAAAAAACAATTAAAAGTTCCAAATGGAAGCATTCCTCCAAGTTTTCTAAAGATATTGGAGTTAGACATCTGCCACACAGCCATACTGAGGGGAGGAGATGGAGATCAAATGTGACCCTGGGGACTTAACATATGTGCCACTCTGATGCGATTACAGGAGCTTCAGACCTGCTGGCTGACAGTAATGAATGAGACCATACTGCTGTAACTCACCAACAATGCACAGGTGAAAACTCCATAATAAAGAAAATTCCATTATGCATCAGAATCAATTTAACATATGGCAAAGCTCCATAATAGCATTCACATAATTCACTTATCCTATCAGAGCCAAAAGGTACTTATTGGACTATGGACTTCTAAATTTGTATATACACACAGCTGCAGTCACATGTATTGTCATATGTATGTCACAGAGCAGTATAGGCTTAAGAGATGACCAGCAAAGAACATGCAGTGAGCAGCTGTGGTATCGGTGTCATCATTAAGCCGTTTAGACTTTCAGTTATGTGTCTCATTGACACCAAAGAACCTGTGACCACAGCTGCAGATATTATAAGGAACTCCAGGGGACCAGGCCAAAATCCCTGGAAGTGGACACAGAAGGAAAACAGATACTAGATGAACCAGAAGGATGCTTTAAATAGTGGAAAGATATCAATACTGATCTCAACAGTGTCTGGTTACCACCATGAACAGTGTCCTGATTAATGACCCATTACATGTAGCCAGCAGTTTTTCTAACAATGACCTCAAATCTAAATAAATGTTTTGTTTTTTTTGTTTGTTTTTTAGGAAATTGTGACAAACTATCACCTGAGAATTGATATCTTTGATTATGATTCCACATCCGCACATGGGGCAACATGATCCCAATCCATACTCTCACCTCAATAACTATTTGCTCTGAAAGTGTATTATTAACATGTTCAGATTCAGAATCAGAACTCTTTATTAATCCCTGAGGAAACCATGTGGTTACAGTTGCTCCAAAAAACAATAAGACAGTATCAGACTGAACTAAATGAAATAATAGAAAGAAATACATAGTTACAAAATAACAGAAATGGCTCTAATATATGCAAACAGCTCAATTATAAATATCCAGAATATTACAGAGATTACATATATATGATTGACATTTTACTCTAACCTGTAAAACTTTGTTATTTTACTGTAGAGCACAGCAGTGTGTACTGTGCATTAGATGGAGGAGCTGTACAGGAAGATGGCCACAGGCAGGAATGATTTCCTGTGTCGTTCAGTGGTGCATTATGGGTAATCTCAGTTTCTCGTTGTGCGTGCTCCTGTGACTGGCCAGCACGTCATGGAGTGGGTGGGAGGTGTTGTCCAGCATTGTCCTTAACTTGGACAACATCCGCCTCTCCGACACCACCTTAAGGGAATCCAGCTCCATCCCCACAGCACTACTGGCCTTGTGGATCATTTGGCACCTGCGAACCTCAACCTGCTGCCCCAGCATGCAACAGGATAGAGGATAGAAAATCCCGAGCATTGACTGACAGATGTTGAAAGACCCCAGCTCCCTCAGAGAATAGACACGACTCTGGTCCCTCCTGTACAGTAAAGTGGGGTTTTTAACCCAGTCCAGTTTACTGTCCATGTGTACTTTGAGGTATTTGTAGTCCTCCACAATCTCCACATCGACCCCCTGGATTGAAAAAGGGGTCACATGTTTCCTGGTCCTCCTAAAGTCCACAATCAGTTCTTTGGTCTTTGTCACGTTAAGCTACAGATGATTCTACTCACACCATATTTCCACAGCCCGGTACTGACACATCTAACCACCGCAGAGTCATCAGAAAACTTTGAAAGATGGCAGATCTCTGTGCAGTGGCTGAAGTCTGTGGTGTAGAGGTGCACGGGAAAGCGGATGAGTCTTTCTTGAAGTGGGAAGTCAGTGCCACGGGTCTGTAATCCTGAAGGTCGCTGGGATGTGGAATCTCTGCAGACATTTAGGGTCATCATGAACAGTTTATGAAAGACCCCACAAAGCTCAATGGTGTCAACACCAACGCTGGAATCAGTATTGGATCAATACTAGCAATATATAGAAATTAAATTTTTGTTTTGGCTTATTTTCTATTGATTTACTTGGTACCATATCGATAGTATCAATTGAGCAAGGGTTGGTATCATCAACCCAACCAATGATGATGCAGAGTTTTGTTTGTGTTATTTTTAGTTAAAAGGACTGCCCACATGTAATGTTATCAACATCTTTTATGTAATTTCTCATATTCTTTCCTGTTTTTATTGCTGGGCACAAATATACATGTTTTATAAAAACAGGAGAGGGGCATGTGCCCTCTGTTCCTTTACATCAGTGAATGCAGTTATTATATTTAAAACACTTACCCACTGATTTAAGTTACCCTGGTTACAGGGAAGTCCCACTGGAATAAAAGACGTGACTAAAATAATCCTTATTTATAGTGTGTTTATCAGTGCAGCCATTCAGCATATCTTCTGTCTGAAATAAGCCATTTTAATTCTGCTAAATAAATAGCATTCCTTCTGTCTGGCCAGTAGGTGTGCTCACAGTAAGAGTTGCATGCCTCGGATGACCATGTTAGAATTAGGAATTATTCGTACATACACTGACCTCGATACCTGAAACTCAGGCCATATGTTATATGAGACTCCACCACTATGACTAACATAATTGTGTCTCTGTGTTTGATTTTCTAAAGGTACCAATACATTTGGCCACATCTCTGTCTCTCTGCTGGCAAAATGGAGAACCTGGCAAACTCGCTGTGACAACAAGACACTGGGAATCTGTGCACAGTGACTGTGCCCAGCTGTTACCACCAAAATGTATTTCCAGTGCGTATCTCCTGAACCACAAATTGCTGTAGAGGGGTGGGTTGGCATGTTTGCGAACACTAGGCAGCTGTTTTCATCCTGTTGCAGTCACTGTGTTACATTCGAGTAGCCACATTCAGGCAGCAGCATAAGCCACTCAACATAAGACCTGCAGAATAAGAAAAACTAGGAAGAACGTGTGCCACAGGTGTCTTGGAACAAAAGGTTGTGTCCCTACTTCAGCACATCTTTCTTTGCCTACCTGCAGATTTCAGACCTGAACAACCCTCTCGAGAATGAACAGACTCCAGCCGTCGCAGAGATTCACAAGCGAAGCATCTGCAGATCAGTTTTCTCCTCTTCTTCCGAGCCTCTTTTAAGACCCACGTGCTAAGATTTAAATCTTATCTTTTCACCTTGTAATTGCCACTGACCCCCTCCTGCTCACGTAAAGTGCCAAACACATGATCGACTTGCTGTCTTCTGTGTCACCTAGGTGAAATAAACTTAATCTAAGTTGGCAATGCAAATGTAGCGTGTCACACAGGAGACCGGAGGAGATGGCGAGAGGGAAAGAGCTTATTTGAGCTGACAGGCACTCGTGTCATATACTTTTTTCATCAAGTGAACGATCATCTTCCAACCCTGCTCTCCGTCTGTCTGTCTCTCTCTGTCACACAGGCACACACAGTCAGCTGTGTTATTGCCTAAGTCCTTATGGTTTAAAGCCCCAACCAACATCAATATCCATGTAAGTCTCCATAAGCCTGCGGTAATGAAAGAACAACATAGATATGGAACATCTCTCAAGATTTCTGTGATATGATGTGGCATAAACAACCGAAAGAGAGAGAAAAACAAAACAAACGGACAAATTTAGTCATTAATGTTCAAATCAGCAGTTTGCAATATAATGGCAATGCACTTAAGGTCATAGAGTACCTATAGTTTTATTTACCGTCACATTCCTGCTGATTATTTCTACTTTAGTGAGAACAAACTACAGTGATCTTATACTGGCTGAGACCTCTGACTCATTTTTAAGTGGGAGAACATCTGTCTTTCTTATTCAATAAAGGCACTAACATGGAAAATTCTGTTGGATTTCTTCTTTTCTTAAAAATCTTTTTCCGGGTGGTTGCTTTTTTCCTTGTATAATTCGTGTATTATTCATTATGTTCTCTTAACTGTTTATCCAGTTTAAGGTGGGAAGACTGGAGCCTATTCCAGGTGATGTAGGCAAAGAAGTGGACTACACCCTGGACACGTGTTTTATAATTTTGCATTCATGCGTTCATGACTGTTTTTTTTTTCCTTTCACACTGATGTACAGCACTGTGATTTCTTTTGGTGATCTTAACATTGTGACCAATACGATACAGTTGTCACGGGAGGCTGGTGTGAGAAGAGCAACACGAAAAGTAATAATATGTTTTAAGTGTTTTATTTTATAACAGGCATGGGGAACTTGGTTACTACACAAGGGAAGGTTTTCTTGGTGGCTACACAAAGGTGGTTTTTCCTGACTGTGGGCAGAGGAAGAGGGAAAGGTGGGTGGGTTTGCAGAGGTAACTGGATGGATGATGTGAGGACTGAGATGAGGAGATCTTACTTGGTGGGTGAGGTGAGACGGCTCCGGGGAGGTAGACGGCCAGGTGAGCTCCAGAGTCAGAAATGAGAGAACTGTTTCCAACCTTATCCTTTCAGTGATCCGCAGGAGAAGGTGGCAGGTGGAGAAGGCGAGAAGCGTTTGCCTGAAGAAGCGTGAAGTGATGGCACTCCCTGTTCGATTGCCTGAGAGAGGTCAAAGATTGGCTGTCAGATAATTCCCTCATTTTAAATGAGAAAAACTGAAGTCATGGTGTTCGATAGCCATATTCCTCAAGACCAGCTTGTTGCCCTGCTGGGGTCCCTTGCTAACTCTCTCTCTGATTCTATGCGTAACCTGGGTACCTTGGACTGCTCCTTTAAGCTCGATAAGCAAGTATCATCTGTAGTTAAATATGGCTTCTTTCAAATGCACCAGATTTCAAAAGCTAAGCATTATATACCACGCAGGGACCTGGAAAAACGTATCCACGCTTTTGTGACTTCCAGGTTAGATTATTGCAATTCTCTCTACTTTGGTCTCCAAGCCTTCTCTCTTCGAAGGCTGCAGCTCGTTCAGAATGCTGCGGCTCGCCTTCTTACTGGAGCTAGGAAATTTGATCCTATTACTCCAGCTCTTGTTGATCTACACTGGTTACCTATCAAATATCACATTGAGTTTAAAATTTTGCTACTCACTTTTAAAATCCTGAATAATATTGCGCCCAGCTACCTCACTGACCTCCTCAGTCTGTACACTCCTTGTCGTGCATTAAGATCATCAGGTCAGTTACTCCTGGCCCAACCTAAGTTTAGACTGAAGACCAGAGGCGATCGTGCCTTTGCTTCAGCTGCACCCAACCTTTGGAATAGCCTCCCTGCTTCTATTCGTGCCTCGGACTCTATCCAATCCTTTAAATCAAGATTGAAATCATACTTATTTGACCTGGCTTTCCTGACCAGTTAATACCCTTTTTAAACTTTTTATTAAATTTATTATGTTATTATTAATTTTACTGCTGTTTTTATCTTCTTAGTAGATATTTTATATTCACGATCTGACCTTCCTCCTGTATTGAGGTTTGATGCCTATTTTATTTAACTCTTCTGGCCTCCATTCTGTCTGTGCTAGTGCCCGATCTGTACTCTGTTATTGACTTATGTTGTTTCTCTGTATTACTGTGAAGCACTTTGGTGTGCCTTCGGGTTTTTAAATGTGCTATATAAATAAAACTGTATTGTATTGTGATGGCTACGCAGAAACTAGCGTCCAGAATCCTGAGCTGCAGATTGATGAGGTATGACGGGAGACGACGCAACTAGAGGCACAGAGAACAACAGGTAAGTACAGGTCTTTAAACAACAAACATGAGGCTAGGTAGTCCGTTACCAACATGTGGCTAGAGGACAAACTGGCGAAAGAGAGATGAGGACGCCGATCTTAAATACCATCTGTTGATTAGTTGCGGATCAGAAACAGGTAGGTAGTGCAGGTGATGAGAAGTGGCGGATACCAGGAAGCACCGGGAGGAGAACACTGGAGCTGACCTGGACCATGACAACAGTCGGGAATTCATCATACAGTAAGAACCAGTAGGAACTGGCATTTGTTTGGCAGCTTGAAATCAGTAAATATAATGCAGTTTGCAAAGATAAAATTAAAAACTGAAATAGTATTTGTATGGCAGCCCCAACCATATTCATGCGAAACTTGACTCACATTTAAACTACAACAAAAACCAATCAGAGCAGCCCAGTGTTTCAAAAGCTGTCAAAAAGTGTGCATGGGTCGAATCGCTGTTCTGCTATCAGGCTTTGATTGAGTGACACAGCTGGCATTTATTCATGGGAAAATGTCAAGGATTATTAACTCAGGTTTAAGCTGTGATTGTGATTCTGAATAGCACGCTGCACAAACCCATTTCAATCAACAAACTTTGCTGCATGCATGCATATATGGAGGGAAGGCGAGGAGCTGGGTCACTGACTGTCTGAGTAGAAGGGATTCATTTGTGTGAATAAGTGAGTTAACGAGTCCTTGAAATCCCCAGTAGCATTTATGTTGTGATTTCACAGGTTTTGACTCCCATCAGTATGAATCTGTAAGCTACCTGTGCTGCTATCTCTGTAGATTGGCCTGATAGTGTGGCACTCACCCATTGATTAGGTCTATTTCAGGTCTTATCAACACACATCGCTGCTGTGCCTTCATTGAGCGAATATTGTACTTGACAGTGTGTCTGAAAACATCATCATCAGCTTAGGTCAGCTGGATTAACAGAAACGCCTTGAAGTGACGAATGCTTTTGGCTTTTTACATGTATTTTCTTTTTTTTTTTTATCCAAGACAGGTAAGGACTCGGCCAGCCAATACATGCATGTGTTAGTTATGCATGCAATGCAAGTCAATCATGGGTATATTGTAGGAACAATTGCTGGCTGAGTGAAACACAGACACATGCATAGTCACTTTAACAAGTATTCAAATCCTTTCACATGTCACACATCATTGTGTTTCTCATTATGGAGTATTTCTCATGGTTGTTTTCACTAAATTTCACCAGGTTTCCAGTGGGTAAGACAAGGGTTTTCTGAGAAAGCACAGCAGAAACTAATGAATTAATCTCATACATGCATTTTGGACTTACATTTCTTTTTTTGTAAGCTTTTCTGTTTGGTCTAGTGGTTGAGTTCTTGGTCAGCACCCTGACCAAGGTCCTTCTTGCTCTGTCGCCCGGTTTGGAAAGACATCCAGTTCTTGAAAATGTCTTAATGGGTCCAGCCTTCTTCCATGTCACGAGTCTTTGTGTAAATGTGCTTCTGGGAAAACTCAAAGCTTTAGAAATAATTTTGCACCTTCACCCATATCTATGTTTCATTATAATCAGAGGTTGACAGAGAGTTCCTTAAACTTCATTTCATGGTTTTTGACTTCACATGCTGTGAGAATTACTCATGCTGTTCCCGAGGCATGAAATACTTGCCTCGAAATATTCCATCAGACGCCAGTGGGATCACAGACATGCAGACAAGGTGGCGTGTTGTATTGTGTCTCAGGACTCTTGGAAACCAAGCGATAACAGCCTGTTTTTAAATATATACAAAGTCTGCGTTATGATGTTGATGGTCTGGTGGTGAAGTAACCCAGCAAGCACAGTGAGGTTTATATCAGGCCTGGCACCTTTGGGCATTATACTCACTGGCTTAGGCATAAGGTTCAGGAAAGGTAATAGTCCCAGAATAAATCCTGCATGTTGAAAAGTGATGCTGACACAGTCTATTTAAAGGTGACGTCGAGAGTTCTTTAACAAGTGTTCATATATAGTAGTTTGAGATTGTGTCCCTCTGCTGCCGTAATGCAGTGATGTCCAAGAATACCTTTGTGAGTATCCCGTCTGAAATGTCTCACAGGTTTTCACAAAACACCCCGGGAATGAAAACCACCCCTTAAATTTTTCAAATGGGAGATTTTAGTTTTTTTCCTTGTGAATAAATTTGACAAAATGGGCTTTCATTCAGAATATTTTCATAGCTAACCATATATCACCCAGACAATTTCAGTGATTATAACTTCATCTGAATATGTATGTAGAGATTAACACAGAAGTTGTCAACACGACCTTTATCAGAATTATGAGATATGGGGAGTTCTTTAAGCACTGTTGAAGTTGACTTGTTCCCCGACTTAATCATACAAAAAAAAATTGAGATACAGTTTGATCAGCATCAAATTATGAATTTTAATATTTATCAATCTGATATTTCACTGAGTTCACAATTCGTCATTCTCTTTGTCAGATAGAAATCCTGTCAGTTATACCATTTTTTTAAGTTTGTCAAAGGAATAACAGAATGTATTTGGAGAATAGAAATAAAGGTATAGCCAATAAGCCCACAGTAAGCGTGTGGGCTGGTTCACATGGACAGCTAATTTTGGCATGAGTACATAGACACAATATAAACAGACTTGTACCTTTATCTGTCCTTCAGCAGCCAAAGAAAGGCTGTGTTTTAAGCAGTGGTAGTGGACAATAAAAGTCAATAATTTAGTCTCTAAAAACACAAACTACACGATAAAGCTCAAGGACGTTATTATTTATTAGTGTAAGACCACCCACCTGTCATCTGACTGAGCTTAAACCACTCATTGTTCTTATTTGTCTCCTTCCTAATACATCAGCCAATTGATTGGATGATCAGTTGGCAAAAAGACCAAGCAAAGACATGAAGAGAAGAAGAAACTAAAGTCAGCAGGAGCCAATAGGCAGGAAGTCTGAAGGACTGTATTTCTACTTCCCACCTTTGCTCTTGTTTCCTCTCCGTGTTTTCATTAAATTTGACAGTGCATTAGTACCCGTCTGCCTGCTGACTCCCTATCTGTGCTGTGTCTGTATACTGGGTCCTTAAATCAAACTACATATAGGGACATAAATTCTGGAAAGAGGAGAACAATGGAACTGGGGAGATTTGGGAGAAGTGGATCCAGATGTAGAAGCCAATGGTTTGTTAGACAGTAGGTGGCTGGAATTCAGATGTAAAGAATCCTAAAGCAAGAAAAAGCATCCTGTCTCTCCCCATCTTCCTCTGTTCACTATTCTAATTCACCAATCCCACAACCATCTGTCCATCCTTTACCCATCCTAGAAAGATGCGACTTTCTCATATTTGTACATTTTCCTCTCTGTCCTCTCTGCATGTGTCTGACATCCAGTCACTGACTCACTAACCTGCTTGTTGTTTCTCAGATGCTCATCTTTACTCTCCTCTCACCCCAACGGATCAGGCCAGATAGCTGGTCACGAACCTGGTTCTGCTGGAAGATTTTATGTGTGGATCAAATGAGCTAATAACAAACCTTCATTTATGGTAATTATAAACCTAACAAAAATGGGTGGGGTTATCTGGGACACACTATAGCTCATCTGATCATGCAGGCAACCACTATGAGGAAGGTTACTACAGGAGCCTGGGTTTGAGTTTGCCCCAGATCTTTCTCCCCACCCTATCCCTGATTTCCTGTTTACTGCAGCCACTCCTAGGTCAGTCAGCAACAAGTGTGACGTGCAAAGATGAAGACATCCAATGGACACTCACAAATCTGAAGGATCTTTAGTGACATATTGCATCTAACATCTTTAAACTTTCCAATTGAGGACTAATCTTCACCTATGGCTTTCTCAGAGCTCCAAGTTTAATATTAATATGGCTTTTCCTTGTACGAGCATGTGTTGCTTATTTTTAAGACTTAAAACTTGCTCAAGCGCTTGCTCATAGGAGGTCATTTGATTGTTGGGGTTTTCCCTCTTATACTGTCTGGCTTTTACATGGATATGAATATAAATAAAATTGAATTGAATTGAAAGGCGTCTCATTGATGGCCGTAGAATCTAACAGGAACACCAAAACTATGTAAAAGTTGCTGGAGCATCCAGGTCTGAAACATGAAACAAGCCAGTGAGGAAGTGGCTTAAACCTGCATTCTTTCCAAAGGCAGGCAGTAGGAGAATCCCTTGGCTACAAATAAAGTCTGGTTGATGCATGCTCAGTAATTCAGGTAAAGACCTGAACGTTGGTTCAGTTAATCATGACGTAGCATTTTCAGTGGGAGAAGCGTTTCATCACTCATCCAAATGATTTCTTCAGTCTCAGCTACTGAAGCTTTCCCCAGCCTTATAAACAATGCAGCTGCATAATGATCAAAACCAGCACCGCTGCATAGCAATGAGCCTTGAGGTCAGTTTCATGATCGCGGATATAATTGCCATGACCATTTATTAGTGGCCATTAGTGCCATTCACAGAGAATTAGAGAATGACTGCAATCACAGCATTGTAAGATGGTGAAAAATGTACACTTAGGCCCCCCTGCTCTTAGGCCCCTCCTCCATTCAGCGATGGTCATTTCATTTTTACATAAATGGCTTTGATGTTCCACCACTCAAACCAGTCGGCCCAGGATGGGCACATTCTCATCACACAGTGGCTTAACTACACCATATTGGTCTATTTATGCAAGGGGGCGCGATCCTGGGGACTGAACAATTTCTGGTTGTTACAGACGTCTGCAGAGATGTGGCCCAGTAATCACCTTCTTGACGAGTTTTTGATCTCGATTCCCAGTATTCAAGTGTGTCTGATCAAGAGAACACTGTGATATCCCATTAACTTCCACAACGATCATAAAACATGGTTTGGTTTAGAGTAAGCCAACCTTGTGACCTTATGAGCAACCTTATTTACTGATGTTGCAATGGCTACATCTTTTATATACAATCTATAAACAGTAGTATTTGGTACCTTATATATTTATATATATATATATATATATATATATATATATATATATATTTTGTTTTTTGTTTTTTTTGTTTGTTTTTTGTTTTTTTTCTATATAGGTTTTTTTGCTCTGGTAAATAAGAAAAACTTTGATTTCAACTAGTCCATAAAGCAGCCTTGATGAA
Source organism: Pelmatolapia mariae (assembly GCF_036321145.2). NCBI lineage: Eukaryota > Metazoa > Chordata > Actinopteri > Cichliformes > Cichlidae > Pelmatolapia > Pelmatolapia mariae. Next base: position 37,318,686 of record NC_086228.1, on the reverse strand, counting down.
ACTGAATTGAATGCTTTTTCTAGTATCTTTATTGCTTCAATACTTGAAAAATGTCTGTGTAGGTTCACAGTCATCCAGGTCATGGTAGTCTAAAAAGAAAATGTCGCTTTTCTTTCTTTTTGACTCAAAGGGTGTTTAACTGTCACCCTGGACTATCACAGCTTAACCAAAAGTATTTTTTGACATTTTACTAAATCATTTAATTATTAAAAACAAGTACTGGCAATACAAATAAACACTGAATAATGAAAAATGGATATCATATTATTTTGAATATTAATTGCAGAACTTTGTGGGTGCATGTAGTCCATGTCAACAAAGGTGGTATCAGTTCTAAAAACTTTGCACATTGTCAGGGCTTCTCGTGCAACGCACAAACAGCTGTGCTTATCTTTGTCCTTGTGTGTTCGGCTGTGATTAAAAGGGCTCTTCAGTCTAAAACTCATTATATCCTCAAAAATTCGAGCCGCTGGGTTTTAGATTATTAGTGGTGATTTTCTCTCACTCCACATGTTTGCAAGAGTGCTTTTGTGCTAATGTTTGTGTGTGTGTGTGTGTGTGTGTGTGTGTGTGTGTGTGTGTGTGTGTGTGAGAACAGGGAGGAACAGATCTCAGTAGACGTTATTACACTGATAAACTGAGTGAGTATGTGTGTTCTTCATTATGTTTTCATCTGTGCCTACACTCATAAAGGTCCTTCAGCTGAAGTGAGCGGGTATTTTGCATTTATGAATGTGGCTGTGTGCGTGGGTTGTGCTGGATTTATGCTGTCATTTATAACAGGATGCATTAAGTACAATGTGAAAACTCAGCTGCATTCGCATGGCAGACGTGCACGTGTTTCCATGTAAACTCGTGTGCATGTACGGTGCATTTGCATTTCTGTGTGCTTCTCTGCAGTTATTTCCGCATTTCCTGTAAAGTAATTTGTCAGTACCCAAAGAGAACAGACTGCTTGAGCAGATGTGCAGGAAACACCACCATTTCCATAATTACCTACAGAGAAAACATTCTCTGCAAAAATCTATTTAGTCCTCTAACGAATGTGCTCATAAAGTGACTGAGACAAACACAGTGAGCTGCAGGGCAAGGCTGTTCTTGAACCGAGTTAAATGGCAGCATGCTCCACTAAAAACTACTGTGTTAATCAATTTAATCTAAAGTAGTTCTAAAGTAACAATGTATGGGATTTTCATGTAATAAGAGCAGTTTTTCATTTCATAACAATCTTACAAATGACCTAACGTTTGTTCTTCTGAACTCCTTTGAGGCAGGGATTTGCATTTTTAGCCGAGTTTGGTCAGTTTGGACAAAATCCTCAAAATATAAAGTTTATTTTCATCAACTGTAAAACTACTAAAACACTTACATGCTTTTACAACAGCTGAGCATGTAAAAGTTGGTCAGAACTGAAGAGATTGGAATACTGGGAAGCAAGATTGCAGACATTGAGGACAGCTACAAGTACCAGAGAACCCCAAAGGCAAATGAGAACCATGAAGAGACCAGTAGGAAAGCTGAAACCACAAAATACCTGCAGATAGTGGTGCAAGTCCTGAGGAGTCAGTTGAATGCTAAGAACAAGTTTTGGGGAATTCACACGTATGCCATGCTGGTTGTCAGATGCGCTGCTAGCACATTAGCTGGCCAAACGAGGAGAAGCCACTGACATCAAGATGAGGAAGCTCCTAAGCATGCATGGAGGGTTTCATCCCAAATCCATCCCCCTGAGACTTTACGCTAAGCAGAAGGAAGGAGGCCGAAGACTAGTCGGTGTCAGAACCAATAATTAGGATGAGACGATGAACATCCATGAGTACATCAGAAAGATGGCCACAACTGACCACGTGCTTAGTGAATACCTCGGCCAGCAGAAACCAGAAAAAGGAAGAGAAGCAAGAACAGGAACCATAATTCAAAGACAGGTCCATGCACCGCATGTACCACCGTCAGACAGAAGAAGTGGGTGATATAGAGAAATTCTTCAAATGGCTGGACAAAGCTGGACTGAAAGACAGCACAGAGGCACTAATCATGGCAGCACAGGAACAAACTCTGAGCACAAGATCCATAGAGGCTGGGGTCTATCACACCAGGCAAGACCCCAGGTGCAGGCTGTGTAAAGATGCCCCTGAGACAATCCAGCACATAACAGCAGGGTGCAAGATGCTAGCAGGCAGGGCATACATGGAACGCCATAACCAAGTGGCCGGCATAGTATACAGAAACATCTGTGCCAAGTATGGGCTGGAAGTCCTGAGGTCAAAATGGGAGACGCCCCCAAGGGTGGTGGAGAATGACCGAGCTAAGATCCTGTGGGACTTCCAGATACAGACGGACAAAATGGTGGTGGCTAACCAACCGGACATAGTGGTGCTAGATAAACAGAGGAAGACGGCTGCAGTGATAGATGTAGATAGGAACATGAGAAAATGCCAGGAGGTAAAATGACTAGTGTTAAAGTAGCCATACATAGTACATTGTGCATGGCAGCAGGATATACACTCCTTGGTTTACTTGAAATAATTTCCTCAATGAAAATATGACCTACAGCCCTGCAACAACAAAAAAGCATTCAGAAATTTACCTTTAAGAAGAAATCTCGTTCCAATATGAAAAAAAAATATCTGAAGTGTTATGAGAAGCAGTGTCTACTGTAGATACCAATTTAATTAAATGTGATGACTGAAAGGTTTTATATTGTTAGCTCAACCATTGTGTGACCAACTATTGAAATATTTCTTGTCATTGGACCTTGACAGAAGGCTTCCTGGTAAACTTGTCAAATGTAACTGCAAATTGAATGTCTTTTTGTTGCTAAGGGAGAGACATTTGCTGTCCATAAATGAAATCCATTATGAACATGGGTGACTGGCAGTGATTGCATGTGCACCTATTAAAAAGACAAGACAAATGTATTTTCCTCAATTGCCAAAGCACTAATAACCTCTTCACTCTGAATCATAAAAAAGGAAGCAATTATGTTGGTTTTTTTCACCTTTTATGTTGCGATTCTGTGGTATTCTACGTGGTTCAAGAATAATTTGTGCTTTCATTACCTTCTTTAAAGTCAGTGGAATAAACATCTAATATGATTTTAATATCATGGCATTTCATCCACTAAACACCTTCTCCTGGGTCTTTTCACACAGTACGTTTTTCTTTGATGTATCCAGTTTAGAGATAATGCAATAAAATGAGGTACCAAAGTACTATGTCAGATACCGCTTTGCATTCTAAATGAATCTTTGATACCCTAAAATCAGCACACACCAGATATTCATGAAATTAATTATTATTTATTATTTTATTTTTGCCATACCTGTATACCTTCACTTTTAGGGTTACGGTTAGACAAGTTGGGATATACCGGGTGAAAAGTAACGCTGCATCAAAATATGAGATGATTGTATGAACATAAAAACACATTAAATAAATTAAATAACAAGAGTTCCAACAGAAATAACTTGGTCCATAACTGTTTTGAATTTGATTAATATACTAATTGTTACTGCTATGGTTACTACATGCAATTAGCTGATTGACATGAATGAGGTGGATTGTTCAGTGTATATTAATTATTTATTTTCATTTTACTTAAAATATATGTTTTTGTTAAGTTAACATATGTTTTTCTAATCAAGTCTACGTAATTGTGTCTATTATTCTTTGTACATAATACTAATGTGTTACTTGATGGCATAACATTTAAGTTAATTAGGATCGATATACTTCGTATATCCACAAGGTGGCAGTAATGCAAAAACAGTTGTAATGAAACCGCGAAGAACAACAAGGTTTCACGGCTTGGGTCTGCTCATGCGCAAGACTTCAAATTTAACTTGAAAACGTTGTTTTGGCGCCAAGCTGCTGTTTCTTTGAGAGGTAAGACCACTTTTTTCTTTGCCTATGTTGTGTAGTATCTACATGTCGAGCAATTTTTGGAACTTGATGAATAACAATAAAAGCTGTAATGGCTCCATTAGCATTTTGTGTAAATGTTTGTGTTAAAATTATAGCTTTAATGAGGTCTTTCTACATTAGTTTTAGTTATAAAGTATGTATATGTGTACATATAGTATGTATATTTACAGTACAGTATGTTGTGTTTGTTGACATGTTTTCAGGTGGAAGCAGAATTTGTGAGGATTACTGCTGCTCCACTTGTTCCAAGGCTTTTTGCACAACTTGACCAATACACTGACCAGCTCATAAAAGTCTTCAAGAAGAAAGGAGGCGCTGCAGGGAAGAAAATTAGACAAACTTTGGCCCCTGCCACACAGGTGCGTTATTCTGTTGGTAGCAAAATATTATGGCTAATAAGATCACTTTCAAATGTAAACAGCTAGTGTATGGTAGCTGCACAGTGTACTTACATTTATATTAAGCAAGACAAAGTTTGGTACTCAAAACTTTGGAAAATTAAAATTACCTAAACATAAGTAAAATCTGATCCCTCAATTTCAGGTTGAACCATAAGTGAATGTTTTTATGTTAAAGATCAGTTTTTGAATGCAAAAAAGATGATGTATTAGTTTGTCTTTACCTCTGTTATGGACATATATAATGTGGTGGAAACCCTGCCCAACAGGTTAACTATTCATGTCCATGTGATGATTAGTTGGTCTTGTGTACATGTCTATCTGTGCAGTGGATATGTCATTCATTTTGCATATAATGTGAGTTTGTGTCATCCTAAAGTATTTCTGTTTCCTATTCCTGTATCTCTGCCACTCTCTACAGAAGCAAACTATTGAAAAGGGGAGGGAGTGTGTCCTCAGTGCACTACCTCTTTACACGAATGAAGACCCAAGCATCCTCTTCAAAGAATACCTGGTTGGTAATTTTAGTTTGGTTTTTTATCTGTATTAAACCAAATCTTGAATAACTAATGTTGTTGCATGTTGTAATGTTGTTGTTGTTGTAATTTGCATGGAACCTGTTTAAATGTTTTGGGGAATCTTCTTGTATACCCAAGCTATTTATATTTATTGTTGAATCTGTAGTCTAAAATAGTGGCGCACTGGGCTGCATGTTCCTAATATTGTGTTTACTTCATTAAAGGGTAGCTTTGGCTCTTTTTTTTTTTTTTAAGCTGGACGCCATTTGTCTATGTTTTTGTGTCTAAGCTACAGCTACAGCTGTTCAGAGGGAACTGGAACAAATCACCCTTGCTATCTTCACCATCGTAAGAGCTGATGCCAGCACTCCTCCAGCCGATGTGGGTATAACCATGGTGAACCAGGGTGTTTTGCATGACCTGGAAGACATGGCCTCTGCATGTGCACTCTTAATGGGTTTGATATATGCACTGAATCTCAGTTAACCTCGAGACTGAAAGCTTTCTTTGAAGTACTTCAGAAGCTCTTCCTTCATCTGGATGTCAGCAGACTCTTCATCAAGGTACAGATGCTCAAGAATAAACTGAATGAATAAGCCAACCCTTAATTTGGATGATGAATGTTCTGTCAGATGGACAGAAGTTTTTCGGAGGCTGAATGGGAATAAAATGGTAATTTGTTGAAAATGACAGATAAAGGGAAAAACTACATTTGAGAGAAATTTTGAAAATTTTGAAAAGTTTGTAAACTACTACAGTTAGAGAGATTTTACTCTGGGGGGGCTAGTAAGAGACAATCAAAAGTATTGAGATTTTAAAGGATTTAATTGAGAGATGATACTGCACCAGAAATGTTGAAGGGTGGTGTGTATATTAGCGTTCAAGGCATATTGTTATGAGGTGGAAGTATGTTCATATTCTGTTTGTGCTACATTGTGTGCATTGTAAAGGTAATTGCAATACATACTAAGAATAAGGGTATGCAGGATGAATGTATATTTTGGGGACGAACAATTGTTTCCATGTTAGAATCAGAATCAGAATACTTTATTAATCCCAAAATGTTTGCAACTCGAGTTTTTTGCCCATACATTGGTAAAAGAAATGTTGACAGTGGCAAGTGTTAAATAGTTACTGTTGTGCTGTTGCAAAAAAACTGAAAGCTGACAAGCTGTTTTATTGTTAGACCATAAGGATGGCATGCTTTATTAAAGCTTTATAAGACAGAACAGTTCAACCAGTTTTACTTGCTAGCAAGGGGAGCCTGCTCGGCAGCACCTCTGCCCTCGGTGTCAAAACCCTCTCCAAAGAACCAGCACCCCCCTGCAGCCTTTTATTGTGTAACACACAGTTTACAGAAACACCCATTGTAAAACCCCCCTATGGTGCGTCATAAAACTCAGGCACTGAGTGTGTGTGTATGCATGTGCGAGCATGTGTGTGTGTGTGTGTGTGTGTGTGTATGTATGTGCACGTGAGTGAGTGTGTGTGGATGGGGGTGCGTTTGTGTGACTTCCTGCTGAGAAAGGGTCATCTCCCCTCACCCTGTATAGTGCTTAGCTTCCTCTAACGGTTTACCATATACAAACACAGGTGAGGAGATAAAGAGCAGGAAGTAAAACATCCTCACTAAATAAGAAAGCAGAACCCTCACAGCCCCCCTCACCATTCAACAGGCCGGGGAAGACAATAGAAACAAAGAATGTCTTTGATCATGCAGTTTAAGGCAAGGCTTGCAAATTTAAGTACAATAATGGCAACATTTAACAATTTCAGCCTAACATTAAGTAGTTCAGTTACCTCGCTGTACATGCAGTCCAGGCTATTTTACTGGAATCCACAGACCAGACCATCCACAGACAATACCGCACATTCACCCCTCCATGAACAATTTTTCCTTTTTTGTTATTTACTAGTTAGCTTAATGTTAGGCTATCTGTCAACGTCATCACTTCAGCCTCGGATTTTAAAGCACAATTTCCTACTAAAGGTTTAGGGTTACTATGGATTAAGATAGTTAGGATCTCTGACAAGCAAGAACTCAATACACAGAAGTATTTGTGTCTGACCCAGTATCCTTTCAGATGAGGGCCTGCCAAGGCAGTACTGCAAATCAGTAAATGTAAAATAATTGTCATGGTTCTGGGTCTTAGAAAAAGTATAAGCACGAAAACACTGGGTCAGTCATATTATGCATCTCTTGGGCCTGAAAGCTACGTGAGGTCATTTAGTTTCTTTTAGGGTTTGCCCTCATCTCTGTTATGATCACAATGTCTTGTCTCCATGTTTACTTATCTCAATTTGTGTCCCTTGCTCTCGCTCCCTTGCTTGCTCTCTTCCCACACCAAGTTGCATGTCTTAGTCCTTAGAGCCTAAAAACTTTAACAACCTCCGTCCAATTTCTAATCTACCCTTCATCTCTAAAATACTCAAAAATGTAGTTGCAGCTCAACTTCATTCACACCTGGTTAATAACAATATCTATGAGGGATTTCAGTCTGGTTTTCGCTCATGTCTGATTGGAGCTGACTCTGGTCTTCTCAACATTCTCGTCCTTTTGGATCTGAGCTCAGCCTTCAGCACCATCTCTCACTCTGTCCTTCTAAGCAGACTTTCCTCTCTTCGTATCTCTCACACACCCCTAGCCTGGTTTCAATCATATCTCCTTGACCGCTCCCAGTTTATTCAACTGAAATCCTTCTGTTCTCGTCTATTCCCGGTCACCTCTGGTGTACCCCAAGGTTCAGTCTTAGGCCCTCTTCTCTTCATAATATACATCCTCCATCTATAGGTACCATTTTCCACAAATTTGATCCAGGTGAACCATTTCTCACTCACTATGATAACGCCACAGTTTTCCCTTCTCCTCAGGTTAAGAGCCTTGGTGTCATCCTAGACAGTTCACTTTCCTATAAATCTCACATCAGTAATCTCACCCGTTCTGCCTTTTTCCACCTATGCAACATCAACAGATTACGTCCTTCTCTTTCCACCCAGTCTACGTCCATTCTTGTCCACAGTCTCGTTACCTACCTCGTTATCTCGTTAATTCTCTTTTGCATGGTCTCCCCCAAAAATCCCTCCATAAGCTTCAACTGGTTCAGAACTCCGCTGCTCGCATTATCACCAGAACCCCTCCTACCAGCACATCACTCCTGTTCTTCAGGAACTTCACTGGCTCCCTGTGAAATTCCGGATAATATACAAACTTCTTCTGCTCACCTTCAAGGCCCTTCATAGCCTCGCACCTCCTTACCTTTCTGACCTCTTAAGCACTCTCTCTTCTGCGCGCTCACTTCGATCTTCTTCTTCTATCCAGCTTGCTGTGCCTTCCTTCCACCTCAGCACCATGGGAAGCAGAGCTTTCAGCTGCTCTGCTCCCAGGCTGTGGAACTCTCTACCCCCAGATATAAGAAACATTGGTTCTCTCCCCCAGTTTGAATCTCAACTCAAAACCCATCTGTTCAAATCTGCATATTCACTGTGAACCCACTGTTTGTTCATTTTATCTTGTGCTTGTGTTTTTATTGTTCCTTATTTTGTCATTGTTCTGCTTTGTGTTTTATCCTATTGTAAAAGTGTCCTTGGGTGTCTTGAAAGGTGCTTTATTAATAAAATTTATAATTATTATTATTTAGTCTGCGTCTCAGTGTATTTCCTGCCTTGACAGTCCATTATCTTACGTGCACTGTGTTCAGTTTTGCTTCCCCTGTCTCGTTATGCCTGATATGTTCGTCCTGTGTTTCCACCTGTTTCCCATCCTTTCATTATCTGGTGTCCTCTATCTTCCTCTGCTTGTTGTTGCGTCGTGCCCTCATGCTGTGTGTTCCCAAGTTATCTGTGAGTTCTTTAGTCTCTCTGTTCTGGTTTCCACCTCGCGTGAGTTTATGTTTTTTTGAGTCTTTGTTTTTTGTTGAGCTTTCAAGCTACAGCAATAAAGCTGCTTTAATTAATTCATTCCATTGTCTCTGAGTCCTGCATTTGGGTCCTGCCTTAGCTGCCACGTGGCAGTACCTGACAGAACGACACAACCACAAGATGGACCCAGCAGCCCCAGTTCAGTATCAGAGTTTGATTTGGCCCCAATACGTGGACTGGTGGATCGCGTCACCATCAGCCTGACTTAAAAACAGTCAGTTGAACTACATGCCATTGAAGCCATAATGAACAACCCTCGCCTTGCTCTCCACAGCTTTGGAGTAACTGAGGTAAGAGAGACACTACAGGCCCAGCAGCTGGATAAAGTCATCACCCCATCCTCCATGTCGCAGCAGCAGCAGACGTGTCCCTCCTCTTCACTGCTTTGGCCAAACCGATTATCACAGACCTCTTTCCTGGCAGTAACGTGGTCAGCGACCACTGCAGCCTCAGCTTTAGTGGCCTCTGCCTTCCCCTCTCCCCCTTCTAAGAGGAAGCCACAGCAGCGCCACTGGCACTCCTCACTGTGGTTAGGATCCAGGGCCAGGCAGTGGTGAGTGACAGTCATTTTTCACCCCCCCCAGAGTTCACTGACTATTCCTTGCAACGCTAAACCAGCGGAGTTTGATTCAGTGGGTTTTGCCTGCAAGCTGGCCAGAAAAGAAGCTGTTTTGCCTGTTTCCATGCCGACTCATTTAGAGATGATTAAATTGTTTCTGAACTGGCCAGTGTTTTCAATGTTGGTTTGGAGTTTAATTTTGAGAAGGTTTAGACTGAAAGGAAGGTTTATGGACTTAATAAAAGTAATCTTTTTATAATAACAAAGAATTCTGTGTCTTGCAGTCAGCCCACACTAATGATTTTACATTGTGTCTCCAAGTCTGCCCATCCTCGTGTTGAATCCTCTGTTTCTGATCTTAATGTGATGTCTTAATGTGTAGCTTCTGGGCCTGTCATGGACTCTTCTAAGACAGTGAGATTAGAGACAATCTGTCTAACTTGACCCACAAAGCTAAGGACTGTTTTTCGTTTCCAAGTTAGCACCTCAAGAGACTTTCAGTGCTTTCCTACCTGCTAAATCCAAGGGTTAAACTGTTACCAGGGAGCTCAATACAACACTATACATTGAGTCCCTGCTCTTTCAAAGAGTTACTAAACTTGCAAATCTGGAAACTGTATATTTAGAGACTCTTTATGATGCTTTGCCACCTGGCCAGTTCCCTCTGAGACAGTTTGTAGTGCTACTTAACTGGTTTCCCCAGAGACAGAAACTCAGACCTAGAGACTGACTTTGTGGCCTCAGCTCAACTCTGGACCCTCAGAGGCCCTGAAACCAATGCAGACTCCTGCGTCAGTTGGGTGCTCAGCCGAGCCGTCCAAGCCTCCTGCATCTGCTAGTTTCCCGATGCCGTGTGCCACGGACCTACACTGCTGATTGACATGGAGCCTCCAGGGTCCTGGCATGGGGTTCTGAGCCTGTTGTGTGCCCTGTACAGTGCCAGTCTGCTCCTTCTCAGCCAGAGGTCTCCGCACCATCTGGTCCTTTTGCGCCTGAGGTCTCTGCTGGTCTGGTCCTGTCCTGCCAAAGGTCTCTGTGCCATCTGGTCCCATTCTACCTGAGCCAGTGGTTTGTGCTCTGCCGTCTGATTCCACTCCACTTGAGCCAGAGGTATGGGCTACCCCATCCTGCTTTGGTCTTACTTCCCCTGAGGGCACCGTCTCCAACGTCGGCCTCCAGACCCACTCCATCTTCGTCGCCAGCCTCCCGGTGGGCCTCCAGAGCGATTTTGATTGTGCCATTGGCCAAGCGCCTGAGCTCCACTGTCTGCACTGCTGGCCATGTAGGCAGCCTACTGAACTGTTAGTTCTTTGTTTTGGACTCCTGTGGTCCTGATTTTTTTTCTTTATATTCTGAGCCCTCCTTCCAAGCCCCCCTCCACCATATTATAGTTTCTTTTAACTGACACTTGGACAATATTGTCTTGGCCTGGTATTCAGGAAATCTTGCATGACATTATGATATCATGCTGTGCTTTTAGAAAGTAGTTTTTTTAAATCCAGAAAAAACTTAAACACAGGAATGTTTATACTTCAGTACTAATGTTGGGATGTGGCTTTATAGTGATATAGTTATTTTCATACACTGAGAAATAGACCATAAAACAACATCTTGGATTGGAGGCCCACATACATGCATAGCATGTCAGCTTAGTTTACTGGGCCTTGGTCTTCAAAAGAAATATAGATTTATAATGATATTCTTACAAAGCAGATATGGCACAAGCGCCTTCCAGTCCAGTGTTAGAGATAAGGGAAATATTTCATCATTTAGAAGCCTGATTCAAGTATAATGCTAAATGTAATCTGTTGAGTCAAGGTGAGTTAATTTGTCAGTGTTGTAGAGAACAGCTCAACCAAAAGAGAAGTGGTCCAAGAGTACCTGTACAAGTACATTTGGCTCATTTTAAAGAAGTACTGTCATGTAGACAATAGAAATACTGTAGATTTAAAACAAAGATGCTGATTCTGTGAGCTCTAATTACTTCATGCCTAACAATTCAATAAACTGAAAAACTTTGCACCTCCTTACGAATAACATTAACCAAACCAAAAGAGTCTCCATAATACAACCTTAATCCAAATTAATCCAAGTACATCTGTATGTCAAACTCATAAATGTCCTTCATGGCAGTAATTGTCTTTATTTTTACCTTTTTAATGGCTTTGACAGTGAAAACACCTCCCCTCTGAGCTCCTCACCTCAGGTAAATTAGAACACATGCCTCCTGACGTAAAAAGCAATTATCTAAAACCACATGAACTTAATAAAGAAGTGACAAAGTCTGCCTCACACCCTGTGGCTTTATATCTCAGTCTCTCATATATACTGAACATAAGGTGGTTTGTGTGTAATCATTCAACAATTACTACTGTACCACTAATTTTATTACCTTTACCTTAATTTTTTTAAGGGAGAAAAAACAGTTAAACTGATATACTGCTGATATTAAAGGGTAACAAGGTTGTTATTGCTATCAAGAAGATATTGATGGTTTTGTGAGTGCTTTTGCAGTCCCAGCAACTGACAAAAACAACTTGGTAAATGTCGTAGGTACCTCTACGTATCATTCATCAGCCTGTGCGATAAATGTGAAGAAGGCTAATCCAATCATGTTTGCTATTATGCCAACAAGAGTGTGCATTTTTTTCAGCTGTGTAATCTACTACTTATTCATGACACAGGAATGTTCTTCGTTATGTGACTGAGACCTTAGCATTTTTTTACTGGCATACTGTATTCATAATATGAATTAGTTTGCATGGTGAGTACATTAATAATTTAATCACAGATACAAATGATGGATGAGATCATCAATTGGTTCGTGCTTTGTTTTGAAGCCTCAGAATTAGCATTTTGAGAATAAAGTAGAAATGACCAAATCAAGATGAGAGGTGGAATGCTAAGGCCTCAGTTATACTGGCCTAGAGACCAGTTGGCAAACCCCGGCCAACCTCTGATCGCTGTGGAAAAATGTTTATTCCTCAGCCAGTTGATGAGTGCTAACTTCTGACTATCACTGTCTGAAATCGGTCACAAAGAGGGTTGCCACATGGTTTGTATCTCATTTCTCACAGATTCACAACTGCTGAGTAGTTGAGCAGTGTTTCCAGAAAACTCTGCATCTTCCATCCAAATTATCAATCGAGAAGGAGGCAAATACTTTTTCACAGCACTAGAAATACTTGGAGACCCTGTGAAGAGTGTCTGACTTTTAATTCCTCATCCCCCAGGACCTGACATGAACTCTAAACACAACCTCTTTAGTGAAGAACACACTGCTTCTCAAAGAAACCGAGGGAAGCCAGCCTGTCCTCACAGCTGCTCGTATCATTCAATATTAGCTCAGTGAAGTGTATACTCAGAATTTTAGTGTGGTTTGCCAGCTGCACTGCGACTGACAAGAAGGCTCTTGAGAGAGTTCCCACCAACACTCAGCTACCTTTACAGATGTATAGAGAACGGTGGTTACGTCGGGCCACAAACACCATTAAGGACACTTCTAATGCTGCCTACCACCTTTTCACACTCTGGAAGGTGCTACAGAGCCACGAAGGCTCATACGTCCAGACTACACAAAAGCTTCGGTCCATTAAAGTGCTAAACGACGTGTCATAATATTGCACACTACTGCCACTCATCCTGAGCAATATCTTCAAGGACTGTGCAGTGCATATGTGTGTATTTCTTGTAATTGCTGTGCATGTACAGAAATAAGAACTTACATCAAGGTTTTACTTCATGTGTCTTAATTGTGTGCAGTGCTCAGGGAGCTTCTCTAAATTTCATGGTATACCTGTATGATGACAAATAGAGGTCTTCTATTCTATTCTATCCTATTCGATTAGCTTATTAGTGTTAGGTAACAAATCAAATCAGTGGTGAAACTTTGGTTTGATTGGAACAAAGCTTGTATAAAACTTTTATAAAAGTCTTAGAAAATTGCCTTTGACCCTCACCTCAGTAAAACGTTCCCTTCAGAGTTTATGGGCTCAGTTAGTCGTTTGACATATCTGTGTGTCCCCAAATCAGTAACTGGACATTTTGTATATTTTTAATGGTATACTCATTGCTCAAATCCATCCCTCACTGGTCACATCCAGCTTTACAATACAAAGGTAAGGTGGTGATGGCAAAAATGCTCATCTCAAGGCTTATAACAGTCCATCTGTTAGCTGACAGTAATCAGCTACAGATCCTTGTCATCCCAGCCAACTAAGTGGATTGACCTCTAACTTTAAGCCTTCACAAACTCCAAATGGATAAAATGATGGAGGTTTCTGGTTAGATTTCTAATATTAACTCAGTACTTGCTGACTAACATACATACAAAATCTTAGTATGTACCGTATAACTGGCACACCAAGCAGTCTTTTAAAATGCATGATTTGCCACACATATAACACAATCACCTAACGTTGCATTATGTCTCAAGACCAGTTGAAACAACAACATCTGCCCAGGTTGAGATGCACTGATTCAGCCGGAGACACAGAAAATTTGATTTGTCATCTTCAAAAGATGAATTTAAGGAAACAATGATCACTTCAAGCACAACCAAGTATTTGAGGACTGATCACATAGATTTCTGCAGACTACAAGAACAATTCAACTTCATTATTCCAAATTCCTCATGTGGACAAAAACCCGTCAAAGACTGGGTATTCTTTTCAAAACACAAGCTGCACCAAAGGCTTCAACTGATCTCAAAAAACCTTTTGACTCTTCTTTCAGTAAAGTTGGAGCAATGTCACATTACCATATTTCTGGTCCATGCATGTATACCTAATTAAAAAAGACAGTTTGAGGACAGTTTTGTGTGTGTCGCTATATTCTCAGGATAAAAAAACCCCCAAAAAAACCAAACAGTTGATCTCATAAGTGCACTTCTTTAACCAAATCCTCTTCCTTCATCTTACCCACTGATGTTTTTACTTTCAGAAAGGAAAACCAGGCTAATCTGCCGGGTACTTTAAAGTCACAAAATCAGAATGTTAACCGACATAACAAGCATTTGAATAAAATTAGCTGAATTAAACAAGGCAGCCTAAATTATCCCTCAAATTTCAATCTTTCTGCTCATTAATGCTTCAGATTTGCTCTTGTTTCTCCCTTTTTCTCTTGGTTTAGAGAAAACTAGGCTAATCTCCCGACTCTGTGGACTGAGGCAATTGGCCAGAAAGCCCAATTTTCAGCCAAGGACACTGTCACATGCTTTGTGTGTGTGCATGTGTGCGTGTGTTCTTGTACTTGTTTGCAGTGGTCCTACTTGAAATGGTCCTGCTCTACTACACTGCTCATAATTACATCTGTCTGCCTCTTTTTGTCCATGTTGTTCATTAACATGTACAGACAGACCACACTGCAACCACGCATGCACATGTGAGTAGAACTAAAGCCTGTTTGCACATCATTAGTATTACCATCTCACGCGATTTAGGAATTACCCTCCTGCTGTGTTTTATGTGTCACATTCACACGGGACAAGGAGACCCTGTGTTTTACACAAATTTACCAACATCTGTGGCCACCAGCTACAGGCTCAACATTAATATTAATGTGTTGCCATGCAATAAGCATAAAGCCCGTTGAGAGACAACACGAATGTCATCCATCTCATCGTCCTTCTAGATTTTGCTTTTTGGATGTATTTAAATTAGTTTCTAATTATATGAAAAAAATGCTGCCTAAATTGTCATTTTTCATATTGCCAATGGGGCCTCGTTAACGTTTGTACATGAACGAGGTAGCAGAAGGATGTGGAGAACACAAAAGACTTTTTGTGTTGTGCACCTGTTCACAAATATGAAAATCTGTTTGGCAAATATGAAAGATAGTTCACGAAGAGCTTCAAATAAGAAGGTTGCTGATTCATGACCGACTCCGTGTTTGTACTTGAGTTTCATTATTCTGTATTAAGCCTTTGTTCATAAACCTGCTTTCAGACTAAATACTTCTGGGTATCATTGGAATCTCGTTTCAGCTCCTTTATTTTCTCCCTGCATTACTTTCCTATCTTGGTCAATTAGGAAGTTAATTGTTAGCTAATATTTTATGGTTAACTCTGACAAGTCAAAATGGCATTTCCTCCATTGCATATAGAGCTTGGGATCATGGCATCATGTCAAGTGCAGTGCATTATGGGACTGTTTCATGCAAGTCCGAGTTGATAATGGAATATGCTTCTTTTGGTAATACAGTGCATACAGAGCCAAGTGTTTTTTCAGGGTTTATTAACGTGTTTTCCTCTTTATTACCTGTTAGCTTCTGTTTGTTCTGTTTTGTGTGGAAAACAACATGGCAGCAACTACCCAGAATGCATTGCAACTTCTAAGCTCTATAGGTTTACTGTGCATTACAGATTAAATTGGAATGCCCGAGTCCCAAGTCAAAATTTTCATTTGGAACATTCCCTCAAATTAGATTTCCAAATTGAAAATTGGATCAGCCCCACCAACTCCAAGTTAATAATCGAGGACGGCGTCAGTGCACGCAAACAATAGTAAAACTGTAAAACCTTTAATCTGTACTACTGCTGTATTCACCACTCACTAAGTAAACCATGCACAGACTCCATCAGTGGGTGTCCTGCAGCCGTGTTTTTGACCACTGACACATTTTAATGGAATTTTCTAGTGATTCATCAGTGCATAGATGCTCACAGGGTACTCACTCTACGGCATGCTTTTTTATTTTATAAGCAAATTTCATATTAGGAAGATACTGATTTGATATTTGGCTTGAACAGCAGTTTAATGCTGATGGAAAAACTCAACTGTGTATCTGTGAATATGTGAATCTATTGGGCTGATGAGTCAATGTTCTTCTGTGTTGTTTCTTATTTCCTGCACCAGTTTTCAGCAGTAGTAACATACAGGAAGCAGCATGGAGGAAGCTGACAGCAGTATAGAGGGATTTGACCTGGTGTGGCAGCAGCTTTTGTTTGTAATAGTTTGTTACTCTAACCACAAACCACCGTTCAAGTTGACACAGTGATCGTGTCCATGCAGGCTTCACTTTGTATCATTTGTTATGAGTGCCCAATTATTGTTTGGCTTCACATGTGTTGGGAAGCCTGTATTGCACTAACGGGAACATAAGTATTGATTACTTCCCTTCACCTGTCTCAGGCACCTGTCAGTGATACTTCATATGTAACGTGAGTGTAAGGAGGTGCACTCACAGTGAGACTCACAGAAGCTTGAATGGCCATGAATGGCACAGTGCGTAGTAATGATTAAAAGTAGTGCAAAAAAACGGAATAAATACATATTCACATTTTTCATTTAATTTATCAAGACCCTGATGTGATTGAATTTTTAGCAATAAATACCCACTGATATGAATTTAAGTGAGTCAGATTTTATTTCCAGATGTGCCATTGAGCCTCATGTTGCAGTGCTCATAACTGTGACATCCAAGTTTTAATCTCCAGTCATGGTAATACAAAAGTACACCAGTTCATACTTCTAAGATTATACATATTGAGCCATAATAAAAAATCATTTTGTTCTCATCAGGTCTTAAAACTGGCTAAATATGACATCAGATGAACTGAAAAACATGACATATGCCATTATTAAATACATAAATAAATGTTAAAACTAAGTATACCCTTACGCTTCTTTTTGTGGGGTCACCTGTTAATGAATACTTACCTAGGACACGCTAACCTTTGCATGGTGCCTTGTTTTTTAAAATGTTTTTCAATTGAGGAGTTTTTGATTAACTGCTGCCAGAAATTACATTCCCACAAATCTCTTTTGCGTTGGCAATAATACCTGTTATCCTGTGCAGTTTGAACTCTGTGTGCTGGTTGGTAAACTGTTCCAGTGTTCATTGTAGAAGGTGTTGAGGTAATGTTGACATGATTGAACAATGATTGAATTGAATGATGGTTTGTTTTCACGCCCATTCACAGTCTGATTATCCCCATGTTCCCTTCATAAGCAGAACAGGTCGTGCTTTTGTTGGATAGAAACACAAAAGAGGAGTCAAGAGTTGCTGCAATCCAGTTGTGAATGTAGATGGAGTCTTTTAAAAAACCCTTCAAACACTTGTTTTCTTTCTGCTTGAACTGTGAAGCTAACTGGAAATAAACTAGTTTCAGGTTTACTGATAATTCATCTTTACAATGAACATGCCTGAATAATTTACCATTAACACTGGAGCTTTACAGCGCCAGTGTTCTATTTGTCTACCTGTCAGTTTGCCTTAACTCCAACCAGTAGTCCACCAGCTTATTTTGACAACCAGCCTGCCAGCATCATTCTGTTTTTGTTGTGTTGTGATATGATACAAGTAAGAAATGATGTACCATTAAGCTCCCATTAAACACGGAGTCTCAAATAGAAGCGTGTCTCTTCTAATCACAAGAGAAATGTCATGTTTTGGCAGCTAAAGCAAGTGCTTGAGCTCAAAAAAAAAAAAAAAAAACCCGAGTCAAATGTTATTTTGTCTGCTTGTCATAGATCTACCATACACATACACAGCTAGCTGTCTCATGAAATAAATGCCTGCCTTTGTTAAGCATCAGATGACCTTCATTGTCAAAAGAAAAATAAAGCCTGGCTGATGAAGTTATATGGTTGGTATACAGCCTGTAAGGGAAGCTGTTGAGTATTGGCTTATAAAAGAAAGAGGCCCACGTGAAACAGTTAATTTCACATTCTTTGTGTTGTCATACGACAAAACACCATTCAATATGTAGGCTGATTCCTTGAAGGATTCATTTTTTTATAAATCCTTGAAAATCGCATGAGCTGTCACATTCATAATTTGCTTTCTCTCAAATCCCTCAGAACCTCGCACATCCAAGCTACACATCCACCCTGCCTTCTGTTTGAAGCTCTTCTTACCTGACTGATGTTTGGGATCAAGCAGCACAGTGAAGCAGAACAGGATAAGCAGCTGGAGGTGTCACAGTGACGAGTGTACACTTTTATTATACTTTCAGATCTGCTGGTGAACTGTTTGACTGAAGCATTTTGTTGCTTTAGCACGTCGTATGTGGCCAACATGATCCTGCGGGGGAACAGTCCATGGCTGAGGACATTTCACGCCATTCCACTTTTTTACTTCTGACAAAACTGAAATTTCAAAACATCTAAAAGAATGATCCATAAATGTAATTCTAGACAAGGGTTGCAGTTTTTAATACAAATTTACATTCAGTGGGCCTACATACACACACAGTGGACACTTCACATCACATAGCACCAACCCAATGTCTTTAGGCATGTAGATGTGGTCAAGATGACCTGTTGAAGTTCAAACTGAGCATCAAAATGGGAAAAAGAGATTTAAGTGACTTTTATTACAGTAATGTAATATATACTATAATATTATAGTACGGTTGTTGGCACCAGATCTCTTCCAGAACTTATTTGGCAATAAAAAACATTGTAGACTGTATATTTTGTTAGTAATTTCCCAAATCATGCAAATAATTACCAATAATGCTTCTGGCACGTTACTGAATCTACGCCATGAAAAATGAAGGCAGTTCTGAAGGAAAAAGCGGTCCAATCCAGTATTAGCGTTGTGTATCTAAAAAGGTCTTTGGTGCGTGTTTATCTTCTTTCTTTATTTCTATTAAAGTTCTAACTATATGACTACTAAGATCACAGCCCCCCCGTAACGGGGTGGGAGGCTTTAACAAGCAAAAACAAGCTGCATGCCTTTTGGATCTTTGGACCAGAGAAGAGTGACAGGTTGTATGAGTTTAAACTAAAACCATGATCCCAGTCAGGATTTGGAGACAAGCTTCGGATATTTGGGTGTGTTTGTCTCCTAAAGCAGATTTTTTGGGTACCTTAAAACATAAATGCTTATATATAGTGTTTCAGAAACACTGACATACACACGGTTTAATTATTAGGAGGAATGTAACTAGTCTAAGCTAGGTCTGCTAGGTGACTGTTTGCAAATAACAACAACACAGTATTTAAGGAGCCTCAGTGATGTGTTTGCTGTTAGGACACTGGAATGAATGCAAACTCTCCCTGAAAGAAGTAGAATGTGATATAAAGGCTTTGGCTTTTTTCAGATTGCTCCATAACTCCGTGCACGTTGCTCATATTTCTTTAGAGAAGGCTAAGCTTAGTTTTGTCCTACTTTATTGCAGAAGCTGTGACCAAGCTAAAAAAAAAAGCTTTACAATAAGCTACCAAGGAGACTATTTTTCTTTTTTTGGCTCCCTTGAAAATGAAATGACACTTTCCATATTGCTGATGGGACTTTTCAATCAACAAGCCGTGCTGTGTTGCCTGACACTGCCCTATGCCAAGTGTTATGAAATTGCCTCTCAATGGTTATGGCTTTAAATTTCCTTTTACAATTTAGCGCTTTCATTAAAACGCTTGTGTTCTGAGCAAGGCATATAGTAAGTGCATTAGCTCTGTGAACTTTTATATATATATATATTAAAAAAGGTTTTCCGGGAATGGAATACAGTGAGCTGAAACAAGGGAAGGATTTCATTAGTGCTTCTTGTGCTGGTGCTGCACTCCATAAGTATGTTAAATCTTCTACATACAGTAAAGTTCAGTGTGAGGACAGGGGTGATGGTGCTGCTGGGCTACACTGCTTTGACCTGTGATTAAATGCTGATGCCAGTTCTTCTGCGTCACATTCACAATTTAAAGTCAAATTTATCGCTAACTGCATTAGAGGAGAATGACTTAAGATCACTATCCCAAAGCTAGTAATTGTATTTACTATTACCAGGCCCATTGGTTTTCTGGAGCTGTAGAAAAAGACATATGCTTCCGTCAACTGATGACATAGACTCATTATTAAAAGCCTATGGATTTATGGCCAGTTTATGACCAAGTCAATATGGCTGTAAAGGAGCTCAAAGCAATGCTCTCACTGAGCTGAATCACTGACTCTGTTGGATGTAATCCCACTCTTCCAGAATTTATTTGGCAATAAAAATCATGTAAGTACACTCTATATCTGCAGTGCCCTGGAAAAATGCAAAATAAGCTTCTTTGCAATTGTCAGAATCCAAATGACTGACATAGGATTTTATTCCAGAGTTTGCAGACCTGGAGAGACCAACTATACAACTTACAAGCTGAAAAACATCTGATTTCTTTTGTGGTGAGGATATTACATGCCTGTCTGTGTCTGCATGTCTCTTAAATACCACTGAACTGTCTTGGGCTGTTTGCTTTGTGTGCATACTTCAGTTGATATTATGGTCCAGGGATGGGGAGATGTTACCATGTGAATGCTGCTAGTTTAAAATAACAAAATACTGGGCCCATGTCCTCATTTTAGGGTTGACAGTATTTTAATAGGTAAAGGTGAATGGCTTGGACATGAACTGAGCTGCGGTTTGGGGAAGGCCTCGAAGGGGACTGGCAGCGGCTCCCGGGCCTGGCAGATCCCCGTGTATTGAATAGAAGTGAAGAAGTTAAAGAATTGAACAGGGGAGGAAGGGTGGGGCACATAAACGAGAATGAACAGCTTGTAGAACTGGGGGAACACGTATAGATAAGAACTGGAAGGAGCGTGTTCGGAGGCGTGGTTCTGCTCCTGAAATTCCGATACTTGACCTCTGAAAATCATTTTTGCACACTGCCACACATACAAGGTTTTGGAATACTGTATAGATGAAAGGTATGTTTCTTGTTGTTCATCAACACTACTCGAGTTGTAAGCTAGAATTACAGTAGGCAAAATTCCTCCTCACACCATCACACGCTGTTCTGATCTAGGGGAGAGCGGGGTAAGTTGTCACACTTTTCACACTGACTAACTTTTACTGAGCACTATACATCACAACGTAATAAATGTTTCACCAAATGAAAGAAGGAAGTCTCGGGCACATATGATGTATTCATTACATTTTCATATCTTATCTCATTACGGAGTTGTAGACTGTTGAATGGAGAATGTGCACTTGTGACAATTTGCCCCATTGGCAGGTAAGTTGTCACACTAGATTATCTTAAAATAAGAACACAAATACTTAATTGTGATTATTGATTTTAATTGTTAAATTCAAACCAAAACTGGAAATTTGAACAATTATGCCAAGAGAATTTGGAAAAAAAACAATTATTTCAATCCAATACACATTTTAATCAAAACATTAAGTAGAAAGAAAACTTTAGTTTGAACTTTAAACTCAAATGTTCTCTGGCTTGCACATAAATCCATCATAACTGAATGGAATGCTGCAAATAACTTGCTTTACTTAACATGTTTACCCTCTGAACAAAACAGATGCCCTATTTCTGATTAATCAGACTCAACTTCAGAGTCACAATTCTGGCACACATAAATTGCCTGGCCTGAGGTGCAAGCATCATGGGCCCATTTGTTGCATTTTACGCATTTTACCCAGGTCTCTTTTGGACGACTGTTTGAAAATGGCTCCACACAGACAAGGCAGAAGCACTCTTCATCATCTGATGATGATTCTTGAATTATTTTTATTCTTTTAGCTGCGTTGTTCTTCATAGGTCCAGATGTTTTCCCCCCTCGCGTCCCTCTCTTTTGAAACAGCTTTTTGCTAGATTCAGCCTTATTCTTTTCTTTTTCTAGTTGCTGCTTCACTGGCGTGTCGGTTAGAAATGCTGATTTGCGTCGTTTTCTTCCTTTGCTGGATGGTTTTCGGCGGCCAGCTTTTGGATATGGCCGGATGTCCTCTGGAGTTGGTAGTCCGCTGTCAGTAATTGCAGTGCTGGGTAAGGGTGAGCTCGTGATAGAGATGGTGCTGGAGCTTGGCAGTTCAGAGTTGGTGCTGGGGCCTAGCAGTGCAGAGTTGGTGCTGGGGCCTGGCAGTGCAGAGGTAGTGCTGGGGCCTGGTAGTGCAGAGTTGGTGCTGGGGCCTGGCAGGTCAGAGTTGGTGCTGGGGCCTGGCAGTGCAGAGGTAGTGCTGGGGCCTGGCAGTGCAGAGTTGGTGCTGGGGCCTGGCAGGGCAGGGTCCGGAATAGGGCGATCTGTGACGTAGGATGGTGCAAACTCGGCTTCCAGAAATACATTTCTGTTGTAAGGTTGAATCCCAGCCACCCTAAAACCAGCCTGAATGTTCAATGGGGTTGCAGCCAGAGGATATGCAATTGCCACAATCCCAGGAATGTCATAAATAGACATTGTCTTCCCAGGGTTGTTTCCTCATCCAGGCATCACACGTGCTGTTGATGTGCCTCTTTAGTGGCCCGTAGACAGACCTGTCTAATGGTTGGAGCCGATGTGAGCAGTGGGGTGGGAATGACAGCATGATTATGCCATTTTCTTTGGCATAATTGAGTCCATCAATGGACAGATGAGACTTGTGGTTGTCCAAAAGGAGTAAACAGAGCTTCTCCTTTGAACACTTTGTATGTTCATTGAAATGTTGCAGGAAGTCAACAAAGTGTGTGTCTTTCATCCATCCAGAGGAATTTGCCCCTCCTTTGCTGCCGGGTGGCCCGTTGATCAGGAAATGGTCACGGAAGTGGACACGCGGGAAAATAAAGTATGGAGGTAAACTATTCCCTATGGCTGAGACAGCACAGGCCAGTGTGACAAGGGTTCCCCTTTCAGCAGAGGTCAATGACCCTACTTGTTTGAATCCACGTCTGGCCAACACTTTGTCTGGTTTATGTACAGTGGTGACCCCAGTTTCATCAACATTCCAAATGTCTCCTGGTCCAAACTCATATTTGCATAACACTTTCTCTAAGTTGTCAAAGAAAGCATTGACATTCTCTCTGTTGAAGCTACTTGCCCTGGCAAGGCTAGTTGCTTCTGGCTTTCTCAGTGACAATGTTGTATGCCGCTTTAAAAAGCCTGTAAACCACTCTTTGCTGGCCTTTTCTTTTTCTGCCCACAAAGGCACAAACTTCAGTTCGTGTGCCACAGCAAACTGGTAGGCAAGCTTTCTGACCTCACTTGGTGACAGACCAAAATAAATGTCAGCTGACCTAGTAATATACTCAACAAGCTGCTTTTCCAAATCAGGGGAAAAAATCTTCCTTGGCGTTGTATAACCAACCATTGTTGTTGGCATGGCTGTCTGACTTTCAATTTCTTCTCTGGTAATCTTTTGACAATACCGAGTTAGAGTACGGTAATTTATGTCAAAATCCTTTGCTGTACTTCTGATTGATTTGTTCTGCATCTTTACCTGCCTGACTGCCTTTAACATAATGTCAGGTGGTGTTCTGCCACGCTCTGTCTTTCGTTGATAATTTCGAACCATCTTACTTTCTTCCTTCCTTAATTCCTGCCTCTCCTTCCTTTCTTCAAAAACCTTATTACAAATACAAATGAATTACAATATCACAATTTTTTGGAGCATTTATTTGTACTGGGGCAAGTTGTCACATGTGACGACTTGCCCCAAAGTTAATGAGACAACTTGCTCCAAACTGACATTTATGCTAATTTTGGCTAAATGTTAGGGTTAGCTCAACATAGCACATCAGCTGAAGTATCAAAAGACACGTTAATGTCTCCTCTATTTTGTGTAAAATAATAATTTGTAACATCTATACCTAACAAAGTTGTACTGAAGAAAATTTAAAGTGATTTATTTTTCCTTTTCGGTCAAAAAAATAAAAAAGATGTGCTCACCTCAGATTAGAGCAGTCTTGACCACATGTGAACAGGAGGTTGACTATAGAAGAAGAAGTCACACAAAGTGGCTATTTCATTTTTGAGATAGAGCCTCTAGTGTTGGAGTTATGAACAGTGTGACAACTTACCCCGCTCTCCCCTACTATCAAGAGTCTCAGCAAAAACTGAGATTTATCAAACTGGAGATATATGAGTGAACATGTCCTCGTGTGCATGCCTGACACACAGTCTATAAACAGGTGACCAATCATCAAAGCACTGCCCCACAAGTCTTGGTGAAAGAAATCTCTGAGGGTTACCTTTAATGGTAGTTTGACCTGCTAAGCTTGAAATGACAGCTTTTGAAAATCATTAAACACTGTTAAACAGGACTCATTCTCACTGTTCGACTAATAGATTTTGTGTTAAGCAACCTCACTGCACTGGCAGAAAGAGGTAAAATGACTGATGGCCCATTCATGAAACCTCATTTTTAATTTTTAATGTTGAATATGGGGGGATATTCTCATCATATGTGATTTAGAAATCTTAGCACTTCAGAAAATAAATTTAGCAGAGACAGAAAAAGTGATTTCAAAAGCCGAGGCATTTCACTGTGATGGGTAATATTAGAGCCATAGTAAGCCCCACCTTGAAATCTGCTGAAAATGCCTGTCATGCTTTTCATTTTCCAATCAGCACCAATGTCTGGCTACATTTTAATGCAGGCAAAAACATGAGTATCAGGGTAGCAACAGTAGTATGGATCTGCTTCAGGCTTTCATCTGTGGCGCTTAAGCAATTTACATGGTGAAGGAGTAAGTAACACTTTAAGAACATCAGACAGGACAAATAATGGAAAATGCAAATGGGGAGCAAATCATATCGACTATAGAAAGCGTGCATGGACACATCCAAGTATAACCATTAGGATGACACATTAATGGAATTCCACATGTAGAGGAATCATTTACTCAGTGGGTTAGATTATGGCATAGAACAGCATGCTGTACAAGTCGTTATACTGTACATTCAGCACTTTCAACAACTGCTTTTTGCAAATGAGACAGAATAAGTATGGACACCAGCAGAGAAAGTGCATAAAACTTTCATTAAGCAGCAGAGAATCATTGCAGAAGTACACAGAAAACCCCATTTTAACGTTTTGAAAGTCTAACACTGCCCATGTGCAGGTGTGGAGTCTTGAAACTGACTGAAGATACTCGCAGGTTTCTGGACAAGTCAATACTGTAACGGCCTCACAGATTTCCCTTTCTTAGGCACACACATAATCATCTGTCTATTGCTGCCAAAGTTTTACTGTTTTTCTGATATTTTTATTATAACAATGATTATCTTTACTCTTCACTCTGTCAGAGAGAGGTCAGAAAAGATTAACTGGAAACACCAACGCATCAAGCGGTCACATTTTCAGGTAGCCAGTCAGACATGGCTAGGTATAAGCTAAAAACAGCTGATAGGATACCATATGTAGTATTTTCCCCATCTACAAAGTCAGCTAGTT
Source organism: Pelmatolapia mariae (assembly GCF_036321145.2). Lineage (NCBI taxonomy): Eukaryota > Metazoa > Chordata > Actinopteri > Cichliformes > Cichlidae > Pelmatolapia > Pelmatolapia mariae. The sequence goes on along the minus strand of NC_086228.1, from coordinate 37,293,288 downwards.
AACAAAATTCTACTTTTAACAAAATAACATAACGATAATCAACAGTTTGTTATCAGTGTCATTCACTCTTTCCTCTTCCTGTTTCTGAACCTGGACCAACATTAATTATGATAATCCAGGAGCACAAACACAGGGATATTAGACACACTGTCTTCAGCCAACAGTAGCACATGTTCCACTTATACCAGCAGCCAACAGTGTTGCCCAACAACACAAGGGCGCTGTTGTTAACCTGGACTCTGATCCAGTATAGAAATCTCATTCTTGTGCTTGGGGCCCTTCTGTGGATGTGTTAGTATGTCTCACTGCACATACATGAAACAGAATTGGTTCAAAAACACATTTCACAGAATTAAGGTATTACAAAATCAGTAAATGCTGCTGCACTGCAGTAATGTCATCTAACACAGCATTGTCAAATCCATACATTCATTCTCTTCTGCTTATCCTCATGCAAACTCCACACAGAAAGGCCCCGGGCATCTAAGATTTTTAAATACCGTCTCCCAGTCTGCTATAACAAAGTGACTTTACAACCTTACAGCTGCCACTTGGACAACTATAAATCTGTCTTATTCAAGTGTCAGAAGACTGACAGGGTTTGATCAATATTTCATTTAGATTTGTAATTTCATTCTTAACCATAGTGATGGAAAAGATGAAAAGTCGACATGTTTTCTTCTTGCTATTTTACTTTTGGCCTTTTATGGGCTTTATTAGACAACAGAGTCAAGAGAGACAGGAAAGCATGGGTTGGATTCGAACCTGGTGTTATTTTACTTTTAGAATATTTAACATACGTTATTTTTACTTACAGATAGATTCAAGATGTCTTTTCTGGTCAGTTGTGGCACAATTTTTTTTAACATTCATGCTTGAAAAATGCTCCAATCTGGCTAAATTTTTTTATCCTTTTTGGTTTTGATGCCTAAACCTAACCAAAGAGCAATGAAAAGAAAACTACACAGCACATGAAAATTGAAGCTAACAGTGAGTGAAAAAGCCACACGGTAGCAGTGTCGGTATGAGCAAATAATCAAAGCAGTTAAGAGGAAGATTATGGAGGCAAGAGAAAGAAAAAAGGGTCGATGGCTGTTATGTCAATTTCAATTCTGCAACAATTAATTTTGGCAGGTAACAAAAAAATCTGAAATTGGATTCAGCCAAGAAAAGCTGAAGTATCTTTAATAAACATCAACTTTAACTTCATAATAATCCTTTAAATAACATTTATTGATGCACTATATACAGTAGCAATTAAGTATAATCAAACCTGCCTCCACACCAGTTATTTTATCAGGGGTTTATTCTTGTATGTGGAATGTCTGTAATTCTAAAGAAAGGACACATTTTAGTACGCTAAAGTAGCTTCTCTCTGGACTCGTCACATGCATTTCAGATCAGCTTTTCACTAACTATCATTGACAGTCATAACCACAATGTGTTTAAGGTTAATTGATGTCTCCATGTGGAGGCTCACTGAAGTGTGTTAGGTGATAATTGGCAAACTGCATACAGTGCAGTGAAGGTTTTGTTACTAATTGATATCTTGGTAGGATTCACTCAAGTGTATTCAAGTGTGTACATGTATGGTTGCTCTGATATGTGTGAATGCATGTGTGTGTATGTGTGTGCGTGTGTTATATTAATTGATGACTTGCAATGGGAGCTTTAACAAAGCTTCAGTAGCACTCAACGAGTAATTAATGAGATTTGTGGAGAAAACACATCACATGTAGCTCAGTTGCATCTAATTGGCCGTCATTTTATATTAAAATTCTAAATAAAAGATCATTAAAATAAAAAGATACGTATCTTGGGCAAGATACATACCCAAAGAAAATCTGTGCTATCAGGATTAATTAATTGATATGGTTACCACGCAAATCTGTTTGAAATATGGAACTATTTGAAACTGAAAATATCCTAATTGAAAACAGCTGACAGTGACTTCTTCCATCATTAATCTTCACTGCAATGCTGTTTCATTGCAAACGACTCATTCACAGGAAGAGTAGGGGCCAGAAACATGTGTTTCACATTTCAATGTTACATTTATCAATTAACATGACCAAGATTTAAGACACTGTTAATGGAATCTGCTCCAAAATGCTGCATACTGTGAGTCACAATACCTACAAAAACAGGAGACTGATTATTGAAAAATGAAACAAGTAAAATAGAGAAGATGACAGAGAAGAGTTTATCCAAGCCGGAGGATTTCTGCAAGTCACCAGAGAGTCGATTATGTCTGAGGTGCTGCTATGGGGAGCCATGCCATGAGCGATGTGAGACAACCTGGTCTCTGGCATGCAATGAGTTGCGAAAGAGCAATTCACTGTATGCAAATAATGTAGAGATGATTTTTCTCTGCGGTTGGATTGGAAAATGAAGCAGCACGCTATATTCACTGATGTTTTACTTTGAAATCTTAGCGTCACTGAAAAGTCGTGGGATGTGTTTATCGTTTCATGTCTATGTGTTGCAAAGAGCAGCAAAGTGAGACTCAAGTACAAATGTTACAACTGTCCCCTACTGTCGCCACCATATGGATTTACAACCTTAAAGGGTATTGCTATATCACTGAGTGATTTTTTTTTCTTTTTCAAGGTGCGTCTGTGGCCCTGCTCTGCAAATTGGCATGCATGAATGTTGTTCCACGTGACAAAGCTCAGGTTGACACCAGCACTATAACACACACAGCTTGTAGACATCTGCATCCAAATGCTCCTTGATGTGACCTTATTATCATGCTGGGTGATTGTCATCTTCACCAGCAGCTAAACATCTGGCAGACCTGATGGTAGGAGCTGCACTTCCACACACACACACACAGAAAAAGGCCCAGATATCAGACACTCATGCGGGAAACACGGTGTTTGTTTTCTCTGCAGGATAATTTAAACAGGAAGTCGTGTTTCTGAAGCTTCTGGCAGGGGGAGGCTGCTGGATGGTTGGAAACAATAAAGCCCCAAGACACCAGTCACAGTTTCTATGACCATAGAAAAAGACACATACGGATCCATTTTATGGTGATTCAGTTGGTGTCATATCCAATCATTCAAAGACTTAGTTGAAATTCATGAAATCTTGTTCAGTTTTTGTATGTTGAACTTGAAAAAAGTCTTCTGGGAGAAAGAATGCCCGCCTTTAAAAAGTTCTGCTTTAACACTCACAAATTTCACTCATAGATTTTATGAGTATGTGAAGAGTTAACCGTCTAAATTCCAGTGCTAACTGGGACATGACACAGTGGAAGTTACACTTCTGTTGCAGAATCCTCCCACAGATCTCGGTTCAGGATTCTTTGAATGCTGCTGCACTTATACAACAGGCTCAGCTTCCAGACATGGATTAAGCCGAATCTTAGACTCTGAGCTTTTTGTCTTGCACTAGGCTTAATCCATGTCCTGGAAATTGACCTTTAGTGTCTCTGTTATTGTTAATTAAATGTGTCATACATTTACAGATGTATAGTTATGTTTTTGTATTTTTAAAAATCATTCATTTTAAATGCAAAAATACACTTTGGGTACCATAATGAAAAGCCAAGATAAAGTTTCAAGGAACACTTTGTCTTCACATCATCTTAAAATAGCATATATCTGACATCCTATAGGTCAATAATTTGCTCTGACTTTTACATAAAGGCCCACATTAATGATGATGAACCCCTCCCTCTATCGCCATCCCCCAAATAAAAGACTGTAACTGTTTTGTTTTAACTTTAATTGATTTTCTCTGTTTCCACAAATTGGCAGATGGTAACTGATCTTATGGTAGTCAAAGCAGAACCAGTGGCTGGTTGTCTCGTATGCTGGCCTCCATCAGTTTCCCATAAGAGCTTTGCTGCTGGAAACTCAGCCTGACAAGCTCAAGATATTTTTAATATGACTTGGACATGCCTTGAAATCGAGATGTGCTACAGGTTCAAATGTAATCAGAGGCAAGTGGTGTTAAGCCTGTTTCCACAGACAATAGCCAACTGTGGCCACAGGATGGCAGTAATTAAAAGACGGTATGAACAGGCAGGAACTATTATGTGTTTGAAGAGTGATCACTTTAAAGTTGTAACTAATGCCTATTTTTAGAGTTCAAGGAGTCCTTGTGACAACTGCTATCAAGTCTTCTTTTGTTGGTATTTTTGAGTGGTGGGTTGTCTGCACTTGGGTTAGTTAATTTAGTGTGTAACATGTCATATCGGTCACATAAGGATGGCAGCCAGCGACACTGGATGAATGAAGAGTGTCCATCCATCCATCTTCTGCCACTTATCCAATCCAGGGTCAAATGTGCTGCAGCTTGAACCAATCCAGATGACATGGAGCAGGAGGCGAGGTACGCCCTGGACAGGTCACCAGTCTGTCGCTGGGTCAACACAGCGACACAAACAACCAATCACGCGCATGGCCAGTTTAGAACCACCAATTAACCTAACCCAACTAACTGCATGTTTTTGGATTGTGGAGGGAGCTGGGGTAGCTGGTGAGACACGGGAAGAACATGAAAACGCCACACAGAAAGGCCCATGGCTAGATGGTGGATATGAACCACTATTAAGTTACAAATTTTACAAATCCTTAAAAAGTATTTGGTAAATCTTTGTGTCTAATCTACTTTTGTAAATGTATTAAAATTATTGTTTTCCAGAGACAACCATATGGTAACATCTCTGTGACAGTTTTGACAGTTTGCTCAGTACATAGAAATATAAATCACACTATTGTATGTGCACCTGGAAGTCACTATGTACCATTTCAATCCTCTGGTTTAACACTAACACTAAATAACAGGGAACACTGAGGAAAAAGAATTCAGTTACACCTTTTGCACCCAAATTCATTCCATTTTCCTTTCTAACTTTTTCCTTTACTGCATGCTGACTATAGAGTAAGAGATAAGTGACATTTTGGAGTAATGGATCAATAGAGGCACTTTGGTCTTGTCACGAGGAACAGACTATTTCTGCAATATGGGTTTCTCTCTGTTGCTCTCTCTGATTTTCTCTTTTAATCTTTTTCTCTCTACATCACAATCTGCCCTTCCTCTTAGATCAGGTGTGAATACCAGCAAATGGACTTTAAGAAGAGGCACACAAATAGCAAGCCTATTGTGAAACTGGTGAAACTGTCATCCTACTAATGCAGCAACAGGCTAGAAAGGCTAATGCTTTAAGCTGCACTGCATATTACTTTGCATTTAATAGGATGGATTCATGAAAGTCAGAGGACAGCCTAGGGTACTCATACAGTGGATTAATAATACAAACACCATGGATTATTTTTTTCACATGTCATTTCGTTCCATTTTGATAAAACTGCTGGTGTATCTGTTACACACAAGTCCTCCTTTGTTACTGCTGTGTGATACATTAGGTTACGACACTACTCCAGTGTGTCTGTCACTCCCAACTCATCTCCATTAATAGTTTTATTTTCTATATCTAACCAAGTAGGCTTGGTTACTTAATATAGAGTAAAAATTAAAAGAAAAAAAGGGTGTGTGTGTATGTGTATCACCTCTCTAAACTGTCATAGGGTTAGCAGGTTTCTATAATGTAGGTGGTATCTCTAGGTAGCCAACACTGCCAAGGCCGATGTGCCAAGACATCAATACCAAAAACCATCTTCATCATCATCACACGCAGCATGGTCATGATGCGAACACTTTGTCATTTCGGGTTAGGTGGTTAGAGTCAATATGAATAATGAGAAAAAGGAAAAACAAACTAGAAAAATAAGAAAATAGAAAACCTTCACTTTTTTATTGAGTTTTTTTCTAAAAATGTAATTTAATTTTGCATTTTGATATGTAAAAGAAAAATGTAAATTAAGACCTGAAGGAAATCCGACTACTATTTCAGTAAGGAGAGTTGAAAGAAAAACACTAAAAATGATTTGTTGAGAATTTCATTAATGTATAAGGTGTCCCATCATGGCAGGACAGAAACCAGTGGTTATGGGATTTAGGACAGGACCGATGTCTAAATGCTGGTGAGGACGAAGACTGAGACTTCGTTCGAGCTCTCAGTGAGTCTGAGTGAGGCGGACATGAGGAGGAGGTGGAGCGCACAGACAGGAGTCTGAAAGAGAGAATAAATCTCCATCAAACCACACAGAGTGGAGGCTGATTGGCTCAAAGAAGGTGACAAAGAAGATGACTGGACTAGAGTAATGATGTCACTATTGAGACTGACAGTGTGGGAAAGTGGTAGCTATGTAAAGAAGAGACAAGCAGCCGAAAGCAGGCAGCTGAGTGATTACAGACCTTCCTTATTAAACTTATGCATAAGCTTTATTACTCCTCCTTCTCCTCCTATTAATAATAATATAAATCACAATAATAATTGTTAGTTTGTAGATCTGGAAAATATTTGTTTTTTATGTGTAAAAAAACAGCATTGCTGTAACAAACCACAATAATGGCCCATTATGTGACTGACGATACACTGAGTGGTAAAACTGCAGGGAGAACTACCTGCACACACACAACTGACAACTTCAGAAAGTCAGAGTCAAAAGTTTGTCCTCTTACCAACTATTAGATTTCAGCTTTGCTTAATCTGATGCTAAATGCACAAAACAGTAGCTGTGCTTGGTGCTAGCTGTTTAATAAGTCAAAATGTCAACTTGACAATCCACTGAAAGAACATAACAAAGAACTTGTGTAATTACTGTATTTACCAAAAGAAGAGCTCACAGGCCTTTTCTAAAGCGCCCAAGTGTACACCAATAATTTAATTTCACTTTACACGTTTTTGCTTCAGCTGTCTTTTACTAATTTGGGTCTTATTATGTGGTAGTTATATTTTTTATTTTCTAACAACTGGAAAAGATAGATTTGAGTAAGTGTTAGTGATTTAGTCAGTGAAAAAAATTTATTGAGGATCCACAACTGCTATTGAACACACACACAAACACACACAAACACACACGCGCGCATGTTAAACCTTGAAATGTCGAGCTATAGAACGCATGGTCGTTGCAGTACTCCTTCTGCTCTTCTCCTTGTCATAACAACCAGCCGAAGATGTCCTTGTGAAAAAGGTTAAACTCAATATAGCTACCAAGGACGCCCAAGCTGATGCATCTCTTCTATACTCCCACTAATTCTGCAATAATGCATACCTCTCTCACTCTCCCTCTCCCTTTCTGTGATTGGATCGGAGAAAGCCCACCATCCATCTCTGTCACCCACTGACTGCCATGTTAATAGCCTAAACACACCCTGGCAAGCGTGCACAAACACAAGCACACGAGCAAATACACAACAAAACGCTATCTGGTTGAGTTTTTCCATTTCATATACTATCTCTGTTATTCACACAGATATAGGGAACACACACACTGATTTAAGGGTCAGACTGGGGAGTTTTGTGTCCTGCTGTCTTGCCATCCTGAGAGACAGATCAGTATCTTAACAACTTTAAATTACTCCTGGCTCTCAAAGGGCACAATAGTCTCTGTGTGTGTGTGTGTGTGTGTGTGTGTGTGTGCGCGCATGTATACTACTGATAAAAAAGAACGGATGAAAGGTGGAGGCAAGGAGCTACTTGGCATGTATTTACACTTTTAAAACTGTATAGTATTAGTTTATAGATGGTTTTTTTCCACCAAATGTTTATTCAGAGACTTACAGCTTTAACTTAGACCAGGTGTGCTTGTAACACATTTTGCTCCAGTGCCATAAAATATGCCATTTAAAAATATACTCAATGTTGTTGTTTCAGGAAGAGAGGCAAAGTGTTAAAAGAACAACTAAGACAGTATAGTAATACCATTCGATGTGCCAGCAGGTGCATAAAGCGTAGATTTTATAAACTGTAGATGTAACCACCATGATATTATTTATTTCTAAAACATGAGCATTTTTGTAGACACCATAAATACATTTTACAAGTGATCTGATTGAGAAACAGACGGTATTGCAAGTAGCCATAACCTAAAGCATACCCTTTATTTTCTACAAGGTCCCACAAGTTATAAAATAAATATTTAGGTGCTAAATAAAGTGAGCCGCGTTTCCCATTTTCTCCAAGGCTTGTATAAAATCACATTTCTTTTTGCTTCCAGAGGACTCACCCATTGCTGGCCATTAAATCTGTCTATACAATTTTTGTGATAAACAGTTTGAGTTTTAGAATAGATGTTATTAGCTGCAGACCAAGAATAGTCAGTCAGAAAGATAAATTCCATAAAAAGGTGCAGTTAGCTCATACCGTGGTCCAACTTTTTGCTCTGTAGCAGCAATGATGTAATCTCCCATCTGCTCATCACCTGACAGGACCTATTCTTCTCCAGCAGGTGTACTGACAGCAGCTGGCAGCGGTCGTGCTGACAAGCTTATTTGGTTAGGCGGTTAGTGAAGGCTTTATTTTTAAGTATTGATTTTTTTTTTATTTTTTTATGCACAGTTGCAATGAAATGAAAAGTAAAAAAGTTTGTTTGATTAGTGGTAGATACTTGTTTACACACCACCTCCAACACTCAGCGTTTATACTTCAAGTTTATACTCAGAGGTCAGAGAGCACTGTGCTGTCAAACTGCTGTTAGAGGGTACGATAATGAAGGATGTGGGTCTCTCTGTGTCGCTGCTGTTTTGAGGAAGGTTACATATGTGATACTTGGCATCAGATGGAAACATATCAGTTCACATCCTCCAAAGATGTATTCCATAGAAAAAAATACAAGAAAATCAAATAAAGAAGAAAAAACATTTTCTCTTTCGAAAAGTTTAACTATAGTTTGGTGTGATGAAGGTCCTGAGTTTGACTCTAATATGTGGACTTTGTCTCCATGGTTTCTCCCTGGGTACTCTGGCTTACTCCCACAGTCCAAAGAAATGTAGTTAGTGGGGTTACCCATAGGTGTGAATGTGAGTGCGAATGGTTGTCTGTCTCCTAGTGTTAGTCCTGCAGCAGGCGATCTGTCCAGGGTGTGCCCTGCCTCTCATCCTATAGTAGCTCCACCCCCACCCACCCCAAAGTTTGTGAAGGAGTTGATGGGTCGGTGCAGGTCATTTATCACCGATGTCAGTGAGACTGAGGTGACTTATAGATGATATATTAAAGTTTTCTGTCTGTAAGCTCAGCTGACGTTAGCTACTGTTAGCCTGTGTTAGTTGCTGTTAGCCTCCATTAGTGAAACTGTCTTTATGATGTTTCATATCTGGAATCTGAAGGTGCGGGCATGAATTGAAATCTCCCTCTATGGAAAGCGGATGAATAAGACTTCTCTTCTACTGTGACTCTATCCACATAAATAAAACACTATCAGTCAGAAGGGAGCTGTCCTTCCCAGCCACAGTTTGTTGGAAGATGTAATTACACACTACTCTATGTATCCCTATGAGCACAGTATGCTTTTTGTTATTAAATAACCTACAGAGTACAGGGTGCCCTTGGCTTTACATTGTATACCACAATGTATGGCTCAGAGTATTTCAGTCGCCATGCACACCACTGAGCAAACGTATAAAGAACACAAACTGGAACATATCAAGTTAACATTTGGTTCATTGAACTGAACAGTTGGCGTTGGATGTAGGAAGATGAGAAGGTGTAAAGACTCCAACTCCAGCTCTGCCAAAAGCTAGAATCCTATAGCCAAATGACTTGGTCAAGGACTCTCACAAATGCTGAGGCTTGTTTGGCATCCCCACTCAGCTGTGGTGGGTAATTAACCATTAATCAGAGATACAGGAAGGACAAACTATGAACTGGCAACAGGATGCCTGTAAGGCTTTGAGCTGTTTTCTTGTCATGCAAAAGAACCAACACCATATCAATCAGGTAATTATCATTATGCTTCAACCCATCAGTTCATTCTCAGCTTTGACCAAAGTCTACACGACTGTTGTCAATTTTATACTGAACCAGTTTAAAGGCATTAAATTGTTTTGGCAGCAAATCTATTAAACGTGGAACTTTCCAAAGTCTATTCAAGCAGTGTACTAGTAGCTCATGGGAATCCATTAAACATAGTGACTCTTGGATTAAAACTGTCAAACCTGAGAGGTATATGGCTAAGATTTAAAGTCTTCAAGAGCAATGTCATGCTATGCAGAACTGTGCTCATGAAGAGTCTAAACCCTGAGATACTGAAAGTGTTTCAGTGGTCTGTGAGGTCCTTCCCCAGAGTGATGGCATGTCAGTAACTGGTGTAACTGGCTTGTTTAGCTTTTAAACTTGAAGAAAGGTGTCAGTTGAAATACAGGCCTTGAACCCGTTTTTGTCTTCTTGTACTCCTTGTTGATGTGCTTTTAAATATGTAGCCGCTCCAATCAGCCTGCTTTTAATGGGCTGTATCCATGCGGAAATAATAATTGAGTTCTTTACTCCCTGATGCGCCCAATAAAGAAGAAACAGCTACATTCAGTTGTCATAGAGGCATCTGTCTCAGAACCTGGTGAGAGAGAATGATCACGCAACATAATGTTTTTATAATAACTAGCAAATATTACAGCATTAACCTCCCATATTTTCATGTTATCACAAACAGTTTTAATTCTTGAATTCATATTTAAAAATACATTATTTTTTTCACATTTAACCACTAATAGATAAAATAATCCAATATCCATTATATGTAAAAAAGAAATATTAGACACATGTTAGTACACATAAATAATCCATTACAGTTTACAGGTGATCTCTTCCCATCCCTACATGCATATTTGTGCTATTCATTCACCAAAAAAAGGCAATAAATCACAAAGATGAAGATTTTTCTTTTCAAACATCGATAACTAATGTGGAACAGAAACTGGTCCCCAGCGCTCACGTTTCTTTCTCTCCCTCACATGTTGATGTTATGATAGCCGTGCATACATTTATGCATTTAGAGTATATTCAAAAAAGCAAACAGAACTAAGGAAATGATCATCTCATTACATGCAATTCAAGCAATCAGTGACTCATTTCATGAAAAAAAATCAGTCAGTGCCTCCCACCTGAGCCCTCCAAATAAGATCATTTGTTTTCTGCAATATTTTTTTTAACATATAGTTGATGAAGGCAGGGAAATTTTTAGCTTCATTCTACAGAGCTTCACTGCTTTACATGATCTTGGAGTACAACCTTTACACTTTTCACTCCCACATAGCATGTTGCAGGAGAAAGCAATGTGGAATTTTGCAGGCAGAAAAACATATTTGATCACTTTTACAAGCTGCAATCAAAACAGTGTATCATTATTTTTTTCTGCCAGATTAAGTTGAATTTACAGAATGATGCTAGGTGTTTTGTTTTTTTACTCTTCTAAATCATTTACTGTAAACTTTTAAGTAGTTGACATTTACAGTGTGCCCTTTAAAAGTAATTGAATTGATGGCACCATACGTTACACCCCGTGCGTGCAAATACAGTTTAACCTTAGTGACCAACAGAGGCGATTATCAGAATACACTGATGTTACTGTTAGAGTTTATTGTTGTTGGCATTTTTTATATCATCAGGATTGTTTGTGTCCCATATGTCTTGAATATTTCTGCTTTGTAGCAGAAAATGCAAATGGTTTTGCACTGTTGGTAATTAAAATGAAACCTTCACACCTCATGTGTGACAGGAGTGACACATGCAAATTGTGTAACACATTCACACATGCCCACATGCCATATGAACAAGGCTCGATTGTATATGGAGCAGAATTTATTGCCGCCTCACAAAAGTACCAACAAAAAGTCACCCACGTACTGACACGCATAGGTACACCAATTCACACACAAGCATGCAAGAACCTATTTGTCATTATGGCAGCTTATATTTCATGCAGCCACACACAGGGATGTCAAACTAAATTTAGTACAGATACTACAGAATTTTCTTTCAGGCTCAAATAAACACAAACACAGACACAAACAAACACACACTCAGCAGCTCAGGTATTAGGGAGTATTTACTGCAGCGCAACATGCCGGTGTAATTCAAGTGGAATGTCCATTAGAGCAGAGAACGGATCTTTTCACAGTATAAGTCATAGTAATGAACTCCAGCAGAACTCCCTGCTGTGTCATACATCAACACGCTGAACAGCATTTCGACTCTCAGAGACAAAGTAGTGTTGTAAAACCAGCGCGTCTTGGTAAAGGAATGTTTTAGCAAATTTTAGTGCTATCTAAAATCTAATTAAATGTGCTGAGAACATCTTTAGTTGTTATATTTCACAGCAACAAGTTCTGCCTCCAAGATCTCAGGACTCAGTAACACTGCAATTTGCATTTTGCAATGAGAATTATAGAACATAAGGTTTTTACTTTCAGTGTCGTTTGGTTTACATCATTAAATTGTGCAACAATGTAACTGTACAGTGCGTCTTATCATCTTTTTTTACAGTGTAATTTATAATCAAGTACTTCGAGCAAGTCCATTTGTTATTTTACCGTTAACTGGTGTTTCAACTAATTTAGAAAGCAAGACTGTGACAGTCGGACCTTATACTGCCCTGATCATACTCCTTACACTGTACCTGTAGATATATTTAAATATTTAGTTTCTGTATATAACTTGCCTCACCTCTTAAACTTAGTTTATCTTTATTTATCTCATTCTCTTATCCGAAGAATGTTGAATTTAAAAACCTACAAGCTGCAAACGGAGAGATGCCGAACTGTGTTTCATTGTTCTGGTAACAGTGACAATAAAGATCTGTCAGCTGCTGACATTGGCCTGTCCCAGTTGTTTTTTGTAGATTAGGCAGCAGGCCAGTGTAAACATGTATGTACAGTGTTTAACCAAGTTATTAGCCCACCACTCAATGTAAGATTTATGTGATTTAGCTGCCCTGTACTAACAGTGTTGGTTGTTAGAGCCAGTGGTTCTAGGTTTTTGACCCACTGATTCATTTATAGACCCAGGGTGAGATCTAAAACCTGCAGGACACCGGCCCTCGAGGCCTGGAGTTGGGGACTCCTGCTCTAAACCCTCGGTGGTTTCTCTGCTGGCTCCAAAAGGCTGTTGCTTCACCTGAGGCTTCCCTCGAGACTTTGCTTTCTACTCCTGCTAATCCTGAGTTCTCCAAGTATACTGAGCCAGCGAACGATGAGCAACCTTAGCGGTAGGAATCTACTAGAGGTAACATCTGCTATTTGATTTGCTTGATGAGATGATGGTAGAAGGAAGAAACATTTAGATAGAGTAGAATCAGAAGAACCGGATCTGAGCACTGTACATAATTCTGAGGCTGAAACCTGTAAAGGAAAACCTGTGGGCAGCTACAAAATAGCTGTCTGAGAAATGCAGAATCAAAAGAAGGGAAAAGAGAATTGAACATAACATCGACTAACCTTTTTTCTGAGGGAAATGTTGGCTTTGAGAGAACAGAGGGGCAAAGAGGGAGATTTTGTAGTGAAAATTGTCTCTTTTGCTAATCCCATTTCATGCCAGCTCAGTCCTACTCTCTGGAATATTCTGAAATTTACACAAAGCGCCTGAGGAGGGAGAGAAAGATGGGACAGAAGGGTACAGAGGTAAAGAGGAAAAAAATGAGTGTGAGAAACAGAAGTGAGTGGAAATACTTTGAGAATGACAGAGCCAGAGGGACAGGAATGGAAAATGGCCACAATTGAAATTCTGCTGCTGCAGTCCATCAAAGCGTGGACTGGACATGGTCTACTTGCTCTTAACCCCTGTAGCTCCAAAGGGAGCAAGACAATAGGTTTAAGCCTCTGTTATATTTAACATCACTTCCTGCCTTGGACTTCTACACAAGTCTTCCACTCTTAATGGAGCTATGCGCTGGACCACTACTAACAAGCACTACCCTATCGTGTGTTTATCTTTTATGAGATGTTGTCAAGTGTAACAACAGCGCTGCACTTTAGCTCTGGGAGATTGTGACAAAGTGGCTAGGATTGAATTCATTTACCATTTGTTACTTACATATATTGTTATTTTTTCTTGTGTTATCTTATAATGAATCATAATGCTTTAATGTAGACGCTGCAGATGTAACCTTGGCTCTACATACTATCCCGGGTCTGTTTGAGTTAGCATTGGTTACGTTCATTACATCTGTGCAAGTGTTCTTAAAACCAAATGTCACTTAATCATTAGATTTGAATCTTTCGTTTGTTAATGTAGTTTAGTTATACTTACCATTGTGTGTTCCTTTGTGCAGGTCTGTGAAGCAGAGGGGGAGGGGCCGCCCCGGCACTTCCTGTTTATACAGGGTATGATGTCACTGATCAAGTCAATTGGGTGAAACCAAATGAAGGGGTGTTTCTTTTGTGTAAAATTGTTTATTTCCTTTAAAATAACCTCATGAGTCGGACTGTGTGAAGAGAGTGACTTTTCAAACCTGTTGTTGGGTGAATGAGTTTGTTAAGTGGAAGAATGATTTTTATTCCTGTTTCTTTGTCTGGACTGTGTTATTTGGTCTAACCTGTTTTCTCAGTGGTAGAAGTTAATGAGGTTCAGCTGTGGGTGGAATTCTGTATAAAGCAGGTGAGATTTTGACTACTGGGTTTTTTTTTTTTTTGTTTGTGTGGAAGAATTGTTGAATGGCGACACCAGAAAATAATGGACACGTAAAAGAAACTTGTCCTTGTCCTCGATGTAAATATGTAAAAATTGTGTATTTTTCTGTTCTGTGTCTTGTGTACTGTTTGTTTGTATAGGTGTCTTTCTTGCTGCTGTTACATCCAAATTTCCCCTTGTGGAACAATTAAAGGATTTATTCTATTCTATTCTATTCTAAACTTGAACAGTCTGCTGAGGCTGTCTTCCTATCACTTTCCTTGCTGCTTACGTTATGCTACCTCATAGAGATCTAAGTTGTCAACACTGATGACCCTGACCCTGTGCTATCAGAATATGACATTTTTCTAGTTTATTAATAAGAAAAGAAGCATATTTTACATGACATGTATCAAAAGCGGTTTACACTTCAATATTTGTCAAAGTTAAAGGAAATAAAAGTTTGACTCTTGGTTTGAAAAAGGAAACTGACAATGTTTTGACTGATTCGTCCTCCCCAGACAAACTTGTAGTTTTGTATTGGATGGCCTCTGATTTCCTTAAATTCAACAAGAAAAAAAGCAAAGTGATTATTTTTGGACCAAGTTGCAATTCTGGCACCTCAGATCTTGATCTGTGCAGTTTAGTACCTTTTGTCAAATCGCATTCTAAAAATTTGGGGGTTATATTTGATAATAAGTTTTCCTTTGAGAAACAGATTAGCTCAGTTGTACAGTGCTCTTTCTTTAAACTGAGGCTTTTGTCAAAGGTGAGATCATTTTTATCTTTTAAAAACCTAGAACAGGCAATTCACGCTTTCATTCTACTCCAATTGGACTACTATAATTCTTTATATGCAGGCTTTAGCCAGACTGGTTTAGCACGGCTCCAGCTGGTCCAGAATGCTGCAGCTCGTGTCTTGACTCGAACGAAGACACATGAACATATCTCCCCGGTGCTCGCCTCACTCCACTGGCTCCCAGTCTGCTTTTGAATTAAGTATAAAATGTTATTGGTGACTTACAAAGTGCTGGATGGCCCCTGAGTACCTGTCTGACTTTCTGCAGCCTCATAGGCCTCCTACAGCTCTTAGGTCAGGTGATCTTTTGCTCTTGGCTACACCAAAGTCGACGTTGGTTCATAGAGGTGATCGGGCGTTTCCAGTCGTGTCGCCTAAATTGTGAAATGATTTACCTCTCCACATTAGAAAGGCCCCGACCGTCAGTCTTTTTAAATCCAATCTCAAAACACATTTTTACTCATTGGCTTTCAACACAGCATAAGAGTTATTTACATATTTACTTATTTATCTGTAATTTTGTATTCGCTATTTGATATTGATGCTATTTGATTTTGTTACTTCATGTTATTGTGTAATTCCTATCTTTGTACAGCGCCCAACACTATTGCTGTAATTAAATGTGCTATATAAATAAATAAATGATAAACGATATTGCCGGGTGACTTCCTGTTTTTCTTCTTTCTGCATTCTTACAGCCACGATGTGACACATTAAAACTTGGGTGGAAAGATATCAGATCCTTAATTTAATAGTACACTTATGTAATTTAAATAATAATATTTTTTAGGTACAGAAAAATAATATTCAGCGAATGCATTTGTGTTCTAAAAGAGAAAAAAATCACAGCTGAAGTTATTTCAGTTCCGTGTTTTGTTTCTTTCTGTTCACTCCAGCAGTGGCTGCTGAATATCATCTCCCCCTTTGAACTTCTTCTGAACTTCAGACGGCTCCTTCTTTCATGCTTTCATTTTACATCAACATAATGACATTTTCTTTGTTGTTGCTGTGACTGAAAAAAGGAAATTATTTTCTCTTTTTTGATATTTTGTTTTCTGTTAAGAATCTGAGTTGTTTGCTGACCTTGTGCCAGTGTCTGAGCCTCTGTGTCCATTATCACATCTGTAAATTCTTGGAAAGTCAAAAGGAAAAAGTAAGTAATACAATAAAAACATAACAAAGGTAGAAAAATAAAACATTACAAAAGCTGTGTTATAAGCAAAAGTGGGTTTAAGAATTGACTCATTGCAGAAAGTAGGGAAATGGCAAGTCACATGTTGCTTTATTTGCACACATTACATATGACAAGAACACGGTACCTATCAAAATGCTTTCTGGAGTAATTATATATTGTAGTGTCCCACATAAACATATCATTATGTGCCCACCTGTCTTGCATGTACACCTTAAATAATCCTGCATGAATCTTCAGGTGTTTCACACAGTGCAGGGCTCTAGACTAACTTTTTGCCACGGTTGAACTGGTGCGCCTTTTTTTTCTTAGGCGCATCAGCACAAAAGTTAGGCGCACCCAAACTTTTCAACCACATCGCTTAACACCGCAACTTTACATGTGCACTTTTTGGGGGGGGGGAATTGCTGTCCATACAGACAATATTGATATGTAAATGATTAACTAACAATCTTGTGCTTAAATGGCTTTGGCACTCTTTGGCAATATTGTAGACAATGTTACACTTAATCATCATCTTGGCCTCCTCTGACGACCTGTTTGTTGCTGCCTGCCGCTGAAAGGCTGTGGGGAGAGGGGACACTTGGGCAATGCATTTATCGCTGCATATAATGTGTTTTCTGGATACACTGTGCTTTTTCAGCATTCAGAGGTTGATGGCTCCGTGTCAGAGCTGGCTATGAATTTCAGAAGGATCAGGCCTTAACTTAACAAAAAAGTTATCAATTGTTCTTTTCATTGTTTCTCATTACCCACAGCTACATCCACTTCTGTCGGGCCTAGGCTGCTCACTAGGGCTGGGTATCATCATTGATTTCTATAATCCATTCGATTCTGATTCAAGAGGTCCCAATTCGATTCAATTTTGCCTCAGACAGTCAGAAATATTATAATTCTGATCATTTATCAGCACTGATACATGTGAGACTTCATCAGAATTGTGAACATCACAGCAGATGCCTTTGTGTGAAAGTAACTGAGGATAAAACACAGAAAAATATGAAGGAGATTTTCCTGGCCTGACTTTTTATAGCAGATGACCTTAAAAATATTCTGCAACATTCTGCATTTTTGCATAGTTTTAAAAAGTTTAAATTTCTTCAGTATTGAACAGCAGAAATTAGTCTTTCTTGTCCGAGGTCATTAAGTAAAAAAAAAAGACAGCGGCCGACAGCGCTGTAAACAATGGTAGACTGGTGGGTAATAAACGAATGAATAATGCAGAAAACAGATTTGAGACGGGAAACTGTTCTTGAAGTACAGAGAGAGAGAGAGAGAGAGCTGTGCATGAAGTGTGATTTTTATCGTGGTGGAGGCAAAACAGCAAAAGTCAGAGGGAATTCATGACGATATTTATCAAATGTGAAGCGTCGTTTGATCTTCTTTTGCTGCTGGTTCAGTGAATTTTGGTTGGAGAGTGACAAAACCTGCAGCTCAGAATCAAGCGCAAAAAAAGACGTAAACACAGCGCCGACCCGACGCATCAGAATCGGTGAGCTGTCGGCTTTCAGCCCCGATGCCGTGTCCGTCTACAGGCCGTCGGGTGAGAAAGCCGAGAAAGAGAAAGCTGATTCTGATGCGTCGGGTCTGCGTTTACGTCTTTGTGTGGCGTCCGTGTGCCTGCTCTCATTTACTGTTTGGTGGTTGTTGAAATAGTTTTGTGAGCTTTAACCTGAGATTCTGGCGTTTCTGGCAAAATACATTTATATTTAAAAGTCAATTTAATTCATCGATATCGCTTTATTCAAGCTACTCACCTCTCTCTCTCCGCCCGCCCTGCACTTTCAAATGTACACAAGGACTACATGAATATCTGGACCACGACCAATCAGAGAGGTCCCGCCCCTGACTGTCTCTGATTGGTTTAGACCACGATAGGGGCATAAAGTGTGTCTGCTGTTGACCACACGGAGACTTTCAGAGTTGTGGAGGATTTTTTTTTTTTTTCGTTACTTGAACAGCTGGTCGCACCGGTGCGACCTAAGATTTTTCTTTAGTCGCACCATTGAAAAATTTGGTCGCATTTGTGACCAAATTGGTCGCACTCTAGAGCCCTGCAGTGACTGGTTTAAAACCAGGCTACAGCACTGGGTGCACATGTACAAATAGATTCAATCAAACACGTTTACACACTTCCAGTAAGGCACAGCTGTGAACCATCGCAGTGTGCCAGCCCACAAATATGATGAATTATAAACTTATAATTACAACACATTAACTTTGATGGTTTCCATTTTGAGGGGCGGCATAGACACAGTGTATAATTTAATCAATTGTTTCCAGGTCAGTGTAATTACTGGACTCTGCACCGTCACGTCCTAATAAGAAGTGGCATGAAAATAGAAGGAGGCAAATTGCCCACATTTGTTAGGAGCCGGGATGGTTGGGGTTCTGTTATTGTTCGGTGTCAGATTATTATCTCAGCATCAAGTGTTCACGAGTCGACTCTTACTTGGCGTTCTGTTTCAGTGATCAAAGTGTTGATGGAAGATCTTCTCGTCTGTTTCCTGCCAGCTCGCCTAATGACTCGTCAGGCAGTCCTCAGCCAAAGACTCCCACTGTCCATGCCAGTTACTGCGTCAGCTTACCGTCCTCGCCTCGGTTCGCTACACCTGGATCGGGTCACTCTCTTTGCCTGCACTGCCGTCTGCCCACGCCTGGCCCTGCCTCAGCCACCTCCTTCCCATCCTCGCCCCAGTCTGTTTGTGACAAGTAAGCTCCGTATACCTACCCATGCCTTCTGTGGCCATACTGTTCAGTAACTGTCCATCTACTATAGTTTACTCGAGTGTCCACGTCAGCTCACCGTAGGAAAAATAAACCTTTTCACTACACTGTGTGTCTGAGTGATCTGCTGTCTGGGTCCATTTTACGTTACAGTTGACAGCATTACCCCACAAGTCCAGTTGGTTTACTTCAGGCCAGACAGGAAAGCTTCTGTCGAGTAACTGAACTATCTAAACAGCAAGATTTAATTCTCCTTCACTGGGGGACATTTCCATTATGCTTTTGCAGGTCTGATCCAGTGAATTAGAAGCTAGCTAGCTTCAAATACATTACCTGAACGACAGAAACACTGAAAAAGAAAAGTTTTACTGTTCCCAGTAATTCATTATTTTATTAAAATACAATAACTTGTAAAATTATGATTACCTTCTCATTTTGTCCACAGTTCAGCGTATGGACACAAAGTGGAAGCTGCTGCAATCCTTTGTCTCTTTCCAGAACACGTTTCCAGGTCGTGGAGCTTTCGAAGAAAACATTACTACAGTCGGTCATTTCAACACGATTCATTGTAACGGACAAAAAGTTCATATAATAGTAATATTTAGTAGGATTAGGGATGAGAATAAGATAATAATTCAGCCGTTTAAACTCCATTATCAGTATCAGTCATCAGTTCTCGGTGGGTTCTCATTGAATCCACTTTTAGTCACCACCATCACATGAGCAGCATGTCAAAGATTTTGCAAAGTAATTGCTGTGCAGTCAAATATTTGTGCATGTTGGAGTTATTTTCCCTCTTTGTTGTGATCAATGTTGGGTCATTACTCAAAAAAACGTTAAGAAATTGCACATATTACACTTTTCATAAAAGCCTATGTATGTTGCTTATTTACTCCCAGGAGAAAGTAATTTGTGACATTACTCTTTACATTATTTCTGCATGTCTCCTGAAACGCCTTGTTTTATCATTGTTAACTTCCACACACACCAACCCAAATCCTAATGAGGACACACATATGAGCTTTCTCTCATTATTCAGGTAGGAGCGCAGAGCAAAAACAAAACCAGTGCAAAGAGACTTTAACGTTGTCTCCATGGTGATTTTACTGTAGAAACATGAACAGGTAGTCAAGTTGCTGACTGACCGTCAGTTTGTGACCTGTTGAATTTCAGGGCCTGGCTGCGGAGCCGAGAGCTGAGGTTAAGATAGCAGGATAATGCAGCTGTTTGTCTGTATCCACACTGTGGACTGTGCCTGCCACAGCTGACTGTGCATCAACTGACATTAGCTGATTACTGTAAAAGTGGAACCGATGAGCAGGATCAGTAGGCAAGCAGACCAACAAGTCCAAAGAACTGAACTACTCAGAACTGGTTCTTGATTCCATCCTTATATAGGGATATGTATGAAGTGGATTTTGAAACAACCTCCCAGTTACCGTGTTTTTTTGTACACACTCAACTCCAAAATAGGAACACTGTGTGAGAAAAAACCCAAAATGCGATGATCTGTAAATATTATAAACACTTATTTTATTCACAATAGAACATCGAAAAAATCAAGTTTTTAAACCTCTTGGCTGAATGGCATAAATCACCCTTTTTGTTTATTTTTGATTCCACCTTTAAAAGCGTTTACCTCACCTTGTTTGGTGTCATCCTTGTCAGCACAACTTCACTGTGTGGGTCCAAAGAGCTTGGCAAGAAAAGCATCTGGACTTCTTTAAGTTTCTTGAACACATTTCACCTCTCATCCAGAAGCTTCTTCAGTTCTAAGAGCAACTGTCCCTAAGAGGTCCATGGACCTCGCTACATAAGGGATGACAACATTGTTCCTTTTGTCCTTCTGGCCCTGCCTAGTTGGTGTCTGGTCTTCTTTTCTGTGCATCTTTGCTGACTTGATGAAAGCTCAATTAGGATGACCGCATGTTTTAAGAGCCTCCTTTACATGTGTGTGTTCCCTCATTTTCCCTTTTCAATATAGGTGTGATCACCAAATTTAGTGATACTGAAACAAAGACCTGATCTAAATTTAGCTAATGGTCGCTTCAGGATCATCTCCTTGTGCACACCTGGACCTGCTATGATTCGACCACCTACTCTGCAGAAGTCCTTTTCTGGCTGATTAGCTACATGTATCCTTAACATGACTGAGCAGATAAACAAACCTAAACGCTCTTCATGTTTTTAACTTTAATTCTATTTACTGTTATTTCCCATGTGAACCCATGTGAAGAAAAGTTCTTAGGTTCACTCTTATCTTCATCATAATTGCTCTTCTGTAACTCTATTATGTACCACACACACACACACACACACACCCAGATACACACCAACAGGATTGCATCCATAAACCCACGTGTCCCTCTTGTAATTCCAGTATCGCTTCTTGCCTCGTTGCAGTATCTCAGCCACTCTTATCTCTGCATCCACATGTTCTCTGGCTCTCTCTCTCTCTCTCTCTCTCTCTCTCTCTCTCTCTCTCTCTCTCTCTCTAGGATCATTGGATGTCTGTCAAATGATACCAGACCCAGGGATCACACACACACAAACACACACACACACACACACAAACAAAGGGATCTGAGTTTTCTGGAGTTCTTCATAATCCAAGGCACTCGAATCGGTTTCTTCACTGCCAGCCTCTTTGTTCTGTTGTTCTGTTGTTCTGGGCCTGGCTAACTAAGGTTAGGGAATACTTGTACTGATTCATCTGTATGTAAAAGTGTAGATGTCTCCACAGTGACCGTTGTTATTGAAATGAAGAGTAATAAATCGTTTGTGTGACAAACAGGAAGTGACCTCAAAAGTTAAAAATGAATGCTGTAGTTTTGTGGCCTGGATATGAAAAGAAACACTGGAAAATGACAATGAAGACAGCAGCTGACTTGGAGGAGACAGAGAGGGACAGTTGTGATCTCAGTCACTGTTCATTCAATCAGGAAATCGGGGACATCTATCTTGTGGGAACAGCAGCCTGCGTGGCTGTGGAAACCTGTTGGTGCCCAATACTGAGTGTTCTGCCTCTGATAGCACGGATGACCCTGCCAGAAATAGCTCAGATTAGGAAAAGCTTTGTAACAAGGATCTCATGGCACACACACTTTTCACATGGACATGAAAATAATTAAAGCAAAGAATAAAAAAAATACTGAGGCAGAAGTTCACGCACGTGAACGGACATGAACGCCGTGCTAATTCAGATCTTTAAATGATTTAGTTCAACGGCTCTTGGAACGATTCTACATGAACAGTGTTGATCGGGGGGTAATAAGGTTCATTACTGTTAGTTCACTAGTGATCATGATTGACTACAATTAGTATTTTCTATAATGGTTACTCCACCACATGTGCACACTCTTTAACAGAAAGCTTTTTTAATACAAAAATATCGTTATTGTGATTAACGATGAATTTGTAAAATTTGCTTTTTCGCTAACAAACAGAAAAAAATCTCACATTATTATAATGTTATAATTATTTAATGTATTTTTATTTTTAGTATATATAAGTGTAATGTAGATGGAAGTAGCATTTGAAATATTTGGAGGCTATCAATTAATTCCACACTGAGCACGTGTCTGTGTATTTATTTTTGTGTTTTGTTTTCATGTTTTCATGTAATGAAATGTGCTATAAAAATAAAATTGTCATTGAGACACATTGAGATTCTGGGACCTTTCAGATGACCCAAATAAAAGAAGGGATGGAAATCGAAATAAAAATGAGAGTGAAGTTTTTCCTTTCTTTTTTCACAGCCAGCAAGTACAAATAGCAGAGAAGATTGTATGATTCAGAGGGGATGAGAGATACTTCTTTAAAAGATGAGCTATCAGGTGAGAGCAGCTGCATCTCCATGCATAAATCAGGAGGAAAAAGGGAAGGATAGTCAAGTGGAGTGATAAAGCCAGACACAAAGATATAGACCGAAAGTCATCACCAATTCAAAAGACTGAAATATAAGTGAGAGCAAAATGAGATGCAAATAGGAAAGCAAAACAACCCACAGAGAGACTGAGAGGAAAAACAGACGATGGCCCAAACAATCACCCAGTTCTATCAAACGCTCGCCTGGGCGTTTTCACGTCAAAACTTTCGAAGCGAAGACAAGTCTGAAGAAAAGAATGCAAGGGCATTATCCACCACAATACAAGCTTTATCGACAAACTCCCACCTTTTCTGATAAAGGAAGCCAGAACTACAGGGTAGACAGGCAGAGGGAAAAGGCAGTGCAAGGACATTCAACGCCAACAACGATTTTGACAAAAACCATAAACTCCTCAGTGTTTCTGTTTGGGCCTGTTTATCTGAGTGCCGCAGGGACATAAGAAAGAAGAACACGTACTTCCAGATATAAGACCCTTCTCATTTCTTTGACTCTGAGGACCTGCTCGCCTCTATCTAATAGTCCTTCCTCTCCATCTTTCTCTCCAAACCGCTCGCCTCTCTGCTGTGTTTCTCTCTTGCTCTACCTCTTTCTTTTGCTTGCTTCAGTGTGTCTCACTCTAACACATGGTATTATTTTTTTAAGTGTGGATCTGGAGCTCCAGAAGGACACAAGAACTGGACCACAAGGCTTTCTAGCCTGGACACAACCAACAGAATGTTACCAGAGCAAACTAACTGGAGATTAAAGTAACTATCACAGCACAGTGCAGACAATCAAAATACCACCAAAAAACTGCTTATTCACACACTGTTTTGTTTCACTCATGTTACAATGATCATTATGATGGTTTTATTATATTACTGGATTATACACAGGTTGCATGCTAACTTATAATGTTACTTATTATACTGCATGATTCGCTTTAAAATGAGTGTCATATACACAAATGGGGTGGGAATGCACGTTTGTGTCTGCGTGCGCCTGTTCGTCTGTGTCTATATGTCAGCTTGGGTCTTGGACTCCACCTCTCTGGGAACATCTCAGGCTCTCCGAGGTATGGAGACCTATCTCCCTCACCACACTCCCTGCCGGTGACTGATGACCTCAGATGTTGGTGTGTTGGTGGTTCTTGGTGTCTGGGGCTTGGGCGCTCATGTATGTACCAACTCACTCCTGGTGGCCGATTGGCGGGGCCTGGCACCTGTGGCCTGGCTGGGCCCCTTCTGGGGGGTGGGGTGCCCTCGGGCCTCTGGACCTGAGGCTCGGTCCTCTCTGGCACAGCTGGCTGCCGGCAGAGCCCGCGGGCACGTCACTGCAACCCCCTCTGGCCTCTGCTCCGTGGCTGCTGGGTGACCTCTCGTTTGGGGCTCTCCTCAGCGCTTCCCAGGAGGATGGCACGGTTGCCCCCCTGGTGGTCCTCCTTGGGTCCTCATATTCTGGGGCCTGCATCTCCTCCATACCTGCTTCATGCCCTGGGGGACGGGGCTATGGCTCCCCACACTGCCTAGCAGATCGTTACATGGAGAAACCTTTTGAATACAAGCGTGCTGATCCACACAGGTGTACACACGGGTGTTCACAGACACAAACTACACCTTTCTTGGCTGCTACCTCAAAGCACATTGTGCACTGTCGATCTTGCGTGCTGCACAATAACATGTAATATTTAGTATCTACTGTTAGCTACTATTAGCTAGTTTATTGTGATGGTGTCGTATTTATTATGTTGCTCTTTCTTGTTTGTTTTCTCTTCTGTTTTTTCTTATCTCCATACAGGTGATCCAGGTGTTTTGTTTGTTTTCTCTTTCTTTCGTATCCCCTTTCTCACCATCTCTTCTCCCCTCTATTTTTCTTTCTCCCCCTCTTTCTTTCATTCTTTCTCCCTGTCCTATCCCCCAGTCATGTCTGTCCCGTCTGTAACAACCGAAAATCAAATAAATACATAATTATAATAAAGGTCAATCAAATGGACCAACATGACAAGGCCATGATGATCCACTTGGTAAAGTAAATCCTCTTGGCATCTTTCTTGGCCTTCAGACAACAATTCTGATGGCTAAAGATCAAAACGGGACAGGCAAAAAATTAAAAAATAAAATGAGTGTCATAGAAGAGCGAATGCTGCCGACCTCTGCTATTCAGAATTTTTCTTTCAACCTTTGTATAACTCATAAATTGGAGCTATGTAATGTGGAGGTTAAATCTGTGGATGCCATCTTACGTTCAGATTGGATTTGGACTTTTCTAAAAACAAAATTTTGTTTTCAACAAGATTCCAGCTGAATTCAAGTCATAAACATGGACTTGTTCCAATTAACACCTGCTTATTATAAAGGTACTAAGACCGAGGCCAGTTCCCTTCTGGGCTTGCTCATGCACCCATGTTATTTCAACATTTGCCTCTATTCTTGATAGTCTTTGATCTTTTCTTTCATCTGTTGGTCCTTCCCAATCTTTTCTCTCCCCACATCATATCATTTGTCAAAAGGAAAGAAGATTTGACAAAGCAAAGAACAAAAGAACCTCCAGGGGAGTCTGTTAAAGCCAATTTAAAAAACAAAGGGGCCACGGGCTTGCTGGAAGACAGAAAAATGAATGGAAAGGCTTACTGTGGTATAAAGCACAATCCAACCATACATGCTTAAAAACACACAGGTGGAGACAGAGCTGCATGTCTGCAAGCTTTTGCGTAACTTGTCAGAGTGAGCCAACTGCATGAATGGGAGGATGTGATAGACTTAAAGGGTATAAGATAAAAAGGAAAAAGACACACATACACACGTGGATGGAGACGAGACAACACATCAGTGGCTTTTCTGACTCTTTGGGGAGGTGCCATAATGGGTTTTTTCCTCTTTCCTTCCGCTCATCTTTTCATCTGCCTGCTTTTTTCTTCCTCCAGTTGTCTGACTGGGACCCCAGAGTGGATATGAAACCGTCAACAACTTGTCATGGACGCACACACCTTTTGTTCAGCTTTCACACATACACAGGAAAGCACTAAGTCGTTTATTGATAGAAGTACACACACACTCACAATGATCTTACACTGTCTATATGAATGCAACAACACAAATGGTCTTCCTCCGTTACACACACACACACACACACACACGCACACATATATATATATATATGTATGTATATGTGTGTGTACAATCATTATGGTGGTCCAAAGCACCACTTTGGACACATACTTTTTCTACAGCTATGCTATCATCCCAATGTTGGTACAGAAGTGGTGTCTTCTGCTCCTTGTAAGCAACCACATTTCATTCTCACGTCTTTTTTGAAGCTGCTGGTGTCTCAGATGTTAACGTCCTACAGCACAGAGGTGTGTTCCATATGTGGCACATACAGACTGACATCAGCCTCTTAGGATCCAGTGATCAAGCTGGCCTGTTTTATGGACTTATTTGCTTAAACCAACTCATTTAGCACTTTGGGCTAAATGAGTCAAATATTCCTTAATGATAATTTTTTATCATTCAGGATCATTCTTTATCATATCATTTTCTCTCTTTGAAAATGATGTATCATTTTTTGAGTTTGTCTGAAAGACAGTCTTTATTTTGTTGATGAAACTTCAAAATGAATTTACATTTTTTTTAAATCCCTCATAAGCATGAACATTTAGGCATAAATATGTTTGTAATTCATCTTAATCAACAAGTCAGTCTTCCAGGAAAGTGCCTGCTTTGTTCTGCCCACAAGATTAAGGAGTAGAAGCCAGATGAATAGTCTTTAAAATAAATAATGTTCTTGAGATATATATATATATATATATATATATGTGTGTATATATATTTTCTTTGCCATGAGTATGGCCTCCTCTGCTCTTGTCTTTTTATCTTTAATGCTCATACTTTCCCTTTGCTATCACCTCTTTCCCCCTCAGCCTCTCCCTGCACCTCCAGTCTAAACCTGACCACCTGACTTGTTTCTCCAGTTCATCAGCCCTCTGCACTGGGTTGTTCTGCAGTATCACAGTGGCAAAATGTGAGCATCAGGTGTTTTATCTCAGTTCATCTGTGTGTCTCTCCTCTGTTCTCTTCCTCTGACTCTCTGAGCTCTGTGGGTGTAGTAGTACTAACACTGACAGTACAGAGAAGAAAACTTTGCTCAGACGTGTTGGTTTTACTAATAATATCTTTGTTCTCTGGTACAAGGACTGTTCAAATGACTTTCTGAAAGTGGGTTAGCCTACAATTCCACTACTTACACAGAAATGATTGACAATGATGAAAGGCTGCTTGTTTCCTCTTTTTCCTTTTGTTTTCAGCCTTGTGGTGATTTTCAGTATCTTTGGGGTATCTTTATTTTGAAGCTTTTAGTGTGTTTTTTCTTGAATCTGGCATATTGGAGCTGTCATTTACAGTCTC
The DNA here is from genome assembly GCF_036321145.2 of Pelmatolapia mariae. Taxonomy (NCBI): domain Eukaryota; kingdom Metazoa; phylum Chordata; class Actinopteri; order Cichliformes; family Cichlidae; genus Pelmatolapia; species Pelmatolapia mariae. The sequence continues at coordinate 37,265,847 of NC_086228.1, read as the reverse complement.
ACTTGTGTGTGCCCTTGCATAAGTATCGGTCATTTTGATATGTTTTATGGTTTTGATTATTATTTTAAGACTATTGGAGTTATTCAGAATCACACTGTGGTGGTTTTGCATATTTTTGTGATCATTTCAAGTCACTTTGGATAATTTCACAAATGTTTGTGGACACTTTGAGTCTCTTTTAGGTCATTTCGAACCCTCTTCTATTTTATTGCATGGTTTTGTCATTAACTTGATCTTATTGTGAAACACTATGAGTCACATTGCTATCATTTTAAGTTATACTGGGCTTATTCTGGAAAATTATTTTTGAGTCTCTTGGAGTAATGTGATCATTTTGAGTCAGTCTGTGTCTGCGGCTCATTTCAGTTGTCTTTGTAACTTTATATAGTGGCCCACTGTGTTACCCATAGCCTTACCCACTAATCCATAGATGTGCTGATGATTTTGTTTCTGGTGTAATAAATAGCCAGATGGACATAAATTTGAATGATCTTTAAAATGTGTTTACTCAGTAGTTAATTTAAGACCTTATTGTTTGTTTGTTGGCTTTGATAAATCATTATTAAAGTGATAAGGCAAAACCAAGACACAAGACAAAAATAGTTTTACAACCAAAACCTAGTCCAATTGAGCGTCCATCAAGACGCTCACATTCAGCATAAGTTAGTAGAAAAGCTGAGCAGGTTGGTTTGGTCTAACCTAATGTGTAGCTTTCAAATGTGAACGCCCCCTTTGATTTTTCTTCAACTGAGTTTTTTGCTGAGACACAATAAGCTGCTTGGTTTAGCTTAAAGGTGCTGGTTAGAAGAATAGAGAGTCACTGAGGGACCCTGAAAGTCAATCTTGCCCGTTTAAGTGCTTCTACTTCTCCCAATCTTACCTTCTCGCATCATCTCACTTCTTATATTGGCTCATTTTCAGTGTTTTCCTTCAGTGTTCCTTCATTGTCTGTTCTCTGCCCTTCATGGTGACTGAGCTCAGTTTCTGTTTCTACTGCTATTATCTCCTCCAACTCCTGATAAAGACCTCTATAAAGCATTGGATTTTTAGCTATATTCTCTAAGTAGATGATTGAATTCTACCTGGTGGACGAGGTGTGTGATAGTGAATGTATATAATTGTGTGTGAGTGATTATATGAATATTGTTTGGACCTGCTGAAGGCCAGGTGGGCGCTATGACTCAGTAAAATAGTGGTCAGCGAGACAGTGTGGTGACTACTAGCACATATTTATAACACAAACTAGGCTTTTGGAAAAGTGCGATCTGATGCGCTACACTTGATGATTCTTAAAATGAGTCTTCAAACAGCTGGACAGGAGCAGGCTCTAATTGCCCTCCCAAGAACTCTTTTTGGTTTTTGTTGTTCCAATAACTGGTGATTTTTAAAGTTCGGGATTGTGGCGTCACCAGTGCAATGCATTATGGAGCTGCTGTTCATGCCAGTCCAATTGATTATTGAATACAGAGAGATAGATGCTGCTTTTAGGACTGAAAGATCAGAAACTGATCAGAATGGTAAGCTGCTGTTTTGTAGAATGACACACCCAAACATTTGACCAGAATGAAAGAGGGAAAAACAGCACCTTAAACAAAAAATGTTCATGTGATCATGGCACTGTCGTACATATAAGCTATAATTATAACACATTTAACTGTTGAAGTTACATCCTGTAGGGCTGTCGCTATGTTACACGCCTTAGAGACAGCAGTTATCTACATATTTGCATCACAGGGATAAATGAAAAACCTTTACGCCTTTGTTTTTTAAAAAGACACCTTTTGAAATACAACAGTGTGATTTGACTGAGCACTATCATTACACTTCAGACACACATCTAAGTGTTACATGGTTACTGTTAGGAGTTGGGTTCTGGTTATGTTGTGTTTTTGTCTGTATGTGTTTTTTGGTGCCTCCCTTTTTGTATAGGGTAGGCGGGGCAGTGAGTCACTGAACCTGGCACACCTGTTACTCATCAGATGCATTCTGCAGAAGTGTTCTTTAGGAGCTACCTGACAGAAGACTAGTGTCGGAGTATTGGCGTTTTAGGAGAGTCTGAAATTCTGCCCCTGCCTGCTGGAGCCGTTGGATTATTTCTGGTGACTGTAAGGAGTTTTGTTTCCTCCTAGGATTTCGCCTCGACTGGTTTGTTTTCCGTCTGGAGGTTTTGGCATTAAACAGTACCAAGTCAGCTCTCCAACTCTCTGTAAAGTTTAAGCTCTTCTCGGTTATCGGGCAAGACCCTCCTAATTCTCGTCCCTCTCTTTTTTAGATCGAGTGCACTACCTGTGTGTGTTTCCGTCACCTGCACGTCCCGGCTCCGCGTCCCCATTCATACACTGTTGTATATACTTTGTCCTTGTAAATACCTCCCCATCACTGTAAATAAACTGTCTTCACCGCAACTCTGCCTCCGTGCGTTCTGCTCCTTGGGTCCATCTGCATTTGCCATAACAGTTACAGGCTACAACATTACAAATGCAAAGAAGATATTTATGCTTTAGTTTAAGGCAAAGCAGCTTATGAAATGCAACAATTTGATCGTGACTGTCACAGTGTATCATCACTACATCTAAGAGAGACACAGAAGTCATTGTGAGAGACTCCAACTAGAACACGAGATGTTATCATGAAACACTGTACTATAATAAATGATATAAAACTACTTCAAGTCTCAGTAACTTAACACGTAAGAATATTATAATAGTACAACATTAAATACCAAAGAAAACTGAATGAAATTATCAACAGAAATACACAACTGAAAATGACACAAAAGGTTTAAGTACAGTGTTAAATATGAAATAATAATATTATATAGAAAGTGTATTTGCAGAGCAAGAGATGTAAAAAAATATGAGTATTAATCACAGAGCTATGGCTCAGTAGCTGAGGGTCCGACATGCATGCTTATAAGTTTGTAACCATTCATAATTCCTAAGTCGTTTCATGTATAGCTGCTCATTACAAAGTATCCATTGTCTGTGTTCATGTGGATCGAGCCCTCCCAATAACACCCCTTTGCCTTGTTATTTAACTTCTCCCTGTATCGTATCCTGCTGCTTATCTTGTCACAAGTCTTTTTTTCACTGTTTGCTGGTCTGTTTTCCTCATTGTTACTTGTTGGCATTTGTTTCCACTTTTCCAGTGTGCAAGTCATTTAAAAATCAGACCAGAGTACTTTGCACGATTATAAGATGTAAATTAACTTTTTTTTGTCAAAAACCAGAATAGTCATTAAGGCCTGCTGTAGTAGCTAAGAAGCCCTGCTGCTTTTCTGTCTGATGGTTAACAGGGCATGACTACAATGGAGAATCACAAAGCTGCAGAACACTGGGCATTGAGAAGGTTGGTGCTAAGATCTCCTTTCACTCCTTTCAAACTCCCAAAACAACCCTACACCATAATGCAACCTCTAACAAACTGGGCACAGTGCAGCGGTATTGCTCTCCCTGCATCCGCCAAACCCAGACTCGTTCATCAGATTGCCAGACGGAGAGGCGTGATTGGTCACGGCAGAGGACACGTCTCCACAGCTGTAGTGACTCACTCATAAATGTTTGTAGAAGCAGTCTGCAAGAAGCAGGTGCTTGATTTTATACACCTGTGGCCATCTATCTATCTATCTATCTATCTATCTATCTATCTATCTATCTATCTATCTATCTATCTATCTATCTATCTATCTATCTATCTATCTGTGCATCAATATACAGGAAACCAAATAAATCAGTGCCAATCAAAAATGATATAATGTCATCTGAAAGCACCTAAATTAAAGTCTGAGCCAGTGTGTCAACTCCAAAAATGTGAATTTGACCAAAGAGCCTGATTGTTAATTCAGGATTGAACACGACTCAAGTAAAACTTTATAATTTCTCAGTTAGAAATAACACTAACTGTGCTTCATTCTCCTTATATAAGCCTTGACTTTAAACTAATACTCATCAAAGTTTCTTTTTCAACTTGTGCCCACTTTTTCTTGCCTTCAGTGACCAAATCTTCTGCCCCCTTTTAAACTCCTTTCTCTTTTCGTCTCACCTCACCTCCTCCATCTTCTCATCTTGTCCCCTCTCTCTTGACCTTGCCTCACTTTGCGCTGCCTCTTTACTCTCTTCTCTTCTCTTGGTCCCCTACATTTCGCTCGCCTTGTGGCCGTATCGGTTGTGTCATCTTTTATTTTCATCTAAGCCCGCTCACCCACACATTTTCAACAAGCGATTTCGACTGGGAGTGAGTCAGTCATATTCTCACTGGTGCATTCAGCTCCCGTGCTTCATGGGATGGGGAGAATGTGGGTGTTAAAAGTGAATGAGTAACACTACTTCAGTGAGAACCGCCGACAATCCCTTGAGCAAGGAACCTGACTTTCATTTTGGCAACCCCTCTTGAGCAGCTCAGAGGTCAACAACAGAAAACTGGGGTTGCATTGGGCAACTCTCAAAGGTGAAAATGTGTAAAGCTCGAATATAAAGCAGGGTTTTGGCTGCAACACTCACTTGCGGGAAAAAACGGTTTCAAATATTAATGCTGATGATCTGTAGAAAGATAAAGCAGAAGAATGTGTGAAATGAAAAACTAAGGTGGAACAAAAGCAACAACATCAAACAGAAGGAGTTGTTTAGGAAAGAAAGCCTCTTCGGGTACATGCAGTCAAAGAGAGAAACAGACACGAATGGCCTGAGCTGAAGATAAGTGAAGAGAAAAGTGATATAAAACAAATACAGCCTAATCAAACTGCAGGCCAACGCCTCTTGAAGAACCTAACGAGCCCCCAGCTGAGCAGTGGAAGGGAACAAAGAAGTTTGTGTATATTGCATGTGGGATTGAATGATGTTTAATCGTAGCAGCCACAGCAGTGAAGCAGCAGTTCTGAGAGGCTGGGAAGTCTTGGAACTGTTAGGTACTGGATTTAGGATGTCTCCATGAAAGACTGACCTCCCTCCTACTTCTGTTCTTTAAAATGAAAACAGAGGGCCTGCAATGCTTCCGTTTGCCTTCTCCTCTGCCTCGTTTTAATCTCTTCATTAAAAAATACAGTCAAAGCAGTCGCTTGCCAATAAAAGAAGAGTTTTTCTATTCATTTCTATTGGATCATATGTTAAACTGCAGTAGGGTACAGTGTAGTCTGTGCCAGACTATTACACTTTTTCTCGATTGCTTTGATGCAATTGTCACATCAGAAACATCATTCTCATCGCTCATAATGCAGTTCTGGAATCAGGAACGCATTTCCCCACTCACACTATCCGTTTCATTGTGTTTGTCCACACTGCTGTTGTTTTTATGCATACTTCAGACCTAAAGACATTTTGTTCTTGTATTGATGCACTTCTAATCTGAATCTAACAACTCGTCAAAACGAGTTGTACTTTTGTGAGTCAGAACTGTGATCTCTCCCTTGCTTTGATACTGTCCATCACTGCATTCATGTTTGCAATCAATCAAGTCACTCAAAACATTATAAAGTATGTACAAAAGAATAAGGCCCGTCACACACAGAGGCAGTAGTGAAACTGTCCTTTGATTGAAAGCTAGTATAAACACGTTCTCAGTTTTGTATGACGGGAGTCCGCAGATTGGAGCGGACAGCGAACGTGCCACCCGCTCCAAATCATAAATCCCACTTATCACAGCTGCATGTCATGGCACTGCTAGTTACACCAAACATGTGCTAGTGTGACCTTACTGTCAGTATAATGTCTTACTTTGGAATGTGTCATCACGTTAGCCTTTCTCATTGTATGAAAACAATGAGAAAGGCTAACGTGGGAGGGAAATGTCATTTGAGAACTGCATTACAGTTTTTCTTGATTCCTTTGACCTGCCTACAGAAACTATGATCCACTTATTTGCAAGAGTTGTCTTCTGCTCTGCTGAGACAGCGATGATGAAAACTGGGTTAACCCTTTTGCAAAACAAGCAGCCCAAAGCCCACTGTTTAACTATGGTAACTGTAGAATTAAAGAAATTAGTTTACTGCTGAACTGTATATAACCACCATCCTTATCATTACATTAATTATCATTTCATCAAAGCATTTATTGAAGTTGTCGGCATGATGTTATAATTTGTATTACAGGGGTTATCATAATCAAATATTAACATGTTTATTACAGGTGCAGTTATAACCACTTTAAATCGTTGAGGTAAATCTATCATCTTAAAAGCTTATAGTTACAGGTGACACAAGGAGGACAAGTCCATGGAGACCTCAAAGGCCTGAGATCATCACCATATTTTGATGGATGCCAGAAAGGGGAACTTCTGTGTCTGCAGTTATCTCTTAAAATACATGAATGTTCTGTACATGCAAATTATGTGACTGTAAACGCAAGAGGGGGCGTTACAATACCCTGATGTTATAAAAGCAATCTAGAGTGTATTTTGGGTAGAGATGTACAACTGATGTTTTGCAGTTTGCACCTCTCCACGCTGCGTGCATTCATTAAAATCAATTGTTTGACCGACCTCTTCTGGACCATCATTGTTTTACTCTCGTCCTCAATTTTGAACCCGTAACATAACCAAACAGAAATCACCTATTCCGAACTATAAGAAACTACGAAGAGCAGTATGGAATCCCTGAAGCACCTGTTTGACACAAATCTTCAATTAGCACTCAGTCTGCAGGCCTTAAAAGGTGCCACGTCAGTGCTGTTCTTTACCAGCATGGATGGAGGAGGTCTAAGGCAGAGGTACAGGGATCTGTGTGAGGTGGACGTATAGTTGGAAGAGCTCAAGTTTCAGAAGATATTCAGGCAATTGTTACTGATCATGTTATCAATCGTGGCCTTTCACTTAGAGAGGCTGGACAACCTGTTCTAAACTGAAACATTGCTCCATCCATTGTTAGAATGTTTCGACAGGAGAACAGTTAGTGTTGCTGTGCAGCACATACAGAAATATCTTCAGTGATGTACTTTATATAACTGTTTCCTCATTCCCATTACATGCATTCTTTATAGAATCCAAAGGCTGCCATTCTCTGGCGGTAGAGGGAACATTTTCAGTGCTGAGCAGGAGGCAGCTGCTGTGAACATGGTTGCAGCAAACAATGCCATAAGGCTGTGTGAAATCAGGGCAGCAGTGATCACAGATCAGGGCATATTTAGGAACATCAACAGTGAGCCTGACCACCACTGAGCACGTCATAAGAAGCAACCATATGGCCATGAAGCAGCTCTACACAGTTCCTATTCAAAGGAACTCTGATGTTGTGAAGGAGGCCAGATGCCAGTATGTGGAGGTAAGGAAACATTACTATACTGCCTCTCATATCATGCAGTTGGAGTCTACTGGCGTCACATTTCATTGTAATTTTGCTTTTTTCACTTAGAGAATAATGGAGCTTGAAGCTGGGGGCACATCACCTCTTCATTTATGTTGATGAAGCCAGTTTCAATCTCTGTAAAGTGAGGAGTCGTGGAAGGAACCTCGTTGGGTACAGGGCCACGTTCACAGTTCCAGGACAGAGGGGCACCAACATAACCCTGTGTGCTTCCCTCTCCAATGACCATATTCCCACTATTGACCCATACAACACCAAACGCCTCATAACATTCCTAAATGCACTTCATGAGAGGCTGATCCCACCTGAGGAGAGAAGGCTGTTGCCTTCTGGCATGCCACTCTTCAACATTATCTGGATAATGACCACTCTCGCCTTGTCAATGCTTGGTTTGCAGTACACCCTTGTATGATGATGCAGTTCCTCCAAGCATATTTCCCATTTTTGAATCCCATAGAGGAGTTCTTCAGTGTTTGGAGGTGAAAGGCTTATGATCACCATCTCTATGATGCCCTTGTTGAACGCAATGACTGCTGCTGCCCAAGAGATAGGTGCAGAGGAATGTCAAGGTTGGATACGGCATGCAAGAAGATTTTCCCCTCGGTGCATTTCAAGACACGGTATTGAATGTGATGTGGATGAAGCCATGTGGCCCCATCGACAAGACAATAGACACTGAGGATCAATAGTTGCTATTTCTTATACTGTAATAGATTTTATTTTGGTGTACATGTATTTTCTGTAATATTTACAATATTTCCTTTTTCAACCACAGTTTGAAAAAAGTCATGGAATCAATAAACGTTGTACCAAAGCATTTCTGATTCTGGATCCAATTCATTGCAAGAAGGCGATTTTGACACAGCCTATGGAGAAAGATAACAAATTGCACCGGCGTGAAGGCTATGCAATGGGCTACTATGACAAGCAATGGTGCGCTGACTCACACTGAGTATGTATTTTGGATTTTGTTGTCCAAGTTTGGTTTTGTTTCATATTCTAAGTGTTTTGGTGTGTTTTGGTACGGTTAGAGCCTTTTGCAAGATAACTGTGTCACTTGTGTCTCTGTTTAGGCCTGTGTGTTAACTGTGTGGACAATGTGAAGTTTGAGTTAACTGTTGCATGACAACAATCAAGAAAAGTAGTGAGAATGACATTTCTGCTCTAAGTATTGTGCTAAAGTAATCAAGGAACATGCAAACTCTTCAACTCTGTGACGAATGAGTAAAAACATTTCACTAGTGTTTTACAGTTTTTCTAAATCACCTTAGCTTTGGACTCTCACAGCAGAAAAGTCATTGTCACTAGTGCAGTTCTCAAATCAGGAACGTATTTCCTCAACCACTTCTCATTGTTTCTGCACATACTTCACTACTAAAGATATTTGTTACTTTGTTACTTTGTTACTTTGTTACTTCTCACTCGGATCATAACAGTCTGTACTTTTGTCAGTCACAACTCTAGATCACTCACTTTCCTGTGTAAAATCTAGCCTCAGTTTCCTGGCCTCGTGGCTTCCAGCGTGGTCTTCTGTTGCTGTAGCCCAACTGCTTTCAGAGATGCTCTACTGCATGCTCTTCTTCTTCATTGATTAATTGCCTCCCTATCAGTTCAAGGTAGTCTGGCCATTCTCCTCTGACCTTTGACAAAAAGGTATTTTCATCCATGAAACTGCTGCTTGGTGTATATTTTCTCTTTTTCAGAGTATTCTTTGTAAACCCGTGAGATGGTTGTGTGGGAAAAACTCTAACTGACTAAAAAACTGACTAACAACCTGCCACTTCCACTTACCTTTCTCCCTGATGCGTGTTTGAAGTTCATCAGGGTATGCTGACCATGTGTACATGCCTAAATGCTTTGACCTGATGTGTTTGGGTGATTAGATAGACGCAACAGGCAGGTTGAACATACGTACCTAAGAAAAAGATTCAGAATGTGCATATTTTCTTTGTCTGTTTTATGATGCATATAGTTTCATGAATATTATTTTGTTTTTTCATTTCAGCAGTTTTTCAAATAAATCCTTCACATTTCATTTGTTTTCCACATAAGGCATATATTTCTGAAAAACCTTTTTCCAAAGTCGGTAAAGTTTTGATAAAACTGAAAGTAAGAGTGATGTAGCTGCATCAAACTCTACACTATCATTCCCATAGCCAGTCATCTGAGCATCAGGTAGTGTGGCCGAGTGGTCTAAGGCGCTGGATTTAGGCTCCAGTCTCTGTAGAGGCGTGGGTTCAAATCCCACCACTGCCAATGTTACTGCTTTACACGGTTTTTCAAGCCACCTCATTGTGTGCGTAAGTGTTTATTGACGCATTCTCATAACTATATACAGAGCATGGCCTTTTTAATTATTAAACATTTAAAATATAGCCAACTCCAGCATAATGTATTGCATAGTACTGTAGATTTATCCCTTCCAACCATTCAGTAAACTTGTAACTAAAAATGTTATTGATCCCTAATAAGGGCTGTGCTGCATGTCTCATGTAGTTGATACATGTGAATGAGGAATACTTGGGAAAAACTAAGAGAGGAACAAAAATTAAAAAGGCTACAACTGAATCATGAAGGTCTTTGTATATTAAGGTTCTTTTTTTCACTATTGCTTTGGTAATGCTAACCTATTGCACTGTTTGGGACATTGATGTTTGTCAGTATTCTTTGAAATGCACATGCCTTGAGTTGTAACAATGGATTTGGTGGGAGAAATATGGACTTTGAACTTGGACACAACAACAGTGTTTACTCTTGCAGCACATTGACATCTTTGTATTTCAGAAAGCCAATTAGATTGACCCGACCTTGCAACTCTCACCGGCTCCAATACATTTCCTGTATGCCTCCAAAACCACTGTAACCATATCCTGTAAATGTTTTCTTTCTATGGGACGTTGTGAACACTATAAAAGTTACAAAGGTAATTTCAAAATGTCTGACACAATCATTTCACTGTGTCACCTCTTGCCCTCCACCTGTTTTTGGTGCTTTCTAGCTATATTCTCTCTGATGCTTCAGAGTCCATGTGTGTATGTGTGTGGGTGCCTGTGTTAGAATGGCTACTTTCTTATCTTTTTTAATTACTGTGATCTGTCGGCTTCCATCTCTATCAAAACCATCTGTGTGTGTATGCACAGTTGTATGTGTGCTATGTCTTTGAGTTATCTGAGGTTATCTTTTTGCTAAATGTGAACCACTAGAACCTTATCCAACCCTTTATTGATTTTGTGTCTGCCACACTTAGCACAACATAGCTCACCTGGTTGATCACATGGTTTGAGACAAGGCGTTGGGGAACAATTGAGGGGAGAGAGGGCAGTTAGCTTTTTTTGTTTGCTAGTGCATCCAGTCCATTCTTATTGTTGGGGCACAAATTAGTGTCAGTTTGTCAGAGCTGCTGGTATGGCTAATTAAGCATCTGTATCCAGACACAAAGGTCATGATATTTACGAGACTGTTCTACCAGCTCGTTAACTTTGGGGAAAGGGTATACTCTACCACAAACCACAATCTTTTCCTAAACCAAGCCAACACGTGTCAAAGGCTGACCTCCAGCCTTTGAACTAAATACTCGAATGTTGTTGATTTCAAAAAGAGACCTGAGTGGTCACAACAGTAGATGACATGTCATGGCAGAGCTCAGGGTAAGAACAAATTATTTACCTCAGTATGTGAACATCTGCACATCTCCTTCTCATTAACACAAGTGTTCTGTCTTGCTTCTACTGACATACATTCTTCTTTTTCCCAGTGTATACCTCCACCTCTCCAGGCTCTCTTTGACCTGTTCCCTACTAACACTATAGATTACAATGTCATCTGTGGACGCCATAGTCCATGGACACCTCATCTGTTGAAAAGAAGGGACTCATGTAATCCCATCCCAATCCCTTAAATCCATCTGTAACTCTTATTGCACACCTCATGGCTGTCTCACTGTCCTCATGACATATTTGCTTCATTTCTGTTCCCATCTACACAACTATAGAACAGTTTTAATGTTCCTTGCTTTGTTTCCTTTTCACCCGGTTTCTTGCACAAACAGCAGAGTACTGTCCAAACTATGAAGCCACCCCTCATTTCCTGATATTTTGCTATGAAACGGGAAATGCATGCAGCAATGTATTGGAACGTACAAAAATACATGGAAAGACGGGATATAAAACAAAAACTGTGGTACTGTACAAGCCTAACCAGCTTAAAGACCAACATTTGGTACGACCACCTTTATTCTTCTACACATAACAGGATGTACTCAGCTTTCTTGAAATCTCCCTGCAAACTTCACCAATAGCTCTCCAGGGTTCTTGAAGGACATTCCAAAACTTTTAGTTGGTTCTTTGATTGCTTTGGTTCTATTCTCTGTCAAAATGATCCCCCACTCTTTAATAACGTTGAGGTCTGGGTTTTGACAGTGCTCCCTCAAATCATGACAGAGTCTCCAACACAGACAGTGTCTGCAAACAAACTGTGCTTAAAGAAAATCATTCTGAAAAGAAACCCAAGTTTATTTAAACCAAGAAATTCATAAAGGGAATGGACATTTTAGAAACAAATGACCTTGTTGAAAATGAAGTTCTAATAACTGCAGCACTCTCATATACTTACATGTTTTCCTGTTCATACATATCACTGATATCAGAAAGAACAGTGAGATGGATTTCTAAAATGTCCTTCAAACGAGGCCTGTCTGTGACCTCTGTTTTTGTGAATGTACTTTTATTAGTTACGTTTTAAAAAAAATCAGTGCAGCTTGTACTTCTCGTATTTTTGCAGGACATGTATTATTAAATCAGTGTCAGAGGAAGCAATTACATGCTTAGATAATTGTTAAATACTGCTGGGAGTTTCAAGTCTAGACCTAATAGGATATTTCTTTTTTTATGAAAGGTCGTAGGGGTAATAACTTGAGTTCTTTTTGGGTCACTGGGAATACCATCAACATACATAATGTGTGCCAGCGATAGAGGTATTTGTGGAGCTTCAGGACTAAATGGAAGGTGTGTGTTTGTGTGTTTTGAAGGGTGTGAGGGTAACAGGTGCTTGTTTACTCTTTGGGAGGGGGAGTTAATGGCCTTATCACCATAGTGCAGTGGAGTGTGAAGTCTCACCACAGCAACTTAGCTGTTTATTCATACATACATATTCTTAGCATTGATGCACGCACACAAAAATGCAAATCTGCACCCACAGACACATCTTCCTGCTCCAGTGTGTAGGCATGGATACAAGATTACATGCGAGCAGACACACTGAGAAGCACAAATAAAACTGAACACAGACAGATGATTAACCTCATGCATAAAATTATTAACAAACATACATAAACACCATTTAAATTCAGCACCTGTTGCTCTGATGACTTTAAACATAATTAGCCACTAAGTGCAATCGTTAGCTGTCAGCTAATGAGCAGCTCATGTGCAAGGCTAACAGAACCAACCTGTAACAGCACTTTATTGATCCATGTACCTCTGTATTTATAATGACTCTCCTGGCTGTATTTGTCAGGTGACACAGACACAAAGGGAATTTCAGAAAACTAAGATAGTAACTAAGATTTCTAACAGTACAGTCTCAGGGTAGATCATATGAGCACTTTGAAGTAGCTCTACAAAAGTCAATTTGGATAATGTGAAAAAAAAAAAAAAAACAGTTACACAACATACCGGTTAGCATTATGTAATTCCTGTCATATGTCATGGGAAAACAGTTGTCCATTTTAAATCACTCACTCAAGTGAATTTCAATTTTTAACAGTTCTAAGTATAAGTGCTCAAACACAGAGTCGAACCACAGCTGCGAGGCCTGTACACAGCAGCACCGGTAAAGTGCCAGCATTGGTCAGAGGACCAGTTACTTTGTCTTCTCCTACTACACTACACCATCTGCACTGAAGTAAGAAAGTTTACCAGGAAAAATGATTAGGAAGTGGTTAATGGAGGGCTCCTCTTTTGCAGTGAGCCAGTGTATTAACATTGTGCAGTGCAGAGATGGTTTCACACCTACTGTTGAGGTGAGGTCTTAGATTTAGTTCCCAGAAGGCCACTGAAAACTCGTAACACAATGCCTCTGGGCTGATGCCGCACAGTTAAAGTTGCTGCTACTTTACTTTTTGCTGTGAGTGTTGCTAGGCACATTAAGAAGTTGAATAATTTATGTATATGGAGTTATCTATCATCTGAAAACATATTTATTCCTAATAGCTTACCGTCTCACCCAAACAGACGCATTCCCAAATTTATGGAAATAGGTTGGAAAGAACGAGCTTGCAATCTATTCTGAGACGTTTTTGGGGGATGTGAATGTCTTTCGTGATTGTTCCTTAAGGATGAATTTTCAAATCTTACAGGGCATGTGCGCTGGCATGCCTTGGTTGCATTATTACTGTATTACAACAAACGAAAAACCAAATGAAATGATTTGCAAATCTCACAAACCCGTATTTGATGGCAGCAGTGTGTCTAAAATAAGTTGGGATTGGGAAAAAACATTGGAAAAGTAAAGTGTACTAAAAAGTAATGGCTGGATGAACATGAACAGTAACATCACTGGGTATAGAGAGGCAGAGTTTCAGAGCAGTGAAGATGGGCATTGGTTCATTTATTTGAGAATATTCTTCCTCAATGAAAAATTGCAAATACTCTGAAAGTTTTATTGTGAATAGTACATAAAATAATCTAGAAATCTCTCTGTTCAAGGAACAAGACAGACAATTAATATTCTATAACGTAAAACCAGGAATGACTGTGTGATGAAGTCAAGGGCTGAATCATTGTCTGGCATCCAAAATGCAGGTTGAAGCTTTATCGTGTGAAGAAAAAACACACATGTAAAGATGACTGACGAAAACTGGTCTGTTTCAAGAAATATATTTCTTGAAAGTATTATGCACGAAACTGAAAGTGATAGAAAAAATCTTTGTATTTATTACAGATATTTGATCCATGAAGGACTGCACCCATTCACATATTTTCAGAGAACCTTAATTACACAAATGGCCATGGGTAGCACTCTCTTACAGTGCAGGATATTTGCAGCAGTAGAAATTGTAGCTAACCTTGAGAAGAGCCTTCAGGTGTAATAATATGTTTGTAAAAGAAAGAAGATGTATATTTGTTTGTGTTCCTTCTAATCTATAGCTTTTAATAATACGGAGAAAGTAAGCAGGCCAGACAGAATGAGCAACGAGGGGACATCTATATGTCCCAGCACTCCATATTAGACTGCCTGTAATTAAGCCAATTAGCACACAGGAACAACACAGTAATACCTCAGGGAGAGATAAGAGTAGGGAGAGTTTAAAAATACAGCATCAAAACACACCCACACTGAAACTCATCACTGCGTGTTTTATTGTCTGGGGATGCCCACACAGATGGTTCAGGTGCATTTATAGGGACGTAAAGTTGTTTTGATGGCTTTAACACAATCAGGCTAATTAGTATCTCTTCTAGTGGTTGCACACAATGGACAATTCGATATGCACATGGGATGTCTTAAGGTGCTGGCATATTAATGTGTCACTGTTGCCACACAAGCTCCACGTGGCATTAACTTTGGCTAATATTTAGTTTAGCTCCATTAGAGCTTTATTCTGCCTAAATGTCCCCTTTCTTGACTGATTCAAAGAATCTTGGCCAAATGTGTAAAATGACATTGAATCAAAAACATAATAAAGCTAAAGTAACCAACAGTTACAAGCTTTTGATTCCAACTTTTACTTTTGGTGATCTGCTTCCAGCTTTCATTTGGGCAGCAGTACAGCTTGAATGGCCTGGACCACAGGCTGTACGTACAGCAGGGAAGTTGTTCCTCGGTTTGACAATCTGTGCAGAGCTGCAGCAAAGCCAAAACATGATCGATACCTGAGAAATAGCTTTGCAGCACTCCAGACTGGAGCCGAGAATTTTTAGAACAGATTTGAAAACATAAGTGTTTACTGACTCGCTGGTTATGAGGCTGTTATTTACTCTCCAAGTACATTTTTTGATGAGGTGGAAGAAAAAATATCATTGTTGCTGGAGTTTTCAGACCTCTGAACTGGAGATGGGAACAAGTGCAATTACTCTGTTACTGTAAGAGTCTCTTATCCATTGAGCCAAGGCTGTTCCCTTCTGTCTTACAGCTCATGAAATGGTCCCAGTAGGTAGGGACTAGGACTAGGACAGGATTGTAATGATCAGGAGTTTGTTTGCTTTTCTTTTGTCATTTTTTCAAGTGTCTCACTAGCTTGAGTCTTGAACTGTGGTAAAGCAGCCACGTGACATGAGTTATGTAGAGCACGGGTGTCCAACTCCAGGCCTCAAGTCCAGCTGTCCTGCAGGCTTTAATTCAGTTCAATTCAGTTTTATTTATACAGCGCCAAATCACAACAGCAGTCGCCTCAAGGCGCCTTATATTGTACAGTAGTTCGTACAATAATAGATACAGAGAAAAACCCAACAATCATATGACCCCCTATGAGCAAGCACTTTGGCGACAGTGGGAAGGAAAAACTCCCTTTTAACAGGAAGAAACCTCCAGCAGAACCAGGCTCAGGGAGGGGCGGGGCCATCTGCTCTGATTGGTTGGGGTGAGAGAAGGAAGACAGGATAAGACATGCTGTGGAAGAGAGACAGAGATTAATAACAGGTATGATTCAGTGCAGAGAGGTCTGCTAACACATAGTGAGTGAAGAAGAAACACCCAGTGCTTCATGGGAATCCCCCAGCAGCCTACAACTAAGGGAGGATTCAGGGTCACCTGGTCCAGCCCTAACTATATGCTTTAGCAAAAAGGAAAGTTTGAAGCCTAATCTTAAAAGTAGAGATAGTGTCTGTCTCCTGAATCCAAACTGGAAGCTGGTTCCACAGAAGAGGGGCCTGAAAACTGAAGGCTCTGCCTCCCATTCTACTTTTAAATACTCTAGGATGTCAAAAACCGTTCTTGATCCAACACGGCTGATTTAAATGGGTAAATCGTCTTGATGCATTCTCAATCATCCAGGTAAGTAAATCTCCAAAAGTTGATTCTGTTCATCTGGACCCGATCCTTGGGGTGGACCAATTTTTGGCACAGCGTGTTTGAGACGCATTTTTTCTAATCACCGGGTCTCTGTGACTTTTAAACCCCAAAACACGCTGCGGCAAAAACTGGTCCACCCCAAAGATCGGGTCCCCCAACACAAACAGAGTAACATAGTGTACGCTGTTAAGTGCCAGGAGGATTGCCAGGATTTATACATCGGGGAAACCAAACAACCTCTGGCTACAACACAGAAGAGCTACCTCGTCAGGCCAGGACTCTGCAGTCTATTTACACTTGCAGGCCAGTGGACACTCTTTCAATGATGAGGATGTACACATCCTGGACAGGGAGGAACGCTGGTTTGAGGGCAGAGTCAAGGAGGCCATTTACGTGAAAAGGGAAAGACCATCTCTGAATGGAGGAGGGGGCCTAAGGGTACATCTGTCACCATCTTACAATGCTGTGATTGCAGCCATTCCCCAACTCTCTGTGAATGGTACTCATGGCCATTGATCAGTGGTCTTTGATCAGTGGGTTTTGGTCAGTGGTTGTTGATCAATGGTCATGAGAATTTGCATAATTATGATTAAGGAACTGACCTCACAGCCCATTGTTCCTCAGTGGGCTGGTTTCAGTCATTATGCAAATGTACTGTTTATAAGATTGAAACCTGCAGTCAGCTGAGACTGAAGAAGTCACTTGGATGAGTGACGAAACGTTTCTCCCACAAAAACGCTACGTCCAGATGAACGGCTAAATGACCTCCTCAACATGCCTTAAAGTTCTCCAGAGGCTGGTAATGAACTAATCATTTGATTCAGGTGTGTTGACACAGGGTGAGATCTAAAACCTGCAGGACACCGGCCCTTGAGGCCTGGAGCTGGACACCCCTGATGTATAGTAACCGAGCAGGTAATGACTTCTCAGCCCAGACTTCGTGATGTATGTATGCATTTATATAGAAATGCTGTGTATTTATACTCTTTGTAAAGTGTCCCTGGGTTTCTTGGAAGTTGCTATACAAATATAAGTTATTCTTATTCTTATTATAATTATTTATAAAAGGCTGATGACCATTAGCAGTGGAGAGTGTGAAGATATTTATAGATAAATATTTATATTATCCCTTTAAATGTGGATAAGTTCAGTAGTGTGCCTCTGTGCTGATGTTTTTACAGGATTTTAAATATTTTCAGACCTTGACCTAGTTATGAAAAATCATCCCACATCTCATCAGCTCACGCTGGGAGCCACTCTCATTAAAAACTATTATTACACGATCATGTAAGGACCTAACGGCAGCACACCCCACAAACTGTTTTCAAGGCTTATGAGACACTGTCATTGTGCGTTTTGCTTTAGTTCATTAAACAGACGGCTGATAGTTGAAAACAGCGTAATGCTTTCAAGTCATTTTTACTCCATCAAGCTAAAATGTGCTTCTTTTCATTTAAGGCTACAAAAGCAAATATTAGAAGAACAGATGCTGTCTGGACCTGTTTTAGTGTAATATGAAAGAGAATGAATACATTTTGCTAGTTAATGGGTTGTGTGCAATATAATGACTGCTCCTGATATTTGTATTTCCTTGAGTGGTGAGTGTGGTGTTTGGACATAAAACCACACTGTACAGCAAATGTGAGTGTGTATAGAATAAGCAACAATAAGAATATGTATTTTGGTTTAAAAGTGCACAGCACACAGATGTCAGCAGGAAAGAGCGAACTAATTTTGAGTGTACATGGAGTCAACAGAGGCATTTAATGAAGGTCTTTACATCGCGACTTGTATAAATGTTCTTTGATACGTTTTCCTCGATTTACCTTTTAAGCATGAATTTTGTCCACTTTTACTTTAACAGATGTTCCTTTTCTGTAAATCTTCCTCTGCTGTTCAAAAAGACTGGATCACTTCAATCATACCACTTTGCCCTCCATGTCATTTAATCATTTAGATTCCTGCAGCATGCTGTTCTCTTCCTGCCCAAACAATTGTAAAATACTATTTCCTCTATTATCACCATCTAAATATGTACTATTAGATGACAATGATGGGCAGTGGAGCATTTTTAGGACCATTCCTTCAGCAAATGTAGCAATAAAAGACCTAAAATACCTCACTACACATCAAACCCATAATACTGGCAAATTGTGCATGTAAAAGTAAATGTTCCCCTTTAGTGTTATATGGATATTATTGCTGCAGATGTTTAAGGTTAAGCTCATTTTAAATACTATATTTTTTATTATTTACAATAATTTGTACAATAAATACCCTGCTAAGAAAAAAATAAAAAATAAAGGAATGCATATGACAACAGGTGCTCCAGAGGGACGACAGTGAGACAACCTCTAATGCAGAAATGCCTTTAAAGGTGACGTTCGTTTCCTTCTAGTCTTTTCTGGCTGTTGTTTTTGAAAGTTTTCCATTTGGCTGTTGTCACTGTCGCTACTGGTACCATGAGGTGATACCTGGACCCTACAGAGGTTACACAGGTAGCCCAACTCCACCAAGATGGCACATGTTGTTGCTAGAAGGGTTGCAGTGTCTCCCAGCAGAGAGCCTGGAGGGGATTCCAGGAGACAGGCAGGTACTCTAGGAGAGCTGGACAGGGCCGTAGAAGGTCACGGTGGAACACATCAAATGCTGCACGTGTGTGTGGAGAGCATAAAACTACAGCATCAAATTCAGTGCAACAAGACTCAAGGCTCTCATCATTAACTTTATAGTTGTGTTTGTCAGATGATAAATGTATAAGAAGTCCCATTGGAGCATTGTGGAGCTGAAAAAAAGAAAAGGACCATGTATTGTGTGAAATTAAAAATTTAAAAAATAAAACAAACATAATCAATAAAGATGATCCTCATCTTGATTCACTTGACAAACCTGAAAAATGCTCGGCTGTAACCAGAGAGCGAGCTTTCATCACCAGCTCTCTGTGCAGGTTTGAGGTTTGCACTCATATCGCAGAGTGCAGTGGTGAGAATGGGACACTAGGAGGTGATCCAAAGATAAAGGGAGGGGACTCGTAGAATTGATTTTATGGGCTCATTCCTGGAACTTTACATTTAGCATGTCAGTCACACAAAGTCCTTTGTGCATCTTGTAGTCTCGATATTTCATCAACCAACACGAGTATTTCACTGAGTCCCAGGGGAATGCATAATAGCTTTGACTTTCTAATTGTTAAATCTTTTATTGAGTTGGCTGATTGAGGCTTTTGAGCCGCTAAATAGTCTGTAACCACACCAGCAATATGTCCTATTCATGTCTTGATAGAGCTGAATGAATGTGGAGCTGAAAAATCAAAGAATGAAAGAACGATATCGTGTATTTATAGGCTTATACTGTGGAAAGTGTTTCAGATGAACAAAAACACACCAATGGAAAGACTTCTGTTTTCTCACTAAGCTGCTCTTGATTGCCAGTTAAGAACCTTGGTGCAACATGAAGGGCCATAAAGTGCTGTTTATTGTACCATTGATCTTTGAGAAACACACACAGATGGGGCCGCATTAATCTGTGCTTTTATTTGCATATTTGCATTTTAAGAGGTTTTCTTTTGGGTCTGGAATAATTTCTTTTTGAATGATTCATCTTCTCGGGCTTAGCTGGGTGGTTATTATTATTATTAAGTTCTCTGTTTTTAAAAAAATGTTTTTAATTCACTGTGCCGTGAGAACAAGATGTGATATCGTGGCTGAAAGTCATCTTTTTTATTACTTTATTTACATATTTCATGCAAATGTTCTGGTCTTGGAAGAAGATCTTTATGAGCTGATAACTGTAGTTTGTTAAGTTGTTATAAACACTCAAAACTGAAACATAATAAGTTAATGTCACTTGTTGGTACTGAGTAAAAATATGTACTTATATTGATGAAGACCATAAACACGAAATTTCCCAAAAAATCCAAAACAAAATGATACAATCTTACATGAAATTGCACCATAAAACACAATGAAATTAATTATTGTCACTTACAGTTTATATCAATACATATAAATAATTAAGATTAAAACAAATTTCTACCATTTTCCTGTCCGGTTCTACCTTCAAAATGACCATGTAATATTTTTACAATATTTCCTATTATAAATCAGTGGACTGACAAAAAATAAAATAAAATAAAAGCAACAATAAAAAAGCTAACTGACAATTATTTTCACATATAAAATCTATCCATGTGCGCTGAACTGTGTACCTTGCTTTTAAAAGCTGCAAACAGCAACAACCTGCAAACAGACTCGAGGAGGCTGAACGGCTCCTTCAAGCCTGACGTGCAAAATTGGGTGAATATTATCTTTGGGTCACCAAATGGAAAAGCTTTCATTTAAGACTGAAAAGATTTCCTGAACAAGACACTGACAGTAGTAATGACACCTCAGTGACACTAGTTAGAGAAACAGTTAGCATTACTTCCTGTGATGATAACGTGTAGCAGCAGATTAATTGTAGTGGAAAGGGAGAAATGGAGGTGAGGGTTGTCGCATCAGACTTTGGTTGAATGCGAGCGCATGCCCTTGTGTACCAGCCTGAAATAAAGAGCACAAAGATGTCCCCGCTCACTCTTGCTTATGAAAATATGGAAAGTGAGATGACAGTGTGTAGAGGAATTTGAAATGTTTCTGCATCATCGCAGCAGTCGCATTTCCAGCATGTTTTGGTACTGAATTTACTTCATAGAAACACATGTACAACTATTCTGCCAAAGTGCATGGACAATGACTCTTTTTTTGTTTGGTTTTTTGGTTTTTTTATAGCAGATATGACAGCCCTGAAGTGTCCCACAGCAAATTCAAGGGTGTGTAGCATGCAAAGTCAAAACTGTAAGGCCTTCCTGTGCAGTCAGCAGACTCAAAGAGACAACAAAGAAGTTGTTTTACAGTCGAGTTGCAAACTCATTATTAAATGGAGAATAAGGAAATGGAAACGAGGGAAAAAACAGATGTTAGCAGACTCCTGTTTGCTTTAGAAGGTGTCAGGAAGACAATGAGAGAAAAGCGAGAGGCGCTCTGTGGAGCAAGGCAAGCTCCATGCTGCGACGGGAGATGTAATTTTGCTCCTCTTTGCACTGCTATATCAATGGCAGGACAGCAGCGTAACCGCCTACACAAACACAGTCCCACTTAGCATCAGGGCAGAAGGTCCACAGAGCACAGCAGAGCTGGACACAACCTCAAGGTATAGTTCAAATGCTCTCTAGCATAAGCCTCCAAGCTTCTGATTTAAATTAGCGTCATCATTAAAGAGATTAGTGACAGCAGTGACCCACTTTGACACAAATATGTATTGTTTTGTTTATGTCATCAACATTTCCGTCTAGTTCTCAGTGGTGATAGCTGCTCGTTTACAGGATGGATTTACTCCAATCCTCTTAACATGGATAAAATAATGACAGTGCGGTTTGTTTTTTTCTCTCTGCCTAGTTTGTCTGCGCTGTTTGTTGTCCAGTTACATCATGTTCTTATCCTGGGGTGTCACATACGGTTGTTTTTGCCAGCAGCTGCTTGCATAACAGAGCTGGTGCTGGTGCCTTGCAGTGGCTGCACCAACACTGGAAGCTCACAGTCTCATTTGAAAAGGTTGTGATTTATCTGAGTTTGTTTTTTGTCTTCATCCCTCCTTTAAATGTTACATTTTGGGATGTATTGGCTGGGTTTAGGACAAGATTGTGGTTTGCCCTAAATCATGCACCTCCACTACCTGATTCCTTAAATATGCAAACATCTGGATGTGATGAGCTGGGAGTGACAAGAGCTTAAATTTGTTTCTTTCAGAGAGTCAGCAGAAATTAGATAATATTCTTTTATTCATAACTAATTACCTGTGATATGTCATACAAACCAGAAAACTTGTAAGTCAGTGGTGTTGTTACGTGATCTCTATCACCGTGTCATTGTTTTCCTCCACCTAAAGTGATACGAGTTAGCCTGGTATCCATTCTTTCATTCTGATCCTGGTGAAACTGCTCAGTTCTTCAAAGCCAAACAGGATCCGGTCACCTGAGATGATCGACATGTAGAAATGAGGGAATCGATCTGTGGCTGGGATGGAATGGGAAGATGTTCCCAACAATGGACTTGGTTTGACCTCATGGACATATCTGCATTGAATCAAGGTGTTTAAGCAACGTTCCCATAAGTTAAACATCATAATATTAATATTTGCTCAAAGCTCATAATCATGTATATTGTCTATGGTTTGAGGTTACTACGTGATAAAGCAGATGCTTATTTTTTTAGGAAAATGTTTTAAATGATTAAAGAAGAAACATGAAGTAACTGTGGACACACAGAAGAGACCACGAGGAAGAAATAGAAAATAAATGTGACAGAGGACGCAGCAGCAGTGAGGGATCGGTCGAGGGCATGGGGAAAGTAACAAGAGTATGAAGAGAATGTCAGTGGGGAAGGAACAATAAAAGACTGAGGCTGACTGAAGCGCTGAGAGATGGATGGGGGGTCGGAGATAAAGGGAGAGCCAAAGAGAATGACACAGAGGAGACAGCTCCACCGTTTAATAGCAGTTTGGTCACAGCAGGTTGCTCAAGTCAGACATCAGAGAAGACAATGCAAGTGCACGTGTGTGTGTGTGTGTGTGTGTGTGTGTGTGTGTGTGTGTGTGTGTGTGTGTGTGTGTGTGTGTGCGTGCGTGCGTGTGTGTGTGTGTGTGTGTGTGTGTGATTGTTTCCCGAGTTAATTGCAGCATTGTAGCCAGCAGGGAGCAAAGCTTAATTGTTCCCGTTCATATGCAACTCATCTCTCTCAGTTTTTCTCTCCTCCTAACATTTCCTTTAGTCCCTTACTTCCTCTTTCCTCCAATCTCTCTCTTGTTTCCTTCATCCTTTATCTTCTTCAGTCCAGTAACTCCCTCCATCTGAATCCCCTCTCTCTCTTCTCCTCAAGCCCCTTTCGTTTCCGCACTTTCATCCTGTTCGTATTGTCTTCCTTCGCGCCGTCTTTCGTTCCACGCTTCATTCATCTTAGTCTCCAATTTCCTCTAAGTACCACTTGAAAAATAAAACTAATGGCTGCCCTTGTATCAATATTTTCTTTCTGCGCTGGTTGCTCCTTTTTCAAATGGCTAATTAACAATCAAAATGAAATACAGTGAAGTTATTGTGAAATTGGATCAAGCCATTCGTTCATTTAATCATTAGTCATTTTACTGAATCAGACACAAATCAGCCCAAATCGTTTATTATCAGTTTAATGATGAAGCACAGCTCATTTAACCACAGTGTGACACGGAGTCAGTCCCCTTATTCTGCTTCTATTAGAAGTAAAAGGTACAGAAATTGTGTCAGTGTGTGTGTTTGTGTGTTTTACTTGCAGAGGTTGAACATGCACTCACACCCATGTTAACTAGCCTAACAGTGTTTTTTGGCACAGACTAGATGAGAAGCAGTGTTGTCATGTTTGCTTTTGAGAAGACTAATTTGTGATAAACAGCATGCAGCCATTGGCTCTGTTATGCACAATGTAGTATTTATTTATTTTTCACACTACAATACCTTTGGGTCAATATGGCAAACTCAAAATAGATTAAATGTTTGTCTCAAAGGTCTGAGTTTGTCTTTGTGTTGTTTGACCAGTCTATCGTAAGGCTAACACAAACAGACACACAACCACACTCTCACATGTTCAACACTGCAAGGAATTCAGAATATTCAGACTGTCAGAGAGAGAACACCCAGTGATGCCACCACCCTCTGTTTACCCTTAAATAAAAGATTGTAGATTTATGTTCAAATATTTTTTTAAGATGAAAGCAAACCCTAAGATGAAAGGATAACTTCCCCTACAAATTGTTTTACTGAAATTATATTGAATGAACAGTTTATAGCAGGATTTTACAAGCTCAAACTGCTAGTTGGGTTTATATATTTGCCTAACAAGCCAAAGATCCCAGGAGGAGGAATAAATCCATCTGGGGTTTTGTCGGGGGGCATATTTGGTGCAAAAAATCTGTCAAACCAAAAAGCTGCCTGCTGTGGTAACGCTTTATCAATGAGGGAGAAGCTGAAAGCAGCTTTCAAAGTACCCACAGATGTACAGAGAGCAATATGTGAAGTTCTAAAACACTTATTTCAGTCAAGGATTTTAGCATTGAGGAGTATTTAGAACAAGAAGCAGCACAGTGTCACTGTGGTTAGCACTGCTGCCTTACAGCAAGAAGGTCCTGTGAGGTGCATGGACCATCATCATCAGGGTCTTTCTGTGTGGAGTTTGCATGTTCTCCCCGTGTTTGCGTGGGTTCTCTCTGGGTACTCCAGCTTCCTCCCACAGTCCAAAGACATGTAGGTAGTGGGGTTAAGTTAATTGGTAACTCTAAATTGCCCATAGGTGTCAATGTGAGTGTGAATGGTTGCCTGTGTCTATGTGTTAGCCCTGCGACAGACCTGTCCAGGGTGTACCCCGCCTCTCTGTATTCCAAAAACAAATAGAAATATTCAGGAGCGCTGTACTTGGTATTGCAATGTACATAACAAGAGCTATGTAACTACCCACATGTCATTCCCTGTATGCCTATGTGTTGTCAGTACAAACAATAGAAATTAGAAACACAATTTTAAATAGTTCTATCTCACAATATTATTACTTTGACATTCAGATCAGCCTACTGACCTCGGACAGGCCCGAGGTCAAATCTCATACATGACAATAGATACTTTATTTGTAAGAAAGGTAGATGCAATGCAAGGCAATTTTAATGCATCATGTTAACAATGCAAAACTTTTCAAGCTGCTGTGTTTACAGACAGAATGAAACGCACGCTACCAAAAACACAACGAGGTAATGAACACAGATGGATGGACTGGAGGATATCCTTCGAGTAGGTCACACTGTTTTCTCACTCAGTTTTTTTAAAGTATTTTAAAAGCCTGCGTGAGCTTTCTCACTCTCCTTTTCTCTTACCTGTTTACCTCTTTTGCTGCCAATCCATCAAAAGTGACAATGCCAAAAAGAATATTCCCAAGTCCTGGAGTGCAGGACTGATCCGTTCATCTTCCTTTGTCTGTCTGAATGTATTAAATAAGAGAGTCATTTCCTTTCTCACGTATTCTCCCTTTAAATAACACCTCTTACACTAATAACTTTAGTAGAACATCCTCAATGTCCTCTATTAAAAACTGGAATAATAGAATAAGACGCACATCCCCCCACAACCCCAGTTTCCTTCACTAGGTTTATAACTAAGTGATTGAAAAAGAATTGCCTCCTACAATCCCACACTTAGTAGACAGAATCAATTTTCTGATTACATGGTTCAAGGTACAAGCTGGAGCCACTAAGCTTATTAGCCCGGCTGCCTGCAGTTTGGCTACCTCTGTTAGTGTATGTGTGTTGGTCGGGTGGTTTACTCCTGGATGAATGCCAGGGAGCGAGAGCCTAACGTGTAAGTACACAAAAATGGTCTAAATTGGTTTGGAGAATGAAGACGGAGAAAAATCAGGTGGAGAGATCGCCAAGGAGGAACTGTCAGCCCCAGAGGTGTGAGCATAATGGAGGCAGCAATGCCTCTGCTACAAGATTAGATAAGATTACACTGGGCAGTACACAAATCCAACCTTAAAACTACTATTTAGAGGCAATACTGATCCCCAGTGTATCTTAACGAGCCACTTCAATATGCCTGTGGAAGATGCAGTGCTATCGGTAGTTTTAGAGTAAACTGACTGGCACCCTCAGAAATATGTGGATGGAAAACATGGACGAGGACTAAATATAGCAAAATGCATTGGTAACAGAAATAATGGTGGGTTAAAAAACCCTGACTGCAGTTTCAGAAAACGTGATTTTAAGATGCGGAGAAGAATTCATATGGACTTATGGAGAAACTGGCTGCACTTACACGATGCTAGTGTTCTACTGTTGATGTATTTCTGCTCTATTAAAACTTCATTGCCTACAAGGCAGATGACAGAAACCATAAACTGTGTGTTTTGGGTTGATATATCCAAGGTCTAAATGTTACACCATAGACTCCTGCTCTCAATACCTGGCATAGATTCAACACAGTGTGTGAAGCTGGATTTAAGAAATAAGAGCTTAAAGGTTTTAAAACATTTTTAGCGCCATCTTGTGTCAGTACAGAACATGACATCACGGGGTTAGTAGGTTGGTAGCAGTCGATAGACTGACATTAGTTTATGTTAGCTAATAGGAACAGAACCAATAACTCAGAGGAAAATAACGATGCTAAAACTATAATTAGTTTAAGTGGATCACTTTTGCACTGCCCCTGGCTGTAACAGTGAGTTTTATGTTAAGAAAGCAAGGATACAGTCTTTCACTACTTTCACTGGTTAAAAGTTGTTTGGCCAGCTGCACTCAAACAGGAAAATTCACCTGTTAGCCATAATGTTAAGGTTTGTAAAGCATTTATCTTTACAAAAAACAGTCTGAGAAGAATCTCTGACTAAAGAGAGACAGAGATAGACTCAGGATCACAAAGAGCTAGCACAGATCCTCACAACCTTGGGGCTGAAACCATGAGGACCAGCAGCCTTGCAGTTTCTCGAACTTTCACTGAACTTGGACAAAAGTCATAGCTGTTTGTCTCAGATATGAGGCGGTTTTACAAGGTTCCGCTTTGGAGGAAAGAAGGAATGAAGGCAAAGCTATTCAATATGTAGAAGCTTTGGTATATGGAGACAGCAGCAGAGGACGATTTCATCCATAGTGCCTTTCTACATGAGAGTAGTAGCACTTTTTTTTCTGCCTGCTTTCATTCACACTTCAGTGAACACATAAGGAGCAACTCCGGGTTCAGCATCTTGTCCAAGATACAGATGCAAACTGAGGATCGAGTACCAACCTTGTGATTAGGACAGGCCCTGTTCTACCTCTTGAGTCACAGTCACAATAAACAGGAAAATGTTTTCCTCATTTTATGTTTCCAGGCTGCCCACTCGTTTCTTCTTCATTCCACTCCACATATCTCTTGTGTTGTTATGTTTTTATGTGGTTAGGTTAACTGGATAAATTAAACTGCCCATAGGTGTGAATGCGGGAGTGAATGCGAGTGCGAATGGTTGTCCCCCGCCTCTCGCCCTAAGACAGCTGGGATAGGCACCCCCTGCGACTCTGAAAAGGATAAGCGGAATGAATGGATTTCAGTTTTATTTATAAGGCACCAAATCACAACAACAGTCGCCTCAATGTGCTTTAAATTGTTAGGTAAAGACCCTACAATAATACAGAGAAAACCTCATGAGATGACCCCCTGCTAGCAAGTGAGCAGTGAGAGCAGTGAGAAGAAAAAACTCAGTGAGAGGAGGAAAACAGGACAATCGACAAGCTATGGAAAAGAGCCAGAGGTTAATAAAAACTAAATGCAGAAAGGTGTGTAAACACGTAAAGAGTGAGAAAGGTGAGTGAAGAAGAAACACGCAGTGCATCATGGGAATCCCCCAGCTGCCTAGACCTACAGCATAACTAAGGGAGGATTCAGGGTCACCTGATCCAGCCCTAACTATATGCGTTGGCAAAAAGGAAAGTTTTAGGCCTAATCTTAAAAGTACAGAGGATTTCTGTCTTCCAAATTGAAACTGGAAGCTGGTTCCACAGAAGAGGGGCCTGAAAGCTGAAGGCTCTGCCTCCCATTCTACTTTTAAATATCCTACGAACCACGAGTAAATGTGCTGTCTGAGAGCAAAGTGCTCTATTAGGGTGATATGGTCCTATTAGGTCTTTAAATAAGATGGAGCCTGATTATTCAAGATCTTGTATGTGAGGAGCAGGATTTTTAAATTCCATTCTGCATTTAACAGAGTGCCAGTGAAGGGAAGCCAATACAGGAGAAATCTGCTCTCTCTTTCTAGTCCCTGTCAGGACTCTTGCTGCAGCATTTTGGATTAACTGAAGACTTTTCAGGGAGTTTTTAGGACTTCCTGATAATAATGAATTACAGTAGTCCAGCCTGGAAGTAATAAATGCATGAACTAGTTTTTCAGCGTCACTCTGAGACAGGATATTTCTAACTTTAGAGATGTTGCACAAATGGAAGAAAGCAGTCCTAGGACCCTGGAATGTCCTTATTACGTTTTTTGCTCACTATTGACTTTATGGCTTTAAATATGTTAACATGCCCTGCATGCAGTAATGCCACTTCTGCATCCGTGTCCATTTCACATTGGAGAGGCAAAGCATGAAATGGACATGGTGGATGAGCGTTTCTATTACAGGCTTTGCCATGATACTGGGTGGGATTGTTCATTCATCCATTCGTTTCCACTCACGAGGTCTGGAGCACATCACAGCTGCCATGGGGTGCGATGCCTCTGTGATTGTATCTTGCCAAATTTAAATCTTGATATTCTTTTTTTCTTTATCCACAATAAAAAAAACTTCTGTTACTTTCAGAAACTCAATATGATGTTACAGTTATGAGAGGGTTTGCTTGGCTGTGTTTACTATGAAAACCAAAAAACTTTTTGAAATATCAGTTGAAGGTACCTCTAGAGCCCGCATATTCTTTGATTTCATTTCTGTCCTATTCACCAGTGTATCTAGTACACAACTGCATTATTTGCTGCTGCAGAAATCCAATCTCACCACAGCGTATTTATCCAATGTAATCTAATATCCAGTGACATTACTTTGAATCTCGTCCTTGACTGTTTGTTGTGTAGTTTCCTCCTCTCTTGATAACATCCATTCATGCATGCATTACAGAGCATCCCATCAAACCTAATGTGAACACTCCCTTATCCCACCTCCATTTTCTCCTTTTTTATCTTCTCTGTTGTCATGCAGGAGAAACTTTTCAGCCTACTCATTACGTCAAGGCTGCAGCTCTCGTTTATATAAAAGAAGAAAAGGGTAAATAACATGTATGACATGAGCATCTGTCGTATGCTTCAGTTAAAGAGGATACTGGTTACTGGTTTCCAGTACATTTTAGAATTGATTTTAAGTTATTGTTTGTTTTTAAGTCACTAAATGGGTCAGCGCCCTCTGACCTTTCTACTTCACTTGACTTGAAAATGAATTGTGTATCAACTGATGTAACTTTTGGTTAGTGAAGTTGAAGTGAAGCCATCTGGAGAACAGGAAGAGCTCTTCGGGATGCTCTTCTTGGACTCTTCATAATCCCAGACATCCTCACCACCAGACTGGACCACCATCACATCCGCCCTGCCACCTGCTCCTGGATCAAAGATTTCCTCACAAACTGGCCTCAGTCAGTCAGCACCCACATCTCTGTCGATCTCACCTGGACCCACAACACCACCACTGTGATAAAGAAGTCCCAACAGTGGCTGCACTTCCTCCGTGTCCTGAGGAAGAATAACCTGGGCCAGAAGCTGCTGCTGGCCTTCTACTCAGGCCATGTCCACACTAATACGTTTTTGTTTGAAAGTGCATCTTTTTCCCCGTTTTGGCCTCCCGTCCACACTGAGACGTTTCGGTCAAGGAAAACACAGCGTTTCGAAAACGCTCTCCAAAGCAGATACATTTAAAAACGCCGTTTTCGCATCGCAGTGTGGACAGCGAACCCGGAGCCTTTTCGAAAACGATGACACATTTTAGTCATGTGATGCAGTCATGTGACCAATTAAACTAAGATAGCAGAGGGCATTACACAGCAGTTGTTTTGTTTGCTCTCAATTTTGACAGCCCTGTTAAAGATTAATATCAGTCTGTACATGCTCCAGATAGCTTTTCTTTAAATTCTTTAATTCTCACTCGTTTATGCAACTGTGTACTTTTGTGTTACTCGCAGCAACAACTGCACCTCATTGTTAGTCCATTTAAAAAAACTGATTTTTGGTTGCGACGTTTCAACGAACCGTAAAGTAAATAAACAGCAGACAGAAAGGAGGCAGGTCAAACGGTCTGGAACGTTAAGCATTTTTGGCCGTTTCAATGTGGATGAAGAACTCTGTGAAAACGACTGAAAACGATAGTGTGGACGTGGAGCGTTTTCAGATGTTAACGCCGTTTTCACATTTATCCGGGCCAGTGTGGACGTAGCCTCAGTGGAGTGTTTGGTATGCAGGGG
The DNA here is from genome assembly GCF_036321145.2 of Pelmatolapia mariae. Taxonomy (NCBI): domain Eukaryota; kingdom Metazoa; phylum Chordata; class Actinopteri; order Cichliformes; family Cichlidae; genus Pelmatolapia; species Pelmatolapia mariae. The sequence continues at coordinate 37,235,530 of NC_086228.1, read as the reverse complement.
CCACAACTGAGAGCAGGAAGGCTAATTAACAGGAAGGGTAATTAACACCAACCAAAAAATCATTGGATGTCCTCTGCCACCCCTGGAGGACATCGTCAGATCCTCCTGTCTCAGGAAAACCAGGACCATCACAGGTGCACCCGCCCACCACCTGTTTGACCTGCTGCCCTCTGGTCAGCGCCTCAGGCCAATCTGGTCCCACACAACCAGACTCATTAACAGCTTCTTCCTCTGAGCCATTCAGACTGTTAACAAACACTATAAACATTGTTTCGTATATAGTCCTCTAGTTTGTATGAATTTCTCATGTGTGTTATTTATTACTGTCTTAATATTTATATTTTATTCCTGAACAGCTGACGTGGAGCACCTATAATTTCATTGTACATGTGCAATAACAATAAAGGGGTATTCTATTCTATTCTATTTTACTCTATTCTATTCTATCCTACTCTATTTGAAAGCAGGCCTGACACGTGTTGGGTTTTACAACAAGTGAAGGGTTAAAGTGGCCACAACAATTTGTAAAAGCATTTTAATGAGTAATTAAATGTGACAGGTGGATTGATACAAAATAATATCACAATAGTTCATTTTCTGTCTGCTGCTTTGCTTCCAGTTGATGCCATGGAGATATCAACGCAAGAAATCAGAGAGTAATGTCATTCCACGGTCCTGCCTACACACTCAACACATCTTTTCTTCCTTCTCATCACTGTCAAGCACTCCCTTTTTTTTTGAAGTGGCAGTTAATTTTAAAAGCAACATTTCAAACAGCTCGAGAAATGTTACTAAGCACACAAGCTGTTTCTATGCAGTTTCCCACACAGTCTGCCTGCACACTACAGATACTCGAGATACAGTTGCTGTTACCCGGGAATAAAAGCTTGAATGCGTAATAATTTGATTCTCAGAAATGAAGAAAAAGAAGAAAGAGAGGACACGCGATAAAGATGAGAGGTAGGTAAGGTAACATTTCATAAAGTGTACATTGAAGACTTACCTGATGTCTGGTTACTACATTATAAAATGTTTTGGGTAAAAAATAAATAATAATTTTGTCTTTTTCCAGTGTGGGAGAACAGTCTGTTGGACAGTCTGGTGCAGGCTAAACTGGGTAGCTGTAATGGGCTATGCTAGAATTGCTGTCAGGCACACTGTGGTGTTGATGGTCTCTCTCAGGTTTGGTCAATTTGAATTTAGGCTGATGATGGCTTTTAGTATAACTTGCCACCTTTACACTAGTTACACAGTCTGGATGTTAAAAAGCCACGGCCACCTGCTCGTACATCTGCTTATGTACTGGAGAATGCAGTTATGGAAATCCACAAAGACCAGTAAAGCCTCAGCAGCACAGCTCCCCTCAGCCTGTCAACAAACATACAAACTCACAACACAAATGCACCAATACACCTGATCTAGTTCCACTACCTGCCAGATCCCACTTTCATCTTTAACCCCCCATTTGCTCTGCAGACCATTAATAAATCTGGTTGAGCTGTGAGATGAATGAGTCTGGCGGATGGAGGTTTTACTAGTGTCCAAGCAGTATTTTGATATTAGCATATTTGATAGGGTAAAAGAAATATTCCAGTTATGCAATCAGTATTGCTAAAGGTGGTTAAATATTTCCATTTTCATATGAAGAACCAGTATTTGACTAAGACTTCACATTAGTATCTAATACCAGATGCAGGAAATGGGTTAAGCCTGGCATCTCCTACTTAAATGCATTACTTACACTGACACACATAACAATTTGTGTCCATGAACATGAAAAAGAAATTCAATTTTTGTAACTTTTTCACAAATAAGGAAAAGGATGCTAGGTGTACTTGAAGAACTACGAAGGTGGCTGAGTGTCTGTTTATAAAAGACGCTCAATGTCTTGGTTTATACTTGGCAGTCATGATACTTGGCACATTATTACATTTAAAATATCAATAATCAGTGTAAAAATATTCTACTAGGTAGGACAAATATATATATATGTATATATATATATATATATATATATTTGTATATAAAAAAGTTTGTAAATGCATGATAGTTGCATCATAGCTTGAGTGTATACTATTGTGCGATGTTATATAATGTTAATAATAGGCACGATCAGCGCTTCATTACTAATATGATTATGTTCACATGATAGATTTGGCTTTAATATGTTAAGCTGCGCTTTCATTTCTCTTGCTGTGGTAATCGTGTTCTGATATTCTGGTACAGTGCCTTCCTCTAACAGATTTTTGCATTTCGGGTGACAGCCATCCCATTGTTGTAACGAGTTCCTGTAACTGAATCAGCCAAGTAGTGGGGATAAGCTTGTCAAGCCTTTGTCGCTTCTCACACATCCACACAGCACAGTGGAGAAACGGATACAATCCACACACGCCGTCAGCTCAGCGCGTGTTTAAGCAAACTTTGCTGTGTTCTTTGTGCCCGAGCCGTGATGAGCAATACTGAGGAAGGATCCACAAAAAGGATATGAATTTGATAAATGCGTGACTATGAGAATACATGAATATGCGTTAGATTGTGCTCTATCTGAAGCTGAACTGTGGCCTGCTGCTTCTTTCTGTATGATTAAAGACCATCTCAAACTTTGTAACAGTGCTGACAAGATACCCAGAAAGATGACATTAATCTAACCCTTCTTGCTTTAATCGCTATTCAAAGGAACACGCTGCAACCCCGAGACGAGCTCACTGCTGTCAGATTAAAACCTCATATAGCCAGGAATATTTTTGGCCTAATTTAATCTTCAAGTCACAATTTAAATTCAAGTCTGAATGTGACGTCAAACAAAACATCAAGTGTAAGACCTTTATATAATCTAAGGAAGCTATATAGATATTTGAACATACTTGTTATAAACATTTAGCCTGAACACAGAGAACTTGTTATGCATACAGAGGTTCAGTGCTTGTGTTTGCCAATAAACAAATTACAGAGCGTGAGGGGAGATTCACCCTAAATCTACGCAACTCAGATGATGGAATTCGGGTTTAACTAAACTTATCCACAAAATCTGGCCAGAACTACATAAAAAACTAGTGGTATCACTGCAATTCTGATATTATAGTAAAAGATTTTACACACTGGTGTCAGGGACCTGGGTCTAATGACCCAGGGTCCATGAGCAGTTTTGGACTTGTTTACATGTTACTGTACCGTGGAATTGTGTATATTTGCTGGTTTGTGGTGCTTGTGTCCCTTGTTTCCAGGTTTGTGTGTATAGGTGTTCGTGTGTGCGTGTTCCAGAGGTCCGGTTTACAGGCACCATCAGGCCCTGGTGGGTCTGTCCCGTTGGGAAGCTGGCCACACCTGAGGAGGATGATCACACACTCCTGCAGCTGATCAGGATCATCAGGGGAGCTACATAGTAGTGTGGCTGAGCGCTCCTCGACGCTGGATTGTTGTGTGACTACCCGTCAGTGTTTTATCAGTGAGTGTTAGTCTGTCACTATTTAGGTGTGTGCTAATGGCTGCCTCTGTGGCTTTTCCAGCAGGAGTGGGGGAACGAGAGGGCAGTGAGCACGAGCACTGGAAGGAAGACACGGAATGGGAATCGGGGCGCACGGGGATTCATTGTTGTGTAATTATTTACTACACTGTAAATAAAGCCACTGTCTGCATCCAAGAGTCCAGCATTTGGGTCTTCTTTCCCCACAACCCCACCGTCTGCCAGCATAGCCATGACAATTGGTCTAAGTACCCTTACTACCCTACTCTAATCCTAGTTCTATATTTTTAAGCAAAACAAAACTAGTTTTGGGGGAAAAAAACTCGTCTTGACGTATCCCTCTTTTTTAAATGAAAATAACATATATATCTCGTTGATTGGGACAAATTGGAGGCCATGCCTATGTCAGGACACTGTCCTCATACTTTATTTAAACAGTGGGAATTTCGGTGGTCCGTGAATGGTCTGAGGTATGTGGGGATACAAATGACCTCGGCTTACACTAAGATGGTTAGAGCAAATATGGGGCCAATGCTTGAAAGAATAAATTAGAATTTTTAGATGGTCCAGAGTGCGCCTCACAATATGGGGTAAAATTAGCTGTATTAAAATGATGATTGCACCCATGATCTATTATATTTTATCTAATATTCCATTACACATTCACGATAAGTATTTCAAAGATCTAGTTTCTTTGATCCAGCAGTTTCTTTGGGGTAACTCACCACATCGTTTGAGTAGTAAGAAACTTCAAGCATGTGCAAAGCGAGGAGGATTTTCATTGCCTAACTTTAAATGGTATTATTGGGTGATGAATGTGAAACAGCTTAGAGCTTGGTTACCCACTGCACCAGTCAAACTCATTTGGTCCCAAATAGAGACGGAAGTTAATGGTGGTATTTCTCCTTGGAGGGAGCTGTTTGATACTAGTCACAAACTTACCCATCCTATAATTGCAAATGCGAAGATATTGTGGTGTACATTTCAAAGGACGGGTCATTGGGATTTTGTTAAATCTCCTTCAGCAACTTTATGGGGGAATAAAGGAATTTTAGTTGGAGGGACATCGGTTGCCCGGTTACAGTGGCGTAAGGTAGGCATCCTCTATGTATCAGATTTATTTGACTGTGGGACCAAATGTTTTTTAAGCTTTGATCAAGTTGTGGAGTTATAGTTGAAGCGTAATCAATTTTGGAAATATGTTCAAATACACAGCTCAGTATCGATGTGGCTGGGAACCCCCTCGAGTTGTCCCGTGGCCAGCCCTGTGGAAGTCCTGCTCTCAAGATCATCCTTGGGTAAAGGTATCACTTAGAAGATTTATCATTTATTGCAAGATCGGTTAGCTGACCCTCTCCTTAAAGTTAAGGGCTATTGGGCCCAGGACCTAGCATTGGACATATCTTCAGTTGAATGGGACTCATGTCTCCATAATGTTAATACTATGTATAAAGAAATAGGTAGTAGATTTATCCAAATTAAGATAATCCATAGGTGGCATCGAACACCCCAACAACTGTATAAATGGAATTTGGGCCCCACAGACGATTACTGGAGATGTGACGGTCAAAATGCTTCGATTTTACATATCTTATGGAGCTGTTCGGAACTTCGGGATTGGTGGGAAAACATAATGGAGGTCATTTTCAGTGTTTGGAAAAGAAGACTTGGTATCTCACCAAAATTGTCCATACTTGGTATAAATACAGAGACTATGGAGACTTTTCCTGCTATACAAAAAAATGGATTACCCTGGCTCTTACCACGGCAAAACGAGTCTTGTTAAGACATTTACGGAAAAAGAAACCCCCTCCCTAATGACGATGGTTAAGTTGGCATCTTATGAAAAAGTGACTTAGTGTCTATTAGATAAATTGTATCAATGTAATTGTATTTGGTCCCCCTTCACTTGCTGGATTTCTGTAACTTGAGGGGCAGAGGGGTACTGAGAGATTGGTTGGTGTGCGAAGAAAGAATATGATATTTTTTTCTTTTTTGTTTGTTTGTTTTCTGTTTTTGTTATTGAAACTCGAATTAGATTGAAAGTCAGTATTTGATACGGTCACCTTTATTCTTCACTGCAGCCTAAACTAACTTAGGCAAACTTTCTTGTAATTTCTATAAGACAGTGGGCGTGTGTGAGTGTGCACATGGTTGTAATAAAAGTGTCAATATATGTGTTACTATTCTTTTATGACGAGCCTCATTCCTGTAAGTCCAACAGTGCTGTGGACTAGTCCATTTACCATTTTGTCCCATCAGCCGTCTGGGTCTGGGTTCTGGAGAAGCCAGTCCATGTTCCAACGTGTGTTTTGCAGGTGTCCAATTACTAATTTTTACTACGGTCTCAACAGACCACATGATAGAGCAGAAAAGGACAAAATTTCAAATGTTAACAAAAAAAGAATTAAATTGATTGAAAATAATTGATTGTAAGAATATTTTTATCCTTTGATATAAAATAGAAATGTAGTTCCCAGTGATTCCCAGTTTCTGGCTTTATGGTATCCTGTAAGTGATTTTAAAACTGAGTATAATGGCTTAGTGACAACCTTATTAAAACCTCTTCATCCTAATTTAGTAATGCGCTTAGGGCTCGTGAGCCGTCCATTGAGTTAAACGGTAACGTCAGTCGCTGCTGTCATGAGAAATTATGACTGACACACCAATAAGGCAGCCATAACTGTCAGCTGTCTAATCATCAAAAACCATAACTGTTATCCAACACACAGACAAACGCATATGTGGACTGAGAGAGAAAAGCAAGCATTGAACACTCACATTCATGATGATTTTAATTAAGCAGCATAAGGTCACAGAATTTTGTAAAAGCTTTGACAGTTTCATTGCTTTATGTATCCATGTTCTTCACAGACCAGAGAGTTAAGAAAGTCTTCATAAACATAATAACTATAATCTATTTATCCACGTGTTACTAACACAGCTGTTAAAGCAAATGATGCCTTTTAGTTAAAGCAAGAAAAACATTAACAGATAGAAATATTAGCACTTCACCACCTTATCTCTTTTCACTCTGCTCGCTCTGAGAAATAGCTGATGAGGATTTGGTGACACCAACTGAGACACAAAATCTCCAACTGCTGTAAAAATCACGATCTTGTTCAAACCTAGATTCTGCAATGAAACACAACTTTTGATTCTCTTGTTTTTTCACTTTGAATCATAACCAAAATGATTTAAAGTGAAAAGTCGAGGAGTTGTTTAGTTAAGTGGAATGACTATCTGCGACTTGGAAAAGTATGCCTACATGTGCCGCAGCAGCGGTTTCCTTCCATTTATTCAAATGTTTGGGTTTTTTGGCCCACTGGTTAAATTACTAACTTCACTGGGTTTTGAGAAACACTCATGTCAAAACATTCATAATAAAGTCATGTTATACTCTGTGGGATTTAAAACACACGACTCAAAACAAAAACAGGACGTACAGGTGCTGGAATGAGATGCATAATCATAAACCAAGCAAGACAAAAAGATTGAAGCAGAGGAGGAAATTAATTGGCTCACTGTGCCTTTTTTAAATGCAGCATAATTTGACTTTATTAGATTTTCTTTGAGAGAATGAAATTGAGATTTCCCTGTTGGAGCCAATATTCCTGCATGTAGAGTCATTCTAGGTAATAATGGCAGTGAAAACAACATTTTTATTTGACTCTCTTACTAAGTCTCTCGTGCTTGTGTTTATGAGTAAAATTAGTTTCATTCCCCTTACTCTGCCAAATCTAAAATGGTTTCCACAAAAAGAGAATCGCTGAAAAATTGATTATAAATGGGCTTTGCATTTTCCTGCCACACTTTCTGGAGCCTGTCCTAGCAGTCATAGGGTAAGAGACAGGGTCACAGAAACATGTTTCCTTTTCTGATGATGATTTCTTCTCTTTGTTGTTGTTTTTTTTACTGAGTAGCTAACAGTAAAAGAACAGAATTACAAAAGTGAAGCTGTAAATACACAAACTTCCAGACTGATACATGTTTTAGTTCAAAATGAACATTTGCCACATCAGCCATGGTGTCACAGTGATCCAGCCTCACCCTCGTTCTGTTCTCTTCTGCCTGCTCTATTTTTCCTCTCTCTGTTGTGTGTGTGTCAGGGTGAGCACTAACTCTGCTTCCCCTCCCAGTAATACACATGGTTGTTGCACCAGTCTCCACGGGCACACCTGATTCTCATCTCCAGCGGTAGTTCACCCAGATTTCACCCACCAATATTATTAGATTCCAAACAAGTTCAAATGTGGAGATTACAGTTTCAAGTAAAACAACTGCCACGGCTGCTACACCCTCTATGAAGTGCCCTGCATGATTAGTGAAACTTGATCAGCTGTCTTACCAAGTCTTGTGATAGAGTTTACATCCTATTTATTTTCACAAGAGTGTAACCATCTGTATCCTTGGATCTGTCCACTGCCCGCCATTTCATTTTGCATAAATCCGTCCATCCAAGTTTGTGTGTTTTCTTACTTCTGACCAGATGCAGCTTTCTGCATCAACCTTACATTATTCTATTATACTTATCATCACGCTGTGTTTATGTGCTAAAAGAGAATTGAGTGGTTCTGAAGTACGACTTCATTAACTCATCTATAAAGGGTATAGCTGCCGTGGCTGTAATCTCCACATTTTGACTATTTCTTGAAAACTGCATTTTGACTTCAATCGTAGCAGATTTTGAATGGAAGACTGCGTTGTGACGACAGACACAGACTGATTGGAAACTGGATTCCAATCAGTCTGTGATTGGAATCCAGTTTCCAATCACTGCTGCACTTTGTCTTTTTCTAAAAGACAAAGTGCAGCAGCAAAATCAGTGTCACACAGCAACAGCAGGCCTCTGCTCATCCCAGTGTGGAGTCCATGCAGCTCTGGCTGGGAACCCCCACACATGCAGCATGTTTACAAGTGGTGTCACAGTGATTAATGCCCCACTACAACAGTGACATGTGGAACCTTAGTATTACAAAAATTTAATTTACACAATAAAAAAAAAAAAACTATATACAATGCAGTTTTGAGAATGTTCACTGTGACTCACTCAGTACATTATATCTCAGGTACAATTAGTAATATTGTTTTTCTTAATGTGGCCCTAACACTCCTATCCTCCACATTGAAATGTGAAATCATTGTCCTCTCTGTGCGACACCACATGAGACTCTAAACTGGAATAAACTGGATTTGGATCTATGCTTCATACACTGTAAACACAAACTTAATAAAAGAACACTGGGTTCATAAATCAGAGATCCTTTGAGCTAAATCATTTTCTGCTGATTCAAAATGTTGTCATATCAACTTTTGAGATTGTTTAGTTTCAAAAGCACGTTTTCAAATAAGCACTCATTGTACAAATTGTCTTTTTTTATTTTCACACTGACGAAAGTGATACAGGAAAATGTTCGAGGCCCACAACCTCAAAGGTTGATACATCAATACACATCCTACTTTGTTTCCAGCTGCCTGGTCCTCTTATCATTTCCATATAAAACAAGGTGTTACTGACATTTTATCATCTTCTCCTTATTCTGATGTAGTACGGTGCGTACACACATCTACATTTCTGACTGTTTGTGTCTCTCTCGACCTTTTTAACAGGAAAAGGGTCGGAAGCACTTCCTCTTTGCCAATCATACAGCTTTAGTCAAGTGACCAGAGGGTAATGGCGTTTATATCAAGACCGATTTATTGAGCAATAGACCCTGTGTGTTCAGCATATACATAAATAGATTGAGAGTTAGCTTCATAACAACTGACATCAAGGGGCCAAAAGTGCAGCACACAACACTGGAGAGAAAAGAAAATATATTTCTCAAAGTTGATGGGATATGTGATTGCATAGACATTTAGTCGGATTCAGTGGAGTGGCCCTGGGAAGATAAAACGGTCATTTATTTTTTAAATAGGTGAGAAGATGTGAGTTGTGTTACAGAGAAAAAAAACAGCAGGTTCTCATCCTAGGTATATCACCAGATGTACAAATGGGAGTTTCAAAAAGTTCTCAGTATGTGAATTATTCTGATTTTGTGAGATTTTAGTCAAGGTTGACTCATAAAGATGCAAATTTCTACAAGAATTTCCACCGAAGTTACCAAAAGTCTGCCCAGGCCCACCAGCCTCCACTGCAAAGAACCATTGTGTATGTAGGTATTTATATATTTTTAACTTACAGTAAAATGGTTAGAAAAATAAAAATGACAAAGTGGCACTTCTGTAAAAGTACCATTTGTGAGAGCTTCATGCAGAAAATTCAAAGGGATCATGGAGTGAGTGAAAGTGGATAATACAATGGAAGACAAGTGTCACTAATGGCCTTATTGACTCACCCTCCAGGTACACATTTGAATGCTTTTTGGCATGTCGACTGGAGATTCTTGAAAAACATCTAAAGAAAGAAAGAAAGTGTTTTGGGGTTTTTTTTTCAAGAAAATTGTTTCAGTTGTCGCAGTCACAAGAAACATATTCTACAATAAAGCCCCAACTCTTCTGTTTTGCAGTTAAGGCTTCTTGTTCAGTGAACAAAGGCTGATTTAATGGCTCCAGTAGGATTATAGGTAAAAGCTATAATGAAGCTGCTGACTAATTCTGACCCTCAAATAAGCTACTTTAGATATTCTCGAGTGCAAACTTGGAGCACGCTCTGATTAATGTGAAATATGCAAAAGCATGCTTTGAGTTTTTACCGACTAAACCTGGAGTCATTATGAAGGGTAAAACATGCAGATTAGCATATGATGTAATTGTCTCTTGCCTTGAGGGACAGCTGGTAATACACAAGGTAAAAGTAGGACTGCCTCTACTCTGTGTGACTCAGTATTACTGTGCAATGCAGGGCTTCTAAAGAGCCCTACCAGCTGTACACAAGGTACACAATGTACATGTACACTTACCCGCTACTTTGTTAGGTATGCCTCTTCAGGTGTTCATTAACACAAATATCTAATCAACGAGTTGCGCGACAGCAATTTACTGTATTTAGGCATAAAGACATGACCTGCTGAAAGTCAAACTGAGTATACAAATGGAAAAGAAAACATACCTGGTTATTGGTGCAGTTTGTCTACACTATTTTCTGCTATTGTTGTCAATATTAGCTTCATTTTGGGGCTCCTTACCAAAAGAGCGTCATATAAAACATCACAGCCCACCTGTTGTTGCTGACCATGTCCCTTTCTGACCACAGTGTACCAATCTTCTGATGGCTGCTTCCAGCAGGATAACATGCCAATCACAAAGCTCAGATCATCACCAACTTGTTTCTTAAACATGATAATGAGTTCATTTTACTCAAACAGCCTCCGCAGCTACTAGTTTGCAATCCAATATAACACATTTGCAATGTGCTGGTAAGGATGATCGATGTACAGCCAACCAATCTGCAGCAACTTTACCAAAATTTACCAAATTCTCAAAGGAATGTTTGCAGCTCCTTTTTGAATGCATGCCATGAAGAATTAAGGCTGTTTGGAAGACAAAAGGGGGTCTAACCTGGCGCTAGCAAGGTGTACATGTGTCTATGAGTATTAAATTATAAGTATTAAACCAAAGTTCAAGATTTCAGACTGAAGGCAAAAAATGGTGGGAAACTTAGGGAAGAAATTAGTGCAAAGTATTGCAATTTAATAGGAGAAATAAATTCTGCAAGCCCTAATGCAACAAAAAGATGAGTAACAAAAAATGTTACCATGCTGGCAAGTTCTATGAAGAAAGGCTCAAACCAACCAGAAGATTTAACCAAGAACATTTTTGCTATGACATGACTGTGCAGCGCTGCTGTGCAACACAGAACAATACAACATTTTGTAGCATTGCAGCAACAAACATAAAAGAAATACACACAAGTTTTTGTATTTGTGTTATTTGCAGCAATTTTCATGTTAGTAAAAAGTGTATGTGAGCTGTTTCACAGGGAAAATACACTGAATTTCTTTTTCATCCAGGAAAATAGTACAATTTCCAGCTCTTCTCTAATGTTCTGGTATTGTTTTTTGACCTCGGGACTTGCTGAGCACACGCTTAGTTGGGGCCATCTTCCTAATGTGCTTGTGGATGTTTGCAGTGGCGTGTCTAGAACATTTTTGTTGGGGGGGCCAGGTAGGGGAACAGATTTGGAGAAGGGTGGCAGATGTAATTGGCAGATTAGCGGCCACGTTTATTTATAGATTTAGGTTTGTTATGACAGCACACAGTCTGACAGCTCCGGTCTCAGCTGAGTCCCGGCTTCCTTTCCACTCCTCTCCCATCTCACTAAAAAGGCAGGAAAACTGTCATTAGTCCAAACGCCATCAGCTGTTCTCACCTGCCTCTCCAGCACCGCCCCATCGAGCTCACTGCGCCACTCCTCCCCTGCAGCCGCGCCCGGGACCACACCTCCGCCACACACCCCCACCGCCCGACTGAGGCCGGGGAGCCGTCCGGCCGAACCTACTCCCCCCCCCGCGAGCGAGAGAGGAAATCGGCCACAGCCATCTGCGCCCCCGGCCTATGGACCACCTTGAACTTAAAGGGCTGTAAAGCCAGATACCACCGGGTGATCCGGGCGTTGGCACCCTTCATGCGGTGGAGCCACTGCAGCGGGGCATGGTCCGAGCAGAGGGTGAACGAGCGCCCCAGGAGGTAATAACGAAGGGAGTCGACCGCCCACCGGATAGCCAAGCACTCCTTCTCCACGGTGCTGTACCGGCTTTCACGCTCCGTCAGCTTCCGGCTGATGTAAAGGACGGGACGGTCGGCCCCCCTTACCTGCTGGGACAAAACAGCCCCCAGCCCTCTGTTCGAGGCGTCAGTCTGCAGAACAAAAGGGAGGGAAAAGTTAGGAGTGTGAAGCAGCGGCTCTCCACAGAGAGCTTTTTTTACCTGCACAAACGCCGCCTGGCACGGCCCCGTCCACTGAACCAGATCTGGAGCACCCTTCCGGGTGAGATCGGACAAGGGGCTGGTCAGCTGCGCAAACCCCGGCACGAAACGACGATAGTAACCTGCCAGCCCCAGAAACCGTCTCACCTCCTTTTTAGTCTTGGGGCGCGGGCAGGATGCGATAGCCGCCGTCTTCTCCACCTGTGGACGCACCTGCCCGCCCCCCAAGTGGTACCCCAGATACTGCACCTCCCTCCGTCCAACCGCACACTTCTTCGGGTTGGCCGTGAGCCCCGCCCTCCTCAGGGACTCCAGGACCGCGGCCACCCGCTGCACATGCTCCGCCCAGGTGTCGCTGTGGATGATCACGTCATCCAAGTAGGCGGCAGCATATGCAGCGTGCGGACGCAGCACCCGGTCCATGAGGCGTTGAAAGGTGGCCGGGGCTCCGAACAAGCCGAACGGAAGCGTAACGAATTGGTACAAACCGTACGGAGTGGAGAAGGCCGTTTTCTCCCTGGACTCGGCAGACAAGGGAATCTGCCAGTAGCCCTTGGTTAAATCCAGTGTCGTGAAAAAACGGGCCGTGCCCAACCGATCCAGGAGCTCGTCGACCCGGGGCATGGGATAAGCATCAAAGCGTGACACCTCATTCACCTTACGATAGTCGACACAGAACCGTATAGACCCATCCTTCTTTACCACAAGAACGATGGGGCTACACCAGGCGCTGTGCGACTCTTCTATCACTCCCATTTTCAGCATTTCTGCCAATTCCCTCTGAACAATTTGCCGCTTATGCTCAGGGAGCCTGTAGGGCCGTGAACGCACCGTCACGCCAGGCTGCGTTTCAAAATGGTGCTCAACGAGAGCCGTTCGGCCGGGCAGGGGGGAGAACACATCCGCAAAACGCTGTTGTAACGCGACAACGTCCGCTCTCTGAGCCTGCGTGAGATGGTCATCACAAGGGAGGGAGGCGGGAATGATGGAATTTGGTACCTCCGGCCCCAACTCATCTCTCTCCTTAATCAGGCTTACCAGAGCAGCGGTTTCAGCCTCTCTCCACGCTTTAAGGAGATTGAGGTGATAAATCTGCGTGGCCCCTCCCCTGTCCGACCGAGCGACCTCATAGTCAACGTCCCCAACTCGCCGTGTGACCACAAAGGGCCCTTGCCACTTGGCGAGCAACTTTGAGCTGGAAGAAGGGAGTAATACAAGCACTTTGTCTCCCGGTGAAAATTGCCTGAGCCTAGCCCCTCTGTCATACAGGCGTTGCTGACGCTGCTGAGCCTGGAGCAAATTCTCCCGTGACAACCTCCCCAAAGTGTGGAGTTTTGCTCTCAGGTCCAACACGTACTGAATCTCATTCTTAGCGGGGCTCAGACCTTCCTCCCAGCTTTCTTTAATCAGGTCGAGCACCCCACGCGGCTTCCTGCCGAACAGCAGTTCAAAGGGAGAAAATCCCGTGGAGGCCTGGGGCACCTCCCGCACTGCAAATAACAGAGGGTCTAGCCAGTGATCCCAATTGCGTTCATCCTCAGTAATGAACTTACAAATCATGGACTTTAAAGTCTTATTCAGCCGCTCCACCAGCCCATCCGTCTGAGGGTGGTAGACGCTGGTCCGAATGGATTTAATGCCCAATAATTCGTACAGTTCCCGCAGTGTGCGAGACATGAACGACGTGCCCTGGTCAGTCAGTATCTCTTTCGGGATACCGACTCGGGAGATGACCTGAAACAGTGCCTGCGCCACACTCTTTGCAGAGATGTTGCGCAGCGGGACTGCTTCCGGGTACCGCGTTGCATAATCCACCAGGACTAATACAAAGCGGTAGCCGCGTGCGCTCCGGTGAAACGGCCCGATGAGGTCCATGCCAATGCGCTCAAACGGGACCTCTATGAGTGGGAGCGGGCGCAAAGGCGCTTTTGGTATGGCCGGCTGATTAACCAGTTGGCAGTCCGGGCAGGACGCGCACCAGCGGCGCACATCCGCGCGGATGCCCGGCCAATAGAATCGGTCCGTTATTCGCTCCAGAGTTTTTTCACATCCCATATGCCCCGCCATAGGGTTATAGTGAGCCGCCTGGAAAATCGTTTCCCAGCGGCCCTGTGGCACTAACAACTGGGCGTGTGTTTCCTCCGTGCGAGCGTCACGACTTGATACAACCTATCTTTTAATAAAATGAATCGCGGGTAGGTCCGCACGGCTTCAGGGCGCACCACGTGACCATCAATCTCAATCACTTGGTCAAAGGCTGAGCGTAGGGTGTCATCACGAGACTGCTCCAGTGGGAAATCACCCATGGGGGAAATTGCCGGAGCCGGCGGGGCCTCCCATGAAGGACCCGCCGTCTCCCCCTCCCCGGAGTCAGTGTCGGACGACCCCGCGTCACCACTGAGCGCCGCGCAGATGCTACATGCTACTAAAGGTCGTGATCGCATCCCCGCATACTGCCCTAACAGATGATGAAACCCCGGCCAATTCGTGCCCAGAATTAGGGGATGCAACAGCCGCGGGCTAACTGCAGCTGACACTCTATGCGTTTTGCCCTTATACTTTAATAACAGCGGCACTATGGGATACTTGTGCACGTCACCATGAACACACTTCACCTCCACCCAATCTGCCTCCAACAATGCCCCGGGGCGAACCAAGCTTTGGTGCACGAGGGTCTGCGTACAGCCCGTGTCCACCAAAGCATGGCGTATACCCCCTCGAGTCCTTACCGGAATGCTGTACGTCCCTCCTGGACCGGGAGAGGGCGCTGGGGCACCGGCAACGCGAAACACCTGCCCCACCTTCATCAGAGGACAGTCCCTCCTCAGGTGTCCCGGCTGCCCGCACTTCCAGCACTCCTGCCCCGGCGTCTGTGCCGCTCTCCGTGGCTCAGGGGCGGCACTGCTCATGGCTGATCCCTGGGAAGGCACAAACGAAGCAAAAGGATTAGTGGGGCTTAGCACAGGCGCCCGCTCTGCCTGCGCCGGCGCAGGTACCCGGCGCCTTGGTGCCGGTACTGGGGCATGTCTGCCCGGTTTCCGGCCGCCTTCCCCGGGCTCCCCCACTCCGGCGGCAAGATGGTCCTCCGCTAATGTCACCGCGACCTCCAGACTCGCGGGACGGTGGCACCGGACCCATCTCGCGGTCTCCACCGGCAGCCCCTCCACGAACTGCTCCAGCACCACCTTGTCCACCAGCAGCGTCTCTCCCTCCGATGAACCCGGCTGCAGCCAGCGCACCGCCGCGTCGTGTAGCTTCCGGGCCCAGGAAAACGGCCGATCCTCCGCGGTCAGCCGACAGGCTCGGAACCGCCGGCGATGATCCTCTGGGGTGAGCCCCATCCTGTCCACCACCACCCGGCTCACATCCTGGAAGCTGCTCCGTGAGGTCGGCGGCAGACTCAGGGCTGCCGTCTGAGCCTCCCCTGACAGCAGAGGAAGCAAACGCGGAGCCCACTCCACCTGCGGCCACTGGTAGGCCTCCGCCGTGGCACGAAAAGTCTCCAGGAAAACCTGGGGGTCGTCCCCGTCGCCCATCCGGGGCACCGCCACCGACAGCGGGGGGGTTTTCGGCGGCGCGGCCACGCCAACCAGCCGCTCCAGAACCTGGGTCTGCCGGTCTGCCTGCTCCTGCAGCTTGGCCAGGTGATCGCGCTGGGCCGCCGCCTGATCCTGGCTCATTTTCGCCATCTCCGCCAGCATTTGCGCCAAGAACTGCAAAGGCTGGGCGGGCGGCGCAACATGTGGGTCAGACATCCCCACGTAAAGAGGGTTTCGGCACCACTGTGAAATACACTCCACACACGTACACACACGCAGAGTACTTTGTCGCCAGCGGCCACGTTTATTTATAGATTTAGGTTTGTTATGACAGCACACAGTCTGACAGCTCCGGTCTCAGCTGAGTCCCGGCTTCCTTTCCACTCCTCTCCCGTCTCACTAAAAAGGCAGGAAAACTGTCATTAGTCCAAACGCCATCAGCTGTTCTCACCTGCCTCTCCAGCACCGCCCCATCGAGCTCACTGCGCCACTCCTCCCCTGCAGCCGCGCCCGGGACCACACCTCCACCACACTGACATATAGTGCACATGTGTTTTGGGCAAAAACATTTTTGAATATTAAAGTACGAATATGAACATTTTTAACATACAATTGGCAAATTAGCCAATGCCAATGCAAAACTTTATCTGCCTATTAACAAAAGACAACAACAACTTTCCTGATGTATAACCTTGACTAGAAGTCAGGGATGTCAAATTCTGGCCCTCATGGACCCCTATCCTGCACGTTTTAGATGTTACCTATACCAACATAGCCAATTCAAATCAAATAATCCCCAAACACCTAGTTGTGCACAAGTCTGTAAATGATTCTTTAAATCAACTGTGTTGAAGTATGGAAACATCTGAAACCGGGAGGACAGGAGCCTTGAGAACCAGAACTGCACATCCCTGCATTGAACATGGCAGCCATTTATGGGGTGATTTACACTCTATTCATAACATGGAGCTGGCAGATAGGATAAGTAATGAGAGAAATTAGCTAGGCCGCACAGTGTAGTGTAAGTGCTGCCTTATGGTAAACTTTGGTAATATTGATGTATAAAGAACAACACTGGCTGATGATGAAATACAGTCAGCTGGCATGGTGACACTGCCAGTATTAACCTGCAACCAAATCTGCAGCTCCATACAGCAATGTTACGACTTGGATTATATCTTATAACTCATAACTCTTATGCTAGCTCCCCCCAGTAGCCTACTGTCTGAAATATTCGACGGTTGCAATAATTCTTTAAGTGTTATTTTTTCCTTGGTATTCTAATTTCACCGAAGTTTACTAAACTCAACAAACTTAATATTACTTACCAGGACATTTATTCTCTCCTCATTTTCTTTCACCGAAAAGTTGTTTTCCGCGGTGCCGTCTTTCGTGCTTGGCTCTCCTTCCTTTGCTAACGTGATGCTCATAGTGCAGAAGCCGATGCTGCATTCACTTACACTCGGATATCTGAGCTTCACTGTGAAAACATAATCGTACATTTGATATTTGATTGAATTTTATTGTTTTAGCTTCGGGGTGGCACCTAGGGTGGCCAGTCTGGTTGGAGGGGTGGCCCGCTGGACACTCCACAGGATGTTTGTTGTCTCATCCTGGACCATGGTGCTGACACTCACCAGTCCCCGGCCTCCTTCGTTCTGCTTAGCGTACAGCATCAGGGTGCTGGACTTGGGGTGAAACCCTCCATGCATGGTTAGGAGCTTCCTTATCTCGATGTCAGTGGTTTCTATCTCCTCCTTTGGCCAGCTTATTATCCAGCAGGGTACCTGATCACAGGCAGGTTGTAAGTGTTGATAGCCCGTATCTTGTTCTTGCTGTTCAGCTGACTCCTCAGGACTTGCCTGACCCTCTGCAGGTACTTAGTGGTTGGAGCTTTCCTCGGAGCCTCTTCATGGTGTCAGCACCACAGTCCAGGATGAGGCAACAAACATCCACAAATACATCAGGAAGATGGCCAACTGCATGCTCAGAGAATACCTCAGGCAGCAGAAACCCAAGAATGAGGAGAAAGAGGAGGCACCATCATGGAAGGACAGGCCCCTGCACGGTATGTACCACTGGCAGATAGCAGAGGTGGCTGATATCCAGAAATCCAACCAGTGGCTGGACAAAGCTGGACTGAAAGACAGCACATTTGAGCATATGTTACAAACACACCATTTTATTATCTGAGGAACAGAACTGAAAGTAGGCTTTACTTTCATACATCAGTCTGAAAAGATTCAATGTAATTTTGATGAAAATCCATTCGTTTTGTATCTGCCAGCTGTACTGAAGGGTCTCAAGTCTTTGCCTCTAATTAGATTCATATTAAATACCCACCATGCTGTGTGCTATAAATGATGTTGAAATTTGCCCCTCACAGAAAAAGTAATCACCGTGTTGCTGCAGCGCACACAAAAAGCACAGCATAGTCAACTGAGACTGTAAATTGTATTTGCACTGAATAGTTTTTGCATAGCACGGGAATTTAAATTCACTTATGCTTTGCGGTCGAGATCATTCAATCAAGGTTAGCACAGATGTACAAAAATTTGACAGATGGAATGAGAATTATGAAGTAGACTGGGAGTAGGAAAGGGAAACTAGAGAAAACTGTTTCATATAGCACGCAACATGTCTCTAAATCAGAATATTCAAAGAAAAGCAATGCACAAGTTCACCAAAGATGAAGAAATGCATATTCAAAGATAGGCTCAGTGTTCCCTTGTGTATTTTAGAAACAACAGAGCAGAGTGAGCATCCATAGGGCCAGATGGCAGAAAAAGCAACATCATTATTCAGACCATTACCTCAGCTAATTGAGGCACTCAACACTCACACACACGCTTTCACAAATCACATATGCATTCACACGTGTACATAGCTTCATCAGCTTCATACAACTTTATCACAAACCTGCAGGCAGTTATATTGGCTAAACCTCAGTTACAGAGGTGCTGTTTGTGGATTTGTCATATACCTTACATTAGCCTAGGTGTATTTACAAAATCCTGTATTCATGCAGGGTATATACATATATATATATATATATATATATATATATATATATATATATATATATATATATATTCTTCTATAATCATTTTAGGTAAATGAAAGGAAATCTGACCAAAAGGTTGCCAAGTGTTATTTCTTACACTTTATCATGGATGCTATAACAAGTCACAATTTAAATTAACTTTTTAACTTATTAAAATTTACTTTAAAAACCCCCCCCTAAAATTACACTTTTCAAGTTGTTTCAGTGTTACAAAAAATGTCCAATGCTGCAATAAAGTCAGAACAGTTAACATGTGGAACGCTCCCGCCATCTTTATCATTTCTTAGACGGGGTCGTAAAAGTCAGTCTTTTTCTCACCCTTCTTCTAATAATGCTGTTGCTTCTCCACTGTTTAACAGGATTACTTCTTGTACATTTCTACCAGGACCACAACTAAAAATAAAAATAAAAATATATTTGTAAGATACCCAATTTAAAAAAAAATCAGCTTTACAAAGTCTTTGGAATGTCTGAAAGCCTCTCACATCTAAAGGAGTCTTTTCAGAGTCTTCTAGTGTATGGTAGGCATTAGGTTTATGATGATTAAACGTCTGTTATGTTTAGCACTAACTGGTATTCTTTGCTATGGTCAAAAGCATCCTTCCATCCATTTTCTTCTGCTCCTCCAGTTCAGTTCTTGGGAGGTACTGAAGACTATCCCAGCTGTCATGGGGAGAGAGGTGGGGTACACCCTGGATAGACCGCCAGTCTGTTTCAGGACCCAAAAGAAACCAGTATGGACAATGGTTTTGTTGATAAGAACAGAAAGCAGTGGCAGAGGTTCTAAGAGGTGTACTAACCCACTTCACACAAGAAAAATACAACAGTGAGTTATTATGTGGTTAATTCTGATAGTCAAACAATTTCACTCAGACAGATGACTGATTATCCCCCCCATATCTCCGTATATGCAACATCAAGGACAACCTCAACTAGTCTGACCAACCACTACTGAATCCCCGCAGGGCTGGGTTTTCAGGCCCCTACTGTATGCCTGTACAGGACGCCCTATGACCGAGTAGTTTTCAGTTGCTGCTTTCTAATGGTCTACTTCACTTTCACAAGAAATGCATTGATATTAAAAATAGCAATGCTGTATATAGATAAGTACTGAGAGTTTGCAAGCAGTGAAAAACAAACTGCGATGCAGGAACAGAGTACAGAGAGTGTGTAACGTGCAACAGAGGTCAACAAGAGAACCTGAAGGGTTTTATTATAAAACAGCAGCAATGGAAATGATGAGTGGCTCGCTACGATAGATAGATAGATAGATAGATAGATAGATAGATAGATAGATAGATAGATAGATATAAGCTCAGAAAATTAAAACTGATTTGATTTGTTAATAAAAACTAATGGATACACATCTATAACAACTCCTATCTCAAATGATTGTGTCTGCAGTCCCTGGTTATAGGGACCATGGGTTCAGAAGAAAAGGATTTAGTCATAGAACATATCATTACATTTGAATCTGGTAAATATTTAGTCTTAATTAATATTTAGGCCTTAACAGAGACGTGACTTCCTCATAGACTTTATTCAAACGATGTCCGGGGCAGACCTTCTCGACTGCAAAAAGAAGTCAGGATATATAAAAATCCTGCTCCATGACATCAGCAAACACATTTCTGATGAGATTTGGTCAGTCTCTAGAGAAAAGTCATACTGAATACAAAATGAACCTAATCTGGTAATTTATGGTCTCCATTAGAGTCAAACAGAATAGAATTTAGCCTTTCCTGTGATTGATACGTCACTACCATTTGACCGTGCGGTGTCCTTCACTTTTCCATTTGAATGCCTTCACTCACTTTGGCATTGCGTTTTTTTCTGTTAGGATCTTTTCCATTTGGACATTGCAAACATGCAGTGCTTTAAAAAGCAGATAGGTCACTAATGACCTGGTGGATGTTAAGAGTTAAAGAGTAGTCACCAATGCATGCTAAAGTACATAGTTGAACACTAGACTGGTGAGTCATTGCTTATAAACATTTTTGGCTTTGATTATAGTCAAGCTTTAGCCAGATTTATGAAACCATTCCTTCAAACTAATGGTGAGCCATTAAAGCACCCGACTCGCCTGTAAATTACTCTCACGTCAAAGCAAACCCTGACCACGAGACAGGACAAAAGTTCAAATTTCACCATCTATATCTACAACCTGATACTATATTAGATTTGTTTTAAAACTCTAACAGTTAAGAATATTTTACACAAGTTGAAGAAACTCTCAAAAGACAATAAACAAGGTAAGGATAAGAATTTTGGATGCTGCTAGTGATGTACACAGCTCGAGATACTTCAAACTGCCATGTTTTATGCATGAGAGCCTGGATAACAAATACGAGCTGAAGTAGAAAAACACAAAAAATAAGAGACTGAGAGGAAACAGTAGAATCCTACAAGTTGGCAGAAATCAACATTGCAAGCTTCCCAGACTCAGAGAAAGCAAGAGAACTTCTTAAAAACATGTTCCCAGTGGAGCCATGTTCAGAGAGGATGCTTAGAAAGACAGCAGATCTGATTTACTGTGCACTCTTCTCTCACTCCTCGCCTCTGTCTTATTCTCCCTCCTCTCTTCAAATCCGTCATACTGCTTTACTCCCTGTTAGGATGAAACATGTTGATATGCCAGCAATACCTGACTGTAATTTGTAAACAATAGTAAGTATTCCTGTTGGAGCAATACTCTTCATAAACACAACATCTAATCAGCCAAACAAATGGGGAGAGAAAGAGGCAGGGAGGAAGAAAAACACATCTTGTACTTGAACAATGTAAGAATTTTCTCCTTGAAGCAAAATTCTTTTAGTAAGTCATGGTGGAAATGAACTGGGACTGTTTAAACTGGAAGGTGGGACTGGTGGACAATATCTCTGGGCTGCCACGGTGTGGAAAAGGCTGTCCATTTTCTGCCACTTACCTGAGCCAGGATCACAGAAGCAGCAGTCTAAAGCAGAAACAGTTAGATTGGAGGATACTTTGTGACTGAGAATATACTTCAGCTGCCTCTTCAGTAAGTCTTCCATCCTGTACATGAAGTCCAACATCACTGTGTTCAGTTGCAGCCTCTGACAGTAGTGCTGGTTCTGTTCTGCAGCCTCAATGAACTCAGCCTACAAACACATAAATGAACAAGCTGCTGGATGTTCTGGATAAAGTGGTGCTCCATCTCACAGGTCTCCAGTGACTTCCAGATGCAAGACAGGAGGCCTGGAGTAACTTTGAGTGTGGGACGAGTCCTTTTTGGTTAAGCAGCTGAGTTATAGTTCTATTGCCTTAGAGAGGTGGCACACTAGCAGTAACTGAACTATCAAATTAAGAGCCAAGCTTAAATCAGTCACTCACTGACAGCTACTTTTGACCTCTGCAGCTCACATGTTTTAGAAGATTTCTACATCTGATTGCCTTCCTGACACAACCCTCTACGAGTGTCCTAGGACTGTACCAGGGATGGTTCGTTTCTTAATGTAGATGTCCCTACACGATGGAGCCACCAGATCTAAAAATGTATAAATAACTAACTAAAAGGTCCATTAATACACGTGTGTGTGAACCCTCCATATGCTGCTATATGTACTTTTGCCTCTTTTACACATCTAGTTTGTACAATCCACTTTAGTTGATGATCAACATTTCATCTCAGCTCTTTTCCACCAGTTCCTAATGGTCCAAGAACCCAACATTCCCAGCTGGATCCAAAGTCTACAGTGAACTTCTGGAACTTCTAGAACTAGAACTTCACCGTTTTTTTTTTTTTTTTTCATTTAAAAAAAAAGTATTTAATTTTATGACTAGATTCAGTTATTTTACAACACAACACATTACATTATATACTCTTTTGAATGCCAAAGAGTGTAACTTAAACCTGCTCTACACACAGCATGCATTTGGAAGGCTGCGGTTGGTCAGAACTGCAAGAACCTTTAATCTACTTTTGTACTGTTGCACTTCATTTATCCAACATGCTGTATGGAAATGTACAGTGTTGCTGAAGCTTACTCATATCTCAAATCTTATAGCTTACTTCACTTCAGTGAAGTAAGCTATAAGATTTCAATAACCAACACATCGTGCCAAGATGTAAAGATCGTCAAGAACTGAGGAGAAACTAAGTCACTGACGTCTATCAATCTGGAAAAGGTAACAAAGTCATTTCTTTTTTTTTCTTTTTTTTTTTTCCCCTGTCCCGTTTGGATCTTTAGCCATCAGAATTGTTGTCTTAAGGCCAAGAGAGATGCCAAGCGGATTTACTTTACCAAGTGGATCATCATGGCCTTGCCATATTGGTCCATTTGATTGACCTTTATTATAATTATGTATTTATTTTATTTTCGGTTGTTACAGTCGGGACAGACATGACTGGGGGATAGGACAGGGAGAAAGAATGAAAGAAAGAGAGGGGGAGAAAGAAAAATAGAGGGGAGAAGAGATGGTGAGAAAGGGGAGAAGAAAGAAAGAGAAAACAAACAAAACACCTGGATCACCTGTATGGAGAAAAAAAAACAGAAGAGAAAACAAACAAACAAAAAACAGCAACATAATAAATACAGCACCATCACAATAAACTAGCTAGCAGTAGATAACAGTAGATACTAAATATTAAATGTTATTGTGCAGCACGCAAGATAGACAGCGCACAATGTGCTTTGAGGTAGCAGCCAAGTAGTTTGTGTCTGTGAACACCCGTGTGTACACCTGTGTGGATAAGCATGCTTGTATTCCAAAGGTTTCTCCATGTAACGATCTGCTAGAGGGTGTGGGGAGCCATAGCCCCGTCCCCCAGGGCATGAAGCAGGTATGGAGGAGATCCAGGCCCCAGACATCCAGAGGCCCCAGAGTACGAGGACCCAAGGAGGACCACCAAAGGGGGGGAACCGTGCCACCCTCCTGGGAAGAGCTGAGTAGAGCCCCAAACGAGAGGTCACCCAGCAGCCACAGAGCAGAGGCCAGAGGGGGTTGCAGTGGCGTGCCCGCGGGCTCTGCCGGCAGCCAGCTGCGCCAGAGAGGACCGAGCTTCAGGCCCAGAGGCCAGAGGCCTGAGGACACCCCACCCCCCGGAAGGGGCCCAGCCGGGCCACAGGCGCCAGGCCCCGCCAATCGGCCACCAGGAGTGAGCCGGTACATACATGAGCGCCCAGCCCCAGTCGACAAGAACCACCAGCACACCAACGTCTGAGGGCATCAGCCACCGGCAGGGAGTGTGGTGAGGGGAGATAGGCCTCCGTACTTTGGAGGGCCTGAGATGTTCCCAGAGAGGTGGAGTCCAAGACCCAAGCTGACATATAGACACAGACGAACAGGCGCACGCAGACTCAAACGTGCATTCCCACCCCCATATACACAACCAAATACTCGGCACTTACCCAACGTGTAGACAGACACAAATAGACACTGCACAGACAATCACACTCCCCAAACATACTCTATATCCCAGGTCCAGGTACCCCCGCCCCCAGAGGGGCAAGCCGCACCTAGACCCAGGAGGTGTAACCCTTCTCTCTGGGGTGGAGGCAAGCGGACCGCCTCCTTATCTGCAGTAGTAGGGAGGCCCCGCATCACAGACCCCAATCTGACGGCCAGCACCTCCTCCCAGCTCCCCAGCCCTGACTTCTAACAGAACCGGGGTGAGTGAAGACCCCAAACCTCCCTCTGCCCACTCATATGTAGTGTTGCTGCGTGCTGTTCTAAAGTGCATTTAAAACACAGGAGGGCATGGTGCTTCCTGCCAGAGAGCTGCACGGCTCCTCCCGAAAACCCTCAGTGTCTATATGCATTAAAATTGAGGGTAGGGCACCAGAGCCAGAGGTGGGGTTGAATACACAGACCATCCTCTAGATGCTGTAAAACGTGCCCACCCCCAAGGCCCTATATGTATGTGTTATGTGAGAGTGTGAGTAATGTGGATGTCTAGGTTGCAGAATAAAATTGAGGCACAGGTGGGCAGAAGGGGACAGAGGGGGAGTGCCTCCCCTGCACCCCGGTGACATATCTGCACCCCAAGCCCTGCGTGTGTGGGTGGGTGTGGTAGAGCGGGAAGAGGGAGGTAGCTGAGGATGGGGAGGGAAGAAAGGGAGGGGCAAGCAGCCCCTCCCTGGGTCCAGCTCCCCCGCTGACCCCAGTAGGCACCCCCAACTCTGGAACCCACCAGGGCAAGGGGGCCCAGGCCCATCCGGACCGGGGCCCACAGCAGCAGCACCGCCCAGCCCTACAGAGTCCGGGGCAGCCGGTCATTTCTATCATGATCCCTGTGTCTTCCTGGCATTCTGATTCGGGATCATGTTTTTGTTTGTTTCTCTCTCTCTCTCCTCTGACTCCTCTCTGCTGGGGAAGAACTCATTACTTGTTCCCGTCCCTGTGACTGATCAACTCACCTGCGGCTCATTAACCTGACTCCTCCGGCCGCTACTTAAGGCTCAGTGTTTCTCAGCCCCGGCTCTCATTAGAAGTACTTAGACCTTCCTGGGAGAAGGGCAGGAAGGAGTTAAAGAGCGTTGGATGGGTGGTGGGGGGAAGAGCTAGAGAACTTAAATTGGATCAGTTAGACATATGTCAGCGAGTGCCGAGGCCTGCAATCCCTCCATGGATACTTCCTGAAGCAGCTGTAGATTTTGCTTTATTGCACCAGAAGAGTAAGGACAGGGCAGGCAGTCTAGACTCAAATTCAGTTCAGGGTTACATTGAACAGTATTATGGGTATGTGCAAGTATTTACGGATGCTTCAAAGAATCCAGCTAGTCAAGTAGGGGTAGCAGTAGTAATTCCGGACTTTCAGGTAGAAATTGGAAAGAGGATTAATGATGGAGTGTCTGTGTTTACAGGAGAAATGATAGCAATTCTATTAGCGGTACAGTGGGTGGAAGGTTTGAGGCCATTGGAAGCAATTATTTGTTCGGATTCAAGTGCAGCCTTGGTTAGTCTACAGAAGGGTCATTCGAAAGGTAGGTCAGATATTTTAATAGAGGTTCAGCAAACTCTTTTCAGGATACATATGATGGGTCTGTCAGTAGTGTTTGTATGGGTCTCAGCTCACTGTGGGGTAAGGGGGAATGAAGCAGCAGATAGGTTAGCAAAGGAAGCCACTAATCATAGGCAGTGTTGGGGAGTAATGGAATACATGTACCGCCGTTACGTATTTAGAATACAAAATATGAGTAACTGTATTCCGTTACAGTTACCGTTTAAAAAGGTGGTATTCAGAATACAAAAGCTATTTTTCAGCTACGAGCCCGACACGGAACCCACCGTATTAGCCAGAGGTCCCTTTACTACGGTTCGGAGCCGCGGACCTTCAGTAACAGTAATAAATCACAGCAATAGTACATTCATGTAGTTGTAAACAGCATGATAATATATTAAGTAATCCAAAGTATTCAGAATACGTTACTCTCATTGAGTAACGTAACGGAATACATTACAGAATACATTTTGAGGCATGTATTCGGTATTCTGTAATGGAATACATTTTAAAAGTAACCTTCCCAACACTGATCATAGGATAGTTGATCTGGCCCCTAGAAATGAGGGGTAGATGGCAGAAACAGTGGGAAGAAGAAAGGAGGGGAAGGTGGTTATATAAAATTCAAAGGGGGGTGGGAGTAAGGAGAGCCACAAGGAGTAGGCGAGAGGAGGTGGTGGTGTCAAGACTGAGATTTGGACATATTGAATTCTACACTATTCTTGATAGGGAAACATAATTCAGGGAAATGTGATTATTGTGGAGAGGAGGAAACTTTGGAGGATGTTATTTTGCAGTGTTGGAAGTGTAAGGTAGAGAGGAGACGACTGGTCCAAAATCTCAGTAACATTAATATGAAATTGGATCTTGTTGGGTTATTACAGAAGGAGTCGGGGAATAAAGGTTATCAGGCTTCGTTTCAGTTTTTGAGAGAAGGAAGATTGTTTGGAAGGATATGAAGTTTTTTGGGGGGGGTTTAGTGTGATTCCTGTCCACACTCCGTACCAGTGGTGGCGGTAATGCACCATGCAGTTGTTTGCCAACTGCCAATAATACTTACAAGAAGAAGAAGAAGCCCCGGCTCTCTCCAACTCGTGTGATCTCTTTACCTTCATCGTTACTGGATTCTAATTGCCTGTCCAGATTTCCCTGGACCTGTCCCTGTTTCCTCCCTGGATACCTGAGTGTGAGTTTGGAGATCGTGTGTGTTTCTGACAGTGTGGGGTGCACAGAAGAGGAGAGTGGCGTGTGTGACAGTAGCGGAGTGTGGTGTGCGCTTTTTCCTTCCACGTGGACTCCTGGAGCCCCTTTTCCCCTCACACTGTACATAGCACTTGGTGGTTGTTGTAAGTAAACCTTTGCCTTCTAATTCCAAGCTCACAGAGTCCTGCGCTTGAGTCCTTTCACTCTTTGTGACAGATTCACAAACAGAAAAACATGAAACAGTCGTGAACGTTCCCAGGAGTGGCTCATTATCTTTGTGTAATATTAAAATTTGTTTGATGATCTGACTCGTGAGTGGGACGAATGGGGGAAAAAAATCATCAAAACCTTGTTTCAGAGCCAGAAGCACCCTGTAGAAGCAACCTAAGAGTTTCTCAACGTAAGGAAACGGGATCTCCTTAGTGACTATTTCAATGACTTGATGCTTTTCAATTATAGAATGAGTCAGAGAGAGCCTACAGTGAAGGCCTGGCAGAGCATCTCGGGGGAGGCAATGCATCATTTGATTATGTTCATGGTTTTTAGGCTTTGGCATTCGACTTAGGCAGTTATTGACTCGCTTTCAGCCAAGTGTTACAAATCTTTCTTATATTTATAATGATGTTAGTTTGTCTGATTACTTTTGAGCCTTTGATTTTCATACACAGTCCCCCAATTTTCAGTGTGAAAATGCTAACCTGCTAACTTGTTAATGCTAACAATTTTAAATCCCTCGAATCAAAGTTGAAAGTCTGCACTTGAATCACACCTTAACTGTCTGATTTAAATCCACTGTGGTGGTGTACAGATATGTGTCTGGCTAATTTATCATGGTTAATACTCCTGTGTATACTTAGACATACAATAGCATCAGTGTTTTGTAAAGCTTACACAAACACTTACACATCCCCAAGATTTTAAGCTGATTCTCCCCTCTGTCATAAGAAAACTAATGGCTCATGTCAGAATGTAATAATACCCATTAAAAGTACACTTAAGACATTTTCCAGTGCCTCTATAAATAGTGTGAACGCTCAGGTTACACATTCATATGATACTTGAATGATTTCATGCTTCAAGTGTGGCAAATTAGGAGGATTTTCCCATTTTGCAACATGTGCCTACACACACAAAACACAACCATCCATTTAGTTTAATTCCAAAAGGTACAAGCCAGAATGAATCCATGTTTATGAATAATTTAAGAATTTTACATAAGAGCCTTAGTCTCTAAGTGGATTGAATTTGTGTGCATGTGTGTGTGCACTGTATGCGTGTGGGGGTGGTACTTGGTTGGAATACATCTCTATCAGTGTCCAGCCCCATAACAAATAGGGTTTGGCAAATCTGAAGGTCAAATCGAACAGCAAACAGTGGCTTTCAGCCTTGGTCCCTTCTCCTATGAATCCCTAAAAAGCCACTCAGGGTACAACAACCAGGCAGAGTTTTTGGAAGGCAGCCTATTTCTCAGCTTGTGGCATCTCTCTAATAACACAATCTATTCACCATCATAAATAATGTAGGTGCAAGACTTATGATTCCGTTGTAGTTTTGCTGCAGTAACCCGCATTCAAGGCCATTCCTCAGCCGAGGAAAGACGAGATAATAATGAATATTTTCAGATGGATAACATTTAATTTTTCTTTCAAAGATTTTTTTTTTTTTTTTTTTGTCTGGAGGCACTTTTACACATTTTTCGGTGTTGTTCATGAACAACCCCAATTCCTAAAAAATTTACTGGGTAAAGTTTAAATAAAAGGATAATTCAATAATTTGCAAATCTCATAGCCTCACATTCACAATAGAACATAAACAATAAATCAGATAGTCATTCATTTTGAATTGGACGGCAGCAACAGGGCCATGATTACTGCTGTGTAGTATCCCGGCAGGCCAGTTCAGCACCCACATTTCTATTCTATTACAAATCCGTGCTGCTGTAATAAATGCAGCGTACAGCTCAGCATTGTCTTTCTGAAATATGCAAGGTCTTAGCTGAAAAAGATGTCATCTGGCTGGGAGCATATATTGCTCTGAACCTGTATATACCTTTCCCCACTGAGAAATGTGTGCAAGCCCTCCACTCTCCAGTGCAGATGATGCATTGTTCATATATTCAAAAAAGAAATTGATTCAATTGACCACAATGGAGTGCCCACCTTCTCCTTTTCACACAGAGATGCCACCAGATTCTCAGACGTTTAATGACACTGTGTACTGTAGATGATGATGTATTTCAAGTCTGGCCTTAAATTCAAAATGAGATATTATTTTTTTCATGAAATACAAAAATGTCTCAGTTTAAACGTTTAATGTGTTTTCTGTTGTCTGTTATGAATAATACAAGTTTATAAGATTTGCAAATCATTGCATTTTGTTTTTACTGACACTTTACGCAGTGTCCCATTTTTTTTTTCTGAAATAGGGTCGTCGACTGGTGTTAAAAAAAAATGTAGTCTCTGTCGCTTTTTTTGAAATCATGTGTTCTTGTATGAAATCTCAAAGAGGTCGACTACCTCCTTCAGCTAAAAACAGATATTGTTCCAAAATGTTTATTAACTTATAAAAGTTCAAAAGCTTTATAAAGTTCACATAAAGTGGAAATTATATACTATTCATTCTTCTGGAACAAATGGCTGTCGTTGCTGATGGTTAGCCCCACCCCCACGCATAGACTGACATTTTAAATGCCAAGTTTACATTCGTCCATCAGTTACTCCATCAATTAATCTAGTGTTTTTTCTTTGTTTTTTGAACCACCACTCAAAATATCTTTTATTTTTTAAATAGCCCATAAACCTTTTCTTTAAAAAAAATAAATAAAAGGTCAATAATTCATAATTGGACTGTTCAATAAGAACAGCAAAAAAGTATGCATGTAACTGTTGACTACAGCTGGTTTTGGCTACACTGTAAAATCTAATTAGTTCCCAGAACTCAAAAAAATTATGGAAACTCGTTGCCTCAAAAAAATTGAGTAAAGCTTAGCTAAAAATGACTAAGTTAGGACAACTTATTTATTTTGAGTACTCTGTACAAGCTCATTTGTTCCCAGAACTCAAAAAAATTGGATCAAGTTTACGTAAGATGACCAAGTTAGAGCAACTTACTCATTTTGAGTACACTGTACAGCCTTGTTAGTTCCCAGAACTCAAAACAATTATGGAAACTCGTTGCCTCAAAAAAACTAAGTAAAGCTTACTTAAGATGACTGTTAGGACAACTTATACATTGCAAGTCTGCAGTATTAACAATAACTTGATATTTCTGACTGTACAATACTAATTGTTTACCTACTGACAAACATTTCAAGTTCAACTAAATGAAAAAACAATTTGTGGTAACCTGAATATGATTAAAAATAATTAACAACAATTTTTGTAATGATGTTAAAATGAGCCCAACTTTTATTTTCAAACACAACAAAGTACAACAGCCAACATACTGGACACTGTTCTGCTGAACAACAAACAATTATATTGCCATCACTGTTATAATCTTACAATGAAACAAAGTCTCAGATGTAATTATTCTGAAAATAAGTTTAGGCCTACCACAAGTTTGTTTTGTACTTACATTACTTATATAATCAAAATAAAATATTTGTTGTTCTGTCATAAGTGCAGTCTCTAATTTAAACAACACATTTGTTTTTCATTCCAACACAGGAGCTGGAATGTTGTAATATTTTAAGGATGGCTTGTTTCCAGTCCAGGCATTACTGCCTGAATGACTATCATGGATCGAGGTGATCCAAATGTAGGTGCAGAAGAAAGTCTTTAACTTCCCTTAAGTACAGTGGCAGTGGATGTGGGTTGGAGATGCAATGAGCTTGAACCTGCAGGCGACCATCTTCACTGGCCACACCATCTGTGACGGAGGACTCATCTCTCCTGTTTTCCTGCAAGCAAACAATCATATTTTTGGAACATGAACTTAATTGCTTTCTTAAAACATTTTTTTCTGCATTTGGTATAAAACAGACTCCAATTTAGACAATCTCAGGCTCCCTCCCCACCGGAGAGGTGACATTCAATGTCCCAATTGTCAGTCTGGATAGCCCTGACCACCACCCAACATACAATAATGTCATGAAAGCATCATTTTAAAAAGGGCTATGCAAACATGGGCAATAACTTTCATTCTAATGATGTGCAAAATGATTTGGGCACAAAACAAATTTTGCTGTTCGAAAACTTGCAGACTTCACTATATACAGTGTAGACCCTCTAAACTAAGTTTGAAGAAATGCAGACCAAACTGTTGTTGTTTGTTTACTTACACAGCATGTCTTGTAGAATTAACTGGAGTCACAGCAACAGCATAGTGCAGTCATATCTCAAGTCTAATAACAGAAGACAGGAAAAGATCAGTAAAGAAACAACTTCCCCAAACCAAAGCACAAACAAAACAATAAGTAAAACAGGCTAATCTAAAGTATGATTAAAGTTCAGCCTGATTAATATAAATGTCACTGACAGTTGCTAATATATTGGAAAACCAAAATACTGATGTCTTTCTGTCCAACAGCAGGAGTGCTGGTCCCGAGCCTCAAAGACAGTAAGAAGCAAGCAGAGGGAGAAAAAACAGAACATATTTCAGAAACTGATTTGATCCTTAATGGCTGTGCAATCATTGTAACATAGAATTTGCTTATGTTGTTAAATAAAGGCTAGATTTGACATTAATAGATGCCACAGATGTTCTAAAGCTGCCACAAAGCATAAAAAAAATCGACGTCTCGGAAAACGTCGGAGCATTTTTGCAAATATGTGATGTCTTGATAAATCGAGCAGATATTTGAAATTTACACAGCTACATTCTCGCCTGAAAATATCTTAAAAGTTTATTTTGTGACCCAGAAAAAGTAATAAGTTTTTTAACCGCGCTCATCCGCCATTGCCGCGCTCACAAGTACGCAGAGGCTCCGACAACCGTGGCCG
Source organism: Pelmatolapia mariae (assembly GCF_036321145.2). Classification (NCBI taxonomy): domain Eukaryota; kingdom Metazoa; phylum Chordata; class Actinopteri; order Cichliformes; family Cichlidae; genus Pelmatolapia; species Pelmatolapia mariae. The sequence continues at coordinate 37,203,489 of NC_086228.1, read as the reverse complement.
ACAAATGCGATCCTCCTTTTCCCCAGACTACCCTTTCTGGATCACAAAATAACCTTTTAAGATATTTTCAGGCGAGAATGTAGCTGTGTAATGCTCAAATATCTACTTAATTTATCAAAATATCACATATTTGCAAAAGTGCTTCCACGTTTTCGGAGAGCTCTGTTATCCACCCCCCACACCCTATCCCACCCCTAACGGCTGCACCTCCCAAAGAATTTTGTCTGGGCTCTTATCTCATTTACTTATTTCAAACGATCAACAGAAAATTTCACCGACATAGTTTTATGTAAGGTTTTTAAGGCTGTGGTGTTAATTTTTAAGTAACATGAGCCCAGCGGCAGCAGCAACGCTAGGCTAACACTAACTAGCTAGCAAGATTTTAAACCTGGTGCTAAACTAAGAGAAGCCACAAATCAGTTTGAATAAGAGTAAACATTTACTCACCAAGTCAGTGTATCAGGTAAAGATCCACAGTAATGACAACAATAGTCTCTTGAGCTGACGCTTCTCCGGGTTTGCTCAACATATTCCATAACAAATGCTGGCACCGTGAACATGCGGACTGATCCGCGAGGGAGGAGGACGGTAGTCACGTGGCATTTTCAAAACACATCTTTCATCCTTCCGCCCTGAGAAGCAAAACTTCCAGCTTACTTAGTTTTTCTAAGTTAGGACAACTCAAATTAATCGAGTTTATCAGCGTTTTTGCATAAAAAGTACTGGTAAGTTATTTAAATTGAGTTCTAATAACAAATTGATAAAAACTGAGTTCAGCCTATTTAATATTTTTAATTAAACACAATATTACATTTTACAGTGTACCAGAACCAGGGCTACAAGGACCCAACCCAGGCTCCGGACGGTCGCTGACCAACACTGTGCAGCAACTTCCATATTTTTATTCCAAAAAGTCCTTGGAATATAGTTTTATGCCACGGTAACATATTCTCTCACACACTTTTTCAGAATTTCTCTATGGCAGAGCTGTCAAGGTGATCTGTCACTACCCCAATATGAATGTAGAAAGAGGGGCTGGCTGAGGGGAGGCATGTTGTTTGGGAAGAGCTGGATCTTGTCACATTGCATATGTGGGCCTTGTAATTTATGTGGTGCTTCTCTAACTGCCAAGAGTTAGAGACTACTGGAGATGGCCAGGTGTACATGCCTGTTTCTGTCATGACCAGAGACAAGTTCATGGTAATTAGCAGCACTGTTCACATGGGCAACCTACAACATGACATAGAGAATGGTTCTCATGGCCACACTAGAACATGAAAGCCAAAATTAGAGTGAGATCGGACTGGGAAGTAGGCATGCACCTCCTGAGAGATGGTGGAATCAGTGACTACTATATGCTAATCACACTTTTTGCAAATGCATTTTGTGTAGAACTATTTAAATATATATGTTTTTTGCTTTGATTTGGACACCTTGTTCGTAAACTGTAGTACAAATACTGCATGACTGCCAACATATCCAAGGAGACACGGTCATCAGTACAAACAGTAGATCCTCTGTGGTACCTGTTCTTATTTCTTTTGATTGGTCAATTCCTCATCACATATGTAAATTCAGTCCAAGGTCATATGGTCATTCCATAGAAGAACAAGAACAGTGGCTATGACCCTTGTTTGTACTGCCACTGACCGTTTTCCACTGTTGTTTCCACTAAGAGTGAAAGCTAAATGGCTGAAATCTGCAACTCTCATATTTCAAGCTCTCTGTGTGTAAATAATAGTCATCTGTGGTTTGCTAACGCTATCATTTTGCTAAATCAAAAATGAAACATGTTTTTGATACTAATTCAAGGCAGGATTTGCTCACCATCACATCCTAATTTAATCAGAATTTTAGTTTGACTGTTATTTGTGCTGCATTTGACCACCTGCTGTATATCGTTTTCAGCGAAATAACTTGCTGGCAGACATTGATCATATTTATTCAGCAGGAACCAGCCACAGAGAAAAAACACTATATTTTCTTTTAGGAAAGATTACTCTATTTCCCCAGCGTAACAAGCATAGCTAGACAGGAAGCTCACGGGAGCAGGTGAAGTAATTATGTCACGGTGGAACTGGACACTGATTTTGCTAAATGATGTCAAGGCCTTGTACTGCAGAACCAGCCGTGACCTCTGATTACTGCTGAGAGCCTTGAAGGACGAATGGAAGAACGCTGGTACTGGTAACAATAAGGCTGCAGGGATGAGGTTTAGATAACAATGTGCAGTCACACAATTCTGTGTGTATCCTTCAAGAAGATCAATAAGAATGTCCAGATGCACCCAGGACATTATTTATTTATATATTTATTTCTTCTCTCCTCAGCACAGAGGGATACAGCAGAATAAGTTGAAGTCTAAGAATGTCTGAATGCAGTCAAAATAAAGATTTTATGATAATGTAGCGTGGTGTGTTTCACTAGGAGGAAAACATCTTTGCTGGAGAGAAAAAAGCAGCTGCCAGTCTCAGATATGGTCTAGATGTCTTCACAGCAGCAAGACATAATACACACGAGTCTCTCGAGTCAAACTGTGTAGCCCTCGTAGATTACAGCAAACAGTGGGAACAGTATTCAAAGTTAACGATGAGAAAGTTCCAGAACTCCAAAGACCCGCTGTCCCATTCATGTTTCTTGTGAAGCACTGAGGCCTTCCAGCACTCGTGTTGTTATGAGACCGCTCCCTGAAATTCTCATACTGAACGCTTGAACATGTCCATTCCTAATGTTCAGCTCACTTAGAAAGTAACCCCATAAATTGTAACCCAGTATCCCACAAACTTCCTTGTGCTCGAACAATCCAAGTTTGAGGGAAAAGGGGATCTTTTTCTAGTCTTTAGTGGGTGGGGTTCCACTATACTCAAACCAAACCAGCTAAAAAGCAGAGTCAAACTGGGGCTCTGTCCAAGGTGTACCCCGTCTGTCGTCCTATGGTAGCTATGATAGGCTCCAGCACCCCTCCGACGATCCCGATAAGGATAAGCTGAAGAGCATGGACGGATGAGTAACTGCATGATAGGACACCATGCTGACAAACAATACTGACCCTACATGGTTGCTATCATGTTAAATGACAATAATCCCTTTACTTGACCTTTCAGTCCCTTGCGTCTGTAATTTCCACAGTAAACAGTGAACATTATGACTAAGAGGATAATGATTCATCACCACACCCTTTCATTCAACTCTCCTCAACATTTTTGAATACTGCATGCTGTGTCTATAGCAACAGGGAAAAAAGTGACTAACTGACCACGTTTATATCTCTGGTGGTTGCCAGCGTGCCATGAACGATAGAGCTCTTAATGTTTTTCAAAATGATTTTAAAAAAGATCACTTTAGAAGCGAGGGATGAGAGACAAACAGAGACCCAGCTCCTTTTAAGAGAATGAGGCCATGCAACAAACACTTTCCATCATTTGCCATAGAAAAAGGGTGCATGTGCCACTGAATGAGCAGGTGTTCAGATGAGCTTTGTGTGTGTGCATTTACATGTATGATGGTGTGTGTGAGAGTGTTTGCTCATGCATACTCTCCCTCAGGTGTGTGTTCACACCTGCTCATGTGTTGGACCACAGAAATCACTCCATTTCTCTGCGAAAGGACGACGTCCTCCCACCTGTCATTCCTGGCATCAGTTTTGTTAGTGTGTGTGTGTGAGATGACATGTCTGTTATGTTGGAAGCAGTGAGTGTGTGCTCACGCTCGCCGCACTCAGTGGGTGTCCACACTGTATGACAGTGAAAGCTGTCTAAAGTACTCACTCCAACTTTTTTTTTTTTGTAAAAGGGAAAAAACAATACTCTGTATGGATCTGCTCTGGTTTTCCTCATTTTATTTTATACATTATACATGAATGTAACATATAATGTATGAGGATGCTCAGATTAAACATGGAGGGGGGGCTGGAGCCCATCCCAGCTACCATGGGGGGAGAGGCAGGGTACACCCTGGACAGGTCACCAGTCTGTCTTTAACACATAGAGACAGACAGCCATCACCAATTAGCCTGTCCCCACTAACTGCATGTCTTTGGACTGTGGGAGGAAGCCCGGAAACCAAATTTGATTTTGAGTGTATTTTCCGTTAGCTATAATAGCCTGAATAGCAGATCCCATTTAAAAAGGATAGATTTATAAAGTGTCTCTGGAGTTGACTGATGTGCTAGCAGCATGACAAACATCTGTATTTATGTACACCTACAGTGTACAATCAAAGAATGCAGTGCAGTTTGATGCATGTCACTGCTGACAGCACAAACAGCGCTGCTACAGCTTTGGTGTCAACAACATAGATTTCGAATAGAGAAAGTTTAGTCTACAGTTATTCCCAGGTGGAATGCAAACCCAAAGAAATGCATATATGTTATTAAAAGGCAGAAAATCAAAGAAACATAATCCAGCTGTATGAGGGCGGAGGGCTGCACACGATCATTTTACAAAACCTGGAGATGTCTCTGTTTCCGAAGCCTATTTATTGCTTGTTTATTGTTTTTGTGTGGGTTTTTTTTTAAATTATTATTCAGTTCAGTAAAATATTTAAATCTTTTGATTCCAGATGATAAGCTTGTTCCAAGTTGCTCCAGACTATAGAGTGGGTGTGCATAGTGGGCACTTATATATAAACTATCACCCTGAGAGCTCAGAGCCCTCAAACTTAAGACCAATTAATTTAAAATAAGAGGACAAATTGTAAATCCAAAGAATGCTGTTCCCTCAGACGGCCTTTTTGCCAAAGAGCTTTACGAAGTTAAAGTTGACTATTCTGTAATACAGAAACTGAAATATAGGAATTTTAAATTTTCCTGCTGTAAAGAATGGGACATTTTGGTTTCTGATTTCTTATTTCTGTGTTGGATTTATTCATTTTTTATATTTCTGTGTCTGTAGGATGTTTCAGCATTATTGTCTCTGTATCAGAAACTAAAGTATCAACCAAGTTATTCATGACAAATTTGACATTTTGACTCTTTTTTTGTGAGGATGAGGAGGCCAACCTCTGGTGCAGAGGTAGGTGGTAAGAGAAGTATTAGTAGATATAGTGATGAAAAATTAAAAATCAAAATAGAAAGAGAGAGTTTGAATATTTGCACTTTTGCTTTATAAATCTTTGGCAAACATTACCACATAAGCAGAGGTGCACATAAGTCAAAATAAAAGATGCGCACCAGATAAGAAGTTGCAACACGCGTTTGCGTACATAAGATTTTGTGGAGGAGGACAGACATTTGTTTAGAACTCTTAAAGATGTCGAAGAAGCAAGCTCCTTTAAGCAATTACATTGGTGTTCCTCCACCTCCAAAGAAATGTCAGCAGGAGTCCGAACCGCAAAAGAAGCGCGTATTCTTGGGAAAGTGGTTGCAGGAGGTGAGCTGGCTTCAAACAAATGATGAACGCACAGAGATGTGGTGCAGAATATGCCGTGAAAATCCCACTCTAGCGGACAAAAACAGTGTCTTTTATATGTACGCAAACGCGCGTTGCAACTTCTTATCTGGTGCGTGTCTTTTATTTTGACAGCAAATGCGCACCTGCGGACCACTTATGTGCACCCCTGCACATAAATTATATGTACCTGTGAAAGCACTTTTAGTGGAAAATAAGGTTCGTACACCACGGCAATATTCATCAGTGATAGCAAAGAAGTGTTGGCAGAATGCATGAAACACTACCGGCCTTCAGTTAAAGTCACAAACAGCTGCATCCGCCCGCTCACAGTACAGTTATATCTTAAATGCCTTCACAGGTGGTGTTCTGTATACGTAACTGCTTATGTCTTCAACATCAACCAATATCTGTGCAACATAAGGAGATGAGACTGGCAGTGTTGTTATGGCCTTTGGATAAATGTACTTTCTGCAACACACAGAAACCCTCTCACACACACACATATACAGTCACACATACTACAATGTGCACACTGCACACCCTGGAGCATCTTTTACAGCTAAAATTGTTCAGTGTCTAAAACTGCAGCTCCTCTGATGGACACTTGGCTCAAAAAGTCATGGCCGTAACTTCTATGTTAAAAAGCCCCCCTTACATACATGTGTATAGCTGAAAACGAGTTTCTGTCTCTATAGTTAATTCTGCCTTTCCTTCACTATATGGAAAACTATTTTGTGCCAAACCTTCCATTGCCACAGGTGTATGAAATCAACCACTTTGCCATGCAGTCTGCCTTCACTTTAACATATTTGAAGGAATGGGGTTTTCTCAAGAGCTGACACTGTAACAGCATGAATAATGTCAACACTTCAGTTCGTAAAATTTCCTTCCTCCTAGATATTCCAACTGTAAGTGGTGTTATTGCAAAGTCGAAAATTTTAGGAACCACAGCAACCACAAGCATCACCATAACTGTGCACCCAGAGCATCAAGGCCAAGTATCTCCTGCTGGTGTACAGGTGGCTCACTACTTTTATCACTGCATTGTAAGAACTGTACAGTTTCTGACTTTGAATCAATGCTGGTGCAAGTTTAATGTCCAGGATGAAAAAAAAAATTAAACCCTATTTTAGGCCAAATTCTGGAAACTAAAGTCTACGGATACAGTTTGGTAGGTCACAAGTTCACATTCCAGCCTGTCATCCAAATATGGTCACTTGTGTCATCAGCAAAACCCCAAATTACTAATGTAAAAAAAAAGTTCAAAACAGAGCTTCACAAATCAGTGCGCTTCGTCGTAGTGACTATGTTCATTTATTATACAAAGTCTTTCATGTTGCCCTAGATATGTCCTGCAGTGTGTGTGTCTGCATATGTTTTGGTGCATTTAGCTATAAAAATACATATCCACATTATTTCCCTAGCCAAGTAACCCTAACATGTTAAATGGTTGTCTCTAAGCTCTCTCCATTATAGATAGCTGTGGTAAAATATAAATGACTGGGTTGAGTGGCTTCTCCCAGCGTAGTATGCTGAGCTGTGTTGAGTGTGGAGGGGGTCAAAAGGCTGGGAAAACTGACGTTTTGCAGAGGTTGTGAAGGAAAACCCACAAATATGACAAGTCTCAAACATGCTGCATGTATCCTTGCAAACATGAAAGATAATATCGTTGTTTAGACGGTAAACTTGCTTCATTCTTGTCTACAAAGCTGATCTATACGTGCGTTTATACAGATACTGTAAAAGAAAGTAACAATATCTGAGACAGATTATTCTAATATGCTAAGCATACTTTTAAATCAATGCCATATAGACCATACAAATACCTCTAAGAAAGTGTATTATACTTTTTGATGCTTATACAGTCCATAATATATAATTTTATATAATATAATTATATATAATTTATATAATTTTATAATATAATATATACATAATTTTGTAAGCATATGGGTAACTGTAACTAATAAACTGCCTTGACTCATTGCATCTTGTTGCCATCATTTGTTGTCCCAAGGGAAACACGTATGTTTGCCCAGTGGTTTGTCAGTACTTAATGATTACTAGGGTTTGTTAAGCAAAGTGAAAAAAATCATTGACGTGTTACTCAGCAGTTACTACTTAAGATACATTTTCTTAATAATCTTAAGAAATTTGTTTAGTTCTTTTCTTTAAAATTAAAGTTAATAAGAGAACAGCTGAAAGTAGCTTTATTGGTGTTGTGTAAGGGCAAGCAAGCTGGCTGTGCTTGCCCTGTGAAATCTAAAAGTGAACAAAAAAATGAAACACCCAATTAAAAGCAATCTCTTTGTGCTCAACAGCATTCTGTCAAAAAAGTGTATCATTTGTTTTCATCCATCCTTTAAATTACTGCCATCCTGTAGTTCCAGTTGTATATTCCAACTGTGACACTGTGACTGTGAGCTAAGGAAATCTGTATGGTGCCAGCGTTTCAATGTCCACAAAGGCCTGAGCTTGTCAAGCTGAGAATCCAGCAATTTTTTACACGACTTGCACGTTTGAGTTGTTGATAAACCTCCAGTGTTTGACAGAAAACTGAAAGACCAGCATGCCAGACAAGCTTCCACTGGCTCTGCTTTCACTGCTCTGAGATTAGCAGAGAAAGCCTTGGTGATGGAGAGGAGATGTTGACTCTTGCCATGTCTGCTTTAGTAAGACAAACAAGTTGAACAGGTGCATACTTGGTCAGCACTTTTCAATTTAGATACTCTGAGAAATTACTTGTGTTAGAGTGGATTGTTAAATGTTTGTCATTTTTATGCTTACCATCCATTTCTACATTGTAAAGCAATTCCACAGTCCCCCTCCCCAGATTCTTGAGTTTTTGGGTGAGGGGCTGTAGGTTTGCTTACAGACACATCCTATCTGGAAGGTCTGTTTGATGTAAGCTTCCTGCCCAGCAGGAGGTCTCACACACACACACACACACACACACACACACACACACACATACACACACACACACACACACACACACACAGTGCCTCATCTTTGTAACCAAGGGGGGTTAAGAGGGGAGGTACGTGTTGTAAACTATTGTGTGAACTGTCTCTCAATAAATAGCTGCGAGGGAAGCTGCTCTTTGAAGGACTTTGGGCTGGAGACAGGTTAGGAGCGTGAGCTCCAAGAGCTGGTTCTTGACCAAAGGCCTCCCTTGCGCAAGTAATCGATCGAACGCTGTTGCCTTGTTTTCTTTCATGGTAAATAAGTCTCTAGAACTAGCGGGGTTTGTGGGAACAGACCCAACAACTTGGTTGAGAAAAAGTTTTATCAGCTGTTTTGCTACATCATCTTTATTTTTTATTGTATAAATTTTTAATCTCCTGCAGATATTGACCGATCACCAATGTGCAGAAGCTGACCAAGAAAGAATCTTTTTGCTGTAAATTAATCAGAATCCCGTCAGATTCTGTCCAACTCCTCATCATGAGTTTTCATTTAAGTGAATTATTGATTACAAATTGAAGCTTTAAACATCCTACTGGGAAACTACTCTGTAAACTATTGTGTGTCTGCACCTCGGCTCTGCCTCATTAGCAATCTGAGTAATCACAGCAAGTCTGTCTAATACATCTAATACATCTGTGTATGAGTGTGTGTGTGTGTGTGTGTGTGTGTGTGTGTGTGTGTGTGTGTGTGTGTGTGTGTGTGTGTGTGTCCACATCTTGTTGATTGTGTCGTAGCAGAACTCTGTTGCACTATTTATTTAATCAACACAAAGCCTTGTTGAATTACTGAATTATTAGATCAAACTGCTTTTGTCCCACTAAATCACCGACCGAGTTTGTGTGTGTGGTTGTATGGAATATTGAACAGCCTCAAAACCTGTGAGTGTGAATGTGAGCTGTAACGATCATTAGTACTGAGAGTTCTGAACAAAAACACACACAGTCTATTATTTAATAGCATAAAATGCTCTAATTCACCAAGCCTGAAGTCAATACAACAAATTATGGTTTAGACTACAAATTCGCACTGACTTTTGCTGAGTATTATAGTATTACACGTTACACACACACACACACACACACACACAAACATTTGTATAATAAACCTGCTGTCATGTCATTAAAGAAGAACATGCCAGTTCTTCTGCTCTCACTTCAGTATAACATTGCTTCCGTGCAACGCCGGCGTTTGCAGTGTTCATTCATGCAGTCAGGTACTTTTGCATGCTTGCTCTGTGCCTGACAACACAAATGCATGTTTGCTTGTGAGATTGAGTGTGTGTGGGAGTGTGAGTGAGTCAGTATGGGTGTGAGGCAGCGGTCGGAATCCATGGAGTCTCATTAATGGCTTCATTAAGGCCAGTGAGATCTCATTTGGGCCGAGTGAATTATTCAACCTGTGAGTCAGTCAGACCCCCACAGACACCTGCAGACACCACCCAGGTAGAGAGAGAGAGAGGGAGAGAGACAGAAGGAGGAAAGTGGCTGAAATAATAATTTAATCCAGAAAAACCAAGAGAATGTGTGGTAGTGAGGAAAAAAAAACTGATGTTATTAAATGTACAGATACTTGATTTAATGGTTCTGAATAGACTAGTATATGACATATGAAATATAATGTACACATATACTGTACATAAAGTATTGTGAACCAGTGAGCAACTCTTACATGTAAACATAAGGCCGGTCTGTTACTCAGATCATTCTTTGTTTCTCTTTTTGTACCAAAAAGCAAACTAAGAAGAAAAGCAGAAGAAAAAATAAGTAGTTTGACTGAAGATTGAAGAGAAAATAAAAGATAATTATAAAATACAGAACAGCCGTCACAACTGGCAGACCAACATCTGGTTCCTTTCATTTGAGTTGTTTTGCGAGACAACCAGTCCCCAGAATAGCTCCATAGTTCACAACCCACACAAAGTGTTGTGAAACAGTTACATTTGTTGAGTTTTTTGGTTTAAGCAATTAATTGTGGCCATTCTTTGATCTTTTGACCTTTTATAATATAACTATGGTCCAGTGAAACTTCAACTCTTTATCAACTCTTCCTGTTTAAATAAAGGTAGGCACCCCCTCATATGGCCACCGAACACAGTGTAGCCACCTGGTAAGAGCAGTGACTTCACTTTTCTTGTCTGCATGTGCAACAAGGTATCGCCGTTGACATTTTAGCTGTGGGTATGTTGAGCCTCCTTATTATTTTTGCTTTCCTAGCTCCAAAGGTTGACCTGCCTGAGTAACTAAACAGTGGCAAAAGCTATAAAAAGAAGACCAGTTGTAACCTAAAATCTCGCCCCTTCTCTGAAATTCACCTCATACTTCACTCCTTCCAATAATTGGCCAGTGCTTTAGTTCCCGTGGACAAAAACCTACACAGAAAAGACTGTACAGTCATCTCAAAAAATACTTTTTCCCTTCTATAACATGAAAACCTCTTTGATTTATCACCCTGTTTGGAACTGCTTTAAGTGAACTTTCTTTGGGTTGATTTAACTGCATGAGAAGTTTGTGTCTGTTGTTCATTTTTCAGTATATGTTCAAACAAGACATTGCTGTAAAAGACCATAATGCTCAGCCAAACTACATTACCAAAATTAAGTTTAAATGAATTCATGTGTATTGTCATAAAATTTCTTTGGTGCCTAGAATGGAAATATGAAACATGTGCAACATTTACAGACACACAAATGTAACAACCAACCCGATAACATCCATCTTTATCAATTTGAAACGATCTAACGTGTTACGGAAAAACGATATCGTCTACTAGGATGGAGTTTGGAGCACGTGCTTGTTCATTTGCTGTAAGCATGGCTGCCTTGCCAAAATACAAGATCTAACACATAATAATGTTTTAACTAACCCGGAATTTTTGGGAACAACTGCTGAAGTAATTCTTTTTCAGCGGTTGATAACATTTATAAAGTAAGAAATAAATGCACAGCTTTCTTTCAGTCAGGCTTCAACTCTGGTTGGATGGCCAGACTTTAGCCACGCTCACCGTTTGGCTCTACTTCTGCTGCAGAAGCCCTGAGTTCTTACCTCCACTTCACTTTTCAAAACTAGCTTGGAAAGTTCTTGAAAATACATCCAAACCTTCCAGTTCCTGCTGGTCCCAGTGGATCGCTCTGCTGGATCGCTTCTCAAAATGGCACAAGTCATCATTCAAAAATGACATCACAACTTTTAACCTCAAAGTAATCTTTGACTATGACCACACACACACACACACACACACACGTTTCCTTATCATGTGTTGCAGCTGCAAACTGCACCTGTGCCACGCGCTCGCACATACTCACACGTCTTTAGCACACAAAAATGTAATGCACACGTGCCATCCTTCAGTGGACATTAGGGAAGCCCACATGGAGTCCACACAAACACATATGTGGGGTAATCAGTGTGACTAAACAACCTGCGTGTTGCAGTGAAGGCTCTATCAATCATTCCTGAAGCTGAGAGCAGGTAGGGAGCCCTAATGGCACTTTGTATGTGTGTAGGCAGTATCTAGTGCATGCTTGTGACAAAGAGCAGGGACTTAGGGATTACTCACCCTAAAACTCTGTGTGTGTGTGTGTGTTTCCATAACGAATCTCTGGACCTTTCCCTCCCACTTTGGTTACTGGGCATATAACTTAAATGGGATTTCTGACTGAGATAAAAGAGGGTCTCCAAACTTAACTGAATTATTTTCATTATTTTCTCATTTTTGATTAGAAACGGGAAGATTGTGGGCTGCATGTTAGAGGCAGTCCTTAACCTTAACCTCCAGCTCAGCTGCATTTGCAGTTCAGGCTAGAATTTGGTTGTCTTTCTTGTAAACAACCATAATACGGTAAAAAAACAGAAGCACATTCACAGAAATTCAATTCCATTTTATTTATACAGCGCCAAACACAGCAAAAGTTGCCTTAAGGTGACTTTATATTTGCTGGTGCTTTATATTGTAAAGTAGACCCTACAATAATATGAGAAAAACCCAACAATCATATGACCCTATGAGCAGCGCTTTGGCGACAGTGGGAAGGAAAAACTCCCTTTTAACAGGAAGAAACCTCCGGCAGAACCAGGCTCAGGGAGGGGCGGGGCGTAACCACCCTGCAGAACTTTTATAATAAGATTTTTCATTTGTTTATAGCAAAATTTTGCTATAAACAAGTTGTAAAAGGAGAAATGCCAGTTGTATTTCCTATTTTCATTAGTCTGCTCATGTTAATTAAAAGCACATTGATGGATTGAACATTTGACAGCAGCCGCTGCTGCCTGGATGATGTGTAAGCTTTGCCTCTCTCACTGTCACATTGGACAAGGACAAGCAATGCAATTCCATAAACTGAAGCAATGTGCCATTATATTAAAACTTGAACAAGCTTGCACAATGGACAGAGACCATTAGTCTTCAAAGTAAACGCCGCGCTTTTTGCATAAATCGTATGGGTTGAATACAGCTATACTGTGGATGCTGTGATGCAGGTTGATAAACAGATGGATTTACTTGATATACTAACACAATCTTGTAGTTGAAACCTTCATAGAATAACCAGTTTACTGCAGCTTATGCCTTTATAAAGTTTCACAGAAACACTAATCTTTCCTTTTTGTCGCACTAGTCACACAGCTACTGTATGGAGATATTGACAAGGAGACAGAGTATTTGCATGGTTAGAATAATCCCTATGACTGTTTGATCTTCCCCGTCTTTACTACATGACAGTCATTTCTGAAGCTGATGTTCCTGATGTATTTGTCACAGTCAGTCCTCATGCGTAATGCTTTCACCTAATCACATCGACTACTGCTTACCAGTTCACTAAACTGTAGGTTGTAGAGACTCTCCTCAGTCTGATTCATATGCAGAAGAATCCTTAAATACCTTTGGCATTTGGTATTGCACTTGTCTCCTTAACTTGGTGCTTCTTTGAAGTCACACTGCCCTGAATTAAACCATCAGCTGTGGTTAAATCAGTTTAAAGGAAGTGAATAAGGCAAAAGTGCCTTATGTAATTTGAAAAAAATGTCTAAACAAATTTTTGAAGACTGTCAAGACTTCACGAATGAAATATCTTTCCAAAGAAACACTTTTTGATTTCTATTCATTTCAACAGACCAACCAAGCAAACTTAGCTCTGTCCTTCACCTCCCTGCTGCATGAATTCAGTTAATCTCTAGTTTATGACCCAAGTTTAATAAACTACCCAAACCCCGAGGCAATGTCCTCAGGCCAAATGAAAGAGACTATTCTCTCACTACCTTCAGGTTTGCAATATTCATAAAGCCAGCAGGGCTCATGTTCATTTATGAAGGTTTTTGTACTTCTGGGACTGGTGCAAATAATGTAAAGTGACAGTTCACTGTTAATGTATTTGATTTAGGCCACACGGTTTAATTATTTTGCACAGTTGACGGATGCAACTTTGAACCTGTGTCGGCTCAAACAGATCCCAGATATAGAGAGCAAATAAATCCACTGAGAAATGGTAGAAATATATTAATATGCTCTAGCAACAGATTCTGGGTTAATTGCTATTTTGCATTGCCTTTATGGGTCAGCATGTAACTTGTTTCTTTTTTTTTCTGCGTTATTTAAAACCATTTGTTGTAGCTCGGCTAATGGACGGAGAGATCAGCACCCCGCCCTGTGACAACAATAACAAGGACTCAGGAGCAACTCCCAGGTTGATATTATCCTGATAGATGGCAGCAGCATCCTGCTTTCCCCTGAGACATCTGCTAGAATACATTTTATTCCTGTTTGTTTCTTGAGAAATAGTTTAAATTATTTACAGAAAATGTTGATTTCTTGTGTTGCAATATTAGGTCATATGATTATCTGAAAGAACTAATTTCTTCTGGAACTGAAGAGCGAATCCACCTGATTGGTTTGTCGTTTTAAGGGACTGGACCAAGAACTGCTTTGCAGTGTAACTGGAATTAGAACTTAATATTTGTTCGACTGTATCATGTGAAGCATAAAATCAGAAAACGGTTGCTTGCAAAATAATGGGAAAAGTACCAGTTAAGCACCTAATTCCTGCATTAAAATGTTTCTTTCTGTGGCCTCTGAATTTCATGAATAGTGTGCAAATAAAAGGCATAGATGTATTCCCGTCTTCAGACCTGCAATAATTCTCATATCTTGAATCTGTGTTTCCAGAGAAGAAAAAAGGTGAATCTGATTGAAAGTGTTTAACTCACCAGAACAGATTCCATGTGTTCACTCATGTTCTGAGTGGGGCTTTTTCTCAGGGCACGTTAAATGCACCAAGAATGAAGTCAGCTGGTCAGTTATCTAACCATGATTTCATGCACAGTCACACTCTCATTAACTGTTATCGAGACGTGATGAAAGATGATTATCTGATTGTAAAAACACACATAAGGACATTTTAAAAGGAGTGAAGAAAACTAAGAAGGCAGAAATCAGGAAGGGTTACCAGGATAAACATGAAAATGGAAGGAACATCCACATCAGGGACAGACATAGATTTAGCTGAAAAATATTACAGTAAAAATGAGAGTGTGACAGAGATGATCAATAGCTCTTCGCTGGGTGTATTCATTTCTCCACGCTGATGACATAATGTGCATAATATAAGAGGATGGAATGTAAGAAATATGGTAAAAGGGGAGAATGATAAGACAGAAAGGATATTCAGCTGAACCAGTGCTGTGTGTGTGTGTGTGTGTGTGTGTGTGTGTGTGTGTGTGTGTGTGTGTGTGTGTGTGTGTGTGTGTGTGTGTATCCAAGGTGGGGAAACACCCAGAAGAGCCACAGAAAGCCTGTGTAAGAGTTTGACATTAAAATCTCATTAAGAATCCACAACAACAGAGTATTAAATGATGACTCTTATATTTTCTAGTAATTTATGTTGTACTAATACTTTCAGTACTTTCATGTATAGTACACTATAGATACTGCAGATCCAAAAAGCGCTCTTCTGATGTATTTAAATATCTGGTTTGTTGTTCCAGTCCACACCAACCACAATACTTCTGCCTGTTTTTGTCGTTTTTCTTATTTGTTGTTGTACATGAGTTTCTGCTGTTATGGTATACACACAAACACACACACACACACAAACACATACACACATGCAGTGGCATATTAAAAACTGATCATGTTAAATAATGCCAACAGCTTATGCACAAAAATCAAAAATCTCAGGCTTTAGACGTCCCACTTTGGTCCATTTTAGTTTTTCTTTTTTGTAACTCTTGCCTCTGCATGATGTCATAGAGAGGGAAGATTTCTCACAGGGGCATCTCAAACACACAGTTTTGCCTGTAAGCCCTCAAATCCCACCTACCTACTGTTTGAATCTTTTGTTTTCATGGGGCAAGAGAGGTGACTTAAGGGGAGGGTGACCTTAAATGAAGATGAGCTAAAAGTGAATGAACTGAGAGGCTGCACAAAAACGGGGTGCAGAAGAATTATTTTAAACTGTGCATCATGTAAAGTAGAGTTCAAGGGTAAAAATACTGCACCGGAAAGCATAATAGCTCCTCTTTAAGCAAAAGACTCTTCAGAGACTACAGAAAAGAGAGATGACAGCACTTCACGTAATGCATTTATTGCTCATTACTCATTTAAAAGACCAATCTATGGCAGTTTATAGCCGCTGGCTGTGGGCGAAGCTGCAGTTGCTGTGCCCGGCTGTGATGCGTGAAGCAGTGGTTGGGTATGTGGTTATTGTACAGACTTCAGCTGCACTTGTGGTTGTAGACTGCGTAATGGAAATTTCCAGCTGTACTAATATTTGCGCTTGCAGTGGTTCTTTGACAGATGTGCTACAGGTACACAGTGAGTGCAGAGATATAGATAGTAGACTTGGCTAGCAAAGTAAGCCACTGTAAATGCATTACTGTTTTTTTTTTTCAATAAAGTCACCTGATATTACTATATCTTACCTGTATATACAGGTATATACTGTATAGCATTATCGTTCTGCCACATTAAAGACTGTCTGCTAGTTATAAATGCCATGCACCTGTGTTTCCTTCAACAGACCTTCATTTTAGGAGAAGAAAATGCAAAAGTGTAAAAAATGTTGTTAATGACTAAATTTGACTATAAATTCATTACTTACATTTTCTACATGGAGAAAAGCAACCCTGAGTGTCTCACCTCGAGGCATTCCTCAGGACACCGCACAAGCACTCAGAAACTGCAGAGAGACAAACAAAAAGTAGGTATAACACAATGTTAATAAAACTTCACTTTTTCTAAAGCCCACGGGCACTTTCACATTCAAATTAAATCATTATACAACTCTACATTACAATAAACTTATTGTGGAAACTGTTGTACAGAATCTACTGGGTCAAGCAACCAACATAAAAAATGCTTATTTATTTATTCATTTATATTGGGAGAGCGCTAAATGATCATTGAACTTTATTCAGCCGTGCTAGAATCTCCGTTCACCAAAGAAAATAAAACCTGGTGAAAAAACATCGATCAGAATAATAACAGCTGCCAAACTTGACTGCTGCTCAAAATATCTTTGTGAGGTCAACGAGAATCTGCCGACTCAGCAAAGTAATCATAATGATTGCAGGCAGAAAGTACAGAGTACTGAAGGCATGTGGATAACAAGCACATAATAATTACATTATCTGAACTATCAGATCATCTCTTTAACACCCCGAGAGCATAACGCTTCTTTGGACTTCATTGTAAACGTATATCCTCATTTCACTCTGTGTGCACCAAACACAATGGACCAACCTCAGAGTCAACGTTCATCACTTTCACGTTACACATCCAACAGTGATGCTCGTCCTCACAGAGAAGCACAGAAATCAGAGTTATCACAAAAGCAGAATAACACCTAAGTGCACTCCATGATTCAGTAGCTTACAGACTCACGTGTAGTAGCTCTAACCTGAAGTCATTTATGATGATCAATTAATCAAGTATGAGCGTACTTCATTTCTCATAGACTGCTTTTGCATTTGGGCTTTATTATTGTTAAACGGATGATGTCATAACATGTAATATGTGGTATGTTGTTATTTAGCCAAAGTTGCATTTATCTCCTTTTCTAACCTGCTGAGGACCAGATGTCATCAAAACCAAAACCATAGAACTGAAAGAATGAGTGCGTTCTTTTTTCTCTAAGTAAATGCATTTTTTCTAAAGGGGATATTAACATGAAATTCTCACCAGATGTCTGTAGCAACCCATCCACATGCAAAGAAATCAAACATAGATGCCCATAAAATAAATGTTGTTTAATAATGAGAAATAACACAGAGAAAAAGTATTGAACACATGAAGAAAGGGAGGCGCAAAAAGGCATGGACAGTCATGACATCAGCTGAAATCTATCAGTGATTAAAAAGCAATTCTGCCACTTTAATATCAGCAAATTAATATCAGCTCTCTCAAGACTTTCACAACCTTATTGTAAAACATCCTTACAGATTTTCTAAACTGCTGAAGGTTCCAGTGAGATCATTATTTCAGCATGAAATTTTAGCGCTCCCCGAAAGATTTCAAGGAGGAGTGAAAAGAATTATCAGACGAGTTTTCCAAGAACCGAGGAGCATTTGTGGAGAACCAAAAAAAAGACAGCAAGTACAACTGTTCAACTTTTCAAAGAAAACAAGAAGTAATGCGCTCAACCACCATGGCCTGCATGCACGTTCACCACACAAGACTCCATGGTTGAAGAAAATCATTTAGACAAGCCAGTGGAGTACTGGGAGAATACAGTCGGGTCAGAAGAGACCAAAACTGAACTCTTTGGGTTCCATCATACACACCATGTTCAGAGGTAAGAATGCACTAATATTACCTCAAAAACACCAGACCAGCAGTGAAGTTTGGAGGTGGGAACATCATGGTGTGTTTTTCAGCATATGGCACTGGCACGCTTCGTATCATATCAATCCGTCAATGATTTGAATTCTGTCAAACAGTCTGGAGTCTGTTGCCATCAACCAGGATGATGAAGATGAAACGAGGTTGGACATTTTTCAGCAAGATAATGATCCCAAACATGCAGCCAAGCAAGCTCTCAAAAATAAAGCTGCTAGAATGGCGCGGCTAATCACCTGACCTGAATCCAGCTGAAAACCGTAAGAACTAAAGTTCATAGAAGGGGCCAAAGCAACCTTCAGGATTTGAGGAGTGGGCCAAACCTGAGCAATGCAATGCTAGTTTCTCCATAAGAGGCATCTTGTGAACCTGCCATCACCAACAACGACTTTCATATGAAGTATTAAATACGTTTCAGTAAGTGTGTTTAATACTTTGTCCATGTGTTATTTATTATTACACATAACTTAACTTATGGACATCTACGGTTTGACTTCTTTGCATGTGTGGATTGGACGGGTTGTTACCGACATCTGGTGATGATTTCATGTCAGTAGCACCTTTAGAAATATATTCACTTTACTTCAACTGTGTTGAATAATCCTGAAGCTTGTAAAGCCAGGACTGACAAAAAGCTAACTGCTAGAAACATATCCACATCATGGAATTAATACTTTTAAAAAAAAAGAAGAAAAATGTTAATATCCTCTAATTAGACGTGGGCGAGCTGCTTCCCCCAGCCTTTGCCTTTGAGTCAACTTCGGTGAGACATTATTCATTATTTTTTAAATATTTCGACGGAGAATCATCCACAGTGATTTGTTGTCTGCCACCTTTCTACTTAGTATTCTTTAGTTTTGGTCTTTGAGAGAAGTAGAAGCACCTGTGAACTGCATTCTTTACATTCATACACTTATATTTCTCAGAAATAGCTGCATATGACTGGAGACAGAATGAGAGAAAGTGTTGGTCTGCTATTACAAGGTCTGAAGCCAAAGGCTTGAATTGATACAGCTTGAGACCAACGTATCAGGCGATTTGTCACAATAATGTCTGCTTAAGAGCATTCTGAAGGGAAAAATTCCTCCACCTTAAAAGAGCCCTCTGAGGGCAGAAGTGCCAACTCTGTGTCGCTCTCCATTTTTCTCAGTTCTGAGGATAACCATGCGACTTCTGCCTCACTACCTTGTCTGCTTCTGTGGCTCATACATAAACCTTTGGCCTGAAAACACTATATTCAAAGAAAAAATAATTATTGTCTGCATTCCTTTGGCTAAACCTAACTTACCTTTAGACAGCTAGAAATCTAAACCCAGCTCTCGTGTTTTAGTCAAATCCTTGAGCACGCTAAAGATTTAGACCTACACGTATGTGTAACATTTTCAAGTATAACGTGCAGTTTTATGAAATGCTGCAAAGCGACATGATTCATTACTGAAGAATGTGATTAATGTTTTAAAATACCTGTGTTTGGACAGTTTTCTGCATTCTTAAATTTAACTTGATATCTGAGTATTTTTTGTTTTAGAGCATTTTCAATCCTATAGTTCCTTCACTCTGGTCCACACGAGCTGAAGAGTCTGCAAACTTGGAGCTTTTTGGTTGGTTTGTTTTCACACAGAGAAAAATTCAAGGGAACTCCAAGCAAACCAAAATGCGTCACTATAAATCACGTGAGAATGTTCAGCAAGCTCATTGGCCAGATGTGTCTGGGGTGGGAGGGACAAAGCTAAATACAGGAAGACTGTAGATTTGTATGTGACTGCCTGCACTGAACCCACATCAGGAAAAGTTATGATATATGAGATGATGGGATTTTATTTTAAGATTTCCAAGCTCAGCATGACCCCGTCACAGTTTTAGTGTTAAACATGAGAAGGCCGTCACTGAGGAATGTTATAATAATACTGTGAAACTGTCGTAAATGTTGGAGTTATTGATTCAAGTTTTGATATTGTTCTAACAAAACATTTCAAAATTCATCTTAATCCTCCTATCGTATATCATCATATATACATACACAAGTTAGTTTTTAATGACCACTACTTTAAATAGATAATGATCTGGTCTTCTAGCATTGGGCCTATCTGCTGACCACTCCAATAAATTGATTAAAATGAGGTATTTTAGCGTTGCTCTCTTACCTTGACCTTGTAGGGTCAGAATCAAGAAAGACTTTGACAAAGCATGGGAAATAGGCACAAGGCTGAGAGGGCATGAACAGGAAGTATGGAAATTAATTTAATTCCCTGCTGAGTTACATTTCAGTCTCTTTATTCTAGCTGATCATTATCTTCTTCCCCAACTCTGCCAATGAGAAGCCAATTACATTACGTATGGGTACAAATATGCATTTCAAAGACCTTTAGAAAGTGGCTTCAAATGAGGAAGGTTATTGAAAGGCATATCTACTTAACACAACACAAGCAATCTCTATGCTGCAAACGGTAAAATTCTTTCAAGGGCAAAAGACTCAATTATTCAGTAGGCTATTTACTGCAGTTAAGAGGTAAAAATGCATTCCACATAGCTGTGTGTAATCTCAGTGGTTCTAACATGTGACTCTGTTAAACACCGTGATTGTAAATAACAGCTAGAAATATTAAGGAAACATCAAATTCCTGAGCAAGTCTGTCCAGATGGAGGCTGCTGCTGTCCAGCAGAAAACACATCAAGGATTGTTTATGCACAGCTGGAAAGGTCTCGAAGGGAAAAGAAAGCCAGTTTGATTGTGCTGAGATAAATGGCAGCAGCGATGTTGTGTAAAGAAAGGCCACACCCTGGTGTGAGAGCCACAGTGTTGGTCTGCTGATTCTATCAAGCCCAAGGGGAGAGTTACAGGAGGTGGAATAGTTCTACAGAATGAACCTTGAAGCTGTAAATTGCCCTTTTCACATTTTTCAGAAAATAAACTCTTCTGATGGCTACAATCATGTTAAACTGATGATGACTGGGATCTTCATCTTTAGGAGGTTATGGAAATAGATGAAAAACAGTGTTCTTGGTAAGATGCATACAAACTCAAATCCAGTGGTTTGTTATTACGCTCCTGTGGTGCAGCAATGACCAGCAGCAAGGTTAACTTATGTTAATTTTAATACTGGGCGCCTCAGGGCTTTGAGCAGACAACCACGTGCCATATGGGTGAGAGCGGCCGGCCCGGGTTCGAGTCCGACCCCTGACCCATTGCCGCATGTCTTTCTCCCTCTTCACTGTATCTGTCAATACAATGAATATTAGCAGTAAGTACATAAAATGTTAAACTGTTGCAAGAATATTACAATCTAATGTGGGCATAACAATGTTCCTCTCTGTCACGTTCTTATTGTAAAAGTGTTCACTTATGATCCGTCACCAAGTTTCACCAATTTCAATTATGTCACCAATTTGTAACATAGTGTCATTATTTTTGCAATATCTAAAAAGAAAGAAACATGGACACATCTGGACATTTTTATTAGGCAACTGAAAACAGCAACAACTGTACAAAAAAATAGTGACAAATTAAGAAAAAAAACACATTTACAAAATGATCAACACTCATATCCAGTTCAACTATAATTTGAAACTCAGTTTTGACAAGTTAAACATTTAATGCACATTTTAATTATTATAAACAACCTTTTAATTCCCACCACCAGAAACAAATGAAAATTTGCAGTATGTGTTTAATGAGCTATAACGACTCTGCTTGAACTTTCTCAATGTGGAGTCATCAGAAATCCCTCTGCAAATATGAGGTTGACTTTCTACTGACACCCGAAGAACAATGATGTGAAGTCATGTTTAACCAAAATCTTTAACAATAACCTCAAGAGTACTAAATGCGTCATGATACTGTTCTCTAAATACTAAATAAGGGTATAGTATTTCCAGTTTCAGTTACCCATCATCATTTATAATTTAGAATAATACTAACAAGTAGCCTGATCAGGGTTAATTGTGTTTAGGAAGGTGATACATTTTCTCCCTCAATATGATGTTTGCCAAAGAACGAGGACATCTTGATATGATATACTATGGGTCCAGAAATAGAGAAAAGTGGATGACTGAAAGACAAAATCATTTGTGGCAGGTCTACAGAACTACTGCATCTATGCATCAGCCCCTCAATTAATCTTTTTCTAAACTGATTGAATTATGAATGAGAAAAGTCCTACCATTTGATCCATCATGCAATAGGACCTGGAAAGTTCTGCCAATGGTTCAAGGCATGACAGCATCATTCATCATTCATGACATTGATCCCTTACACCAGGGGTCGGCAACCTTTCTGATGACGAGTGCCGTCTAAAATGTCCTCAGAAGTCAATGTGCCATATGATTGCATTAGCAATAAATTTAATAACACTCTACATCAACAGTTACACACTATATAGAACAACTTTATACAATTATATTTGTTCGCAGATGTTTGCAGTTATCAGCTATTTTGAAACAAAAAAAGACTTTTTTATCCATAACAGCAAGTGAACTGTACAACAGAAAATTCAAATGCTATTTATGGTCTCCTCACAACAATGATAACGAAAATAAACTGGGCCAACATGGCATGTTTGTTAATACAGAGACACACATGTTAATGTGATCTCTGGTCTCCCACTCAGAGACACAGGTCTCCGAGTGTCCAGCATTCAGACGGCTACCTGCTCACACAGATATGTAGAGCCAAATACTGTCAATAAGGCCTCTGCAATGTTCTGAACACAGTTAACCTTGTCAGGTAGTGATGTCCAGCAGGTGAAAATGCAGCTCCATGAACACGCACAGCTGTGGATTCCAGCTGCGTTCGTAGTTCTGCAAACTTTGACCCCACAGAGTCGAGCTTTTCAGTTCAATCAGCTGCATTTCGATGTCGCATTAACTGGCATTAACTCAGCCAGTTAATGCGAGACAAATCCAGCTGCTCATTAAAGCTTTCTGGATTGATCAGTCTCGAGTCTACGGATGTATCCGTGTGTTTCCGTGGTGCTGATGCTGCACTGAGCCGACAGCTCCTGAAGCTTTTGAAGTGTCGGAATGTGGAAATTTCAACATCGCTTGAAAAAACTGCCAGCTAGCAACGTCCCTCTCACCGGTAGGCGAAGTGATTTTTAGCCAATTACAAGTTGAAACTGGTAGTTTGGGTTGTTAGCTAAGATACCGTCATTAAGAAGCGGCACAACTAATGTGTCTATGCGAGCTAATTTGCGATGTGCACTGCTGGCCTGGCCATTTATTTTTTAATGCACCTGCTCAGATTAATTCACTGCGTGTCGTGCCCAGGGCTGGACTGGGACAAAAAAATCGGCCCGGGATTTTTGACTAGAGACTGGCCAACCAGGTATTAAAGCCATAAAGCCTTTGAATGAAAACAGATGCTGCTGTGACAGTGATGTACAGTCTTGTTGGTATATGTATGATTTCTATACATTTTACATCAGATAAAAACTTTGGTTGTAAGATTCAGATAATCATTTAATAAAAGTGAAACATTTTAAATGAGAATAAGAAAGAAAAGTATTTCTTTGTGCCCCCCTCTCCCTGTTAATGCCCTACCTGCCCCCCTGGCAAAACTTTGCTAGACCCGCCCCTGCACAGTTACCAGCTGTCAGCTACTTAGAAAAGGATCCTGGTGTTATTTGTCTCTCAGAAACAGTTCATAACTTCCCTTCAACTCATTCATGTCACCTAAAAGGTAAAGTTGTTTCTCCATCACCTGTTCAGCTCTGATGATTCAGTAAGGACATCTCCTGGTTTCATCTTCATGTTTCCCTCTCACCACATATCCAAACCGACATCATGAGCAGCAGCTTTTACAGCTGTGACTCCAGCAAACATCAGCTGACACTAGAAATTAATATTAAATCAATTCTAACAACAGCTGATCAAGCTTAAAGGTGCTGCTGTTGTTTAGCGCGACATCTGCTGGTTTCCTCTTTCTGGTGCAAAGTGGGCGATAAACAAACAGGAGAGAAAAGCCGATCAGCTGATTATTGATCAGTTTCATGATTGAATTAGCAACAGGAGAGGGAGGGGAGAGAATGAGAGGAGGAGAGGCAGCTGTGCAGCAAAGACACCGAATAAATCCAGCTTTGTGTCTTTTTCCATTCTAGCTGAAGTCCGGGACAAACTGTGTTCCTTTTCAGCTCAATACAAAACGCATAATATTTTCTCTGAATACGAGACGATTCCATTTTTTACAGGACGGTTGGCAACTCTACTAACTAACCTTATGAATAAAATAAAGTTCACTATCAGTAACATCATAGCACCCACCCAGCTGTATAGAAACTCCGTCATGCTAGCTAGTACGCAGTACGAGTTATTGTAACTGACTGTAAAAAGTCAGCACAACGAAAATAAACTCCACCTAAACTTGGTTTATATCTGACCCAGATAGACTGCAGGTCATAACTTCTTACCTGAAATTCAGTTCACCTGACACTCGGACCGGCGGCCGCCTCAGGTCTCTCCTCCTCCTGCCTCCCCTTTCCCTCATCCACCTGCTGGCCTCTGTGGAAGCTCCGCCATAGCCACCACCAAACAACTGAACAACTGAGTTATTTTTACACATCTGCCAGCATCTGGACAATCCACCACCTTTCATTGTTTATACCATTACAAAAAAACAAACAAATAAAAAAAAAAACATCGGCCCATGAAAACAAAAAAATCACCATCGAGTCCAGGTATGGTCATGCTATCAGTTAACCCTCCGTGCCCAGGGTTGCCGACCCCTGGCTTAAAGAAATGTGCATAAAATTAAATCTAAATTAATACGACATAGTTTGCACCGCACATTTAAAATTCTGCAATAAAGATTACATAGCAAATACAGTTTTGGTAAAAAGAAAGTACACTTCAAGTGAAATGTGAGAAAGCGTATGTATTGGCAGTTTGTTGGTCTGGAGCATCCAGGTGTGTGTTAACGCAATGCCAAGTAGGAAACCATCAGCAATGACCCTAAAAAAGGCCCATCAAATTGGGAAGGGTCATCAGAGAATTTTCAAACAATTAGAGATCTCTTGTTCTACTGTGAGGAGGATTATTCACAAGTGGACAGTTCAGTTTTGCTGGCATTTGGTCAAGCACTGGACAAACTTAAACTTTTGTATATATACACTTGTTACATCCCTGGAGCAACTCTGGACTAACAGACTTAAGATGTGTTATTGTATCCTGGGGCTACACCTGAATGATTTCCTGCTTCAATGCCAGATGCTAACAGCAGCTACAGACAGCTGCTGGCTGAGAGTCTGAGGAGCAGCGGCACAGCGATGATCTTGAACCAATCAAATCAAACCCAAACAAGGCTCTGAATCTAACTAGATGCCTGTCATGCTGCTATCTATGAAGTGGAATTGATGAATTTTCTGCTAATTTTTCCTCCTGTTTTTTTGCTGCACAAATTCAATTTACTTCTTAGATCTTATCGCTTCCATGGTTACTGTACATAAGCAGAAATTTCAGGAATTTACTTATTTATTTTTCTGATCAAATTCAAGGTGAACCTCTTCTCATCTGTGAAAAGCACAGACTGGACTTGCTAACTCTGGTATTTCATGGCAAATTCAAACGATTCATTGTGTATCCTGTTCCTCCTTGCACAAAGGAGCAGACGCTGGTCATGCTGATAGGACAGAGGCTTTCTACGGCCCTGTCCAGCTCTGTTAGAGTAACTGCCTGTCTCCTGAAATATCCTCCATACTCTTGACACTGTACTGGGAGACACAGCAAACCTAGCAAAGGCCTGTATTGATGTGTGATGAGCTAGTATCACTCCATGATGCCAGTAGTGACAATGAACCTAAACAAATGCAAAACTAGTAAAAAATAAATAGTTGGAAAAGAAAGAGAGGAAAAAATGTGAGTGGCCTCCACCTGTAGAACCATTCCTGTTTGTGTCGTTGATCCTCCTCTGGTGCACCTGTTTTTAATTTCATTAACACCAAAGCATTAAGCATTCATTAACATTCTAGTGGAGCTAAATTTAGAAATTATTGTGACTTATTTCAACTGATATTAGGGTTCCTTGCACCTGCTTTAACCCCTGGCTGCGTTTATTTTTCTGTGAATGTGTGGAGTCAACCTGCTTTGTAGGATAACAGCAGTGTTTCTTTCATTATTGTTCCAGTACTTTTTCCCTGCTTGTCTTCTACAAAGCAGATGTATAAGCCAGGTACATTCATTAGAATTGAAACAAAGCCATAGTCCGTAGATGTGAGGATATTTTCGCTTGGCAACATCTGATAGAAATGTCCTCCAACGAGCTGCTTTATCATGAAAGTTTTAAATGACTTTAAGTACATTTCACAGCTTGTACTTTTCCCATTTTTACTTGAGTAAAGAAGTAGCAGTAATTTTAGTATTTGAGATTTTACCACATTATTTTTTAACACAAGTATCTGAACTTCTACTTGGTGACAAATGTGTACAATCTTGCCTCCTCTGTTAATATATATTGCAGTGGATGGTGAAGGGCTCACTATCACCAGTATAAGGTAGAGGTCGCCTTATTGTCATCAATTAGCCATCCACATCAAAGATTCAAAATCCAAAGGCATTTCTAAGTCTTCTTCATTAAAACTTTTGTTTTCTCCCTCCATACACCCGGAGCCACAGAATGCAAAGTAATAAAAATGTATAACCCTGCAGAATGTAAGTGCCTGCTCCCTGAGTAGCATGTCGACCGTTACTTAAAGCAGCTGCAAAAAAAGAGCCACAACGCACATACAAAAAAGAGTGTGCATTTTTGATCAGAACATGTTTATCAAAAATAAATGTACAAAACAGCCCTGACTGGGGAACAAACGAGGCGAGAGTTTTATTATTCAATTTTGAAGATGAAGATAAAGTAACATCAGCGATCAAAATGAACAGCGTCCCAGCATCCCAGGGATGATAAAAAATTGATTTGGAACACACCAAACAACATTTGGGACCAGTTCTGGATGATTAGACTGCACGCTACACAAATGATACAAATGAGTAATTCATCAAAACCATCAGGCGTAGACATTTGGTGGGATGAATTTTATGGTACCTTTTTAAGCCAATCAAACAGGAGGAAACAAAACGTATCGCCCTACTTCTGCAGGTTGAGCAGAGCTTTATTAAAGCAGGAAGTTTGAAAAAAAAAAGGTGAAATAATGGCGAAAACGCTGGGATGAAGGTTAGCGAGGAAAAAGGAGAGAGTATTAAGTGATGTGGAGACAGCGAGCTCGAGCACATTTCTCCTGAAGTATATGCTCGCCCTGAGTATCGAGGCATCTGCTATGCTAATGTAACCTTCTCATTTACAAGAATAAGTGGTAGATGCGCGCAGATGTTTAATTCATGGTAAACTAATGACTGCAAATGAGGCTAAACTCCAAAAGAAAACATTAACCTGTTTAGAACATCAAAAATAATGATGCAACATATGCTCAGGACCCGTGATGACTCTTTCATGCTAGCCTGTGGGATCCTCTGCTCTTCACTGGCTCTTCTCTTTTCCTTAAGCTTTACAGTTCATAGATTTGTTATTAGAGCCTTCTTATGATACTTGCTTCCACTTTACTGAGCTTTACTGTGAGTTTCAGCCAACACGTTCTCATCCCAAAACGTAACATACCGACGGTATGTGACAAACCGTCGGTATGTTACACGTTCACAAACACGAGACACGTTTGGAATGAATCTAGACGTCTACATTTATTTTACTTACTCATCAAGAATCGCTTCGGAAAATGTATCTAATACGATTAAGGTTGTGGTTAAGGTTAAGGTTCGAGTTAGGGCTGGAACACACGGCTGGAACGTGAGTTACTGCCGGGAGCATCATTCTGTTAGATTTCATGCACAATCCGGGGTGTATCATAGGGATGCGGTTACCTTTCGCGTTACTATGAGACGCATCGGGACGTGACAAATCGTCGGTATGTTACGCGTTGGGAACGAGAGCGGTTCAGTACATCATTTAGATGCAAGACTACAACTTTATATTTTTGGTGAACTTTGCTCACTTTTCAAGCATTTAGTTGCTTCTACTGCTTTCATTTCCTGATATGAGACAACAAACATCTTTCGTTGGCAGCGTGCGTTCGAGCTGCAAATGTCCTGTGAGTTTGTTGTAGCTACTAAAAGGATCACAGCACGATTAGGGAATGTTGGAAATTGATTTCTTGTGACGTTTGGCCCCAGTAAAGCTCAAAAAGAGTCATCCTTGGTTTTGAAATCATTTCTCAAAGTTAAAGGTTTGTTTGGCCCGATAATCCTCCTTCTCCACAAAGATGTGATCCAGAGGGGAAGCGTGTCGCTGAGGATTGGAACGGTCAGGGCCGAGTTTATTCTGTGGAGATGACTCCACAGTGTTTCACATTTTGATCCACTGAAATCTGGAGGCAATCTCTTTCTGTTTGCCTCCTTATGCACACCTGAGGCAGTAACACCTGCTACTACCTTACCACAACTTAGGAAATGCTGATATGTCTTAACCCGCCCCAAACCTTTGCTCCTTTAGCCGCTCTATAATGTTTTTGGTGACCACTTGGAGCTACTACAGACAGCCTCCTTTTGACAGCATTGTTGTTATTCAGAGTGTTTTGCAAAATTGTATCTATGATGAAACTGCTTTTGTATTTCTCAGTGAGAAAAGCTTGATTTCTTGATCTTCTGATCGTGTGGTAATCTTTAGTCTCCTGGAAGTAATAGATGGAAGACTGAAAGTGCTGAAAAAACAAGCTGATCCATTTGAATAGTGACACTTTTATTCATTCAGATTCTTTCTTGTTCATTATCTCATCTTCTACTTGAGTCACATCCATATTTATAACAGGTGACTGAAAGCTGATGTACTTGAACTTGCTTCTGTTGAGTTGATCCAATCTATCCGAGTATTGAGGTGTTGAAAGTGCAGAAATCTGTTTCAAAGGAAAGGCGATTTGATGTTGTTGTAGCCTTTTGTAGCCTGGTTTCACATGGCTGATTTCCCATGGTTGGTGACCTAGAAATAGGGCGGAATCTGAAATATTGCCCCCAAGCACCAGACATGGACAACAAATAAGTGAAAGCTGACATGTTATATCCTCAGTCTATTAAAAAGACTCAAATTTCATGTAATATAAAGTGTTTCTCAGCTGATGTTTAGCCAGCGGTCTGTTAATTAAAATTCTAAAACATGCCTCGATAGCAAATACAGTAGCCATCAAGGTTAACAGGACAAATATGCTTTAAAAGACAAAGTTCAGTAGATATCAAGTCCAAGCCAGAGTTTCATGAGTTTAAAATGGAAAGATTTGACTGACACTTTCAATGTGAAATTAATTGGTTATAATCAGACAGCCACACAACACACTTCAAATACAAAATATATTTCCATAGTCGGTCTCATCGGTGTGGTAAAGATAATGGAAAGTCTTATAGGGACATTTAGTTTCCTGGAAATATACAAATATATGTTTGTTTGTTTTTTTTTTACATTATAGGCTTTGATTTTATTATAATTTCAGCCAAGCAGTCAGTGAAGTCAGGTAGGCAGTGGATAAAATTTCTGTTTTCAGGGATATTTGGACAATGTTTGAAGCCCAGTTACCCGAATACTAAATCCCTGATCTCGCTGTGTGGATTAACAGTTGGTAGCTTTTAGAAGCAGGTGCAGTTTAAGGCAAAACATTCCCTCAAACCAGCCAAGTATGGCATAAAGATCTGGTGGAAATATGATGCCAAAACTCATTTTGCAAAACTGTGCTGAAAACCACTGATACTCACATTATTAGAAATGTTTACATCTATCATAGATGGAGGAAATGTAGGCAGGGTTAGCTCACTGATTTTATTTTGTATTGTAACACTGGTTAGACATTCTGGAGCAGTTAGCCAAGCCAGGCAGGGTTATTCTGACTATGCCACCAACTGCACAGTCGTCCTGTTGAAAGTGTGACTATATTACAACACTTTAAGGTAATTTGTCAAAGGTGTGCATGTGCCGAGAATAGTGAACCTTGGGATGAGGCAGCCACACACAAAGGCTTTGCATGACCAGTTCAGCAAATATCACACATGGGTGCTCATGCACACACATGCAGTGGTGCGCAGGCAGAAATATGGAGGGCGCAGGCAGTCAAATGAGTAAATATCACAAACACGAGGACACGCACCTCTGCACAGCCACGTGCGCTACATGAGCAAATATCAGCTGTGAAAAAAATGTGATAGGCAGGAGGAAAAATCCATTTGTGGGTAGACAGGGGAAAGACATCCCGTTCAGAAGTTATGAATAATGTAACACAGTAATCACAGCCACTGGTAGAACCTTCTCACTGCACATATTCTTACTTGAATTTTCCTTCTGTGACTTCTCAGGATGTGTTTCATGACAAAGGCCTACTCGAGAATAACGCTGTAACTGCTCGCAGCTCTAAGGATACATCGGTTTAATTGGGGTGTTGATTTTTTTATTGGGCACAATTATAGTGGAGCCAAGCACCCGCCCTCATGAACCTTCAGCAGTACTGAGGCATTCATCTGCACTGTAAAAAAAATTGTAATATAAAAGTGTTTTACTGTGCATTTTACAGTTTTGTACTGTTCTTCTAGAATATCATTAAATTCACATAAATAGACTGTGATTTACATTTCAAATGTACATTAACGTAAAATCACTGTAAGTGTAATAAAACGTAATTTTCTTGTTTTTTAAATGTATCTGTCTGTACATATGCATATTTAGATTGTTAAAATACATTCACAAATGTATCATAATTTCACAAATATTTGTCCGTTATTTGAAAGATTGAACTGTTAAATTCAAATGTAATGCTATGGAAAAATATATAAAATGATTCTTATAAACTTTTTTTACATCAAATAATAATTATTATTATTGTTATTTAGGGCGATCGTGGCTCAAGAGTTGGCAGTTCGCCTTGTAATCAGAAGGTTGCCGGTTCGAGTCCCGGCTCGGACACTCTCGGTCGTTGTGTCCTTGGGCAAGACACTTCACCTACCGCCTACTGGTGATGGCCAGAGGGGAATTATAAAGTGGAATTGTAAAGCGCTTTGAGGGTCTCATAAAGCGCTATATGAATGCAATCCATTATTATTTAAACCAACTGTTAACTGTATATTTCTGTACATTTAAGTATTATTATTCATATTGCCGCATTCATTGACCTTGTTTATAGGTAATTTCATTGTTTAATCACATTAAAATGTTCCTAATTTAATGTTTAAAAGCACTTGTAAAAGGCAAAATCCCATGTAAAATTAGGGCAACAAACTGTATTGTCATTACTGAAAATAACCGTATTTTCATGAGAAAGTTATTTTCTGTTATTTTATGGTATTATTTTGGCGCCCCAGCTGCCAGAATATTACTGTTTTTTTAGGATTTTTTTTTTTTACGGTGTGCCTTACTAGATACTTACTTATTGCCAGACTATTGAGGCACATCCCCTGCTTAGGTTTCATGTTACCTTCAGCTGAACTTTAGAACGCAATCTTTCATTGACAGACAACTGGCCCTTGTCAGCACTTTTTACACTAAGTTCTTTAAAAATCTATATGGCTTTGATGGCACTATAAGGAAGACTTTAATCCATAATTCCATAATTTAAAGCTAATTTACAATTGCTACCAGCAGAATGTGGTAGTAAACCACTTATTCTGATCGTTTTCAGGGGGAGGGCATTCTCAGACGCACTTAGATGCACAGAGTTACACTTAGAATATTAAGTGTTACTATGATTTGGGAAAAATCCTTCAATTCCACTTTTAACCCAGTGGCCAACTCATTAGGACACTAGTCAAAGTAAACTTTATTTTCATCTGTATCCAGTGCAGCATACAGAGAGACGAGATGACAAGGCTCCGGTTACATCAGTGCAACAAAAGCTAATAAAAAAATATAAAAAGAAGAAGAAAATAAATATACGCTTAAGTCTTAGAGGATCAAGAGAAGTTACAATTAGAATTCACAATTTACAGTTTGGGGTGGTTTAAAGTGTAGCAGCTTGTAAACCTGGAGTAAAAAATTATCCATAGATTTTTTTAGTTTGACAGTTAATAACAAGATAAAATGGTGAAGTTTCTCACAATGAAGAGACCTTTAAAAATCCAACCTATCATGTTCAAGTTAATAAAATAAATCCGGCTTTACAGGCTCCAGGGTATAAATTACTACAGAGTGGTTGTGAGTCTGAAGGGAAAGTGGGTTTGTTTATAGCTCAGAAGACCAGTTGTCCAGTCCCTGCTTCCACCAGTCTGTATGTTACAGAGTGCAGATGTATTCATCTGCCTGCATTCTGGATGTTTAGGCTGCTAGTCTATTCTTTGTATAACTTTTGTCCATGAAAATTCAATTATGTTGTTATCATTCAAGCCCAATGATTTTCTCCGAGCCAATGAAATTCTGTTCCTTGTGTCATTCTGCCTTTCAGATTCTGACTCGCTTCTTCCCGGCTCCACCTCATCCTGATCAGCACAAGTGTCAAGACTCTCCTACTTCCATTGTTTGACTCTATTCTGCTTTGAAGCTTCTTCTGATTCTAATCGCCAATTTATTACTTAAACGCTATAATTCAGTAAATGAATTAAGTTATTTTAAATGATCTCACCTCTGAGCCAAGCCTCTGCTATAATGTAAGCTAATTACTGTGCAGCTAACCTTAGGCTGAGGGTAAGTGAAACCTCCTTAAAGACACCATTGCTCCTTTCCTTCTTCATGTGGCCACTGGAGGTCACTTACCTTTAAAACTACCTTTAGACTGCTGTGTCATGTGTGTCTTAGAGGGTGTTTTAATGTTCATACATGAACTTTTAACTAATTTGTGACAATTTGTTTGGGAGATTTTCCACAGTTGTCCATTCTCACGTGTGGCCCACAGCAGGAGACGCTCTGCAGAAGTGTTCATTCTACTGGAAACATGTAAGGTCTAGGTGATGGAGTTTCCTGTATAGACTGTACAGGAGGCATGCACTGGACTGTTGTTTAGTATGTTCTGTTCAAACAGAGAGCTGACAGGTGAAACACAGACTAACGCCCGACATGACTGTGTCTCACATTTGTGTCCTCAGATGAACCTCCGTCTCCTGATATCCACACAAGTTCATGTGTGACAGTGGTTTCAGACACAGAGAGACCCCTAGAGTTGCAATAAGTCTGTAAATGTGCTTAAGTACATTGTTAGCTCACTGCTGCCTTGTGGTCTGTTGAACTGGCAAACACAGCAGAGTGAAGAATAACAACATAAGACAGAGTCATCTGCTTTCTAATGACTGCAACTAGTTGTTATTAGTCTGTTTACTATATACTGTATGGAAACTGGATACATAGGGTGGGCCATAGAGAACTGCAATCATACAAAAAGTAAACAAACATTTGCCATCTTCATGCTTTTATGACAAGCAGGGAGGTTTTACAAGCTGTTCCAAGCCGTGTTGCAGATGTGCAGAATCCAAACAACCAGTCAAAACCTGGAGAGGCTCACACGCTGTACAGTACACTCCAGAAGGAGACCGTCCTCCTCACTCGAGTGTGTCACCTAATTGAACTTTAGCTGCATGAGAGGCATGAAGCTGTATCTCATTAAGGCAGCGAGCATGAAGGATAGATCTCCCTCATATCTGTGTTTTAATTGCCAGCTCTCCTTTATAATCAGATTAACTGGGAGAGCAGTGAAGAGGCAGATAAGACAAAGGGGTAATTGAATTAGAGGCAAGGCAAGAGGGAGCAGGAGGGAAGAGACCAAACAGAAGAGGATGTTTAAAAGAATGAGACAATAGTACACTGACTAGTTGTTAGTAAGAAATGAGGAGTGCAGGAAATGAAAAAGAAACCCAAAAACTAGGGACAGATGCTCTCTGTCTCTCTGCCTCAGTGTATTGGTCGGCTCAAAGTCTTGCAAGGTTCATGCGTAAGCGTTGGCTGGGGTTTGGGCATCATTATACAGTTATTACAGGGTTATCGTTATAGCAACAGCTCTGTCCGCCTCTTGATAAGATAGTGGTTATCAAACCCACTCATCATCTGATGAAAGAATCGAGATGGCTGCAATGATCTGATCAGCAGGCAAAGTAAACACAGCTCTGTTTTATTTGTATGGATGCAGGCTGAGTGATCATGCAAGCCCGCAATGAAAAGTCCTGTTGAAAAATCAAGTGCAGTGCATGTAGTATTAATGTGGCTACACTGGGAACTGCTACACACAACATACAGCACAGAATCATTTCACGAGTTATGTCTCAACCCATTAACAGCAGGTTTTATCCTGAAATCAAGGAAGCAAACAATTTCCCAAGTTTGTCACGTTGTCTAAATAGCCTTGCAGGAGGTTGTTATTACTCTGTCATAATATGATTGTGTCTAATGCAAGTGTCTTGCTCTAAATGTAATTTGGGGTTCAGTTCAATTGGCAGGAGGATGCAGATCTGTAGCTGGTTGATAAATGTGTCTGACACGTGTGCCAACCTGTCAAGAGCTGTCTGCTAAGCTTTGCCTCTGCTAACTCGAGTCACTGAGCTGGACCACGTCTGGGCTTGCCTTCTGGAGCATTTTTAGTAAAATATTATAGTAGTGCTAACCTCGAGGCTTTAAAATGAAAAATTCAAATCCAGTGGGTGAAGATGTTTTGAGACGGAAGAATTACCTGTAATCCAAAATTACACTATAACCAGAGTCCCAGCTCTGACTGGGTGGCTGGGTGGGAGGGACTGGTTACATAAGGCAGACTAAATTTAGATACATAAATATAATGGTTTTTACAATACATACAGCAGGAGATTTTGTTTAGGCTACTGAATCCCCACAGTAGTGCAGTACCTACAGTACGATCAAACAGATACTATGTGTATATACTATGTATATATATATACACACACATATATATATATATATACATATATATATATATATATATATATATATATATATATATATATATATATATATATACATACATATATATATATATATATATATATATATATATATATATATATATATATATATATATATATATATATATATATATATATATATTCACACTAACATCTTGAAGGAATTTGTTGCTCAATTGAATTGTCAAATTTAGATTGTATGAAAGCCTTGTATATGCCATATAGATGTTGGCACTCACACTGCCCTGGGTGATTTTATGAAAGGTTTCATTGGTCCACTTGTCCAGGAACCAATAGGCATTATCCAGTATCTTTATAGTATCATATAGGATACAACAGTTCTGTTGCCTGGAATATTTTGCACCATGCCAAGTGTCTTCTTGAACATAACTCAACAATGGCAATCAGCAAAGGCACTTGGATGAATTTGATTGCAGCACCATCAAGGGCTTACAAGGAGCTGCCACTTTGACCTGAAATACTCTATTCATTTGGCAGTATGTGCTTAAATTTTGAGTGATGGTTTTTATTTAATTTGTGCTTGAATTTTACTGACCTCTTCTCTTCCAGCAACCTCGAGAGCACATTGCTCTAAGCAGCCTGGGTCTGTGATCAGCCAGAAACAGGAACTGAGTCGATGTCATTATCGGCTGACTTCTGCTTTTGCACTTTTAGGAATTTAACAGTTTGGCCAGGACGATTTCTAAAGCATCAAACTTCATTGCCTAGTTACAACATTAGTGAGATAAGACATTTAAAAAATGTTCAAATTTGACATTTACATTACTTTGGTGAAATACTGTGTATACAATATTTGCATTAAATGCATTAGATTTTAGTGTCAAAGTAAACTTTATTATCATCTTTGCTGTATACGGTACAGTATATAGAGAGACGAGACGACGAGGCTCCAGTTACATTCAGTGCAAAAAACAACAATAAACATAAGAAAAATAAGAAATAAATAGCATGATAATAAAGTTCCTTTATTTATTTCCCCTCTTATTTTATTTATTTATTTATTGTGTGTACAACCAAGAGCAACACTACAAATGGCTTTGAGGAGACAGTGTCTTCAGCTTCATCTGCAATAAGAACTACAAAGTCACATGAAAGACATTAAATTCTTGGAGCGAGATCAGCTGTGAGATGCAGCTGGAGGCGGCCATTACAGCCGGCTTTTTGCACTCCCCTCCAGTGTGGTGTTACTGATGTATACTGAAGTCTCTCTGGACAGAAGACATAGTGTGAGAAGCGACGCAGCGCCATCAGCTCCAGAACACCACGCGTGTCTGCACAGGAACACATTTAGGAACATGTAAGTCACGTGCTTGTTGAAAGTGCTCAGATGCCATTACACAGTTGCTGCAGGTATGCTAACAAAGCGCACAAAAACAGAGTTGGAGTGTAAAAATACAAATAACACAAAGGCCATTGAGTCAGCTAGCAGTTAGCGTGAGCTAAACTAGGGTTAACATTGCACTCAACTACCAGTGAATCATAGGAAAAGGCAAATCTCCAGTGAGCATTTAGCAGTGACCACAGCTTTAGATGAATGCTGATCTGCTATATTTCAAAGGGTAATTGAAGAAGAAAGAAAGGGAAAAAAGAAATGTAGTCTTATAATTTTGTGCAGAATTTATGATTTCAAAGCATCTGTGAACAAAATTTTCAGTAGAGTGGAACTGGTGAAGATGATGTGATTAATTTTTGAGTAGCAACATGCTTCAAGACCTGGTGGCAAGGAAATTGCTGAGTGCATTAATTATTACTCACTCAGTATAAAACAGCTGTCTAACCACAGCCTAGATGTATCAATTTTCTTTTCAAAGTCAAGAGCCAAGCAAATACTGCAGTCAGCTGGAAAGCCCAAGCAGACAGCTTGTCATCTCTTTATTGGAGTTGAGGTAGATGTAAACACACACTTAAAAAAAATCAAAAGATTAAAAAAAGACGTCCTTGTTGATAGCCTGTTGCATTGAGGTTTGTCCGTGTGTTGAGTGCATCATTAATGTTATCTGGGACTTCAGCTTCTACTAATTTTCATGTGATGCTGCTGCAGTAGTAATGATATTTAAAGGCAAAAATAAAAAGGCACAGTATTTAACAGCAAGTTTGAAAATCCCCAATGGGAATATTGTTAGCAGCAAAACAGCCAACAGCACGACTGACTAGCAGACATGAACACTGAGAGTTTGTTTTTGCCAATTCGTCCTATAAAATATGGTATTTTGGTCAAACTGTAATTTAGACATCTGTTCAGTATCAAACATATAGTCACTTTAGTGCTCATATTGAGTATATATGTTTTACTAATGATGTAACTCCAGGAAATACCATCTCAAATACAATCTGTCCTTCCCTTCAACAGTTATGGGGAATAAATCCTTCAGGATGTAAAGAATGATACAACTTTTGTTTGTGCCTTTGTTACCTTAACGTGAAGACTGTAAATAGGGAAACTCTACAAACTCTACTTATGTGCTCATCGAAAAAGGTTAGACGGTGTTTCTGGGAAATGAAAAATCACTTGGTGATGGTTCAATACCAAAATTCGCAGTATGACAGCACAAATGCGTTCTGTTTGCACTGATTCTCACTATCTTTGGATGTGTCCTTGTTAGGTTTGGGTTTGTGAGCATGTAGTCTAAGGTTCATATCGTTAACAGGTTATTGTGTGACAGTGCATCTCAGGGCACATTGGGAGTATGGACTTATCATAAGCTTGAGAAGAAAGCCATTTGTTACACTACCCGACATTTGTGCAGTGTTCCCTCTGAGACGCTAGCCTTTCAAAAGTCACATTGTTCACCTGTGAGTATCTGGACTGAGCAGCACTTTCACTTCTTTATCTGTTTCATGTTGCACCTTTAACTTTGACATTTCCTTTTCTTATAAACAACACTTCCTTCAACTTTACATAAAAAGAATCCGTGCAGAATAAAGTTGACAGTGACAAAATAGAAGAAAGCAGCAGGAAAAGGAAGTAGGGATGGCATGACAAAGGTCAAGACTCAGCCAAGTGTACTTAACCTATGGCACAGTCCCTCACCCGCTGAGCCACTGGGGAGACCCCATCATTGTCACGGGCTGCTTGAAAGAGAACAGTCAGCAGGGCACAGTGACTGCCCCTGGGCAAGCCCCGGCATAAAAAAAATCAAACGCACCCCAGCAGTGTGAGTAATCTCACGGCTAATGTCTAATATCTAATGGCCTTAATCAAAAGCCCCTGCTACGATCCTCTCAGCACTGTGTTGATAAATCACAGTGCTAATGAAAAATGGTCCGTATAACAGCACAGCGCTGGTAGGCCGCGGCACAGCCCCATTTGTTAAAGCAGCTTCCTGCGGTTCTGGTGTCAGTTTAGCTTCCTGTCCGCCTCCCTCTCTACTGTTCCCCTCATTTGTATTAGCATCTCTCCCTCATTTGATTTAACCTCTCATTCTCATCTGTTCTCACTCGTCAACATTTTGTTCTAGCTTCCCATTTATTCCTCCGCTTCCTGCGGGTCTCTCCGTCCTCCGTGTGCGTGTTCCCCCATCACGTCCTTCCTCTTTCTCTTGCACTTTCTCTCCACTCACCTGCCTTTCCCTCGCTTTAGTTTGCTGGCTAGCAGCGTCCAGTTCTTTAATCTCTTCTCCGCTACCCCCCCCCCCCCCCCCCCCCCTCATTAGTTCCCTAACGCTGTTCTGTTGTTCCGTCGTCTCCCTCCCTCTCTCTTTACCTCTCTGTCTAATTTGTTAACCAGAGGTGTCGTGTTGTGATCTGTTCTGTGGTCTTGGTGGGTAAAGCTGCATGGTGAACAGAGCTGCTGTGAGGAGGTAATTAACCGCTCCTCATTTAGACAACAGGCTCAATCAGTGAGACAGAATGACTACATGTGGGCTGGAATGCCAATTGCAGAGTCCTCAGGCACACACACACACACACACACACACACACACACACACACCACCTCCTCAAACGACCTTCAGAGGAAGAAGAAGAAGAAACCACCAGATAATGAAGAGTCTACATTCATGCTGAGGATGTATAGATTTTTCAGAATATGAGATGAGAACATTTGCTGATGCCTTTAAAAGAAAAGAAGAAGAAGAAAATTCTACTTTGCATTTAAGCACATTGGCGGCTCCACATGGCAGCAGCTGGTAACTGTTGGTGAAGCGTATTTGAACTACATTTCCCAGGGCTCCTGCGAGGCAACATCAGTAAATGACACTCGTGTTTACACGTCCTGGCAGTCCGCTACGCTTTTGGCTGAAGGCAAACATGAGGGTGGGAGGGGAGAAAAGGGAAGGAGGTTTTGGGGGAGGATATAGGTTTTTCTCTGAGAGCCAAAAAAATAATAAAAATATGGGTTTGCTTTGGAAAGCAGTGGGAGCGTCGAGTGGTCCATTCCTGGATGTTTTCTTTTCTTTGGCTTTTTGCCCACCGTAAACAGCAATGAAGGCAGACTCCAGAGACCTGGGAGGAAGAGAGAAAGGGGAATAACGTGGAAATTGCTGTGGCCTCATTATTAAGAGAACACGCTGCATAACATTCAGCTTATTAGGTTTTCTTTATTATGTTCTCTTTCATGGTTTTATGTGACGTAAAGGGGTTTAATATTTCTGTTCCATAATTGGTGTTTTGCACTGCAACACGATAAATCAAAAATGGAAGCGCTGGTAGTTCGTGTCAGCCTGTGTGCTGCCAGTAACAGTACCTGCACGCTCCTCTATACACAAGGAAGGATTTAACCTTCTAAAGCCTGAACAATGGGATGTGTATCGAACCTTCTGACAATAATAAAAATAAGAAATTAAATATCAGTTTGCATATATGAGTTTTGATTTGTATCATTTTTGCTAAATCCTCCATTTTTGTGCAATTTATTGCTGGAAATTGTGCAATTTTTTTAGGATGAAAAATCAAATTGATGATGTAGAGGTTTCAAAAACTCACAGAAACACATGTACTGTGTTAAGTATGATACCGTGAGTGTTACAGGTTTAAAATATATATTTTTAATTTATTACCTGAGAAAATATGATTAAGCATCGTAGTATTGTAATGCTACAAACTTCCGTTGATGACGGTAATGTAAAGCATGTAAAGCATCTAAAAAACAGCACGAGCACGATGTCTTGCAGTTGGTGGGTAGAAAAAAAGTTGGTTTTTTTTATTATATTTGATTTTGGGGGTTTCAAAGCTAATCCTGATTTCTCATGTAGTACAAAAACCAGTTTCCTAGAAAAAACTGTCACTGCAAGTGCTTCCACTCACATTCGGTGTTTTCAGAACAAGTGCTTTCATTTCTGGTTGGAGCAGCAGTATTTCACAAAAGAAGCAGAAATGAAAACCAGTGCCTTCCTATACTGCTGGATATTAAATGACATGAGCAACAGTCTCAAACTCCTGTGAGGAGACGTCTTCCTGGTTTGTATCAGCTCCACATAAACACTGTTCAAGATGAGATCGGCACTGCTATGTTCAAAGAAAGTTGGCAGTGTTGGGATTTGAACCCAGACCTTCTCAGAGGTGTAAGCCTTTGTCCACTCAGCCCATTTGAATGAACCTGTGGTACTAAGAACTAAATTTACACGTTGTCACATTGCAGTTGTTGATTAATGGGCGTCTTGCATTGGAGCAGTTCTTAGAGATCAGTGAGTTCTGAGCTTTTGCTCTGCAGTCAGCTGACTTCAGTTCCTGTGGAGGAAGAGGAAAAACAGCAGAGGCCTGTATTGATAGAGAAAACCCTGGACAGGGGTCACCAGTTGTTATTTCCTCTGACAAACAACTGCAGAACATTTTAAACTCAGTGTTCAAGTCATCTTTATTAAATCTTGTTGATGTATCTACATTAGTGACTTTTCCACATGTTTGAAGTACCCAGAGTCGGTGATAGCTGGAGCCATAGCAGAGGATGGTTTCAGTCTTCTGCTCCTCTTGAATTATTTACTCAGTGTCTTCGTCCTGTCTTCCTCCCCTCACCCCCAACCAGTTGCAACAGATGGCCCTGCCCCTCCCTGAGCCTGGTTCTGTTGGAGGTTTCTTCCTGTTAAAAGGGAGTTTGTCCTTTCCACTGTCTCCCAGTGCTTGCTAATAAGGGGTCATGTGATTGTTGGGGTTTTCCCTGCGATATTTCAGGGTCTTTACCGTACAATATAAAGTGCCTTGAGGCCACTGTTGGGATTCGGTGCTATATAAATGCAACTGAACTGAATTGAACTGATGTCAGAGATGTTCTGTATGCAAACTGCACACGGTCAAGACATGTTTCAAAACATGAACTTTGGATGACGGTCGTTGAGGTGATTTTTCCCAGTTTTCAGTAAGAGTGAGATAAATCATATAAACTGTAGCTACTAGCTCAATAGTTTGGGACAGTTTGCATTAATCAACACATTCAGCTCTCTGTTCCATACAATTAAATCCGTGTACATGATTTAATTATAGGACTGGGCAGTGAAGGAAGAGAATCACACCATGCTGTTCACAACAACAAAGGCTCTGCTATCAACGATACGTGATTTAAAAATGCGTTTTTAGGT
Organism: Pelmatolapia mariae; assembly: GCF_036321145.2. NCBI lineage: Eukaryota > Metazoa > Chordata > Actinopteri > Cichliformes > Cichlidae > Pelmatolapia > Pelmatolapia mariae. Next base: position 37,161,914 of record NC_086228.1, on the reverse strand, counting down.
TATCAAGAGCTTCCTTGTGACGAGGTTGTAGTTACTGAGGACTTAGGTTTTTCAAAATCAGTAAAAGCTGAATATGAAACAGCAGAATGTACTTCCACTTTTTAGACTGTGTCTCCTAAATGGGTGGGAGGCTGTAATGCAGGGCCTGGCAGGAAAGCTGCCTGGGCTCCAACCAAAGACACTGATTTCCATCTGTAGCTACTGGCACATTTATTATCTCCTTTTGTTTCAGTTTAGTCCTAACAGTGCTGCCCTATGTTTTGTGTGTTTGTGCGTGCATGGGATTCTGTTTGACCTTGTCAAAGTCCAGTTTAGCTGTGAGTGTACAACATGGGCCTTTTTAAAAGTCTGTTTTGGGTTTCCACTCACATTCATAGACTCCTAAAGAAATGAATACTACATATTATGAATTTTGATTTGTTTTCATGGTCATAAAAACTGAGACTGCCTGGTTTAGGCTGCCTAGTCAGGCATTTTTCTCTGGTAGGACATTGGTCATTTATCCTACCAGCACGCAGCTTGCAGAAAATTGGTCTTAAGTTTGGAGTTTCACTTTAGAGAATGATTTTCATTTAGAGTTGCTGGAGGAGGAATAATAACTTTGCCACTTCCTCTAAAGCTCGGGTCGCATTGCTCGGCTAAATTTCAGATGGGCTGCAAGAAGTTGCAAAGGGCGCTCCATGAAGGCAATTAATCATTGTCAGAGATCTTTGATTTAAAATGCTGACATTGCATATTTCCTTGAATATAAAACAGTGGCTTTTCACACAATTAATATTGGTTGCAAAAGTGTGTGGTCTTAATGCATTTTCACAGGGCATTTCACCCACAAGAAGTTTGAAAAGTGGAGCAAACACTCAAAGCATTTATTTATTTCTAAGCTGACCCCAGAACAGCGTGTCTGCGTGAAACTTTACAGAAAAGAATGATTAATTACTGATTTGTTTTATTCCAGCTTCAAACTGCAGTTTACATCTTCAGTCGTTTAAAAGCTTAGTTGAACCAAACAGCAGATTTTACCAAGTGTTTCTAGTCAGGGCTTAGCATGAAGCCTGCTCAGTACATCTTACTCACATGAAATGGTTGCTAATCTGTTTTCTTATTTCCGTTAGGCATGTACTGTATATCCATAATTGGATTTGGATGGATTGTGTTCAGTTGTCAGTTGCTGTTAGAGGCTTTGAGATAACGAGTAAGTGGGCGATGTGTTTTATTTTATTTTGTCAAGCGTATTCACTTCTTCTGCTCCCAGTATACGCCACCTTAAAAACAAGATCAAGAGTGGATGCTCAAAATTCCCTTCACTCCATTTCATGTGACCAGGATAATACAGTCCCCATCAAAAGTTTAAGACCACTTGAAAAAAAAAATCCTATTTTGCATGGTTGGATCTTAACAAAGTTCCAAGTAGAGCTTCAACATGCAACAAGGAGAAATGGGAGCGAGACAAAACATTTTATTGAAAACGATGCTTAAACTGAAACAGGCTGTTGTACAGCTGATCAAAGGTTTAGGACCACATGCCTTTAAAAGGCCAAATCTGTGCAAAAATTCACTGTCATTGTCTGTCAGGTAGTCACACTGTCATGATGTTCTGATGGCAAAGGCAAAACAAACGCTCCCTTTTTGAACGTGGTCGGGTTGTTGAACCTGCATAGGCGGGGTCTCTCACAGCACCATCACTGCTGAGGTGGGACGCAGTGAGACAGTGCTGGTGAAATTTTTTGTTCCATAACCCTCAGGATCATTTAAGAAATTCCAAATGACTGAGCTGGAGGATCCCATTGGCTGTCCATATTTTAAGTGGTCTTAAACTTTTGATCGGGACTGTAAATAGATGTCAGAAGCTTATCTGCATATGGATATTTTGTGATATCTTATTCATTTCCCAGTTTTTCTTCCTTCAGTTTCATATGCATTTGTTAAGGGGAGGCGGCTTATCCAATTTTGCCCAAAATGCTCTTGATATTTTGCCCCTTTTGGCGATGCTGTTGATGATTTTCCTCATGTCTTAACAATATTCATGTTTAGCACATGTCATATTTCTAAGTCTGTTTCTTCTTCTTGCCAGTAGTACAGTAGATGGCGATTACAGTAAATCATCGACTGCACCATCATCTACCTACTTGTTGATCCTGAGATTAATCATCGATAGCTCAGCAAAAATCTACATGAAATCAAAAAGCCAACAGTTTACAAAACTTTAAATGATTCCACCTCAAAGTGCTTCATCATTTCAGAACTTTTTGCCCTTGGTGACTTTGTGTTAACTTTGTAGGTTTGTTCTTAATACAGTGACTTATAATCTGGCAAATCTCTGAGAGACACTAATCTTTGTCTGCAGCTGCTGACTGACTGACTCTCACTATAATCTTTCAGGGCCTGACAGCAGCACCACAACATGCTTTTGCTGGAATCCCAGCAGAGTTTGTTCGAATTTGAAAACAATCACCAGTCAAGCACCAAACAAGACAGCCTCACTGACATGGCTGCCACAGAAAATTGCACTGACCAGTCTCCAAATCAATGGCTCAGGCTCACAAAAAGGCATTTATTACCATCTGTGGACATTGGCACTGATTGCCTTCCTCTCTTCTCTGGCCTGATCAGAATGATTCCTCTGTATGACTTTGTTGTCTTGCCCAATTGGGAGTTCTATCCCTCTTCTCTCCCCCTCTCAGTCTCTCTCTGTTGCCCTGTCCAATCATTTTTTTCTCTGCAGACAACTGTGCTTTACCAAGTGCCAGCACCAAAATAACTCTAAGCCAGATTTCCATTGCACGATTAACCTCAAATAAGCATCAGTATAGTATAATTATGGAAACATTCAAAAGCTTAAATTAAACATTGGACGCACAAATAACATTTCCACAAAACCTGTCATGTAACATGATGTTTTACATGCCAGAAAATCATTTCTGTGTTTGTGTTTTTTAAGTCTGATTGCATTGCTCACATCCACATATCTTCATAGTAAGAACTGCTAGTGGCTGTAATACCTACAGAATTAGTCTCTACCACAGAGTTGTGTTTATCTGTTTCATTTTAGCCTGATGTATTTTCTAGTTTCAGCGATGAATCAACACAAAATATGTCTTAAATGTAATAAATTTCAAATGTGAGTGTTGCTTGTGATTTTTTAAGGACACATACATTCAAAGCATCACTACTGTGAAACACTTCACTCTGCAGTAGTTTTGTTTGCATAGTGTGAGAATGCCAAATTCTGACATTTCCAAAATGTCCCGACCAGAGGCATCCTGGTACTGGGAACACTTGAGTGGAACTGGTTAAAGTTGTCCTCAACCAGGATGGCAATGTCAATCATACCGACTGAAAAAAACAGTCATGAAACTCAGATCAGATATTTGTTTGTTAGTTAGCATGCTAACCCGATACCATGGCATGCTAATATAATAAACCTTCTATCTGTGTATGTGATGTTGCTGGTGGGTCAACGTGTTCCAAAACCGATGGACTTCTCCATCAGCGTCAGCTTTATTTTATATTTTGTAGCAAATTTTAACATTTTATCAACGTTTATCAAAATAGTGAGTGCAATGACCTTTTTCCTCGTGAACACTCATCAACATGATTAGGTTTTCATAAAATGCCGAACAGTTAGATATGTAATAGTTTGTGGTAATTAGCTCATTTTAACATTCTAACACATCCTGCACATTGCCACATACCTGTGTTTCTATTTAAATTTAGTACAAATTTCAACAGATCCAAGAAAGTGAATTTAAAAAAAAATATGTAGTGCTAATTTTAGAGTTAGGTGTCACTTAGCTGTTGGAAAGTTACAGGTGCAATAAGATGAGACGAGTAATTATTTAAATCTCAAACCATTAAAACTATATTCTGAACAGTTATGCTTACTAATAATAATGTAGCTGTAGTACATGATGTAAGTAATAATGTAGTACATGTAACTGCCATATGTTCTGAATGTCAATAAAGTGGCTATTCTATTTTATTCTATTGTATGTAGACAACATTGTGTCCATGTTTTTCAAACTTACCTCTTGATTTAATCTCTTTTTTCTGCATCCATTTTAGTTTGTGACATTTTGCAATGTGTTCTGTCTATAGGTCCATAGTCTGTAGTTTTTCATGTAATGTTATAAGCACACTGCTTGAGAATTGTCCAATATGTTGGATACAATGGAATCAGCCAATGTGGTATAAGCTGTACAGTACAGCAACTCAACAGCAGCGAATCATTGAACTCATTCTGAGAACTGCCTGAAGAAATGCCGACTGGATATGCAAATGCTAAGAAGGCCAGGTTCAAGTTCATGTGCAAAGCTGTGAGCTGAGCAGATGTAAACGCTGGTCTATGCATGAAGAGCAGGAATCATGTGTTACCTTACTGTACAGTATTAAGGTCATAAATCATGACTTATTCTGTTCAAATGTGTCATTAAAATATATTCTTTGGCTTCATAAAGTATTGATCACTTTTAGTGACACGACTGAACTGAGACATCAAGCCAACGTCACATTTCTAAGTTGGAAAACTCACAGTGTAAAATAGTACATCAATCCAATCACATCCTTTCCTCTCCTTAAATAACTCGACTCTCGAGCCATTTCCTCTGTTTTTCTCTTAACTTTTAAAACCCCTCATTAACTTGAGATGGTGTCCTAAATCCTCCATGATAGAAGGGAATATATTCTCCGCTTTTAACTTATCCTAAGGGATGAGACGAGCCGCTGGACAGTTGGATGGAGGAACTGGGTGAATTAGAGGAGGCTATGAAGTTTTATTTCTCTCACGTGGATGCAATGAGTGAATGGGCTGATGAAGAGATGGATGGCAAAAGATAAAAAATGAACTGAGGAGGCAGGAACCTTTAGAAGGACTGAGTGCTTAACACGTGGATGATAGATGGAGAGCAAAGATGAGTAAGATGAAGGTATAAAATTAAATTTCACCTTCGTTTCTTTACTATGCTTTAAGGTTTTGATTTGATAATTAAAGTCTGTAATCAATCTCAGGCACAGTGTGCATCAATACATTGTTCTCCAGTCATAAAGAAAACAAGGCTAACCACAGCATCCATAAATCTTGCTGCTTTATTGTTGAAGCTAGCGTGAGTTATTCCACAGCTTATCATCCATAACTTTATTCCCACCGGACATTAAGTTGTTAATCCGCAACTGCTGTAATTAACACTCTGCGATCTTGAATACTGCTCGGTGTCAGATTTTTAAAACAGAAGCTTTTTATACACTTCTCCTAGTGCTTAAAACGCCTGATGAGTAGAGAGGAGACAGAAGAAAGACAGAACCTTAGGATTCCACAGTGGAGACGGGAACATGGAGAGAATAAAGGAGGTGCAAATGACTGAAGATTTTCATGACCAGCTAAAGAACACGGCTGATAGAGAGCCAAATGCTTACCAAGAGCCACAAATCTAAATTCAGGACTGTAGTCCTCTGTAAATGACACACAGGCTAAAACTCCATTAACAGTAATTAATGTATCTAAATGTGAATGTGCTAGATAGGGTTTGTATAGTCAAATAGTTTCAGGGTAAAGAAAAAAGACTTGTGATTGGCAAATCATTAACAAGTGAGCGTATTTGGATAATGCTCCTTTCTGATTCTAAGAATGACCGTTTGCTTTAGCGTTTATTCAGCGTGACCTAAAACATGTGATTAAGCCCATAAAGTTATCAGGACAGTCTTTAATGAGGTCACGTGTCAGTGCAGCAATGGCCTGTTTTCCTAAATAGGGATCACCTGTGGTTACATGTATCTTCTTGACAAGAGGTGAACATAATCAAAAATCCTCTCTGGAAGTGTCTGAAGATGTATGTACCTGCTCTGATAAAAAAAAACATTATATTTCATAGAGGGCAAATCATTTGTTCCCATGTGTATGAAATACAGGAGAAAATACAGTAAAACAAACGGTCTCTGTCATGATCTGGAGGTATTAGTGGAAAATGCCATCAGGCACCTGAGTTCCTTGGTCTCCACCCCTGGGTGGAGCCATCATCCCTCCTGCAGTCCTGCACACCTGAAGCTGATTCTGGGTAATAGTACTACTCTCTGCTATGAATTAATCAGTTTTCTTAATAAACACTGTAAAATGTACGAGCCGTCTCTGTTGTGGTTCCCTGCATTTGAGTCCAGTTTAGCTATCGGCCTGTGGCCATTGTTTTCCTCCAACAAGGTTTCTGGGTAATGTAGGTAAACTTACATACCATTGCTTTTTATACTAAAAAAACAGGGTTAAAAAGAGTTCAGCACAGTCAGTTAAAAAGTACATCTTAATGCAGACAGTGGCATATCACATTCACTCAGTCACTCACAGAGAGTGTGGGAGGAACAAACAGTCAATATCACATAGTTCTGGATGAGCAGGGATCATATTGAGCAGATCCACGAATCAACATCTAACCTTCACCAGCTCTGCACTCACGAGTACGGCCCGCGTTTTGCTTCAGGCAGTCGGCCGCTCGGAGAGATGCGCTGAGAGAAACGCAAGAACCCGAATAAAAAACATCAAAATGTGAAGCTCTCCCTAAAATCACTCCCTGTGTCAAGGATTAGGACAAGTGTGGAAGAAACTGACCAAGTAGCCAACTTTGCCCTAGATGCAGCGTTAAAGAACATCAATCTGGTTACCTTACCTTACGTTACCTTGTTGTTGTTCCCATTTTTCCTCCGTATTACATTCTTATTGCAGGTGGATTGAATTCTGCTCCACAGAGGCTGCTTTTGTTCGAGAAATCGTTCTATTTTCTTCTGACAGATTTCTCCCTCGGTTTCCCATAGAAACAGTGATAAGCTGTTCAACAGGCTCCAGACTGCAGCTGCACTTCTTATTCTCATTTCTGATCAGTCTGCCAATTATTTTATGTATGTTCTGTATAATTTAAAAGCTACTACTCAAACAGCAGCCAGTTGTGCATTTGCTGCAGTTTGCTGAGGATTTGCTACATTAGGATCTCTGGTATGCACCACATGCATTTGGGTTTTTTGTTTCTTTTACAATAAAAGAACATGCTATATTAAAAATCTTTGTTCAAAATCAAGTTGTAGGTCCAAAGTTTCAAACAATACAATCAGCGAGTAATGACATTAGGAACAGATATCGCTAACATGGTCAGGTCTTAGGCCTGTGATCACAGATGCCCCATCCACCTGTTGTGGAGGAGCAATCACAAACAGTAGGCTTAAAACTGAACTGCAAAAAATATTTCCAAAAGTCCAAGTAGACTCCAGAAATAAATATATAAAGCAGGGAAAAAAAACACTGAAAACAACAAAAACTGTGAATTCAGGCGCCACACAACAAAATGTCCTCAGGTGGTTTCTCACTGCTCGGTCCTTCTCACTTCCTCGTAGATCCAGTTCTGTGCACTCCTTGCACAGCTTGAAGTATTCAGTTTTGATCATTGCTTCCTTTTTTTTAATCCAACAAATAGTTGTCATAATTATATTCATGCTCTGCTAGAGGCTAGCGCAAATGTTCCTCATCTTCCACTCAATTTACACCGCTGTAGTTACACTCCCTCCCTCGAATCCACTCCAGCCCGCACACTTACATGCACATTCACAAATGTCGTCCCAAGAAAGTCATAAACCATGAAATTATTAGATTACAGCAGAAAGAGAGCTGCAGGATGTTATGGTCATCTCGGCCTTAGCCATGCCCCAAACAGAATTTTTATAACTCTATGCTCGACTTGGTTCTGATGAGAACTAGCCTTAGCTCGCGCTGAGTGTTAGCTTGGCTGCACAGCATTACGCCGGCCAAAGCACAAAATGGTACTCAAGTGTTGGTGTCCTGGCAAAAAAAAAACACAAGCAGACACCTGTTCGCCTTCATAAACGCAACTCCCTGTGAAAAGCTTTACCTCTGAGCCCCGATTAGCTCTTCACAGATTTAACATCTAATCTGTCGGCTTCTGTTCCTCCTTCTCCCTCTGGGATCTTCTAACAGGTCATGTACATATTTGTTTCGCACTAATCTAACACAGATTTCATGGCTAATGAACCCCGCTCCTCTCTACTTACTTCCCAATCCCTCTCAGTCTGTTTTAGAGGCCTTGTGGAAGCTCACTGCCTTATTATTGGATCAGAGTGTGTTTATAGCAAGACTGGTATTTTCTAATAATAATCCACTAGACAGCATTATGGTCTTGCAGCGTGGAGGCCAGTGCACGAAACCCCATCTTGTCACCACGCTCATGAGCTTAAATGCTATGCTTTGATTCTCTGAGACAGCAAAAACTTGCCAAGATCACATAACACAGAAAAAGTAATAGGGATCACATTAATGTGGAAAAATATAGTAAGGGGTAACAAAGGACACAGCCTCAAGTGGAGATGAAATAATAAAAAATGGCCCAGTGAGCCAGAAGTTTGCACTTGTCTGAGGTCGATATCCTCCTGGTCAATAAGCAGAAATAAAACATAATGAAAGGATTAAGAAAACTGCGTTTGGGTGATTCAGCTTATGGATTCATGCTTCACTGCGACTGAAGGTCACTGAACAACTATGGTTCTGAAAAATTATTGTTTTAGCAAATTTTATTTAAAGCATCAACAGTAAAAATGTTTTTTTTATTAAAACAAATCTCTGACAGTGTTTTTCTGTTATACACAATGTTTATGGATGAATGTTGATGATGTAGTCCATTGTACTGTTTCAGATATATGGAATTAAGATCATTTTACATTTTTTTACCTGTGACATTTCAGAAACAGGTTCCTGATAATGTTTACAAATCAGCTGAGGCCAAAGTGAACCGCTCATACTGAACGAAGTGTTCGAAAGTCTTTGTTGTTTCTTTTGTTTGTTGATGTCGAATAAGCTGCGTAACACAGAGCTGTCATAACACTGTAGAAGAGTTGTCAAATTATTAACTTTTATTTCAGGATTCAAATAAAGTAAAGGTCATAAATACATGTGATAACTTTCAGAATTTGTTCAGTACAACATCAACACTATTGGGTTTTCTGTCTTGTGGCCATTAATACATGAACTGTTATGATCTGAGTGGTTTTTATGTGCCTCCTTTAACATTGTGTGTGTGTGTGTGTGTATGTGTGTGTGTGTGTGTGTGTGTGTGTGTGTGTGTGTGAGAAGTAATTAACACATCAAAAACCTCAGGCAAGGTTGTATTATTTCATCTTCCATCACAGCATTAGCATGGCTAGAACCAATATTTGTTTCCATTGCTAATTAACAAAACGATTAAACAACAGATACCCCCGAGCCAGATTTTCTAATTTAGTGTTTTGTGTAACTAACAATGAAAAGTATAAAGGTGTTGAATTCAGTGTTGCATATTCAGCACATGTATCTTTAATTTTTGGTTTTGCAGAAATCAAAGAATCCTATTACATTTTTTCTTAGTCATATTAAGAAAATTATTCATGTAGAGGGAGAAGAAAAATGGTGAAGCCGGGCTAAAAGTTTGGAGGTGTCGTGAACACTACTACTATTGAAATGCACAAAAAGGACAAGCGTGAACACAACACTGTTAACAACTTGCAAGCATATGCAGAGAGTGATGTTAAAACTGAACGTATGCTGACCCGGGCCCAGCAGCCAGAGCCTGAACTGTAACACGTAACAAAGGCAGTGATGAGCACCCAGGCTTGTAGCATTGTAGCCGTCTACTTGTACATGTTTCTGCAGCAGAATTTCAGCAACAATCACTTTGAAGTTTCTTTGGGTTATTTTTGTTCTTAAACTTTTCTTTGTATTGTCAACTTTGTGTTCACATTAAAAGAAACCTTGTATGTGTCCTCATTAGGTTTATATTGTAACACATCCTGTAACACAAAACTAATGTAAGAAGAAGTGCAAGGAATCATTTTCTCTGGGGCAAAATTAGGTAAAGTAAAGAATTCAAAAATGAATTCAATAAAAATGAAATAAATAACAAGTGATTGTAGGTGGGCGGGAGGGATGAACCTGGCACCTTCAGTGGCTGACAGTGGGGACTTAGCAGCAGACATCATTTTGGTGGTGTTTTGCTATCTCAGTCTTCAATCATCTTCTAAATCATCAGAGGGGTGCAGCTGCCTGCAGAGGAAAATCTTCTCATGGTTTGGATAAAACTGATCCAGTTTCCTCAAAGTGTTTTAAAGTGCCACTCACTGCTCCCTCTGAGTCGTGATTTGATGCTGAAAAAGCCCTGTGGCCTCAGAGCACCAATTTCACTTCTCACACTTTCATTTAGTTCTTATGTGTAGTTGAACAAGTCTCTGATGAATGCACCAGTAAATTCTCTCTGAATAGCATCTAAATTCTGCCTCACTGAAAGCACAGATACTCAAAATTTGCATTAACTTTATTGTTCACCTAGAAATATTATATGATCTAAAAGATTTCTTTTTGTGACTCCTTTTGATGTGCTCCCAGGGTTTTGGATGCTGTATTTCTAATACATCCTTAAAAACCTAGCACAAGTGGGCAGTCTACATCCATTTATGATAATTGGTAGTGTATAAGTCAGAGAACCCATAGCCTCCTATTGAAGAGAAATGTGCTGGATTTGTTGACTACTGGACTCATTCAGCAGCTACAGAAGCAGCAAATACTGGGCTGTATTTGTTTCAAGGATTAAAGCAGTTTATTTCAAAAGCACAGAAAACAAAGAGAAAAGAAACAGCGTGCAGCATGTTCTTAGAGGACTTCAAGGACTCCCGTCTCACAGTACAGTGAGTATGTAGCAGTTATGATCAACATGATACCTTTCATTTTCTGTCAGCTAAAGAGACAGAAAGGTGATGCATGACAGAGGTAAGAACAATGCAGGGACAAAATGTACCTGAGACAAGTTTGAAATAACAGAACAATAAACATGGTGCTTAATATTCAGGCAGATAAAAGTCAGTACTATCTCACTTGTTTCATAAATAACTGAAGTCTCGTAAGACCTATATTTCATAATATGAATTACTCATGAAAAAAGCAATTCAAGAGTTATTATATTATTACTTCTGTAACTATAAGAATTAAGTATGAAAACAGTAAACACTGCAGAAGTAAACAAGAGGGAGTAAACCTCCTCCAAAGCTGCTCTATTCATTTTGTTTACTTTATCTTTTTAAACGTACTTTAACAAGGTTAGCATGATGATAGAGCGGTTTTATAATAGAGTAGTGGATCAGAGGTATTGATCAGAAAATAAGTGAGCACACACACACACACGCACACACACACACACACATATATATATATATATATATATATATATATATATATATATATATATATATATATGGATGGTTAGGGTAAGCAGCTAGGGAAAGCATTATGTCAATGGGATGTCCCCACAAGGATAGCAAACCAGACGTGTGTGTGTGTGTGTGTGTGTGTGTGTGTGTGTGTGTGTGTGTGTGTGTGTGTGTGTGTGTGTAATCTGCAATTGGCAAGTGTTAAGCTGTAACACTGAGGTCAGAGGTCAAATGTGACACATGGGTGGAAAATATAAATTTGATATTTACAATCATCATATACCAGTATCATTTTCAAAATGTTGCCAATGCTAACAAAAGCAGGAGAATTTTAAGCAAAGTTTTCAAGAAAAAAGAAAGTTCGACCTTAATTCACCCTGAGAGGTCAGAGGTCAAATGTGACATGATAATTAGAGTCTGAGGCATCGTTGCTTTAATGTCTATATGATGTCAAAACAACCAATGACAGTAGTTTTCTTATCACTTTGACCTTCAGATCAATCTGTTGACCTTGTAGTTGAGGTCAGAGGTCAAATGTTACTTTATATTTTAAATCTTACGTGGTACTTTTCATCTGTTTACAATATACACACCACAGTCTACAAGACTCTTTGTCAACTTTCAACAAATAAATCTTGAAGTTCACCTTGAACACCTTGGTGGATGTAAGCAAAATGGATTGTTAACTTGACCCCACTCTGCACCCTTGCAAAGTTTTATTATAATTCATTCAAGCTTTTTTTTTTTTTTTTTTTGTCTGTCCCATTTGGTTCTTTAGCCATCAGAATTGTTGTCTGAAGACCAACAAGGATACCAAATGGATTTATTTTGCCAAATGGATCATCATGGCACGCAGGACAGACAGCGCACAATGTGCTTTGAAGTAGCAGCTAAGAAAGGTGTAGTTTATGTCTACGAACAGTGAACACCCGTGTGCACACCTGTGTGGATCAGCGCGCTTGTATACAAAAGGTTTCCCCGTGTAACGGTCTGCTAGAGGGTGTGGAGGGCCATAGCCCCATCCCCCAGGGCATGAAGCAGGCATGGAGGAGATCCAGGCTCCAGACACCAGAGGCCCCAGAGTGCGAGAGCCCAAGGAGTACCACCGGAGGGGCATCCGTGCCACCCTCCTGGGAAGGGCTGAGGAGATCCCCAGACGAGGGGTCACCCAGTAGCCACTGAGCAGAAGCCAGAGAGGGCTGCACCGGCGTGCCCATCGGCTCTGCCGGCAGCCAGCTGTGCCAGAGTAAACCGAGTCGCAGGCCCCGAGGCCGGAGGCCCGAGGGCCCCCTTTGCCCCGGAAGAGGCCTGACCGAGCGACAGGCACCAGGCCCCGCCAAGTAGCCACCAGGAGTGAGCTGGTGCATACCTGAGCGCCCAGCCCCGGACACCAAGAACCACCAATGCACCAACCCCTGAGTGCATCAGTTACCGGCAGGGAGTGTGGTGAGGGGAGATAGGCCTCCACACTTTGGAGGGCCTGGGTGTTCCCAGGGAGGTGGAGTCTAAGACCTGACCTGACATATAGACACAGACAAACAGGCACACACAGACACAAACATGCTTTCCCACCCTCATGCACACATATACAAACACTCAGCACTCACCCAACGTAGGGATAGACATACATGGACATGTACACACAATCATACTCCCCAAACATACTCTATACCCCGGGTCCAGGTACCCTCACCCCCAGAGGGGGAAACGGCACCCAGACCCAAGAGAAGTGACCCTTTCCCCCGGGGTGGTGGCAAGCAGACCGCCCCAGGCTCCGCAGCAGCAGGGAGGCCAATCGGACAGCCAACACCTCCTCCCAGTCCCCCGCCCCGATGGCTAGTAGAGAACGGGGGTGTGTGAAGACCCCATACCTCCCTCCTCCCGCTCATGTGTAGTGTTGCTGCGTGTTGTTCTAAAGTGCATTTAAAACAAGGGAGGGCATGGTGCTGCTGCCAGCGAGCATTCATTCAAACTTTTTAAGCTTGCCATGCACACAAACACAAACTCTTTGTCAGATATAATTATTCTATGACACATATCACTGATTTCCATAGATTTGTAAAACATAAAACAGAAGTTGTTTAATTAGAAACTACAAGAATAATTCATAAAACACCTTTCAGAGAAAACCTTAGCATCCAGGCAGGGTCAGGGTGAGCAATAAATGGGTACATGCTGTAGTCACATATAGTGTGAAACAGTACTTAGTCTCTTTAGTGACCATCAACAAGGAAACTCTGAATCAGGTCTCTTTATAGAATTTTACCTTCACCAACAGAGACTGACAAAGAAAAATGACTCCAGAGGCGAATAACGTAAAAATAAAAGACTGCACATAAAAATCAGAACAACAGCAGTTGCTGACATCCACACATAGTTGCTGACTCTTGTCTTTGAAGTTCAGCACTCTTGAAGAAGTACTTTAACTAAGTATAATTGAGCTGATAGAAAAAAAAATGTCACTTTGACATTTGAAAGCTATGTTCTGTCATCCAGTTACTGTAATGGAAAGGAAATTTTGCGGAAGCTTGAAGGAGGGAAAGTAGAGAAACCTGACATGGAAAATTATGTTGGCACATGTAAATAAAAAGTGCTCTTCTCCATGACTACGAATTAGTGTCAAGCAAAGATTATGATGCAGAGCAACCCTTCTCCATTTTCTGCTCTTGTTTCTGTCAGTCGTCCAGTCAATCTTACTGTCTGCGCTTAATAAAATAATCCTTCATTCTTTGGTAAACAGTTTGACCTGATGAGAATCCATCATGGTTTTTTTATGTTTAATAAAGATGTTTAGGCTTTGCACTGACCTTCAGAGTGCTATGTATGAACATTTGATCCAGTTAATGCATGATGAATGTTTAACACACATGCTACTTCTGGCAGTGGGTTCATATATCAAAACAAGACACAGACTCTGGAGCCGTACACCTTGTAGTTTCTATATTGCCATCTACCCAAATATTTGCTAATTAGCTCAGAACAAACATTACAACAGAGCAAATCTGAAAGCAAATCAGCCCGAAAGGAAACGCCTGGGTATCGTCAAGGTCAGTGGGGTGCAATGGGACTCATGCTGTTGATGCGCCACTCAGTCTCTGAAGACACTTTTAGTGCTTTTACGTCAGTGTTTCACATCGAGTGTTATTCCATCCAGGAATGGCAGCAGAAAATGCTCAAAAGTTGGGCGAAATAGAAAAAAATAAGTGTACTCATGCTTTGGCATGAAGGCGGAGCATCTGTTGGGATAACAAGCCTTGAGTTGAGTTGAGTTGAGTTGGGTGGCACTGCTATTTAGTTTTATGTATTTATTTATATAACAAATCACAGCAACATTCATCTCACATTATATTTTAAGGTAATGACACCACAATAATACAGAGACAAGCCCATATGCCGCAACTGCTACTGCAGTGGTATCGTTCAGGATGCCGAACACTTGAGCCAACTTTGGCATTAACCACTGCTCGTTCACTCTGAAAGGTGAAGCTGCTGGGGCTTTCTAATAAGATGGGTTTCCAAACTGGGACCAGTGTAGCCAAAAACCACTCGTGCTACTTTCTTAGGCTGTGGCTGCCATGGCCCAATAATCAAAGCTGTTGACAGTGAGACAGATTCTGTATTGTATTGATTCTTTCACCTTTCACAGTAGTTTATCGCTCTGTCATTACTTCCTGTTAATCAGTCAACATTTTGCTTTCAGTTGCCTCATGTTTGGGTCCTCCAGTACTTTCATATACATAACTCTCCAGAAGTATTTTACAAAAGAAACTTGGTGGTTTTGTGGTGTTTTTTCAATTATTTAGACTTTGTGACGATGTTACAGACATGGCCTGGTATCGAAGTCTCATGAATATGCACCTTTATTAGTTGATCGTTGACAGGTGAGTAGCAGGGAAACATGCCCACACACACACACACACACACACACACACACACACACACACAAACACAAAGTGAGAAAAGCTAGCGGAGAAAAAAAGAAAAAAGAGGCACAAGACACACAGGGACCCTGACAAAGGTGGCATTCATCAGGGTGAAAAAAGTGCTTTTCACAAAAAGTTTTGTTTTATCACATCTATGTTACAAAAAAGATTTTTTTAACAAAACTTGTGTTGTTAAAAGAGTGCCATAAATCTGCGTGAGGGCATTTGCATGAGCAAACCTGCTGTTCAGCTTGAACCACATGCCTCCTCTTTGTTCCTCTGATGAACGACAGTTCCTACTGATACATAAAAAGTGGCAAAAAACAGAAAAGTTTGCTATAAAAATTTGATCATCAGTTCAGTTTTATAATTGAATTCCAAACCCCGGCTCATTCGATATTACGCACCACTCAAAGTTCGTCCTCTGCATTCTTTCTTAGCTGGCTGACACAAGCTTGTGCTTTTCAGGACTCTGTTTTTTCTTTTTTTTAAGACTCCAACTTTCAGAAGATGGAGAAATGAAATGAAGCCATTTGTGGCACATTAAACCAAATCCATGTCAGACATTGTGCCTCTCACTCCCTAGGCATAGCAATTTAGGCATTTGGCTCTGAAAATCCTGGCAAAATAATGTAGCTGCAGCTTTTATCGTGTGATCCCCAAGAGCCATTCATTCAGCTAGCTGTCAAATTATACATGTACTGAAAAAGCACATAGAAATCTGATCCGCTGAATCACCACATTTATAAAAGCCCCAGGAGTCATAGTCTCAGTTTGTTTGCTGAACTCATGAAGGTGGATATGTGGTTGGTGAATGAAGGAGGATAATGAGTGCTTTTTGAGCATACCGATGGATCAGTTTCATACTGTGATGATGAGAGCTGCTGTGAACGGCTCCAACTATTTTACATACAAGTGATAAAATATGCAATTAGCTGGACCATCCATCTCACCCATTATGCATTTATACTCTGAGAGTAAGAACGCATTGATTAAACGCACCACCGTGTGTTGTATTCCAGGGTTAGAGGTTTTGGTAGCCTGACCAGCTGACAGAGGATTTCTTTAAATCACCCTGCCGTTCTTCAGCTGAGACGTCATGAATCATCCTTAAATGTTCGGCACGTTTTGTAGTTTTGCTTCTGTATGCCACCACTGTGCAGTCAAACAGTCAATATTTGGTCAAAATGCAGACTTTCAGCTTCATTCAAAGTGTTTTGCAAAACTATTCTGTTTACGAATTGCAGCTATTGTTATGTCTTCCATGGTGTTCTTCTCATGCATCTCCAAAACTATTTCAAGGTATTTATTGATGACCTATGAGCAAGCACTGATGACAGTGGGAAGGAAAAACTCCCTTTTAAGAGGAAGAAACCTCCGGCAGAACCAGGCTGTCGTTAGTCGGAGTGAGGGAAGGGAGACAGCGCTGAACTGAAGGCAGTTTTATTTGGCCTCACCAACACCATCTTTGGCCATTACATGCCAACACTAGCTGGATTTACAAATCCTAAAATGATTGTACTTAAAAAAAATGAAAACCACATTGAAGGGAACCAACGTGCACTTCAGAGACACACAGGCCAGGAGACAGAGCTCTCAGAGTACATCTATGAGAAGTCTTTGCCTTTTTATGACTCATTTACTAAAGATTCTGATTATACCTTACATTATACACCAAGTCATTGGTTTGAAGTTCACTTTTATATAATAATAAATATTTATTAAGCAATTAAGTCATTTCACATTATTAGATCCACAAAAATAAATCTTAGACATCATCCCATCGTCCAATCAGTGCACACCAGATTCTTGGATCACGTCATACATTTTCAAAGAGGATCTGCATGTGCTAAAAAATACATGTCCAAAGACATGCAGCTTGTGGGGATAGGTTAATTGGATAATCCAAATTGTCACTAGGTGTGAATGTGTGAGTGAATAGTTGTCTGTCCCTGTGTGTTAGCCCTGCGACAGACTGGCGACCTGTCCAGGGTGTACCCCGCCTCTCGCCCTATGACAGCTGGGATAGGCTCCAGCGCCCCCCGCGACCCTGAAAAGGATAAGCGGAAGTGAATGGATGGATGGATCTGCATGTGCTAAAAAATGCACATGCAGATCCATGGACCATTTTTTAAGCTTATTTGTTTGAAAATTTGGTGTATAATGTAAAACTTTGATCAACTACCATAAACAACACATGAACAGAGAGTGTGAATGTTTTGCTAAAGAGTCCAAGTTACTCAGTGGTAAGGCAGAAACTCATAGACCTCACTCGCTCTAATTTGCAGGCTGTGTAATATGTGGTGGAGTAAAATTCTACTTTTACTGGTTGTACAGCCTGATAGTTTGGTCCGTGTGTGCTGCTGACAAACTGATATATTTAATCAACTGTAGTAATGATTCATTCACATGTCTCTTTTTAGATGGTCACTAGGCAACACTATGACACCATAATATATTATGCATCACTCGGGAAATGTGGATATAGGTTAGACGTTACTGAAATGAAATTAAAATGCTGTGATGTTTGCATCAGGTTCTAGGTAAATGCTACAAATGAGTCATTATAGCCCATTAGCTGACAGTTTCTAGGTAACATGTTGATGTCATGTCATGTGATACGTACAGATAAAAACCTTCGGGGGGCCTTAGGTGCACCTGTGTACACACCTGTGTGCCAGAGATTTTGTGTATTCAGTAAGATGTTTTGTAAATCCACTTTTTGTGTTTATACATTTGAAAGCAATAGCAATAAACAAACTCAAACAAGAAGCTACAAAGGAAAAGGGCTTGACCGTATTACTTGCTCAGGGAAGCTCCATCATTCATTGCTATATATGATCAGGGTCACTGTCAGTGCTCTCCTGCCGGTGTGTACCTCTTACTTTCACTTAGTATTGAAAGTGGGAAATAAAGTCCACAGTGTCTTTTGTGTGTTTCTCTAGTCAGTCCTCTCATGTAGAGAGCTGCACCTACACTGCCTATTATTTTCTATGCTGTCACACAATGAGCAATTACATTTTTAGTGCATATTCATCGAGTGCAATTGCTTTTGTTTTCAAATAAATACCGTCTTTGCACTTGAACTCCATCAATAATTTTGAAATATTATATTGTAATATTGTTTTTCTTGTGGAGAAAAATTTATTTATTGCAGTAATTGTATCGCCCTAACAAATAAGGTAAGGCAGGGCTTCAGCCTCGCATTATAGGGACCAAGGGAGCTTTTCCATTCAAAGCCAGCAGTGAATTGAGAAGGAGAAGATAACAGAGCAGAGCTGAGGGTTGAATATTGCCTTGAAAGCCTGAAACATGAATCACTTTAAAAAGGCCCGCTGAGACACAAAGAAATAGCTGGAACACCAGCTTGGACACACACAAATTCAAAAGTATTAGTGGATGAAACTACACTATGAAAGAAAATAACAACTTTAAAGAAGAAAATCAGCTCCTGTGTGGTGTCTTTCCTTGTTTTCTTTGTTCCTTTTTGTTCTTACATTGTGTGTAGGTTCTTGCTTCTCCTCCTCCTCATTCTTTCCCCATCTTCTTCTTCTTCTTCATCCCCCTTTTCTTCTTTTCCCCTCTCTCTGTTCATTTTATCACTTTGGATTTCAGCTGCCTCATATATTCCCACAGATAGCAATACAAAGCAGTGAGCGGGAACTAATCTCCGTTGTACTTCATAAGGAGTGACATCTTTAGAAACAGTCTAACATATGGGTGGTGGGGCAGGTGGGGGTGAGGCGGAGGAGGATGCCAACGAAGCCCGCGGATTGCAGGAAGACAGGAAATTGTGGTAATGGTACACAGGGGAGTAGAGGGTTGAGGAAAAAAAGATAATGGAAAAGTTTTTGATTGTGACAAAGCCTACTACAAGATGTCTTTTCCCATTGTTTTCTTCACACACTACATTACCCAGCATTCTCAGGACACTTTTTAAAAACCAGTTTTAATATACAAACATTTCTGTGACCTTTTCTCTTGGTTCTCTTCTTTCTTGTTCTTTTTCTTTTTTTATATAAGTAGCACTAATGTGCAAAATCCTACCAGTTTGTGGCTGTGGCTGCACTTAACACTCTGTGGTTCTCAGCAGGCTTTTACTTTTATTTTTACCTCTGAGAATGTTCTCCACTCTGCATGCAAAATGTCAGACTCTAAAATGTGTATACAAGCAAGAATGCTTTTCGAGATTGAAGCTGTCATGAAAAAACCTAAAATTAAAACTAAAACATGCATTCTATTTGCTCATTTCTCATGTTTTCATTCTAGCTAGCATCACTTTATAACCACCTTATGTTCTTTAAAGCAAATAAAATAAATCCTTTAAAATTTCCTAGCTATTAATATTTTGTTAAAAAAAAAGGCAACCGCCAGGGCTGAAAACTGCCGTTCTCCTAATGGCCACTTGGCTTTTACCAAACGTAAATAATAGCACATTGCACTTTACAGCAATATTGGTCTCAGCCAAAAATGTTCCTGTGTTGGGCTATTTTTTTAAAAAAAACATAACTTATAAGTGACTAATCTGATGATACGGGGATACAATCAGTAGCTTTAAGGGAAAATCGGCATTCCCCAATTGGGTGAAATCGGTCACAAAAAACATGCTGCAGGAAAACACTCCATGTGATTCCTTTGGTTGGTAGCAGATTGCCACCGTCAATTCAATTCAATTTTGTTTATACAGCACCAAATCTCAACAACAGTTGCGTCAAGGTATTGCACGAAGACAGAAAATTGTGGTAATGGTACACGGGGGAGTAGAGGGCTGAGGAAAAAGATAATGGCAGTCTGTTTGACAAGATGAGATCCTGCAATAATACAGAGAAAACAGAAAATCAGATGATTGTTATGAACAAGCACTTGGTGACAGTAGGAAGGAAAAACTCCCTTTTAACAGGAAGAAACACTCCAGCAGAACCAGGCTCAGGGAGGGACAATGGGAAAAGACATCTTGTAGTAGGCTTTGTCGCTTATATACCTCTCTGCATTTAATCATTAGTTATTATTAATCTCTGTCTCTCTTCCACAGTGACAGAGATTAATAATAACTAATGATTAAATGCAGAGAGGTATATAAGCGCAGAATCAAAAGGGGTTAGTGAAGAAGAAACACGAAGCCCCCAGCAGCCTAGGCCTATCGCAGTGTAACTAAGGGAGCATTCAGGGTCACCTGATCCAGTTCTAACTAGATGCTTTATAAAAAGGAAAGTTTTAAGCCCAATTTTAAAAGTACGTCTGTCTCCTGAATCCAAATTGGGAGCTGGTTCCACAGACGAGAGGCTGAGAGCTGAAGGCTCTGCCTTCAATTCTTCTTTTAAATACTCTTGGAAACAAAGGTCACCTGTGGTTTGCATGGAACTTGTCTAGTTGAGCAGTTGTAAAAGCTGAAAAAGTGCAACACGAACCAGAAAAGGAGAGCGTTCACCTTCAAAGTAAAAGTTTGATTTCCAGTGTCTTCCCTGCAGGTTTTTGCCAGCCATTTGGGGAATACTAATTTTCCCTCATGGTGGCTGCAGACTGATCTCTAGACTTGTGTGACTGGGGCCTCGTGGCAGACAAGTTAGCATTGTGGTTAATGGTCATGTGACTTCCACTGTCTATAAGCATCATCTCCATTAACTTAACCATGTTTGGGTCGTAGTTATTATCTGGAGTTTTTTTCTTGGAGCTTTCTGACAAACACATTTGGCCCACGTGTGCGGTACCAACCAATGAACAATTTTCTACTTCTGTTTAGGTGAGGGAACTTACACTCAGTCTGCTTTTGTATCGGTCGGGGCTGGATTGACATGAATTTGACAACAGATTACTTTTCAAACTCACTTTAAATCTTCTATCTTGAGCAAAAGGAAATACACAGAAAGCTTTTTTGCATTCTGTCTGAGACATTTCTGCTCGAGAACAGAATCTATCTGCTGCTCCTGTGTTGTGACGTCCACAGACCCACCTTTGTCGTCACTGCACTGACGGTGCTGATCATCTGCATCCTGTCCTGAATTTTTTAATATGCCACAGATTTCAGCTGATTCAACTTGGCAGTGAATAGCTGAAGAAATACAAAGTCCAGGAGTGGTTGTTTGTGCCCTGCAGCACAAGTAGCTCCCGAGATGCA
The DNA here is from genome assembly GCF_036321145.2 of Pelmatolapia mariae. Classification (NCBI taxonomy): domain Eukaryota; kingdom Metazoa; phylum Chordata; class Actinopteri; order Cichliformes; family Cichlidae; genus Pelmatolapia; species Pelmatolapia mariae. Next base: position 37,140,662 of record NC_086228.1, on the reverse strand, counting down.
GTACTGCAGTTCACACAAATACGAACACACTGCTGCTTGAGTTCTGCTGTAAAACAGTCATCTTGATGAAAAATTATATAGCTATAGATATATAATTATGTAGAAAAGATATATAGCTTTATATGTTGTGTTTTAAAAGCTTAAATTGATGAAAAAGTAGATAATGTAGGAAGAATATTATTTATTATTTTCTCTACAGTTTGTGAAGACCAACCCTGCTCGGGTGCTTCTCACGTGCAATGACACAGCCACGTGCATCTAAATAATAACTGTATGTATGGATTGTGTGTATTGAGTTCTTTCTATTGCACATATATAGCATTAATTACACTGCTGAGCTCTTGCCATGCTTTGTACTTTTATGTCCCCACTGTTCACACTGTTCTCAAGGAAACTCTGAAGTTTCTATCTCTGCAGGAGAATCGTTTTCATTTCCGCCTCTGGTGACATATTATTGTAATTTTTTTTGTATGTGTGTGTGTGTGTGTTTTTCTTTTTTTTATCCGAGTTTAACGTTAGCTGTCAAATTTCAGCAGCTTGTTGTTTTGTGTTACGTTTTGGACTCTGTACTTAAGTCTGCTGCCCTTTAGCTACGCTGCCAGGAATGCTCATCAAATTTCAAAATCAACCATGATTCATTTGCAACAGTTAAGAACCTACTTGGCTGCTTAACAAATCCCACACCGGATTTTTCTGTTTGCTTCTTATTCCATTGTTCAAGAACCAACACAGAACTATTCAGGCTTGACATTCATTATTCAGCTGCATGACAGTTTTGCATGTCTTAGTCTTTAATTACTTATATGAGATAACTTATCTATACAGTCACAGTGTAACACATTCAGGTAACCCCAGTCTGATCTGCCCACAGCTGAGCAGCTTTTGTGCAGTGCTTAATGTTAAGAGCCTTGCTCAAAGGCAGTGGTGTTGTTAAGGCATCAATTATTAAGGTTTCCTGCTCAGATTTGTATCCTGCTGTACAAGACACTGAACCCATCACAAACTCCATATTTTATTCTATCACTTAAATGCTGGCAGAAATATGTAAATGTGAAGCAGTTCACTGAAACAATAAAACAGTAAAGTGACCACTAAAATTATTACAAATAAAAAAAAAATGGCTAAATATGGCCTAAGCAAATTAATTCTTGCATGCTTGTAATGTAATTTCACACAGGAAAAATCAACTACTTTGGTTTTTAATCACACACTTAAACATACTGTCTCTGATCCAATCATGTGGCAGCAACACAATTCATTTAGGCATATAGACATGGTCATGACAACAGACTTAGCAAGTGAATAGGGAAGAAAGGCGATTTACACAGAGGAGCATCTCTCTTCACTGAACACCTGTACACAATATTTGTAAACTTCTTGAACAAAATGACATTGTGTATGATGAACAAAGAATTAACTGAAATAATATGTGTACATCTGCCAGCAGATTTTTCACTTAATACTTGAATTAGAACATGTTAAATTCTGTTAATATAAAGTGCTACAGGGAGGACATATTTTATTCTTATCACTTTAGCTCCCTTAACAAAATGCCACTGTGATTGTTCCACAGGCATTTGGATTATAACAGGAAACAGGCTCTGGGAGAAAGAAAAGTTGATGACTCTTAGTGCCTGCTAAAAGTAGCAAGTAAATAAATCCTCTCCTCAAATAGGAAGTCTCCTGCAAATCAGGAGACTAACTAAGAAATGTGCGATGAGGAGGAGTCAGGGTGTAAGCGTTTAATAACTCCATTTGCACTTACAGTCTTCTCTCAGAGAGAAGATTGAGATGAATTTTCCCACACTGGGTTTGATTAAACAGGCAAGTTCAGCAGGTGCAGGCTCCACCAGGTATTCTCAGATTAGCACATATTTCAGCTGACCTGGTGTGCTACTTTGCACGAGCTGTTTGGATAATGTCTTTTTGAAATGTGTTCTATCACTGTGATTGGTGCTTAGACCAATACGATACAATAATACAATAAGGTCACAGTAATGGAAGCAGCTCTATTTGATACAGCTCTACATGCTACAGCTGTGGTAGTGTGGCCGAGTGGTCAAAGGCGCTGGATTTAGGCTCCAGTCTCTCAGGAGGCGTGGGTTCAAATCCCACCACTGCCAATTATATACCAGTTAAACATTATTCCTTCCATAGGAAGTTGTTCTGTATAGGGGAGCTGCTTCCATCTCACCCTGGTCTTCTCTTCTCTCACAACCACCCTCTGCATGTCCAGATTCTTCTCAGTGGTGTTTCTCTTCCTTCTGTCCAGCAGCTTCAATATCTTCAGTATCCTTTGTCCAGTGTACCACCACCCTGCCTGCACTTCTTCTCCTCTGTTGAGCGCTGTCTGTTGCTTTCCATGGTTGAGCCCATACATCTAAACTCATCTACCTTCATTATCTCCATTCCTTGTATGTTCATCTTTCCACCTGTCTCCCTCTCATCCACACACGTATTCTGTATTCTACTGACTTTCATTCCAGACCTCTCTCTTTCACCTGCTCCCTACTCTCAATACAGATCACAGTGTCGTCTGCAAACATCACAGTGTACCTAGAATCCTGCCTGTCCATCACCAATTTAATCACACTCCCACCCTGCCCCTACTCCTGCATGCCACACCACTCTTTCACTGTCCCCATACATGTCCTGCACCACCCTCTAATACTTTGCCACTCCTGACTTAATCATGCAGTACCACATTTGATCTCTTGGCACGTTATCATGTGCTTTCTCTGGATCCACACATCACAGCTCCTTCTGACCTTCTCCATCAACACTCCCAGAACATCAAAAAAAAGATGGAAAGCCCTCTTGAGCAAGGCTCATGTCCATACCACCCTGAGCTTGTCCAGTCTGGGAAGCTAAAAAGGGTTGAACGCAGTTCATTCTTGAATGGAAGACCCCCTGGGAATAGTGGGTGCTGTAAGCTTAGAGTGGCTATGATTTGGGAGATATTAAACCTGAGGGTTTGTAATTCGATCCCAAAATATCCTCGGGCAAGATACTAAACCCTGAGTTACTCTCAGAGTGTGAATGTTAGATAGAAAACACTTAAAATGCTTGTGTGAATGAGGCTTGTAGAATGGAGTTCCCAAGCAGAGTTGAATAGTGCATTATGAGACAAAATCTATCCCTGCTATTCATCCTCGAATTCTTTGAAATGTCCCCTGAATTGCTTCTGTCCTTCCATTATGAAACTCTGCTCCCTGTAAACTCAAATAATTTCCCACATTGCCTTTATTGTCACAAGCTGTGCTGCCTAAGTCTATCCCGACTAGAATGCAATTAAGAATTAACACCTAGTTTAAGCAGGAAAAAAGCTTAAGCTGGTGCGATCATCTCCTGGCCACTTAGAACCATGATGGATTACTTAAAAAATGAGTTGGAAACACCAACTGCCATTTAGTCTGTGTTTTCAGCTTTGTGAGAGCAGGCACACCATCAAACCGACACACTGGTGGGCAGGGTCAGAGGCTGGGAAAAGGTTTGTTTGAACACTCGACATGTGGAAATGACACCAAATACTCAGAAAAGGTCAGACAGAAATATACGAGCAACTTGGGATTGTGTCTGCATAGTGGCTCAGTACTATGCAAAAGTCTTTAAAAGCCTTCAAATTTAATCTTTACCAAAAACATTTATGATCCATTTATTTTTTTATTTAAAGTCTACAGGGCATATTTCTGTCTTCAGTCATCTTTTTATATGATATTTTATATGATATTCCTGTACACTATGCCGGCCACTTGGTTATACATATATATATATATACATATATATATATATATATATATATATATATATATATATATATATATATATATATATATATATCTTATATCATCTATATCATATATCATTATATATGATGTCTATCACTCCTTACTCTTTACTTTCTGCAGGTTTTGACTGAGTTACTATGGCAACACAGATACAGAATGACTTGCTTGCTAAAGAGATGGGTGTGGGAGAGTTAGTATGTGTGTGTACTAGCACAGACGGAGCAGCAAACGAGTTTAAGAATGTAAGCAATCACTTCTGAACGACAGAGCTAGACCGAATCGTTTGATCCACAGACTAATCGCGCATCTTCTCTAAGGTACTTGCACCTTGAGTTTTCCGCCTAATACACAGTTAATGCATGAGAAGCTTTTGTTCCTACTTCTGAGTGCACAGAATTCCCAAGCTGGATCAGCAGCAGCGGTGGTGAAGAACGCTGGTGGGAAGTTTGAGCGGCTGTGGCAGAAATGGAAAAAGGCATTGATATCGCTTAAGCTTCTCATAGTACAGCTTGTAGGTGCTTCATCCCACAACCAGTCACATTTTTTTAGCAAAAGTTGACGTCTTTTCCAACTGTAGCAGTGGGCAGTGGGTGATGTCCTGTATCCTTCTCATTGCCATGGTGATTGGCCCACATGCTCTTCTGCTCCTCACATTAGTTTCCTGCCCACTGGCCTATTCAACATTTGTGTGAATCTTATCTGAACAATTGTCCTGCTGATATATGGTCCTTATACCGTCTCTGTAATGGTGCCTTTATTTAGTTTTAGCACTGAGGCTACATTTTTATGTGGTCATCATCATCCTTTCTCCCTCTCTCTCTCTGCACATTTAAGAAAGAGAAATAAAGGAAATAATCAGCAGCTGCCCCTCAGAATGGTGTACTGCATTCTTCCACCTGTGACATGGAATATCTGAAAACAACTTTATAAATACTGGCTTAATAAAAGGCTTTCTGGTTACTCCCAATCCTTCCCTCTCACTCTTGCTGCCATCCTTCTGTCACAAATCACCCCTGACAATCATTTCCACCCACTCCACCCTGCTTGCACTCTCTTATCTCTTTCAGACTCCACCTTCTGGATAACATGTACTCTAGTCCACTTGTGTGTACCTTCCTCCACTCTTATTCATCACCCTGTCTATGTATTTGTTCAACACAGCTATTTCTGTCCACTGCCATCTGTCCTTCTATGTTTCTCACCTTAACACCATACCAACCCAACACCTCCTCTGTTCCCTTCACCTACATGTCCACTGAATTCTGGTCCCAGAGAGACACTCTCTACCACGTTATCCAAATTACTCAAGAGTTCTTCTTTGTCTTTGAACTGACATCCAGCTCATGAGGTGTACGAACTAACAACATCCACAATCCTCCTTCAGTTTCTAGTTTCAAACTCGTGATGTCTCCACTCTCATCTTCCTTCACCAACCTTTCCTTCTCTCCCACTGTGTCCTAACATGCCTTCTTCCTTTCTTCTTCCCTCATCTTTACCTAGCAGTGGCACGATTTCCACTGGCACCCTATGGGCAAACAGCAGCAGAGGCAGCCGTCGTGAACCCAAGCCACAAATTATTCAGTATGGAAATCTCATTCTTTATGATGCACATGTCTGATTTGGCAACAATGTTTCTGCTGGATGCCATGTGTTGATGTAACCCTCTCCCTTTATCTAGGCTTGAGACCGGCACTGTTAAGTGGGGCTAAACATGGAATTCAAAAAGTTTTTGGTCCTGAATATTCTAGTTACAGAGATTAAGATAACTCATACAGGGTACATGGACTGGTATTTACATAGTACTTAGTCAAGACACGTTTATACTACAAGTCACATTGATATAGAGATTCATTCTATGTCTTTTCCCCCCCCACACAGAGTAACAACCGGATTCAGTACAAACCACTGTCCTTCCAGTTACTGGATAATCTGCTCTACCACCTGAGCCACAACTGCCCAGTGTATCCTAAGATGACACTATGTAAAATAATATATGCATAGCAAAGAATACAATAATGGACTAATGGCTTGGCATCTGATACATATGATTTTTCATGAGGTCAGGCTAGTGCGGCACATGGAGCGATGAAAGCTCTTATTCCAGAACTCTGAAACCACTTTGAGTAACTGTGACCCTTTTCTGAGTCACACCCATTAGGTTTGGGTTTGTGTTCATTTCAGGATATACGAAGGAGGAAGGAAAAACTCAGGGAGGGGCGGCCGTCAGCCAAGACCAGTTGGGGATGAGAGGAGGACAAAGACACGACGTGGAAGAGATTAATAATAACCAGTGATTAAATGCAGAGTGGTGTATAGACATGTCAATATTCCACTCCCAAACATGAACAGCTTGTTCTCTACTCTGTGCCTTTCTCTTATTTTTGTATATATCCTTCTTAATTGTTTGTTATGTATTCCTGCTGTCTATTTATGTTTTATTCTGGCATAGTTGGTTTGGAGCACACACAATTTTGTTGTGCATGTACAATGATAATAAAGACTATTCTATTCTATCCTATTCTATTCTATTCTATATACTGTAACTGTAATTATTTATCCCTGGTGTTCATTAGAATTGGGATAAATGAAACCACTTAGAGGATGTTGCCCGCTTTTATGCATCAGTGTAACCTGGCCGTGGCTCTACCAGGATGCTGTGACCATGCAAGAGTAGTGTAGGTTGATCTGCTTTGATCAGGTAGCTAAACTGCAGATCCTGATATGCAGCTGAATGGAATCTCAGCTGAAAAAGATTGACCCCACTTAACTCTGATGAATCAGGCTGAGTACCAGCAGTCAATCCAGAGGGTTTTAGCCAGCTCACCTCTTAATCAGCAGGACCCGTCAGCCTTTCCAGCCTTTAGTTTTACACTTTTGACCTGATGCTTTTTTTGCTGACAACCGAGGGAATAAAAAGCTTTTGTCTTTCCCAGTCAGTCTTTTTTCATAACTCTTAACTTTTCATCTTTTGCTGAGCGCTGTAGAGTTTGAAGGATATTTTAAAACATCAGCATCCTGCTGGTAGCTTCTACATATTTAATATTTGTCTATGCAGGAAGCATCAGTTTTATTCATTGACTGTGACAAATTTAAGTAAACACAAGCCATGTTAAGTAATTTTAAGTCTTTATATTGAACTTCAAGTGTAGGTGAGAAATATGTGAAAATAAATTCCAATAACTTTGGTTTAAAAAGGTGCGAAACTTTCTACTCGCCCTAGGCCTGGGAATCTGAGGGTTTTACCTTTGCTGTTCTGAGAACTTAATTGTGATGGCCATATAGTTTAGATGAACTGTGAGTCTACTGAAGCCTTTCCCCCAGTGTAGGGGTTCCAGCTCATATTACCCCTGGCAACAGTGGAACTTAACCTTCTCCATCTTTTCTAGCTGCCCCTTTAGCAGCTTCTTCTCAGTCTTTTCAGGTGGGTTACCTCTATTACAATCGTGATCTTCAGCTCCGTGTCAATCACAACTATGTCAGTTTTGTGAGACATCACCTGCTAAGATGTCAGTAAATTAACGTGGGTGAGATCTGTCCAGGATGTGACCTACATCTTGTCCTGTGAGAGGACAGGCTTCAGCCCCCTTGAAGTTCCAAGTTGGCTAATCGGTTGAGCGGACAAGTCTTTGACACTGACATGTGAGTTAATCAAGCTTTTTTTTATTTTATTGACCAAAAGTGATATTCCAGAGATAATCAGAGATGTGTTGGACTCTAACTAAATTCTTTTACAGGTTAATATGACAAAGACATGAAATATTTGTCCCTTGTAAGATGAAAAAAACAGTTTGTGAAACCTGCTTTTGTCTTCTGTCAGGTGTATTTGAAGAAGTTTTCATCAAAACACCAGCTGTCGAGCTCTTGTTTTTTGTTGAGACAGCTACAAGATAATTAAGTAATATTGGACCCACTGGCCACAGATGGAGATCTTTGGATCGAGATCACTGACAAAAGTGCACCATCACCCGGCCAAAAGCAATTCACATCACTCGTCTGAGAGCTCCTTAAAATTCTGAGTGAGGGATGCAATGATGAAAGTCTCTCGAGACTGTATCATTGAGGAGGTAGCTTATAATCCTCTCATTTGTCATCATTTTAGAATTCCATAATATCAGACATATTATTACTTAACCGCTCAGAAGCCAGAGTTGCAATATATAATCTACTGCTTGCCACTTTGAAAATTAAGAACAGCGAAGATAATGATGTGTTTGCCCTTTACGAGAAGAGTGAGGCCATCTTCCAAAACGAGCCCTCATAAAGCTCGGATGGTCACTGGGCACTACTGTCTATAAAGAGATGAGGAGAGGAAATTAAAGTATTCTACTATATTCTTGTAAATGTATTACCATGTTTGATATTTACATCAGTGGACAATCATTTTTATTGTTTGCTTTTAATTTCTGACATAAAGTCAGAAATAAATGTATCACATTGGTTAAAGTTCATTTTAATTTAGTAAAGTGATAGAAACAAATGTTTTATGAATGTATGTGTGATTTGGCTCTTAGGCTAATGCACTTCATGAAAACCAGCCTAAGTCCACACGACACTTTTTAATTGTCTCACATACTTTATACACTGATCTTGCTTTGAGACACTTTGGGGACTACTTTCTTTATCCACAGCCAACCGATTTCCTTTGTGTGGAAATGGAATCAGATCTCTTTTGGAAAAGTTTCTGTCATCACATCAATGTTGAAGAAATGGTAAAAAAAAGTCTTCAGGACATTTCACCACTTTCTGAAAAATTCAAGCAAACATCATTGAGAAAGTAGTAAGTAAACATATTCTTACATCCATGTTGATTTTACTTCATCTGCTAACTGAAGTCTACGAGCACTCTGCTGGTTTTGTGATGATATGGTCACGAATGAGAGAGACACATTCACTTCCTTCTCAAGTGAAAACTGGCATTCACATGTTTTCTGGTAATAGTTGATATTTCAGAGTCTTGAATCCTGAAAAATTGAAATAATCAGTCAAATCTAAAGAAAAGCCTGCGCTACCAAAGAGAGCTACAGAAATCTTTTTCATTCCCGGTGCACAAACCAGTGCTGGCTTCTCACGTAAGGTGTCGTTCTAGAGTGCTGCTGTTTTGTGTTGAGTAACGGCCACACTGACATAGGTCTCTAATTCTCACATGGATGTAACATGGACGCTTGTGAAAGACTCCTTGGTGTCACATTTAAATGCACTGGTGAAATTTGACCTTACGCTTGTCTCCTCTTCCCTCGACAGAGACTTTATGGCCGTTTAAAAAGGGAGTCGTTATGTCTCAGCTTTCAGTAGTTCAGTTGTAGCAGTCTGCCAAATCATCACTGCTCAGTATAGTGCAGCAAATCTGGAGCTGTGCAGACCACTTTGTGATGGGTTTGTATTCAGCTTTAACATACCGCTGCATATTGTTCAGCTGATAAAACACCGTTTGCTTAGCAATTGGCCATCACAGAAACAATGAGCCCGACAGGTTCAGATCAGCTGTAATTATGGCTTTCATAGCTGCAAGGCTAGACATAGTTAAGTAGGCATACTGTACCTCCCTACAGAGGAGTAACGTTGAAGACGTGCAGAATACACTATTGTTATCCACTTCCCACAACACATCATGCAGCAGTTACAGTGTCCTCTCTTTCTTTTTCTGTGTGTTTGTCATTCATAATAAATTTTCTTCTGAGGGGACAGACTTTAGAGACGTGATGTTCTATGTTGCAGAAGAAGAAACTGGAAGCAGGGAGTCATCCCCTTCCCTGACCTCCATAGTCAAACAGGAAACTGATGAAGTCCAAGATGCATGGAAAAGCAGGCACAGCTACTACAGATACATAAACGTGGCTAAAGTAGGGTGACCATATTTTGATTTCCAAAAAAGAGGAGTGTCTGTGAGCACAGAACAACCACTCACAAAGCAGCAGTTTGAGGATGATGTCACACATATGTGTCCTCTGTAGGCCTATAGGAAAACCCCGACATTTTCATCAATCTTAAAAATCCCCCCGGACGCCCCGGACAGAACGTGAAAAGTGGACATGTCCGGGGAAAAGAGGACGGTTGGTCACCCGAGGCTAAAGGGAGGCAGCATCAGAGGTGTCTGAAGTGAAGGGGTGTATGCACAGCAAAGACAGCCGGCAATGTCGGGATCAGAAACTTTGCAGCTTTGGAATTTCTGATGGCTGTTTCTTCATTAGAAATGCCTGTTGGTAATCGCAAAATTAATAACATAACATAACAAATTCACACTGTGGTAAGTACAATAGTGGGTTACTGATATAACCTGAGCCTGGAATATGCATTACTGCAAAAAATCTATCAGCTACAAAGAGATCAAACAGTCAAATTGCTTCATATATGACTGCAAAGACTGCTCCATAGTGGCCGATACCTTAGAAGCATTAGAGTGTGTTAACAGCTCTGACACACTCATCATTTATGCCATTCCCTTCATTCTGTGTACCTGTAAAGTAGGAAGAGGAATATCATAAACTACACAGACTTTCTGACAGACAGTCCCCAGATGCTACAAACACATTTGAATCTAATTTTCAACACAAGGACTCCCCAGAGCTGTTTAGATATACTGGCTGTGCTTTTTGTTTTGCTTTATTTTTTATTATGTGAGCATATTGATTTAAGCCTTCTCTCTCTATGTAGTCCTACACCAGCTCCAAGATGTTGGAGACATCTGGGTGGGGGTTCAATGTCTGTGGAAACAGACAAATTCTTGTAGATTTTTGGTACGCCTGCTGCTGTAGACAGCTTACTACAGCTGCTTAGGTTTTCTTGGGGGAAGGTTGTTTGTCTTTTTCATTTATCAGAGGCCTCCCTGACAGCGCTGCATGACAGCTAAGTACGTAAACGCCACCTAGTTTCCAATAGTGCAAGTGTAAAGAGCTTGCCATAATGTTACCAAGACAACAGCATCCTATTGAACATCAGCTAGAGCGAGGAAAATGCTATCATGGCTATCTTGTTTCTTCAAAGGAACAAGTCAACATATGACACTCTGCTTAGTGTATCACATAAACACACGCATATATTTATACTAAAATTGCACTCACATAAGCTGGAGATAAATGCATTTAAAATGCTGGAGATGAAAAATCAGGAGTTCCAGTTCACATAATAATGCAGAACTTAAAGCATATTGTTGAGAAGACAGGAAATGGCTATAGAGAGAAAAACTACAGCTGTAAAGTTTTAATGTGGGAATCTTAGGCTACGTTCACTCTGCAGGTCTTAATGCTCAATTCCGATTTTTTGATCAAATCTGATTTTTTTGTCTGCTTGTTCACACGACAAATAAAATGTGACAGCAAACGCGCTCTAGTGTGAACCCTCAAAACGGCCCACATGCACAAAAGAAGACGTCACACACAACGCGCTCTGTTTAGACCCAGACCAACAGTATGGTTTGACTGTTTCGGACTTTATAACTTAAAGCAAAATTGGGAAACGTAAAGTTATTGTGTTATTTACATATGGCCTACTAATAATCCTTATTGCTGTTTTAGAGAGGAGCGGTGCTTCAAAGGATAGTTGCAGATTTCTGTCAGAATCTGCAGATTATACAGTACAAATAAAATGTTCACGTTTCTCCAACGTTGTCTTCCCAACAGTTTCACTGGATGGCCAGGAAGCGTTCACGATGTCTTCTCCAGCGCTGATAATCGGCGTCTGTCTTGTGTCAGTGACGTAAAAAACGGATTTAATGCGACATGACCGTTCAAACAGCAGTCGCTTTCTAAAACATCAGATATGTATCGGATTCAGGACCACATATGAAAGTGACCCAGATCGGATTTGAAAATATCGGATTTGTGCCGTTCACACTGTCATACCATGATCGGATACGGGTCGCATAGGGTCAAAAAAGTCAGATTTACCACTTTTCCCAACAGTTAGAACTTCTGCAGTTTATTTATTTCCAGTTTATTTTTTAGCCCTGGAGGTTCCAGCTTGGTTGAACAACATAAGAGGAGCCTGCCACTGATGTCAGGAGGGAAAAAAGGACCAAGGATTACTTTTATCCCAGTCTTTAGACGTCTGAAGGACTTCCAGATTGCACTCCAAAACTATATGCACCATCAAAGGTGTCCCTTTGAGGAGTGCCGGTTCGCTGTATGGATTCAACACTCAGTAGATGATGGCACAGTTTGCTAAATGCAACTCAACTCTGACGGAGCTGGATCTATATGAGGTGATAAAGGCCCAAGGCAAAGAAAAATATTAAGGACACAAAGCACCTTAGCAATGGCCTCTCTCTTCAGCTGTGGTTTGGGAAATGAAGCCTGAAGACCAGACAAAGAGTCTCACTAGAAGCTCATTTCCTCAGGCCATCAGAATTCCTAATGAGGACAATGCCCCAGGCCTGCATGGTGGGCCTGTAAGCGCAAACAGGGAAAATGCTCTATACCTAGTGTAGTCTCAGCACTTCTTTGAATAATGAATGCACAGTCACTGTTGCCCTAATGCCACGAGCTTGCCACAAGCACTGCATCTGTATATCGTCTACCTCAAAATAAATATTTAAACCCACATGTTGTTGCTGTTTTCTCTATTGATTATCAGTTAACTGCTTCAGTTTCTACCTTTTGCGTTTTTTTACACAGATTATTCATATTTTGTATGCTTGCTCCACAGTCAGTGATGAAAGAAAGTTAGCACTTCACAGCAGTGTTATGGTACGCTGTTGACATATTTTCCAGTAAAAGCAAGTGTAAATGTGACAACGGTGGTGTCCTGGTTTTAAAAAAGGATCTAAATGACTTTCTGTGGCAGTATGGTGCCCATTTGACTGTGTCAACTGAATGAGGTGCAGACGTGGTTTTATTGGATTAGGCTGTGAGCTGATAATTAAAATAATTAGACTTGATTTTGTAAATATTATATATCACACGCTCAGCAAGGGAAATCGTTGCAGCAGTGCAATCATAAATTGTGTGCCGTGTCACCAGCTTGAGATAAAACTAATGATTCCTGCAAACAAATTTAATTGTTGCAGAAGCAGAGAAAAAGAAAAACACTTTACTTTGAGTTGAGAAGTGCATAAGTGAGAGCAGACTGTGGGCATATTTGCAGCCTGCTCTGTTTGTATACTCTCGCTGCAAAGGGGCAAATGAGGCCATGAAACTACCACTATGTCATCTCTGTGCATTTATCACTGTGTTACAAGCAAAGAAATATGCACACTTTACTACATGGAGGCTACACACATAAAGGTGAAAACCTGCAGAATTATTAGCTGAATGTTTCTCAGAACAAAGAAACGATGCAGTGTGAAGTGGGCTGCCTTCCATACTGTTTGTTTAGACGAGTCACTGTTTCACTTTCTTTTGAAATCTCAGTGTGTATGAGTCACATGACACGATAAGTTACAGTGAAGACACCTGCCTAATATTGTGTAGTTCCTCTTCGTGCAGCCAAAATGACTTTGACATTTTGAGGCATGAACATCAGGTCTCTCGTGGTGTTCTGTGTTGATAATGCTCTGATCCCTTTGGTCCTGTGGGCTGGATTGTTGGAGCCCGAGTGGATTCGGCTTGTTCCTGCAACATGCGACCGCTTGATTGGATTGGAATCTGGGGTGTTTGGAGGCCTGGTTGACTCTGTGTCAGGTTTGTTGAGCTGTTCTTGAGAAGTTTTCACAGCCTACAGGAAACACTGTCATGAGCCTCCTGGGGAAGGCTGTAGCTTTGTGCTCTCTGAATCATATGATAATACACCAGACATCAGTCACGACCACAGAAAATGAAGATACTTGTTATTTTCCATGAGCATTACTTTTCTGAATTGAAAGGTAACACCACCCTTTCTCAAAGTATGTTTGATTATCACGTGGTTAAATGTAACCGAGCATTTCCCCAAACAGGTTTCTCTAGCATTAGTATAGTGAAAAGATTGCATAGCTCTCTCGTAAACGTGGTCACTCCAGTTCTTGGAATTTGGAAATGCTCCTGCTTCATTAGCATCAACAATTCTTTTTCTCAAGCCTAAACTGATGTCTTTAATTTTGGGTGTGATGCTTTCTCACACCAAAAACTGTGGATCTACTCTGGTGACATAATCTCCTAGTGCATGTCAGGGGTTGCTGTGTAGATGTGGAGAAGACTCAAACGCAGGACTCACGGTGAAGATTCAGGGTGTTTATTGTGAGGGACAAACGAAGAGAACAGGAGATGGCTGACTGACTGAACACACGCAATGACATTACATTAATGACAAGATGAAGAAACCGAGGAACTTAAATACACAGACTGATGAGGATGATAATGAGAGACCAGTGAGTACACAGCTGAACTTAATCAAACTAACGACACACATGAAAGGAAGTGGCACAGGAAGACAGGAAATGTGAACGAGTGAGAAATAAACTGAACATGAACAAACTGAAAATACTGGGTCAATGACCCAGGAACCCCGACAGTGCACCTTGTTTTGTATATGACAATTTTTTAAATTAAAATAAGCCTAGCTACAATTAACACTGAATATGAATTCTAAATATGAGTGTATTCATAACGCTACCCCCCTACACACCTTTGAAAAGTGGTTCAGCCCATACTGTTCCCTGAAATTGCTTTCTAAAGAAAAACAGTATGATCAGGAACATTGTTTCCATGGTTCACCCTTGCAGTCATAATACCAGGAGGACACATTATCAACAAAACTGCTTCTGCACATAACTAGATTTTCTTCTTTGTTAGAATTCCAATTGAAAGTTTCACACTTTGTTCATTTTTTCCGACAATGCTGTCTGCTCTTCAGTTTTCCATAAGATTCCTGTACATCACTGAAAGAGTCCTACCACCCTGGAATAAACAGCATCAAAGGCCTAAAGGTCATAAGCTCATGAACATAAAAAAAACCCCTGTCCTTTAATTATCTATTTAATTATCTCAGTTATTGCTTTATTACCTCCTCTGAGGAGATTTGGTTTTTGGTAGTGTTTGCGTCACTCTGTCTATAAACACCATCCTGAATGATTTCTGACTAAACTCTGCAGGCGTGTCGAGCGCTGTCATGTTAGAAATCCATTAAACTTTGGCTCACATCCACCAAAGTCTTCAAGGTCAACTTAATTTGATTTATTGGTCAAAAAGTGACTAAATATAACTAATATAATAATTCTTACAATGTGGTGTGTATTGCTGACATTTAGAAAGCACTGTATAAAGATTAAAAACACACCTCACATTTGACCTCTGACCTCACTTTCACCAGCTTTTCCTTTCTTTAACGCTGACCCCAAAATGTGTTCTATCTTTAAAGAAAGTATTGTCAAGAGAAAGAGAAGCTGCCTAGTTATCTCGAAGTATTCTTTAGTAAACATTATACAATAATATTATTTAATATAATAAACTTGAGTTATGTCCATTATCAACTCCCACATATGTTTTATGTATGTTGTATATCTTTCTCTAAGTCTTAGCACTACAAACTATATTCAAAGTAAATACTGCCCAGAGAGTGAGCTGCCTTCGAGGACTGTGTCTTGTTTAAGAACGTTGGGGTTTCATTCCCATCATTTCTGTGGTGGCTTCAGAGTGCAGTGGTCTGACACGTGAAGGCTCCCTGGTTTGATCTCAGCAGGAGATGCAAATTCCTTGGAGGTTGAGTCAGGAAGGGCATCTGATGTAAAAATCTACCTGAGCATTGAGCGAATGTGTGAATAAAGGAATAGCTGAAAGCAGCTTTTTTAATTATTATTACCAAAATTAATTTTTGTCTTCTTTTTTCCATTTTCCAGCATCTGCTTTGTCTGGGATAAATCAAATCAAATCAAATCAAATCACTTTTATTGTCACATCACATGTGCAGGTACACTGGTACAGTACATGTGAGTGAAATTCTTGTGTGCGAGCTTCACAAGCAACAGAGTTGTGCAAAATACAATAATGTAAAACAAGCAAAATATAAAAATGGCTAATCTAAAAAGTAATAAATATATGTACAATATGTAAAGGTATATACATTACTGAATGTGTATACTAAATATGTTTTTCTACGTGTGTGTGTTTGAGTGTGTATATAGTATGTATATACATGTTTTACAAATGAAATAAAGTAAACAATAAAATAAGATATATAAAATATACAGAGGTTGGTATGTGCAAAACAGTGGTATTTATATACAGTATGGAGTGCATAATGTTGAAGTTCCAGTAGTGAAGGTGAGGTGTCTATGACGTGTTCAGCAGTCTGATGGCCTGATGGAAAAAGCTGTCTCTCAGTCTGCTGGTACGGGACCGGATGCTGCAGAACCTCCTTCCTGATGGTAGTAGTCTGTAATCTTAGTATTGTTTACCTGTGTTGTGTTGGATTGACAGTACACACATGTTTGATGGTCACAGATGAACTCCATGCTGGATATGATGAAACCCTGGAGTAAGCAGGATGCACTTCCTTCCCTGTCACAGTCAAACCTGAGACACTGAGAACCAAGGTGACAGACCTAATCTGGAGCCGGCCGCTAAAGTGCTTTTATCTCAACTCTCCGGAGCCCTGTGACGAAACCGGCCTCAGCGTTCCTTCGTGTTGCAGTCTCCTCTCCATTCTGTTTGTTCTCACCCACTTTTTCTTCCACCTGTTTCACTCCATCCTGCAGCTCCCCTCCCCTCCATTGACTATTTTCTTACCTTTTTACCTTTCTTATAACTTTGAGGTTCATTTATAGTCCAGCCTTTGTGTTTTCTCTTCAGTTCAGTTTGTCTTTCTCAGCATCTCTTCCTCTGTCATTTCCAGGATCTATTCTCTCATGTTTACTTCCTCTTCCTACATGTGTTTATCTGTCTTTCTTTGCCCACCCCCTTCTTCATATTTACCACCATCCCTACACTGTAACATTTTAACATTTCTTTCATTGCTCTGTCCCTTTTGTCTCTTCTGTTTCTCCATGATGCCTTTTACCTCATTCTCCCCTTCATTGCTTTGTCCTCCCTCTACACCCTCCGCCCCCCTTTTCCCTTAATCTCATCCCTCCAACAAGCTGGGCTCCAACAGACCTGATCAAACAGTCTCCCAAACCTCAGACCAGTCTACACCGTCGCTCTAGCGCAATCAGACCTGTTCACACCTCCTCCGTTACAGTTTTATGTGTGAGTAAGCATTTTATCACATAGGATGGAAGAGCACGTTTGTGTATAAATAAAGTATGCTTGTGTTTGCCAGTGAGAGTGAAAAGATGCGAGTGAACACAAGGACAAAGACAGGAGGAGGAAAAGGAAAAGGAAAGCACCTTTGAGTTTAAGTAGAAAGTTCATAATCTTGGGTGTGTTAAAGGTGTTCACTTTTACTCGTGGTACTGTATGACTGGATATTCCTACAGTAATAGGGTCATACCCACCTGACCTCCCACCATTTAAACCTCCTGTGCTGAATTAATATTTTCCCACAACTGCATTTGTTCTCGATCGATTTGGTGCAATTTATCACAGCAGAAAAAAGTCATTGTCACTACTCTAACACATCAAATCAGTTTGTACTTTCGTTGAGCATAGCACTAGATCGCTCACTGTCCTGAATACTCTCAAGCATTGTATTCGTGTTTTCAATCAAAATACTTCAAACTTTTGTCAAATGTGAATGAAAGAGCAAGGCCGGTAACACCGTCAGTGAAACTGCCCTTAAACTGAAAGCAGAGATAACCACATGTCCTCAGAAGAGGTTAAGATGGAACTAACAGAATTACAGGACATATTGTTGTGCATATCATGACTCTGTTAATTACACACAAGCATATACTACAAATATGCACTCATCAAACTACATTGTTAGGCACACCTTGCCAGTAAAAGGTTGGACCCATTTACCTTGAGAGCTGTGTTCATTCTTTGTGGCACAAGCTGCTGCAAACATCCCTCACTCCACAGATTTTCTTCCATGTCGACACGATAGCATCACACAGTCGCTGCAGATTTGTTAGTGGCTCTTCCAAATTTCCCATCCAGCCACATCCCAGGGATGCTCTACTGGATGGATATTTGGTGGCAGTGGAGGACATTGGACTACAGTATTTTTTCAGTTTAATTGAATTCAATTATATTTATATAGTGTCAAATCAATGAGAGTCACCTCAAGGCGTTATTTTGTAAGAGGAACCTACTATAATACTCAGGAAAAACCAACAATCCAACAACCCGCATGAGCAATCAGGTGGGGACAGTTTTTTACAGTTTTTGTTGAAAAACTGTAACAATGACCAGTGATGTCACACACCTAACTGTAACTTGTTGTTATTGGTTACAACGGATAATTTTAAGAATGTGCTGGATTGGATTTGGGGTTTACTGAATTTACTAGTTTTGACCTGAACTGAGCATTATTGGCTTTAACGTGAGTTTTGTTCACTTTACCTTGTATTAGATCTTTACCTGAGTCTTCAGTTTGTTGGTTTGTATTTTGAACTTGATTTGGGAATCCATAGTCAACACTTTAGTCGATTAATAAAGATCCTAGACTGCTAGCTTAATGGGATTAGAGATAAAGAATTCTCAAAAACTCATGCATTAAATATAATACACTTGCAATTACAGGGTTAAGGAAAAAAGGAGTAGATTTGATCTGTTTTGACTAAAAAAATCAAAATTATTTTAAATGCCTCATATGCAGTAAACTGGGATCTTACTTATAGATTGAGTTTTAAAATCTACATCATTCTCACACAAGTAGGAAAGCATATGCTGTTATATATTTCTACAACATTACGTAGGTTAGAACAGGTGATTCTCCAACTCACTGGCTGATCTGATCAAATTTGTCTCAGGATGATATTGTCTAGGAATCTATCTCTGTTAGAAAGCATCACACCAATCCAGCTAAATTAACTGGCCATGAAACTTTTGGTTCTGTTCAATATATTTTTCAGCTTGTGTCAGCTCATCTATAATGCTTTTGAGACCCAAGGTTGTTATCCACTGTAATATATTACAGCATTACTTTGAACCTTGCATTATAGGGAAAAATAGCTGACTGAACTCTAGACTGACCGTTTCGTTTCATCTATAAATTAGAAGAAAAATGTTCTTGGCAGAATATTATTAAGTACAAGTATCAGTAGGAGTATTTGAAAGTATAACGTGAACAAATAACGTTGCTTTTGTCATATATTCATAGTTTAATTTGATGTGCAGTCAAGTTGGTGGCATTTGCATCATGCAGCTGGTATTTCAGTGAGTATTTGCTGTGTTGTTCTTAACCAACTCTATTCCTCTGTTATTGCTCAAGTGGTCTTGATGAGCTAGTTTTTGTATCCACAAGATAATCTTTGAGTATATTGTTGCAAAAAATGAAAGTTTGGCCTTGCTTTTAGTTGAAAAGCTCAGATTCAGTACAAAAACACTCAATCTGTTCCAGTTCAACCAATCCTTTTTTCTCTGATACTGACCTCTGGCCTCATAGTGCAGAAAGTGAGAGAAAAGTGGAGGACATGAAGTGTTCAGAGATTATACTGAGAAGGATTTTGCTTGGATCTTGGCCTTAATAATAAAACCTTTTACCAACACAGTACTGTATGTGCTGGGTGAAAGAACAACATTTTGCAGTGGTTTGGAAAAGAGATTTTTCAATTATGTTTTAGGGTAAGCTCCAAGATATAAAATAGCATATTAAACAGAATTAACAGAAGGGGGATAAGCAAGCCCTGTGAAATACTGGATAAATGTCCAATATTTCATCCCACATCTCGCTTTATGACAGCTGGGAACGAATGGATGGATGGATGGATGAATAATGACTAGTACACTAAATCAAATGAGATTTTTTTACTCTTATGTTCTTTTATGCTCCCAGCCAGTCACAGCAGGTGGTTGCTCCACCCTCAGTCGGGTTCTGCTGGAGGTTTCTTCCTCGTCGGGTGTTGTCTGGTTAGTGCAGTTTTCTCTCATATTGTCTGTCTTTCTACTTTGTTTTTGGTTCTTTACTCTTGGTCTTCAGCAAAGTATTGACATTTGTGAGGTCAGTGAACAAGAAGGCCTGGCTCACAGTCCCTGCTCTAACTCATCCCAGAGATGTTGTCTTGGGTTAAGTTGAGACCAGTCAAGTTCTTCCACACCAAACTCGACCTTGCTTTTTACACTTGTATGAAATCATGTTGGAACAGGTAGGGGGCATCTCCTGTCTGTTCCAACAAAGCTGAGAGCATGAAATTGTCCAGTATGTCTTGGTATGACGAAACATTAAGAGTTCCTTTACTGGAACTAAGAGGCAGAACCCACTGGCTGGATTCTTTACACCACTGTATCCGACACTTTGCAATCACTTGGACATGTAAGCCTTGGATGCAGCTTGTTGACCATGGAAACTCATTTTAATAAGTTCTCTGTGCACTGTGTTTGAGCTAATCTGATAATGGAGTTTGGAGGTCTGTAGCAATTGACTCTGCAGAAAGTTGCACACTATGCACCTCAATGTTTGCTGACCCTGCTCTGTGATTTTACGTGGCCTACCACCTTGTGGTTGAGTTGCTGTTTTTCCCAGTTGTTTCCAATTTGTTTAATAACACTTACAGTTAAGGAATATTTAGTAGAGAGGAAATTCCATCACTGGACTAGTTGCACAAGTAGCACCCTATGATGGCACCACGTTGGAATCACTGAGCTCCTTAGAGCGACCCATTCTTTCACAAATGTTTGTAGAAGAGTCTGCATGTCTAGGTGCTTTTATACACGTGCAGCCATGGACGTGATTGGAACACCTGAGCTCAACAATTTATAATTGGGAGGATGAATACTTCTGGCAATATACTGTAGCATTATTTAGCCCTTATGTTACCAAATCATTGTCTGGAGCACATATCCCTGAGGCGCACCATAACTCTGTCTTTTTGTGTAAATTCTTCCACTTGCATTGTTGCCTTGGAAACTGTTTGTCTATGTATATTTTTACGTCAATTTTTAGATACCACCAGGATCAATTATTGCTTTATTATTGGTTTGCTGCTAGCACAGCTGCTAATTAGGACTGCTTGCCTTGTATCTGAAGTAGCTGGAATTTCTTCATCTTGGATTTTTACGTCATACAGTATCATGGAATAATAAATAAACAATAAATTTACTGCTGATTTCTTATTATGGTATTATATTATTAGGGTTTTACATTTTTTCATCTCCCTTAACATTTACACTATTTACAACTCGAATAACGATGACTCATTGCAATATTTCTCCAGTTGTGCATAAAGACCAATTTTTTTGTTTGCTTTTCTTATTTTTAAATCATTATGCCAAATACAAAAAAATATGTGAGTAAAGCATATTGTGTATCCACCAATGGACACTTCAGCTTCTTAAGAGGATATTACAGCATACTAATTTTCCACTTCACATTTTTTTCCTTGGAGTCTACTAAAGTAGGACCATATGATTCACAGTTCAAAATAATCCCTATTTATCTTAGACTGGGCTTTGAAGCAGGTCCATAATTCATCCAAAGCCTGGAACGAGCATTTGAGCTGGCTTCACCCACACATTAAGCAAACTTTCATCTGACTGGCTGATTGGTATAAAGGCTGAGATGACCATATTAGGATATCCTATCAGTACATCCCGCTGATATCAAACAGAACCACAAGAGGAAAAGAGTATCTTGACATAAGCATTAAGAGTAACGGAGCCCTTTGGGTCTTAGGTGTAACTTTTCCATAAATCAACAACATTATTTGGAAACTCCGTCTCTTAGTGCTTTTATTGAAAAGAACTTGATAATAACGATGATGATGATGATGATGATGATGCCTCAGCACAGTGATAACAAATAGGTTTCTAATTCTTGATATTTTTAAACAAACAGATCCAGTTTATCTCCCATCAAAGTTGGTACTTTTCTAAGATTGGCAGAATACACAGTGGGGAGTGTTGTTAGCTCGCCACGGAGGAGAATGGAACTTAAGCTGTTTAATTGGATCAGGCAACAAAAGAATTGTTTACAGTTGTTGAAGCTTAAGAAGATCTGAAAGAGTGAGGAGGAGAAAGAAACAGAACAAGAGGAAATGAAGAGGAAGAGAGAGGTAACAGAGAGCTGGTAGATAATACAGGAGGGGAGGGGAGCGCTTAAAAGTAATGGCGACAAACAGGCAGGATGGGAAAGAAAACATGCAAAGGAATACTGTTAGGAAATAACAAAACAGGTTTAAGAGAGACATCAACCAAGAATAAAAGATGAGGAAGAAATGGAATATATGTGATTATTACTTGCGCTCTGAGCCCCCGTAGGTAAATTAGAGGCAGGCCCCCGTGCAGACAAACGTGACGGCTTCTCTTTGATCTTTACTCTAATTAGATTGGAGCTCAGGGTTTGAGAAAAAAGGCCCAACATTAATTTCTCTCTCTCTCTCTTTGCACACTATGACTGAATGTAAAATGTTGGTGTATGCATATGGAGAGCATGCTCTGGGTGTATGTGTGGCAGATATTTTGTTTGTGAGTGATGAACTGGAATAGCCCCAACTAGCTGCAAATTCATGATCGAGAGTAACAATCCCTGCATTCTGATTAAAGTAGCTTTCTGTGGACAACAGACATTTGAATATTATTTTTAATCAAAACAGTCTGACAGCATTAGAGGAGATCTTGAATGAGCTTCAACCCATGCACCAAATGTTGTTTCATCAAAGCTGGCAGAGGGTTCTTTGGCTTCAGTGCTTCTATACTGACTGTTTAAATGGATGTAAAGCTGTAAATCTTATTCAACATAAGATTTAACATTATCAGACATCATTGTTAAAGGTACTGTCAGACAGACTTATGACAGTGACACAGAGTGAAGAAGTGATATATGTGAAAAAGAAATTTTTACGGGACTCTGGCCAATCCTGTGGAAAAACTCAAAACCTTCATTCTATAGAAACTCACTAGTAAGTAACAGCCAGGTGTTGCTAGTCATATGCACTTAAAGAAGAAAATAAGTATTCTAGTGTCAAATGTGAGGCCATCTGTTTGACAGCTAAAGACTGAGTTATACATCATGACAATGATCCCAAGAAAATCTACAACAAAAGGACTGAAAAAGAAAAGAAATGAGATGTTGGAATGACCCAGACAACATCCAGACCGGATTAAAATGCTGTGCTGTGAATAAACAAGCAAACCCGTGACTGCAGTGTTTCCACAGGATTTGATTCATAGCTGTTATATGTTATTAGGTATGACTTAAGCACCGATTATATGTTAAATGTACGTGAGTCTGCTAGGGTCCACTCAGGTCTTGGTGATGTAAATTTTGTCATCAGATGGTTAACCAAACCCGAGTTGCTTCCAAAGCATTCATCAAAGTGTGACAGAAGGCACTTAGAAATAGAAAACGTGGGTGTGTGAAAAGGTGAATGAGGCTTTAATATAAAGGAACCAATCTATAAAATTAAAATAACATTTTAGAACTGAGTAGCCACTATTATTTTCAACAAAAATGTAGACACCACTAAAACAGTGATGACACTATGATCACAGGGGAACTGGGCTCTTCTCTTTGACTCAAACACACCCACAAACACACAGCAGCCAGTAAAGAAGCAGAGATATAACCAGGATAGTGAACTGAGTTGAAAGCAGCACAGCTCATGAAGTTCACAGGAAATAGCCAATAAGAGTCTGTTATGACACCACAGATTTAACAAGTGAAGAAAATATGCAGTCTACATAGTGACAGTGCTGTTTAATTAAAGACAGGTTACAGCAAAAACTCTGCCTGCCTGCAACAAACTACTTGTTTAGTTTGCCACTTGCTTTAATTGGTTGCAAATAGAAATCCAGTGGCAGAGGATAAAGTCAGCCCTCAGTTCCCTTTTGGGTGAACTCAGTAAACGGTGTCCTGATGAGTTTATGCTCCCAGTTGCTAATTTCAAGCATACAACATGAGCTCATTTTGTAAATTATAGTCCCCATTAGAGCAAAAAAAAGAGCTGGGTATGCTTTAGGCTGAGCTTTGACAGTCACTACCCTAATAGCATACAATGTGCCACCGTTGTTCAGATGTCATAACACCAAAATGCTCAGCTTAGGGCCTCATAACGGGACATCATTAACTAATGGGTGATGTTACATCCAGCATTTACAGTCCATTAGTACACTAACACTGAGTTTTATTAACTTGAAATCATTATTTCAGTTCCATTTAATTTTATGTATATATAGTTCTAAATCACAATCAAGGTACTTTATATTGTAAGGTAAAGACCTTCTTTGAGCAAGCACTTGGTGACAGTGGGAAAGAAAATCTCCCTTTTAACAGGAAGAAAGCTCCAGCAGAACAGGCTCAGGGAGACATGCTGTGGAAGGGAGCCAGAGATAATCAATAACTATGATTGAATGCAGAGACGTGTATAAACACACAGAAAGTGAAAAGAGGTGAGTGAAGAAGAAATGCTCAATTTAGCATGGGAAGCCCTGAGAAGCCTAGGCCTATTGCAGTGTGACTTAGGGATGAGTCAGGGTCACCTGATCCAGCCCTAACTATAAGCTTTATCAAAAAGTAAAATGTTAAAGCTAGTCCTTAAATAAAGCAGTTGTTTGTGTCCCAAAATCTAAACTGGAAGCACAGAAGAGGGGACTGAAAGCTGAAGCCTCTGGGAACCTGAGAGTCTGAGAGCAAAGTGATCTAAGATGTAATAACTTGAGTTTACTCTGAAGATCAAGCAGGAAATTACAAGTCATCCAGGTCTTTATGTCTTTAAGATATTCCTGCATTTTAACTAATTAGTATGTGCCATTTGGTTTCATGGATAAATAAAGAGGGGCATCATCTACATAGCTATAAAAATGCATGTTGTGCCTTCAAATGATACTAAGGAACATGGAAACTTCATGCACAAAGGGCCCAGCCAGATGACGGAGTCAAACCCAGAATTTTCTTGATATGAGGTAACGGTGCTAACACCCATGCTACTGTGGTGTCATCATAGAGAGCTGCTATCTCTGAGATGGTCACCTCACACCCTGTCAGTTAACCATGGGAGAGAAGTCCAATCCACCTGCAGTTCAAACCATTGGTTTAACAAAGGCAGCCAATCTGAGGAACGCTGGCTTAAGGTGAAGGGGAAAGGATTTAAACTAGCTTCTTTTAGATAGAGTACTAAATAAGGGACTGCACAAAGCCTCTGTGTAATATACAGGATTTTGAACAGTGAATAAAAATATGGAGTAGAAAAAACTCTGATGAAAATGTTTGAAAATGTGTTAAGATCTGACATATTTATGAAGAACACATTGTTATCATGATTTTAAGCATATTGCTGGATGTATGTTGACTCACAGCATAGTGCTTAGATTTGACTGACTTAGAGACACTGTTACTGGCCTAAACAAACAGAGGCACTTTGGAGAAAACTAAGTGTTTGGTATTATGCTGCCTGAAGCTTATCTCCTCTAAACTTCAACAGAAAGTGATATTCAAACTCCAATACCTGCCCGACAGTGATTTTGCAGACAGTGTAGTCGTGAGCCTCATTTCAATTTGCATGTGAGTTTCAGATAATCTCAGATGTTTGTTTGTTTCCACTCTGAAATATGTGGTTCATGTAGTTGGTCAGTCTGTTGACAATCAGCTTCAGTTCTAAGGGTTTGACTTGTATTACACCATTTCACTTGTTGGTACTCTCTGCCCCTTCTTAGAAAGTATCTCTTCACTGCCTCAAACCCTATAACGGATGATGCAAGTTCACACCAATAGATGGCAAGACTCATTATAGCCAGAAGACCTTTAATCACTCCCACAGATTATAAACTGTGAAACTCTGAAAGTAGATACTGAATTCAGTGAGAAATGAACTTTATAATTACATTAGCATATCAGAACGAGTTTTTAAGTTTTATGACACCGCACTGGTGGCACTAATCATATCAGAGGGAGACGGGTCCGCCAATAGGGCTGGGGTCCAACAACTGGTCACGTGGTGCTCAGAACAGAATCTGGTTCTTATACTGAGAAGAAAAAAGAAATCATCATGAAACTTAGGAAGAGCAGAGCAGACTGGCCATCAGTGGAGAATCTGTGGTGGGGGGTCCATAATTTTAAATTCTGTAGGACCCTCGTCTCTGACAGCTTCACCTGGTCTGCCAACGCTACAGCTGCAGTTCAGTAAAGCACCACCACAGAAAGCATCCTGGTGGACTGTGTAACAGTGTGGTATACTGGATGCTCTGCAGCAGATACAAAAGACTATCCAGAGGGTAACAAGCACAGCACAAAGACCACTGGCAAAGGTGACACACCTCCCAAGAGCTTTAAAAAACACTAAGGATAGTTCCCACTCTAGACACTTGCTGTGTGACCTGTTGCCCTGTGGTAGATACTACAGCTCTGTCAAGACAAGGACAGTTTTTATCCAAGTACAACCACTGTTAAAAATCACTTTTATCATAGTGCACCATTGTACTTTTTATTTGATGTTTGACTGAATATTCATAACTATTTATTATATTCCACTCGAAAAAGCCTGCCTTGCTGCTCAAATGACTTTGTTTTATTGTGTGAATGGTACTTTTTTTTATTTAGTTTTAGTAGCACCTCAGTCTCACAGTGTCTAATAATGCAGTGATAAGTATAATAGATGCCTAAGACATAATTGATGACTACTTTATGATGTAGCATAGCAGAGCTGGGCTGCTGCATCAATAATCAGACCCAGTCTTCCTCCTCCTTGATAGTGGTACGAGTGAATCAGGGCAGATACGAGGGCTAGGTCCAATAAGGAGGAGACGAGGGGTGCAGCTGAACACTGGGCTTTTCCTAAGAAGGTTCCTAACTGAATGAAGTGACTTGGAAGTATCGGCGTGGCAGCCGTTATAAGAGCTGTTCAAATTCTCCAGATACTACGGAAAGGTATTTTAGTGCTTCCTCTTATCGCCTCTTTTAACAAAGGATACACTGGACCATCTTTTATCAAAGGAGATAATTACAACCCATAATTCATAGCGACATACCATCTGACTGTTAATTAAAATGACCAACAAAACTGACAAAGTGCTGCAGATCGTGTGAATATTAATTAACAGTCTGTTTTCCATTTCATGCCATGACCTGCTGATATGAATTTCTGAACATCACACAGCTGTAATCTGCTTCTTGTTGAGGTATTGAGTTGCATGTATATAAGCTCTCTAAATCAAAATAATGAGCTATATGAGTTGATCACAGGGCATTTGAACTTCACAATAGTTGAGCTTGCATTAGTCTTAGCCTGATGTTTTCCTTTCACACACTTTCTGTTCCTTTTTCTTTAATAACCGACCTTTGTAATGAAGTCAGCTTTTTGCAGCTTGTTCTCATTTTGATGGCAAGCTTGAAACAACACAGAAAAAGCACACTGTGGTGAAGTGAGGCCCATATTTTGTAGTTCATCTTCTGGACATTGTAGTTTCAGCACAGCAGACTTATTAATTCTCCTTTACACCTTTCCTTGGCCTCATAACATTTCCCTCCCATGTCAAGGAAAAGTGATTAGGAAGAGAAGGTAGGAGGTAATTTTTTGGACTATTTGACCACATCCCAGGTAATCTAATACAACAGTGGCTGCATGTTTGGGATGCTGTAGCGCCGGCAGTAACCTTGTTTCACTTTATTAAGTGGTGGGGAAGCAGGCTTAGATGGAGGGAAGAGACAAGCCAGAGCTGGTGATTTGCTAGGGGGCTGAAAACTTAACCAGCCAACCCTAACTACTGGGTGGAATAATAAATGATAATAAAGAAAGCTTTGTTTGTATAGTGCTGCCCAAAACCTAGATGCAATGGGCTGTGTGCAATAAAATAGATAACAAAGAAACTTTGAAAAGAAAACTGAATCCCTGAAGGCCCTTAGGACCCACAACCAACGTCTTATATGCATGCTGTGCTATAAAAGTATTTGCCCCCTTCCCCCTTTTGAATATTTGTCAGAATTGTATGCTTCAGCTCTTTAAAGAAAGTGTAATGTTAGACAAAAATAACCTGAATAAACACTAAATACAGTTTTTAAATGATGACTTCATTCATTAAGGGAGAAACATGATCAAAGCATGGCCCTGTGTGAAAGAGTAATTCCTCTCTAAACCGAAAAACTGGTTGTGCAGTTGGCAGCAAGAACTGCAATCAGGTATATTTTTTTTAAATCCAGCCACATCAGAGGGTTTTTGAGCATGAACAGCTGTCAGGCCAAAACATCTCAGTGGGATTCAAGTCTGTGTTTCTGCTTGAGAACATGAGCTTCAGGATTTTCTGGAGAGCAGAATTCATGGTTCCATCAAGCACAGCAAGTCCAGGTCCTAAAACAGCAGAGTAGCCCCAGACCATCACACTACATCACACTACCACTACCATGGCTGTTGTTATGATGGGTTTTTTTTAATAAAAAAAAAAGCTGTTCTATGTTTAGCTTCTTGCCAGATGTAATGGGATGTAAACATTCCAAAAACCTAAACATTTGTCTTGTCAGTCCATGGAATATTTTCCCAAAAAGTCTGTAATGTTTTTTTGGCAAATATGAGATGGTGCTTTGTGTTCTTTATGAGCAGCAGTGATTTACACCTTTAACTCTCCCATGGTGCATTTTTGTTGCCCAATCTCTCACATGTTGTTGAATCACAAACTCTGACCTTACCTGATACAGGTGAGGCCTGCAGTTCTTTAGATGCTGTTCTGGGTTCCTTTGTGACCCTTGGATTAGTCGTTGGTGCCTACTTGGAGTAATTTGGTAGGCCGGTCACTCCCGGGGAAGTTCACTACTCTGCAGAGATTTCTTCTTGAATAATGACTCTCGTTGTGGTTCGCTGGTTTTTCAAAGCCTTGGAATTTTCTTCGTAACTCTTTCCAGACTGACTGATGTTATTCACTTTATTTCTCATCTGTTCTTATGTTTCTTTAGATCATGGCGATCGTGGCTCAAGAGTTGGGAGCTCGCCTTGTAATCGGAAGATTGCCGGTTCGAGCCCCGGCTTGGACAGTCTCGGTCGTTGTGTCCTTGGGCAAGACACTTAACCCGTTGCCTACTGGTGGTGGTCAGAGGGTCTGGTGGCGCCAGTGTTCGGCAGCCTCACCTCTGTCAGTGCGCCCCAGGGTGGCTGTGGCTACAATGTAGCTTGCCATCACCAGTGTGTGAATGTGTGTGTGAATGGGTGGATGACTGGATATGTAAAGCGCTTTGGGGTCCTTAGGGACGATTAAGGCGCTATATAAATACAGGCCATTTACCATTTACCATACGATGCTGTGTTGCTATTGGAGATTTTTTATCCTTCTTCACTTTGTCAGACAGGCTCTAAGTGATTTCTTGATTTAACAGGTCTGGGAGTAATCAGGCACGAGTGAAATTGGACGAATATTTCCAAAACATTTAGTTAATCACCGTTCATTTATGATTTAACAAGGGGGGCAATTAGTTTTTCACATAGGATCAGGTAGATTTGAAGAGGTTTTATTTTGATCATTTTTGTTTAATATTAAAATTTCATCATTAAAACATTTGAGTTTGACAAATATGTAAAAACTAAGAAATCAAGTAGGGGGCGAATACTTTTTCACAGCAATATTAGTCTTAAATCTGCATCCTAAGATGTCATAAAAAATGTCTAATTAGTTAATGAGACAGTGTTTGATTTGGATACACACATTTACATGTGAAATGTGACATTTTTAGCTCTGCTGCTGAGAAGTGACGTTCTCAAATTCAGGCATCTTGTATAATGTAAGAAAACTTAATTGTTTACCTGTGACACATCTGCTTGTACGCAACCAGCAGAAAAAGAAAACCAATAGACAGCATATGCAAATAATACATGTTCATTACTCATTTTTTGTCTCTGGAAATCTTTTATGAGGAAATGAATGAGTCCCATGAAATAATGCCTTGTCACGCTAAAGGAAAGGACAACAGATTGCCTTGAACCACAAGTTATTTCAGACCTGTTATGATGTAAACACAGTTTTTCTCAGGTTTAGTAAAGAATGGGATTGATGTCCAAAAGTTGAATCTGTTCATCTGGACGTAGCGTTTTGTGGGAGAAACGTTTCGTCACTCATCCAAGTGACTTCTTCAGTCTCAGCTGACTGCAGGTTTCAATCTTATAAACAGTACATTTGCATAATGACTGAAACCAGCCCACTGAGGAACAATGGGCTGGGAGGTCAGTTCCTTAATCTTAATTATGCAAATTCTCATGACCATTGATCAACAATCACTGACCAAAACCCACTGATCAAAACCCACTGATCAAAGACCACTGATCAATGGCCATGAGTACCATTCACAGAGAGTTGGGGAATGGCTGCAATCACAGCATTGTAAGATGGTGACAGATGTACTCTTAGGCCCCCTCCTCCATTCAGAGATGGTCTTTCCCTTTTCACGTAAATGGCCTCCTTGACTCCGCCCTCAAACCAGCGTTCCTCCCTGTCCAGGATGTTACATCCTCATCATTGAAAGAGTGTCCACTGGCCTGTAGGTGTAAATAGACTGCAGAGTCCTGGCCTGACGAGGTAGCTCTTCTGTGTTGTAGCCAGAGGTTGTTTGGTTTCCCCGATGTATAAATCCTGGCAATCCTCCTGGCACTTAACAGCGTACACTATGTTACTCTGTTTGTGTCGGGGGACCCGATCCTTGGGGTGGACCAGTTTTTGGCGCAGCGTGTTTTGGGGTTTAAAAGCCACAGAGACCCGGTGTTTAGAAAAAATGCGTCTCAGCTGCTCTGATACTCCTGACACATACGGGATCACTACAGGTTTTTGCTTGGGCAGCGGTTGTCCTTCTCTCCTGGATGAGCTGGAGCTTTCTTTAGGTGCCTTTCCAGCTTTGACAAAAGTCCAGCTGGGATAACCACATTTACTCAGGGACTTCTTGATGTGTTGTTCTTCTGCCTCCCTGGCTGCTGTGTCAGTGGGGATGGTGCTTGCTCTGTGTTGTAGCGGGATTGATGCATGAGTGACAGAAAGAGCACTCAAGAATATCATTGAATGAGCTATCATTTATGACAAAAACACCTCTATTAGTCAAATTATTTTTCTATTATCACACATGGAACCTTCTCCATTACCATTCAAAGAGATAATGTCAACATATAACTGCCTTTCATAGTTCAGAATGGCTGTTTGTGTGTGTCTGTGAAAACATGGCATATAGTACCATAAGGACGGTTATGCAAAGGAAATCTTTTCAGTGATGAATATCAGGGTGATTAATGCATTTCCTGTTCCATACAAACTCATCTACAGAGACACTCACACACAAAAGAGACAACATTTGGCTGTGGATCACATACGCTGTGAAACACACACACACTGGCATACTGATGTTATACTGTTTTAGTTACCAGATACTGCTCATAGATTAGTCTAACTAAACACTGAAAATAGGCACCCCAGACTACCTCAAGCAACCACTGATGGTAACCATGGTAACACTCAGTGACTCACTCAACAACAAAAAAAGTTGAATTTGTGGTTTACTAACTCTGACTGAGAGACCACAGAAATAAACAGCAGCGAGGACATCATCCAGACTGAAGTCACCAACAGAAGCAGAGTCCTGCCACATTAACTCTTTGAAGTCATCATAGCTGGTAACCCTAAACCTTCTGCTATCCTATCGCTAAATTGTAGACAAAGGCAAACTGATTTTATTAGAATAGTTTTGGATGTCTATCTGCTGGGTTTGGGTTTGGGTTGTCACCAATGATAATTTAGAAGAAGAAACAGCATCCAAGCTCTGCTACAGGTCTACTCTGCATTATGTGAAAACACCCCCATACCTTTTTGAACAGCTGCTGTTGTTCATTGCATTTTCAGATTGAAATGAAATAATGAACACAACAATAAAACTTAAAGCATTATAAAATGACATGGACTATATAACCCTGTTATCATATAATGTCCAGTGTTTATGAATCCAAATGTAATTGGATGACGCACATAAAGAAAAATTCAATAAGTGATCCAGACTACAGTATATTTCCACAGTTCTTTCAATAAAAGTGAGACTTGGCACTTTAATGTGTACCCATAATATTCCTTCAAATTAAATGTGCTGAGGCACCGTGCCTGATGAGCTGTCCGGCAATTGTATGACTGTAAATGGACTCAAACAGTGTCAGACACACACACGCTCTGTCTCTCTCACAAACACAGTGAACTGCATGGTCTAATGTATCACTTTGTGACAAGGCCAATCTTTAAAGTCTGGCTGTTTTTGATAAGTCGATGATTGATCGGTGAGGGTCTATTTCCTGTCTTCACCTGTGATAAATCACCCTCCAACTGACAGCGTGTGTGTGTGCATGTGTATGCATCATTGCCACCCGGAAGGTAAAAGTACAGTATTTCCCCATAGTATCCATATTGCCTCTTAGTTGGTTAGCTTTGATTTGAAAGTGGTACCAAGTAGTTGCCAAGAAACTGGTATGATACTCAGCACAAGTCAGTAACTTTTTTTCTATAAAATAACTCCATAATCCACACATCAGTCCATATGAGGAGCAGATCTGGGTGGCTGGGGTTCAGGAGATAGAGCAGGTCATCTATTAATCAGAAGACTGCCATGAAGACTGGTGAAGCCAGACTTTAAACCATCAAAGTATCCAAAGTAACCCAAGTTCCTCCTGATAAATTTATCACGTATTTAAGTGCTATAAAAGTGTTATATTAAAATCACATAAGATCATCAAATTGAGACAAATTCCACTCAAACAATTGGGAATTATTTAAAAAAAAATGTGTAAATAGCCCCCACTTGGGAAATTGGAGGGACAAATATCCACTAAAATATGGGTTGTGTTACTTACCTTTCCTACTTGGCGGAGTCCTGGGGGGGTGGGGGCTGGCGCACTGTATCGCTCCCTCTTCCACTCCTGTTGTCTCTGTCCTCGTCCCAGTGCTCGTAGGTTCTTGTCCTGTGCCACAGAACACTGACAACCAGGAGAGTCACAGAGTAGATGCTGTGGTGGCTGTGTGGGGGCTCCATATTTTCGTCTAATGTGTGGTCTGCTTGCTCTGGATGAGGCAGGTGTGCTGATGGATTAGGGGGCGGTGAGACCAGGGGATGGTTTTGGGCTGGGTTGCCTGAAATTGTTAGGCATGTGGACCTTTCTGGACCGTTGTCTAGGTGTTGTGCTTCACCTTCGATTTGGGGCCCAGATATGTGGGGACCTCTCCTTTCTTTTTCCCTTCGTTTTTGGCCCGCATAGTGCAGGCCCAGGGTCCTCCCAGTGGGCCTGACGCCTGGCCCCTGCATCTGGTCCTCTTGGGTAGGGTAAGGATATTGGGCTTGTGTGTCGGGCTAGGGCCCTGTGGGGCTGATGAACGTGTGACCTGGCACCTTGGTTGTGCTGGCTGGTGTCCTTCCTGGCTTTGGGTCTGTTTGCTGTCCTTTCGCTCCTCTGGTGCTGTGGGCTCCTCTTTCTGACTGACCAGGCTGCATAGATAGGGTTAGGATGAACCGTCTGGCTGCAAAATATAGAAAAGAAAAAGGCAGATATCAAGACACTTCTGAAGATGGACTGTCCATGTCCACAAGTAACTGGGTCCAGCTGGCATAAATTTCCATGTAAACGGTGAGCACAAGGCAGCAGTGCCGGCCAGTGTTCTTATAAGAACACTACATAATGCAGTAACTACTCATGCACCCGTCAGGTGGATTTCAACTGGATTTTGAAGAACTTTTGCTTTATCTGCAGCTGTCCCTGTCCATAAGTGAGTGTAACACCTGCCTTACACTGACTTTTATGACAGGAGGCTTCATCTGTCTTTTAAATAAAGTCCAAAATTCCCTCAAGAAACAAACAAACAGCCCCAAGTTCTGAACCTCGTCCTAAAACAACAGACATGTCAACATGATTATTGGAAAAACACAGATGGACAGCTCTACTGTATCTATACAGCACACAAACACACAACTGACGTGATTGACAGTCTACATGAACTTTCATGTTAACCCAGATAAAAACAAGTGAAAAATCCAACAAGCAGTAAATGAACTTCTGTCATTTCTGCGGCTTTTGCCATTTGTCAAACTGCTGCTGTTGTCAGCGCTGAACAGATGTTTTAAGCTTGTCCTGCTTATCTTCTGTTGCTGCTTTGTCTTCTGTCAAACAACATGTCTTGTGGGCACCGTTCGCACAGCAGCATCAGATTTTTTGAAAAATGCATACAGTCTGACATACAGTTACTGTGTCTTGTTTTACTTCCACCACAAAGTGAACTTATTTTAGTTCATTTTTCAGGCATCTGGCAGATGTGCACATGTAATTCAGCACCTCTTTTACAAACTTTGAGGGCAGCTTGGCTGATATTCAGGGATTTTGTGTGTGATCTGTTCACCGTTACGAGTATCAAATTTCTCACAGAATTATGCTGCGTGAGAATAAATCCAAATAATTTTCAGTCTGCACATTCGTCTATCTCATTAATACTGTTTGAGCCATCCCTTTCCATCTGCCTATCCACCTGTTCTGACATGATGAATTTATAAGAGGTCTCCCAGAAGCATATTTTCTGCTTTCAACTACGATACAATTCTCCTTGCTAAGCCCTCTGATCATCTAAGGTGCTGCAGCTCGTCCTTGGATCACTTTTTACTTACTTAACAATGTCTTTGATATGTGCACAATGTTTAGGATATTTCACTACAAAGATCGGGGTTCCCCTGCTGTTTCATTTCTGTTCTACAAATTTTTTTTTAACTCTCTTTTATTCAACTTCATGACTTCCATGTGTAAAGTCATTAAAAGATAAATTTTTTAAAAAGTCACTGAAGTACCAATGAAATATCTGTATTTCATGCCCTTGGGTTTGCAAGACAGATAGCTAATAGATGCTAAAAGCAAAACAATGCTAAGTCTAACTTATCTAGCGGTCTGGGAAACCACAGGTAAATACTCCCTTGCTGACTCACAGGTGCCTTTATAGACTCATTAGGCTCCTATCCAGTTAGCTGAAGTGTTTCTTTATTATTTGATTACAAGTCAAACTGTTTTTTACAGGCTTAAGCAAAACATAGAGACAGAGATGATGGCATTCATCACTTAAAACTCCTTGCATGTCTATCTAGCTGCATGAAATCAATCTGCACTTCACTATCTCCCACCATATTATCTTCTTCTGGTCTCATCATCCTTTCAAGAGAGTTAGATTTTCTCAGCTCTTGCTCTCTATCATACCATGATGAATGCAGATACTTCAATTCGAAGCCACTCCTGGAACGTAAAAAAAGACCTCAGAAAATTGCTTTGCACACCTCACCAACTGTCAGGCTTAGGTGGGGGAGCGAGCCAGGGGTCAGGAAGCATGAAGGGGAGGATATGTATGGAGACAGAATAATTCAGAAACATAAAGAAGAGAGAGCAGATAGTCGCTAAGGCAGCGATACTAGCGCATACAAATTTCAGTGGCTCTTCAGCCTTGCCCGACCCCTCGTCCGGGCCCTGAAACCTGTGAGCAAAACATCTCAGCCTCCTGATTAGAATGAGTTTTGGGATGCTCTCAACGTACAGCCACAGGGTCAGCATTTAATAAGAGACCAGGTTAGAAGGACCAAAATGTGTTTTGATGGCTGTTGACCCTGTTTGATTGCCGCAGTCAATCTGGCGGACTCCTCAAAACAAGTTCAGGATAAGGAACATTTTTAAGGCATTTGAGGTCACTCTCTATCTGGTCGTTGCACGATTGCACTGAAACAAACATTCACATTTGATTTAGTCCAAATTTAACTATAGTCTGAGCAAAGGAACAAGTGAGGTAACACAATTATGGCGGCAAAAAATCTGTGTGGAGAAGAGTTTGTAAATTAATGGGTGGGCAAAACATCGGATTTATTTTAACTAACCATTGTACCAAAGGTCCAGTATTTTAACAAAAGACCTGACCTTTGAAAAGCTAATTAAACTTGGTCTGGTCTTAACCAAAACAAATACACGTGAGACAGTTTCAGTGCTACATTATACTCCTATGGGTTGTATTCAAGAGACACGCAACATAGACTCCGTCTATAAAAAGCCAAACCATTGGAGAAGTGCTTTACCTCCATTTTTCCAATTACCAGCAAAGGGCAAACTCATGTGGTTGCTGAAAGACTTCTGTTGTAGACTTCTGGTTTCCAGTTTTACTCAATACATAATTATGTTCATTTAGTAAACGATGGTCCCTGTCAGTGTCCAGAAGCATAATGAAGCAGAGCTACCCTGTGATTAGCAAGTTGCAGAATCCCTTAGTTGTCAGTCAGATCTTATCTGTCTCCAAGGTGGCTCTGGGTTTATATACAGTCCATGGCAGCTATAGAGAATCTGTTGTTTTGAAATAAAGTCAAAGTGTCAACACAGAAAAGTGCATTGTATGTTCTGGATAAATGACACAGACCTTCTCTGTCAGAGTACCCAGTCAGAACCTATGCAGGCACAGGCAGAACAGGTCCCAGCCAGGCCAGGATCCTTATGCTGTAAGGACACAATTGTAACCACTGCACCACACTGCTGCCCTCAGCAAAATATAACATGAATATAAAATAATCCCTTATCTAAATATAAAATGACAGACTCTTTCCAGACCTCAGATATGTGAATGTTAAAAGAGACTGAAGGCAGTAATTACCAATGATAGCATCAATTTATTCTATTCATCAGTTGTTGTTTTATTGCTGAAAAGGCTCATGGCAGTAAGTACTGCTCTCTGCAGTTTACGAGAACCACAGTTATTTATTAATTTCTCACTTCATACCGTGAGTTTCATGTCACACAGCTGTATGTCCATTGTTTTATTTTCAGGAAGTTGTCTTTATATATGCAGAAGATCTTCAGGGACTGTGACAACAGACTTGCTCGTCTTGTATGGAAGCATTTTAACTCTGAGTTCATGTTTTATTCATTTATTTTTTATTTCTTATTTATGCTTTTTTATTATTCAAAATTTGCATTTTTGAATCTTTTATATATTTTTTTAAAGATATGACAATTGATTCCGATGAGCTAAAATTTGGTGCATAGAACTGATCCTATGAAGAATCGCTCTCACACTGTTTAATATTTAATTTAGCCCTCTATTTTACCTCTAATTGAATGGAAAAACTCATAACTTAAGAGACTGCTCGAGGATTCCGACTTATGATAAAACTACTCCCAACCTCCCACACATATGTTACATTTGCTTTTAATCACACAGCTTCATTTTTTAACTACATTTATTTACATAGCAACTCTCTGAGGAGACAACAAGAATAGTGTTTAAGTCACAAGGGCTTTACCACTGAGGTCTGGTGACAATTTTAAACATAGTACTGTTAGAGCAGAACAAAACTCCACAGCTCCTTTGCTCTAGTTGTACTTCTTTGCTTGACAATAAAACTTTAAGTACAACTTTGAGAGTGCACTTGCTGTGTAGATGGCTGATTTGGTATCAAGATCTTATGAGCCAGAGTGAGTTTTGGGTGAAATAATATCCCTAAAACACAGAATGTCACAGCAACATTAGAAGACCCAGTTGTCCCTTATATAATCTTGGGCTGGCACACTGGATTCTTCTTTATAATACTGTCAACAAGATCAAAAGCTCAGTAGAGTAGAAATACATGCAAAACTACTATCTGTAATCAAGACAAAAGATTGTTAACTCTACTTACTCTTCTTTTGTTGAAGGATTTTTATAATCCATCAAAGATATTTTGGTAGCAAAAGAATCACCAATAAAAAAGATTTAAAAAAAGAGCAGTCCCAATTTCTTATGCAAAACTCAAACAAACTCTACAATTACAGAGTAGTGAAAGCAGAGCCAGTAGCCTCTTCTCTAGGATGCTGGTCTCACATTAAAGAACAGAGGGCTATTCATAAAAACGGGAAACAAGGTGCTGCTTAACAAGCTAACAGGACACATGATAAATAGCAGACACTACAGATTCCAGTGGGATCAGAGTCAAGCGGAGTCAAGACTACTTCCAGAGACATCCAACTGTGGCCACAAGATGGCTTTAAATAAGGGTGTAAACAGCAGAAGCTTTATGAAAAAACTCTTTGAAAGGCAGACAGACTAATCACTGACTATTTGATAGGTTTTTATTGGTGTCTACTTTTTGATTTCAAAGTACTGCTTGCTTTGCTTGCTCTGATGGAACACCATTGCTATATACAGTGGCTTGCAAAAGTATTCGGCCCCCTGGAACTTTTCCACATTTTGTCACATTACAGCCACAAACATGAATCAATTTTATTGGAATTTCACGTGAAAGACCAATACAAAGTGGTGTACACGTGAGAAGTGGAAGGAAAATCAGACATGATTCCAAACATTTTTTACAAATAAATAACTGAAAAGTGGGGTGTGCGTAATTATTCAGCCCCCTGAGTCAATACTTTGTAGAACCACCTTTTGCTGCAATTACAGCTGCCAGTCTTTTAGGGTATGTCTCTACCAGCTTTGCACATCTAGAGACTGAAATTCTTGCCCATTCTTCTTTGCAAAACAGCTCCAGCTCAGTCAGATTAGATGGACAGCGTTTGTGAACAGCAGTTTTCAGATCTTGCCACAGATTCTCGATTGGAGTTAGACACCGGACAGGTCAGGGATAAAGTTATTGAGAAATTTAAAGCAGGCTTAGGCTACAAAAAGATTTCCCAAGCCTTGAACATCCCACGGAGCACTGTTCAAGCCATCATTCAGAAATGGAAGGAGTATGGCACAACTGTAAACCTACCAAGTCAAGGCCGTCCACCTAAACTCACAGGCCGAACAAGGAGAGCGCTGATCAGAAATGCAGCCAAGAGGCCCATGGTGACTCTGGACGAGCTGCAGAGATCTACAGCTCAGGTGGGGGAATCTGTCCATAGGACAACTATTAGTCGTGCACTGCACAAAGTTGGCCTTTATGGAAGAGTGGCAAGAAGAAAGCCATTGTTAACAGAAAACCATAAGAAGTCCCGTTTGCAGTTTGCCACAAGCCATGTGGGGGACACAGCAAACATGTGGAAGAAGGTGCTCTGGTCAGATGAGACCAAAATGCAAAACGCTATGTGTGGCGGAAAACTAACACTGCACATCACTCTGAACACACCATCCCCACT
The DNA here is from genome assembly GCF_036321145.2 of Pelmatolapia mariae. NCBI lineage: Eukaryota > Metazoa > Chordata > Actinopteri > Cichliformes > Cichlidae > Pelmatolapia > Pelmatolapia mariae. The sequence continues at coordinate 37,101,884 of NC_086228.1, read as the reverse complement.
GTCAAATATGGTGGTGGCAGCATCATGCTCTGGGGGTGCTTCTCTTCAGCAGGGACAGGGAAGCTGGTCAGAGTTGATGGGAAGATGGATGGAGCCAAATACAGGGCAATCTTGGAAGAAAACCTCTTGGAGTCTGCAAAAGACTTGAGACTGGGGCGGAGGTTCACCTTCCAGCAGGACAACGACCCTAAACATAAAGCCAGGGCAACAATGGAATGGTTTAAAACAAAACATATCCATGTGTTAGAATGGCCCAGTCAAAGTCCAGATCTAAATCCAATCCAGAATCTGTGGCAAGATCTGAAAACTGCTGCTCACAAACGCTGTCCATCTAATCTGACTGAGCTGGAGCTGTTTTGCAAAGAAGAATGGGCAAAGATTTCAGTCTGTAGATGTGCAAAGCTGGTAGAGACATACCCTAAAAGACTGGCAGCTGGAATTGCAGTAAAAGGTGGTTCTACAAAGTACTGACTCAGGGGGCTGAATAATTACGCACACCCCACTTTGCAGTTATTTATTTGTAAAAAATGTTTGGAATCATGTATGATTTTCGTTCCACTTCTCACGTGTACACCACTTTGTATTGGTCTTTTATGTGGAATTCCAATAAAACTGATTCATGTTTGTGGCTGTAATGTGACAAAATGTGGAAAAGTTCAAGGGGGCCGAATACTTTTGCAAGCCACTGTATATTGTATCAACTTAACACCATTCTCCTTGTCTTCTAAACCATCAATAAATAACTTGAAATAGCCCATCCTGATCAAAAATTATCTAGATATCCGATGTCTAGTCTGTATTTTGAGCCGTACTGTCTTTTGATGTTCAAAGGTTAATCACTGACAGAACGCTGATATGGTTAGCTGAGATTGTGTGTTAATAAAATGAAATTTATCAGACACATTTATTGTTTGAATCAACACTTGTTGATTAAAATCACGTTGCATAGAAAAATTTGGAAGCTCAAGAACAACCTGATGTTAAGTCGTGGTTTATAAGCCTTCAGCATGAAGGCCGATACCAGAACTGATGAAAACATTTTATTCACATCAGGAATTTGGAGTTAAAATCTAAGTTATACCCCCTCAAACATGAGCCCTACTCAATAGTGTTCTTCCAAGAGCCCTAAATAGGACTCTTCTCTACTTCTTGATCTGGCACATGTAAAAAAGAAAATCTTTGGTTTGCAAACCAAGTTACTCCACCTTACCCCTTTTTCTTTTTGCGTTTCCAATTACTGTTTCCCTCATAGTAATTTTGTAGTGCTTAATAAAAATATGAGGCCCATTTAATACCTTCCTAGACACGTCTGCTCCAAACACAGCATCAAGCAACAAGGCACAAAACATTTAACAGCATATGCAGCATAGTACACCCTGTTACAAGCAGCACATTTGTGTAAACCAGGAAATTAAAACCCTATTTGAAAATGCATGCATGCTAACTCCATGGGGCCACTGAGAATGGAAAAGGGCGGGGTGTGATTGCTTCAGACAGTAATAAGTGTTCACGCACTGTATTGAACACCATTCCCTTGGTATGTGGTCATCTCATCTGTATCTATCTGGACTAATTTTTAAAATGAGCTAATTTAGCAGGATAGGACACAGTGGTGCTCATGGTGTTTTTTCGTATACTGTATTATTAGAGTAGTTTCCATGAGGCTGTTTCAGAACCAGGTGAGATTATGGTTTTGCAGATAACCAGACAAGAGCCTTAGCTTTCTATGATGTTTTTAATTACGTAATGATTATTGTTTATTTACATTGTCTGCATACAATGACATTAAAAACAAAACAGGACAATGTGAAGGAGACAAAAGAAAGGAAATTAAAATGTAAGTAAATTCAGTCACGATATGACTTGAGTGCACAGGTGCCTCTTTGTATGTATGTGCATGTGTGTGTGTTTGAGTGTTTTTTGTATTTGCAGGTGGCTAATTAGCACTCTCAGTGTCTTCCTCTCTTCTGTTCGTTAAGTTTTTTTTTTTCTCTTGCTTTTTAGTCCCATCTCATTAAGGCTGTTCAGACTGTTTGAGGCAGGAAAACGTGAGCTGAGAATTGTTGATGTTAATCTTCCTGAGTCATTATGTAGACTGAGCTTTCCCTTTAAATTTGGCTTTTACATTAATCACCTGTGTGTCTCTATTTTAGCAAGACCTATGGAATACTCAAATATATACAGGGTGTATAATCTTCAATAAACAGCTTAAACCAACCCTTAAACCCTCCCTTGTGTGTCTCGCTCTGTGTGTATAAGCTTGCAGCTGTTTATCAGTAACTCTGTGTGGGACTGTGTGAGTAAGGATGTGATTACCAGAGCTGCTAACAGTCTATAACAGTATTTGGTAGCATAGGTTGTTAACTATACACCTGTTAACAGGTTTAAAGCCTATTAGTAAATCCTTCCATCACACATTGTAAAACACACCCATCCATAATTAGCCAGGAGCAGCTGGGAGACTTTACTGGCGCTCAGCAGGATCTTCACATGAAAGCATCCTGATCATTACAACTAGCTTCTTTAAACAAGTTACTGTGCACAGTGTGTATGTGATGGGTAAGGTAAATGGCCTTACCCATTTATCTAACAATATATCTGTCAGTTCTTGGCAATGTTTGTTTGTAAGTATATTTGTGTGTTTTGATGTTTGCATTCAAAGTTCCAGAAGCTGTGTTTGATCACTTGTGCAGTTTGAACACTGACCCAGTCAATATATTCAGATTAGAAAATGGGCTCTAATCACCCTTATCGAGAGAGTGGTGAGTAAATGCTGCATTGTTGTCACTTTTAATGCAAGGCTGGGCTTTAATTATGGGATGGATTAGCGTGCAGTGCTAATAAGCAGGTGTTTACAGCTGTAATGAGTTAATAGCAGTTTTGGATTATTCACACTATTCACCTCTACAGTTGTTTACAGGTAGTAAATCCCTTATAGTTCTCTGTATGAATAGATGCAAATAGAGATGTTCCAAGAACTGTAACAGTTAGAGTGCACAGTTATTTCTGTAATATTCTTTATTCGTCAGTGGCAGAGAAAAGGACACTAAAAAAACTGCTGGACATTATGGACAATCCTGGGCATCCTCTGCACACGGCCATAAACAACCAGAGGAGTCTGTTCAGTGACAGGTTGCTTCTCCCTAAGACAAGAACCAACCGACTTAAAAACTCCTTTGTCTCACACGCCATCAGACTGTTTAACTCCTCTCTGGAGGGGAAACAGGAGGACAAAGGAGGGGGGAACAACTAAGCTGTAGTGCCTCTTCACTTCACTGTGCAATACTTTTTGTGCAATACTTTTTGTTAATAGTCAATGGTGCAATAGACTTCAATACTTGAAATGTGCAGTTCACTTGTATTCTTATTCCTATTTATTCTATTTATCCCCTTCGTATATTTTATGTATATATGTCTCTGTATTTATATATGTGTATATATATAATATTCTGCTCACGTTCTGTAACTTCTGTCGGTGCTGTGCTTTTGGAAACCGAATTTCCCAGAGGAACCCACCCGAGGGATTAATAAAGTTTTATCTTATCTTATCTTATCTCTTATCTCTTTATTATTGGAACGTGCTCCAAAAGTGTTCAAGGTGACATTCAGTTTCAGTTTTACTTACTTCAGTATATGGGGCCAAATTATAACAAGAGCCTCCGGTGCTTTATACTGTAAACATCTACAATAACAGAGAGAAAACATCAAGAATCAGATTATCCCGTGTGAGTAAGCACTTGATGACAATGGGAAGGAAAAATTCCCCCCAGCAGAACCAGGCTCAGGTAGGGGCAGCCATCTGCTGTGACTGGTTGGGGGTGAAGAAGACTGTGTTCAGCTTCTTCATGTGCTTCACATGTTCACATCAATGATCAGGACATTCTTTTAACAGCTCTGGTTTTGCCAGAGGTTTCTTCTGGTTGAAAGGGAGGTTTTCCTTCCCACTTCTGCCAAGTGCTTGCTCACAGGAGGTTTTATTGTAGGGTTGTTACCATACAATATAAAGTGCCTTGGAGGGACTGTTGCTGGAATTTGACTATATATAACTGAATTGGATTGGATAGAACCAAACTGAACTGAGTTGAATTAAATTAGTTATAAAAGTCCTACAACTCTTCTAAACAAAAAAGTGGGTCAAATGTTATTTTTTGAGAAATGATAAATGCATGTCTTTATAATACTGAGAGGATTGCATGGCCTCTGCGCCCTGTCCCCATTCCTGAAATGACTGGATATAAACAATAGGCATAGTTACAGTGATGTCATTAGTTGGTTTGGGAAATCCAGTTTTCACTTATTTTTCACTTTAAATCATGACATTTAGATTTTTGGGAGGTCAAAAGAAGTTTTTGAAGACTTTTCTTGTCCATATGAGACAGATGTTATAGTTTCTCTGACTGTTGTGCTAATGTTCAATGATGTTAGAGGGCACAGTGAAGAGAAGACCAAGCTGAACGGCTTGAGGCTTGTGTAAATCATTTTCTGCCAGGCCACACTCATTCCAGGAAATTTGCTGAGACATCCAGTCTTTTTAATTTAACTTGTTAAAATTGACTCGATGTTAAAATACCCTTATACAAGTCAAACAGATGAATGATTACCTAAATGTTTAAATCTGACACGCAAGGACAGAGATTTTCGGCTGGCATGTTTTTAATTCGTAGTGCTCCCTAAGAACGTCCATATTTATGTTAGACTGTATTTATAAACTCCCTTTTTTCTCTTTTTTCTGGATGGAGGTACGGCAAATTGCACAGACTGTGACTTTAAAGGATTGACTCAGTTAAGCTCTTCAGTTGTTGACACTTGGGCCATAATTAACTCACCCTGCCAGATAACCATGCTCTGTGTTTCTATGTGTGCATTTGGATTTATCTCCACCACACTAAGCCTTTAGTTCAAAGTGTCAAGTAAAATCTTATTTAGATGTAATATTTTCTTATAAAGTTTAATGAGCAGATAGAGTGTACATTTAAAAATAAATAGACCAGGGGGGGGGGGGAAAGTTCCGTTGAATGTGAAATGCTTCCTACAACAAAATCTTTAGAGGCAATAAGCCAGTTAAGTGTGATAGTGCATCAGCACCAGAGTCACTTAAAGGCAGTAGCACTTAAGGGCATCATTCACTTCAGCACAGCATTGCCAGTTTTCAGCAAACAGTAGCAATGACTCGCCAAGTGCTCTTTTTACTTTCTCTAAAGATTTGAATTCAATTATAGTCTTTTATTTATTTGAAAGTGTGCAGTGGAACAGCATGTAATATGTATGTATGTGCACAGTGTCATCAAGTTTGATTCAGACTGACAGAACCAGATTTAAAATGCATTTAAATGTAGTTTCTAATGATAACAGTTATCTCCTGTTGATATGATGGAAATGTTTGTAAAATGATACCAAAAAGAAAAAAAATGAGCAGTGCATCAGAATAGACCAGAGGTTCTCACAGTACAGATTTAAGGGCCTACTAAAAATTCACAAGTCAAACCTATTCATGTGGTTTGTCACGTGTCTGTTCAGAGATGCTGTTTTTTTTTTTTTTTTTTTGGTAATTGTCATTTTATGCTGGTCTAAAGTTCTTTCAACCTTTAACCAGTCAACCGTAACTCTAGCTGTTTTGTGGTGAAATCAAAGAGAAGTGCTGCCCTGGTCTCTCTCTGTGCTCTATATAATAATGTGATATGAACTACAGTGCATACTTGCCTTGTTGCACTTGTGGGCAGCAATCAGTTCAACTTAATTCAGTTTTATTTATATAATGCCAAATCAAAGTCGACACGCCGTGCTTTATATTGTACAGTAAAGACCCCACAATGTCAGAAGGAAACCCCATAAATGGCACAGAGGACTGTCACTGTCACTCGTCAGCACTTTGAGAAGCCTGAGAACAGACGCTATCACAATGATTCCAGCCAACCAACCCAAACATAATTGTATTAAAGTTATTATTTATCATGTGGTAGCATAGCCCTTCTGCTGACGTGACAGGGAGCCAAAACTAAATCTCAGATATTTTTTACTTAACGTTACTTAATTTGTCAAGTTGTATTTAAGCCCAGACGTTTGTTCAACCCATTTAATTAAAAGTCCATATTTCAGTTGCACCGTGATTGTTTTATTTATTTTTTTTTTTTTACATCAACAGCACCACTATCATGGCAGTAATTAGAAATTGTAATAAACTTAATTGGAGGTTTACTTGTTGTGGCAGGAATTAGTCTGGAAAGGAAACAGACTTAGTGAGTAATTAATGATTATTTAACCACTACAAATGCAACTATTTCTGCCAAAGAACAATATCCACTAACTGTGAGGTCTGGTAATTCAGCTGTAATATCCACTGTGTTGGATACTTTGTGGGGCTGGACAGCCAGGCTTCTTTTACGTTAGTTCGCTCAGCAAAACCTAAAATCCCAGTCAGAGATAATCGGCATTGTGACAGTTTAGCAACTTTCTCTGTTAAACTTTCTTTTGGTTTAGGTTTGGTTTGTTTCACGTGTCATATGATAGTGATGAGAGGTCCAGCTGTTTTCAAAGATTCAGCTCTTTTGGCTCAGCTTCCTTAGAAGAGTCAGCTCTAAGAGCCATTTGATTTTAGCCTAATTTAGCAAAATGTAATAGTTTGTGTGTTGGGAAGCAAATTTGGATTCAGTGTTTTCATAAAAGCCATGTTCAGACAGCAACTGCTACTGTGATTTGGCGCTATATCAATAAAATAAAAATCAACTCAATTATCTTTATGCATTTACTACTACTGTGGAGAACATACATGGGGTTTAAGGCCTGGACAAAGGATTGAAATCTCTTGTCCTCAAACTCTGCAGGTGCAGGTGGTGATTGGTTCTTAGATGTCTGCAGGTTTGTTATTGACACTGCTCTAAAGGACATTTTCTTTTTTACAAATTCAGCTCCTGCTTTGCATTTCAATATCTTATCATGTTGAAATGCAGCCAGTTCAATTTCTTCATTTTCTCCCAATGTGCCTGCATTTAAATCTGGAGTGCCGTCTTTCTGTCACTCCGTCATGCTTGTCTCCATCACTACACAGGCTGTCTCATTGCCACCCTTCCTACTTTGACATTATGATATGACTCTTTTCTGTTTTTACATCAGATTGGCCGCATGGTGTCTCCATCAAAATAAAGTCCTGCCCCTGCCTTCGTGGATTCCCAGCAGAGCTGAACAGCACGAGCTGAAGATTCATCTCTCCCCGACAGAAGTCTTCTTGTTCATTACAAAGAATCAGTTCTTAGCGCTGTCTCATTCACGAATGACACAAAAAACTCTGACTTCAAGCTTGATATAGTTCTTTAACCCATTAATCTTAGTACCCTTAGTTTCTAGATATTGGCTTCATGTTTTTGCAGAAGTATCTCCAACACAAACTGTAACAGCTGCATACAGGGAACCACTCACTGCTGTTTATCCTGCAGGACAGGATCTGATGGGGAAAGAAGGAAAAATAAGGAAACCACAGACAATAATGCTTTGATTTATCCAGAATATATTTAGTTCAGATATTGTTTTCATCACAGTGGGATTGTGCTGGTTTCAGTGGGAAAAGTATGCAGCTCATTTAAATAAAAAGTTGTCCGTTCATGAAGTGTGTCAGTATTTTATAAGTATGTCATGTTTCTGTATCATCTCTCTCCTGTTAGAGCCTCTTACCCAAACATCAGCCTGTTTAATACTCTCACATCTTCAACATCTTAAGTAAATTATATTTCACAGTTTTCTCATCAATAAAAGAATATTTACTGCATCAGTTTGTCTTCCATTGTATCTGAAACATACAAGGATCAAATCTTTTACTTTATTTTTGGGATATTGCCCTTAAATGTAACTCAAGCTTTCACACAGTGGTCATTGTATATTAATATGTGTGTGTGTTAGACGGTCACACAGGTATAAATGATATGAAAAAGAAATACGTACTTTGTGAAATTTAACTCAGTTGTCTCAAATATTACATTTGTTAAAATTCAGAGCTTCTTTTTTTTTTTTAATGGTGTATATATAGTAAAATATCAATAATGTAAATCCTGTTACATTTGTACCATCAAAATGAAATGAGACTTGTTTCTAGAGCGACACTAGCAAACTAGTTTATTAGCTAAACATAGCATCATTGTTGGTGAGGGGACTCAGGGCTGTGCTGTTTTCCCAGATACATCACACGGAGATGAAACTACCCCAGTAAATGTCAAACAAATGATATAAAATAAAGATTTTCTCTATTATTGTCAAACATGCTGTCCACCATAGCTGTAACTGCTTATGTTGTAGTTGCTAGGCAATAGAAACGTCGTAGGCTAGACCGTCCAATTTAACAGCCTTGCACTTCTGGTCTTCGGACACAGCCAGTGAGTGAGCACTGTGAAAATAATTAGCGAGAAAAATACAGAGGGTGTGGTTTGGATGAAGCAAGATTACACTATGAAATAAGACGTTATCTACAAGTTTTTAATTGAACTGGTCACGCAGATAAGCTACACATAAACACCGCTGTGCGTTGTAACAGGAACAGGAAGTGATACTCTAATGCAGAGCGAGAGCGCCACCTAATGGAGCCACAGAAGTTAGACTTACTCATATAAAAAACATCCAAGTACGATATTGTCATGATCACGCAAAATTTACGTGAATGTGTTTGAAGGTGATGTTTTTCCTTCTTTCAACGGACTCCCAAGCCATGTGTTATTGGCGCTGTGACCTCAGCTCCTTGTTGCTTCTTCCAGTCAGGAAAGCACAAAAATCTTACTCCACTCCAGTCGTATGTTTGGCTTTTACAACACAGCAGGTGACCATGATGATGGTTTTCTAACGTCCACAGTTTGACTTTAAACCCAAAGTTACCTCCGTATGTTATCAGCTCGGACTTGCATGAGCAACAGTTCTATACTGCATTGCGTTGGTGACATCACAATCCTGAGCTTTATAGTTTGCTTGCCTAAAATCTCCATAGGTGTGTTTCTCCTTATTCTTTGTTGCAGATTTGTATCTCATTTAGTACATCAACTAAATTTACTTCTGTCGGCTATTAAATCAAATTATCGTTTATCATGAATCCAGCAGTTGTGGAGAAGCTAACCAGCCATTTTCACAACATTGCCAATCCTCTGCCACACTGCTCAAAACATTTTCCAAGAAGTTTTATCAAAATTAGGTTCTTCAAAAGGAGTTTAAAAAGTGCTGCTTTATCTTTTACAAAGTGAAGCAGCTTCAGTAATGATGAAATGTCATCATCTTCCAGCAGGTAAATAACAGCTTCGGGAAACAGACAGGAGGTACTGACGTGGCCGCTAGCCTTTATTTTTAGCCTCAGACTTATGAGCATTATTAAAAGGAAAAGTGGTGAAAGGCTACGTGCTGCATTTCTAATGAAATGGCTTAATCTCCCGCTGCAGCCACAAAAGAAAAGAAAAACTTTTGCCCTTCGTTCCCCTTATGATGTCAGACTTTCCGACACATCCTGCACCGGGTCGGCTGATTCTGCCTTCATTAGTCCGATTGCATAAGACTGAGTCACACATACACAGTCCTTGCAAATATTCAATCTCTATGAATATGAAATATCTTCTCCCCATTAAACTGCCCTCTCTTAGTGTTTATATTTTTTCCAACTAGCTATCTTTGCTATTTTAAGATTTCACTTGATAGCTTATGCAATGTGCAGGCTCAATTGTCCTCAATGAATCTGTTTGTGTGTGTGTGTGTGTGTGTGGGGGGGGGGGGGGGGCTCTTATCATCAGGAGAAGCACTTGTGTCTGTGGGGGCATGTGCATGTGTGTATGGTGTGAAATATTGCATGAATATGAAAATTGCTCCCATAAATAGGCTTTACTTTAAGTTCTGAGAAACTTTAATTTCAACCCCCCCGTGGCATATGAATCTCATCTCCACATCTCCTCGGAGGATTCTCTCAGCGACGCTTGCTCTCAGTTGCTTTCCCTATTTTTTGTTTTTCTGTCGCTGTTTCTTTTCTCTCTTCATCCATCTTGTCTGTTACCCGACCTTTTCGCTTCTCCTTTCTAAGTCTTGCTGTCACATTCATATCTCCAAAACTCAATCGCTTTCTTTTTGCTGTCATAAATGAGTTGCACAGAGGTCACACAAGTACAATAGTGATGCTCCGGCCACAAATACCAAACGGGAGAAAGTCGGAAATCAATCCACTTTCACCTTTTAAACAGCCAGTGGACGATGGACTGTCTGGGCCTTCGTGCGCAGTCATTTGTGTGCTTCATGTTTGCTTTGGAGAGTCAAGTCAGTGTGTAAGATTGTCAGTGATTGTCAATATCACAACTTAAATCTGCTTGTCTTACATGGAGGTAGGACAGTGACAGAGGGAGAGGGGATGGGCTGGAGGATGAGAGGGTTAAGAGACTTCACACTGAAGAGACAGCTGAAAAAGAAAATGAGGCTGAGCAATGGAGGGAAAAAATTGGCTCCCCTAGCTTCAGATGAGCACTTCCACTGCACAAATATTTGACTGGGCAAAGTTCAGAGCTGACTCTGGAGTTTTTGAGGGTAGAAAGAAAGTTTTCAGAAGACAAAAGAAAAGAAAAAAGAAATGAAATGAAGAATATTCAGAGAACTCCGAAGCTAATGGATAAAAATCAGGAAACAAAATGGATTGAACTGAACCTAAAGGTATTATCTGTTGGGACAATATTACATGTAAGAAAATTCAATAACAATCTTGCAACGGTATTACCTTTGAAGATTCCATTTAGCTAACTTTAATTTAAAATACACATGACAGCAGTAATGTGGAAGAGTGGTGTGCAGATGTCCCAAGACCGTAACATTTAGATGAAGACAGAATTATAAGCTATAAGAGGTGTTAAACAGTGCAAGGCAGTTTAACACAGCTTACACCCTTATTTGAAAAGGTCAGTTTTCAGGACTCTGGTTATTTTTGTCATTATGAAAATTTCTTTTTTGTTGTGCAAATAGAAATAACTGATCCTTTCTAAAGAAAACGGGCATGCTTAGAAATATCTTGGAAATCCCTTCCTCTGTTGACAAAGCAGTTGGGAATTTTTTTGCCAAAAACTTTAAATTTGGGAGAATAACTTTATCTTCATCTGTAGAGTAACTCATGATGTTTCATTTTGTTACCTAAAGATGTGGTTGAAACAAATAGTGATGATATGGACTTTGTGTCAGGGAAGGGTTGTCCCAATATAGAATCCACATGACCTGGTGGATACATTTATACGATGTATAAGACAGAGAAGATCGAGTAAATGACAGAGACATTACCTTTGAAGTCTACTGACCTCAGCAGCATTTCAATTTAAGTTGACTGGCTGAGGGGAGAAGCAATAACCAACGAGAAGAAGATTGAAAAAGCAGTGGCTCACCTCCGAATGCACACCATCACTCTGTTCATACAGGAGATCAGAGCTGCAATAGCTGAGAAGAAATACTGGTGCTATCATGATCTCTCTTTCATGACTGTGTGTACATTTGGTTGGAAAAAGTCTTTGACAATATTTTTTGTCTGTATCTCTTTTTTTTTCTCTTTATGTCTCCTTTGCTCTCCGTCTGTAGCTGTCTATATCTCCCTCTACAGGAAACCCCAGGGTTTACTCTGCATCTTTTTACCTCCTCTGCTTTCAGCCTATGTTCTTTTTCTCATTCCCCTACCTCTCTGTTGATTTGCTGTCGCTCTTCTCTCCTGTCTCGATCTGTCTCCTTCTGTCTGCTGCTAAGAAGTTTCTTTCTTTTAGAACTGTTATTGCTGTTATTGGAAAAAATCACATCTCACGAGGTGACACATTTGCGCCTTGACTTTTTCCTTTCAAACACACATAACACACAGACTAACCCTTTTTTGTGAGTTGAGCAGCTCATATGTGGCCATTAGAGCACTTCCTGTCATATTTATCTTTGGATTAAAACCCCCTGTTGTTTTAATCCAATGAATCCAGCTGTGACATGGGTCTTACATGGATTTCTTATTCTACACTTCTACTGTCATCAGGTCTCGGTGAAGGACTGTGGTTTCAAAATTGATCAAAAACAAAAATTGAACATGTACCTAAGTATTCACAGCCTTCACTCAAAACTTTGCTGAAGCAGTTTTAGCAGCAATTACAGGCTCAAGTCTAAGAATTCAATTAAGTTTCTCCTTTGCAAAGCCTCTCAAGCTCCATCAGATTGGTTCTGGATCATTGGTGCATAGACATTTTCAGATCTCTCCAGAGATGTTCAATTGGGTTCAAGTCTGGGCTCTGGCTGGGCCACTGAAGGACATTCACAGTGGTCCCAAAGCCACTACTTTGTCTTTGTCCTTTTGGAAGATAAACCTTTGCCCTACTCTCGAGGTCCAGAGTGCTCTAGAGCAGGTTATCATCAGGGAGATATCTGTACATCGCTGCATTCATCTTTCCCTCGTCTCTGACTAGTCTCCAAGCTCCTGCTCCTGAAAAACATCCCCAAAGCTCGATGCTGCCACCACCATGCTTCATTGTAGGGATGGTATTGGCCAGGTGATGAACAGCGCCTGGTATCCTACAGACGTGACCCTTGGTATTCAGGCCAAAGGGTTCAATCATTTCTTCATCATTCCAGAGAATTTTGCTTTTTATAATCGAAGTCCTTTAGCTACCAAACTGCAGGTGGGCTGTCATGTGCCTTTTATTGCAGAGAGGCTTCCGTCTGCGCAATCTACCATACAGGTCTGATTGGTAGAGTGCTGCACAAATGGTTGCCCTGCTGGAAGGTTCTCCTCTATCCACAGAGCAATCCTGAGGATCTGCCAGAGAAACCATCAGGTTTTTGGACACCTGCCTGACTAAGGCTCTTCTACCCCGATTGCTCAGATTAGCTGGGCAGCCATCTCTCAGAAGTGCCCTGGTGGTTCCACTGGAAGGGCCTGGGAAATCCTACAGGAGTATCTGGAGGAACTCTGACAGTCTTTTGGTTTCTGACAGCTTTACAGTGATTGAGTTGCAAAGAAACACTGTGATGGTGCCTTTGTCAGATTGATCCACAACATTTCAAGAAAGTACAAAGAGACATATTCACTGAGAATGGTAAGACTTTATTTGTTGTATTTTAGGACTTACCCACGTTGGCATGAAGATTTTATATTCAACCAATGTCACACTTGACATTTCTTTTTATTATTTTTACATGAGATTACAGAGGTTTTTCAATTTATATCAGCAATACAGAGAATGACTGTTTGTTTATAAAAGACAGTGGGCTTGTGCTTTGGAGTATATTGTTTGAGTTTTGCAATAAATAGTTCTGTCCTGTATCACCGCATATCGTGTCTGTTTCCTTCTCTCTGTTGTGAAGTTAAGCAAGACTTTTTTTTTTGTCTCGCTGGCCTTTTAGTTTCGTTGGTAAATGCTTTGTGGTCTTCACATTACTTACTTGGTACTAAGTCACACAAAATGTTTACCTTGCAACTAGTAACTGTCTCAAACACACTCACAAACAATTAGTGCAAATCTTAACTATTACATACATCAAAGTGCATTAAAACACTTTCTAAACAATACTGAGTCAGTAAAATATCAGTGTAAATGAACTACACACACATGCATTAATTATGCACTAATCCTTTACTAATATTTGGTAGTGTGTTATGAAGTGTTACCAGAATATCTTTCAGACGAGACATGGAGAGCATTGGTTTCAGCAGTGAGACAAATTGTATTGACAGCACGACTGTTTTTTATCTTTATGGGTTGAGAACTCAGAATGTATTGCGTCTCTGCTGGCTCTCCACAAGACAGAGACATTGTTATGTTTTAACAAGGAGTGGTCCAAGGGTGAGTCACTGCATTATAAATTTTAAGTTTGAGTCCTTCACTGGAAAGGCCTATGCACTTGTGCCTTAAACAATTTATATCACTGGAGCTGTTGCTGAGGGGAGGAGTACAGGTTGTATAAGCTGAAGATGTATGGAAAGTGCAGCCTGCTGATAGAAATATGGCTACCACTGTCCCTGCTCCATTAGCAATGCCCTTCAGCTGGCTTTAATAATAAGAAGAGCTATGAATCAACACCATACACACACTTTGGCTCTGAACACATGTGTCGAAATCTCAGGTCATGACTGGGTCAGTCACATAGATGTGGTTGTGTGTCATTGTCGTTAAGATGGTCTCCAGTCAAATGAAAAATGCACTGGATGCTACATAAGAGAGAAACATCAGCTTATGTTCAGACTTAGTACTCATTTTTGTTATCGCTTGAAGGTTTTAAAACTTTTTTGACATGTGTGCCTGGTTGATGACAGGCAACAATGACCCAGTGAGTAGACTCAGCGTTGAAAAAGAAAAGAAGAACAATACTTTTACTAAGCAAGCTCGAATGTACATGTTCATATCGAGATGAAAATACAGTCTCAATAGTTCAGTTTGGTGGTTACTTTGGGTTTAGTGCTCAAAGAGCCACTCATGAAATGTTTGTCCAGACAGAAAAAAAGATACAAAAAAGAAAGAAATTAAGTGATTTATTTGGACTCTTTGGTTTGCGTCTTTGTAAGGCCAACACTAGGTTAAGTGGATATAGACATAACTAAATGACTTTTCTAGTCAGAGACATTATGAGGAGAGGAAATGGCACTCAGCAAATTCATCCATAAAATTTATTCTGTTTATCTCGGTCCAGGTCATGTGATCAGCAGACTAAGCAGAGGTGCCCAGACCTCCCTTTTGTCCACATCCAATTCTTCATGGGTGATGACCAAGGCAGCCGACAGGTATAATCTCTCCATCATGTCCTGGATTGGTCCATTGGGTGAATGAAACACCAACTGAACCAACTGTGCTGTTGTTGTGATGGATGTGAAAGGTTAAGGTTCACTCCAGTTTCAGCACTTTGGTGGCAGGTGTGTTTACTCATTATTGCCCCATGTCCATCTCTGGTCATAACAGTAAAGACAAAGGTAATTGTTGTTTTTCTTACCTAACCATATCCATCATGTAAATTATCTTGGCAAGCATTTAGTGGTCTGGTAGAGTGGGTCAGTACATGGACAATGTCAGAACTCTAGATTAACCCATTAACCCTCTGATAACACTAATCCTAACCCAAATACACTTATTACTATCACACTATGCCTTTTTTGTTCCCTCAAATACTGGCAATCAGGAGAAAGTATGTAATTGGGGTAGTAGTTATCAAATCATTAAACCTGAAAAACATAACAATAGATTAACATGTTTTGCAAAAAACAAACAAACAACTTTTTCTTGTCTCCAATCTTGGGGATTTACACTTGGGATTGGGGTGGGGTCATGTTGACTTGTTGACTTAGACCTCAAAGGGTTAAAGAAGCTCTGATGTTGCAATACTGTGCGCAGACGAAGTATAACTTGGTTTTTAAACCTTTTAAAAGTAATGTTAAAGATTGACTGTATCAGTTTTGAATGGTAAGTCTTACAATTTCTGGTCCCAGTAATCACTGAAAGCAAAACACTGGATCTCTAAGAGGCATCGCAAAGATGGCTGTCATAAGATTTGCTCCCACTGTGGTTTGTTTGAATAAGGCACAAAGGGTCAAACTGTAGCTTTGCAGTTCCAAAAATCAGCAAGACTCTGGAACAACAATATATATGCATCATACAGTACAGTATAGCAAGACTACAATCTGAAACAATGAACAATCATAATTCTGCCTGCTACAACTGCTGGACAGGACATGCTAAAAAGAGACTATAAAACAGATAACACAGTTTTTCTGAACAACAGCTTTTCACATATGCTAAATACATCTGCCATTTTTGCAATAATGATCCGTAAAAAATACAGTTTCTCAATAAATATCCAATGACTTCGACTCATTCATTTGTTGGCTTTCACAATGAGCCCATAAAAAATCCTCTTAATATTTAAATTTATAGAATATTAGCAACCCCTTAGTGTTAACACCGCCACATAATCACAAATGTTAGAGAGGACATGAACTCGGTCTGTATAATGATAGGTAGAGTTATGCATTGATGTGGTGCACTTCCTGTAAACGGTATATTATAATGCTGATATATTGATGGGTCAGGGGTGGGGGAAATCCGTGAGCTTGTATGAAGTGTGTGCTCGTTCATCTCCGCTGCTTTCATGCCTGACAGGAGCGTCATGTTGTGCTGAGGCAGGTTATTGGCTAGTATTGGGATGGGACCAGTCCTTTCTTGGGTGATCTGTTGTTTATTTATTTTAAATGTCTTGTATTCTCAGGTTAGGTTTAGGTTTATCTAAAATGCTAAGAGGGCGTTAGTTATACTCAGGTTATGAATGCAGATTTGGAAACACTAATTTAAAAATCATGGTGATAGCATTCATAGTGTATTGTATCAGCATTGCACAACTATTTCAGACTTTTGTTGCCCTTTTGCAAAAATGTTTTCATACAAATTCATATATTTATTTTAAAAAGTGTTGATATAGTTATTTTAAGTCCTGAATTTGTTGCATATCTGCAGCGTATACAGCAAAAGGATCCATCCATGAGTGTCTCAAAAGCTAGTAAGTTACAGTCATGTACATGTTACAATACTGTAAATTTCATTACACGTTCATAACTCTTAATTATTGCAGGCACACCGAAAGGAAATTACACTGTTTACTTTTCTGCCCTTCAGATAGGTAAGCTGCATGCACGAAGACACAGTTTATTAGTTGTAATGAAATCATTCATTCTTAGTATAAATCTCCTCCATCACAACTATGAGGCCACTTTTGATTGCTGTTAATAAAAATCTGTTATTCACGTCTATTTTCGGGCATGTTTTACGTTGATGTGTGCATATTTTTGTATTTTATCACAGTGACAAATTGATTATCAGTTTAACAATGTAAAAAATTTCCAAATAACAAAGTGTATGTATGTAGTAAAAAGTGTATTAGCAGGTCAGGTTCAGAGTGTTCCAGATAACTGGCTTTATTTCCCTTTAATTACTTACCCTACTCAAAAACAATATCCAGAAAAACAGTTTTGGTCTTCTCCAAAATACAGAGTTAGTGTAGAGTTAGGGTTAGAACCTATGATGTCGTGTGTGATCTCAGGGGGTTAGTTACATATTTTAGGCTTAAACAGACAAACTCTTTAGTGTTTTCTGAAACTAGAACATAGAGTTGGTCTAAGTAGCTGTTGTTATTACTTCCTTATTTGGGAGGACTATTGTAGGGTTCATTAAGGTCTTATAGAGAAATATATATTTGGTGCTAAATAAAGCTGCAGTGATGACTGATTGTTGAGTCATTATTTCATGCAAATTAATGCTGATACTGATGTTTGTGCTGATTGAAAAATGTGTAGCCCTGGGGCCTACGGGATCTCAACAGATCTTCTCACAGCTACATTAGTTCTCTCTTTCTCCTCTGCTGACGTTTTTTCCACAGACAGCTCAGCCACTTCATGACTTATTGAACATACAAGTTGGTGTGTTTTCACATTACAACTCTGTCAACTAACATGGCTGAAGTATCCGCTCATACTTTGATAATAACAACCCCAAAAGCAGTATAGCAGGACAGGCGAGCAAACCACTGATTTCTGCTCAGGTTCACCACTGAAGTTAAAGTTATAGACCACTTTATGTCACTGCTACAGTCACTTCAGTGCTGCAAATATTAATCCCACTATTCTGAGTTTCATAAGGCTATAACTGTGCAATTAGCTATTCAGGATTTAGACAATTAATTGTTTAAATGAATTGATTCACCAGCAATCATTAAGTCACGGTGTGAACATCCTCATCCATCTCAACTGCCAAACTGCCAAACTGCCAAACTGTCACTACATTTTGTAATTGACTTCAGGTGTGACAGTGAGCTTCTCTCTCTCTACTGTGTGTGTTGGCCCTGCGACTGACCTGTCCACAGTGGCCGTGTGTTTGGGACGATTGTCCTGCTGAAACGTCCACCTTTGTTTCATCTTCATCATCCTGGTAGATGGCTGCAAGAATGTCTCGGTACATTTTCCCATTCATCCTTCCTTCAACTATATGAAGCATGCCAGTGCAGTATGCTGACAAAGCACCATAATAGTTTAGAAATTATTCTTTATATTTTCAGTAAAAAGCTGCAGCAAAAAAGTCTTGATAGAGCTCACTGGCTTTACCCCTCACGAGATGTTTCTTGTGTGACACCCTGGTAATGAGACACCTTTTCATAGGTCATCAGTTGGGACTGAACCGACTGATATTAATTTGCACTAAGTGGCAGGATTGCTTTCTAATTACTGATAGATTTCAGCTGGTGTTATGCATCTCCCTTTCTTCATGTGTTCAATACTTTTTCATTGTGTCCTCTTTCATTACTTTATGTCATTTATGGATAATAATTTATCTGTGCTTTGATTTCTTTGCATGTGTGAGTTGGATGGATTCTCATCTGATGAGAATTCCATGCCATCGCTCCTTTAGAACCAGATTTACTTGGAAAATTGATGTTCAATAATTATTTTAACTGCTGCATGTGTTCATTACATGATGCACACTGCCCATAAGTTTGTTTGTTTTTTCCACACACAATCAACACAATACAATTTTATGACCAAAAACGTCAAAATAATTAACAGTCCTGAGAAGAAGTGATTGTCGAGCATGGTCTTTACATTGACTTACATTGATGCTACTGAACATAAAATTGTGGGATTATATTGATTTTCCAAATTATGTGAATAAATACTTTGGCTTGTGCACCACTGGGTAACACACATTTAAACAGATACCTGGAGCTTGAAGAAGTTAGGCCTGGGACGCATGGCCAAAATGTACATTCACATCATACCAACAACATTGTGAACACAAGTGTTATTTTAGCATCGACAAACTTGCAAACAATCAGGAAAGACTGAATCAAGCAACACTGAGGGGGATTCAGGATCTTACCCCTGCTATTTAAAAAATAAAGGCTCTCTTCAAATTGCCTCAGCGTGGAGCAATGCCCCCTTCTGGTGGAATAAAAGTCTTCAGCTTCAGCAAGAATTAATTTTCTCAAAATGTCTGATGATAGGCTACAAAATCTCTAATCTCCCAAATTGTACGCAGACTGTCCATCCACCTACATTTCTTCTGTGTGTATATTTGTGAACATGCTTTAACTCAGAGCGCACACCTACACAGGCTGCAAGCGTGTGTGATGGTGAGAATGTGACTGCATGTGTGTGCATGCTTTACCAGTTAGAGAACATTTGTGCAGATGGTGTGTTGGTGTTTGGATGGATCTGCCATGCTAAAGCTGCTACTCTTGATAATTACCATAACTCACTGATAAACTGTTAATTATTCATTCAAATACATTTACTGCTAAAAAAAAATGTTGATGAAGAAACTGGGTGAAATGATGACAGCGAGGTCTTACTAGAAAGTACTTTACTAAGGATCAGCTCCATCAATAACTTTCATTGCCTGTATATCAAAAAGTCATTTTATTCAAAGCTTAAATTACACAGGTGAATGTTTAAATTGTGTTTGTCTGTGTCTTTCTTTTTTTATTATTTAGATTATATAAAACATACATCATTTTCTTTGGGATTGATAAAGTTTTCAAATTCTGATTCTGATTTTAGATTTATTAATTTACTGATGTGCCAAAGTAGTCGTCTGGGCTTCAGAGTTTTCAAAGTGCAAATCATCTGGCTCTTGAGTTCAGTGAGTGAGATTCGTATTCGCTCATCTGCCTTCATTCCTGCCCAGATTTTTAAGGTCCTAGTTCATATCACTTCCATTTTTGCTTCCACACTCACGTCTGTTATCATGACTCTGACACAAGAACACTGAACATTGAGACTGAATGACTTGGAGAAAGATCATTCTGCCTTGTGGACCTGCCTCTTCCACATCTCCACGTCATCATGTTCACTCATCCATGAGAGTCTCATCCAAGTCGCCACCTGTTTCATCTCTACTAACACTCTGGAGGCTCCTGTCCTACTTCCAACCGGGTGGGACTCTGCTCTGCTTGTTACTTAATTGAAGACAGATTGCCAATAAGCTTATCACTTGAACGCTGCTTATGTTCAGTTCCTTTCATGTCTCTATGTTGGAATAATTTGCACATATATACAAGTACAGGTAATACAAATATGAAGTGTCACTTTGAGAACTTTGGTGTGTAAATCATCATGACTACTCTCCAACCTGCTGTTCCAATCAACACGTTCCTGTTTATCACCCCCCCCCCCCCCCCCCCTCTAATCAGTTTGACAGTCCTGATGATCTCACTTTTTTCTGATGTTGCACTTGTCTGGTTAGAACTGCACTGCATGTTGCTACACTGAATGCTGATGGCACTTTTTAACACACGCATGGACTTTTTGAAATTCAGATCGGTTCTCTAATTCATACAGCATGTTGAGATTCATACAGTTATTTTTATTCACACTGTCATCTGAAAGCCTGAGGCCAGCTTTGCCCCTCTGATTCTCTACAAGGAATGTTAACATTGCGAAAAAGCCAAAGGACCATGATGAAGATCTATGCATTTATTGATGTCGATTTCTCTGTATTAATGTGTTATGCTATCTACCATACCTCAATCTGGATTAAACTTTATGAAATAGTAAGATATACTATCAATAACTAAGAGCATACTATAGAGGAGACTAAAACTTCACAGTCACTTCATTATTTATCATTCTCTGAGTGAAGCTCGGGATTCAATAATGAGCATGCTCATGTTGCTCCTACAGAGAAACCTCAAAATTCAATTATTTTCTTACCATCCTTCCCTCAGGATGTTGCCATACATTAGAATCAGATATCAATCAATTTTTCTAAAGCAAACGTGACAATAACTATATCATTAACTATCATCATTCATCATTTCTGTCCCACTTAGTATCTCTTTAAACAAAGTAGAAGTAGAAGGCAAATGGGAAGGCAGATGTGAATGCCTGAAAAAAAAAAAAAAAAAAAAAAAAAAAATATATATATATATATATATATATATATATATAAATTCCCCGCTCGCCCC
Organism: Pelmatolapia mariae; assembly: GCF_036321145.2. Lineage (NCBI taxonomy): Eukaryota > Metazoa > Chordata > Actinopteri > Cichliformes > Cichlidae > Pelmatolapia > Pelmatolapia mariae. The sequence continues at coordinate 37,080,941 of NC_086228.1, read as the reverse complement.
TGCGGGTGGTCAGTCCAAGCTCGGGTCCTCTACCAGAGGCCTTGGAGTTTGAGGGTCCTGCAGTATCTTAGCTGTTCTTAGGACTGCGCTCTTCTGGACAGAGATCTCCGATGTTGTTCCCGGGATCTGCTGGAGCCACTCGCCTATCTTGGGAGTCACTGCACCTAGTGCTCCGATTACCACTGGGACCACCGTTACCTTCACCCTCCACATCCTCTCGAGCTCTTCTCTGAGCCCTTGGTATTTCTCCAGCTTCTCGTGTTCCTTCTTCCTGATATTGCTGTCATTGGGAACCGCTACATCGATCAGTACGGCCGTCTTCTTCTGTTTGTCTACCACCACTATGTCCGGTTGGTTAGCCACCACCATTTTATCCGTCTGTATCTGGAAGTCCCACAGGATCTTAGCTCGGTCATTCTCCATCACCCTTGGGGGCGTCTCCCATTTTGACCTCGGGACTTCCAGGTTATACTCGGCACAGATGTTTCTGTATACTATGCCGGCCACTTGGTTATGGTGTTCCATGTATGTCCTGCCTGCTAGCATCTTGCACCCTGCTGTTATGTGCTGGATTGTCTCTGGGGCATCTTTACACAGCCTGCACCTGGGGTCTTGCCTGGTGTGATAGACCCCAGCCTCTATGGATCTTGTGCTCAGAGCTTGTTCCTGTGCTGCCATGATTAGTGCCTCTGTGCTGTCTTTCAGTCCAGCTTTGTCCAGCCACTGGTAGGATTTCTGGATATCAGCCACCTCCTCTATCTGCCGGTGGTACATACCGTGCAGGGGCCTGTCCTTCCATGATGGTTCCTCGCCTTCCTCCTCTTTCTTGGGTTTCTGCTGCCTGAGGTATTCACTGAGCATGCAGTCAGTTGGGGCCATCTTCGTGATGTATTCGTGGATGTTTGTTGTCTCATCCTGGACTGTGGTGCTGACACTCACCAGTCCCCGGCCTCCTTCCTTCCGCTTAGCGTACAGCCTCAGGGTGCTGGACTTGGGGTGAAACCCTCCATGCATGGTCAGGAGCTTTCTTGTCTTTATGTCAGTGGCTTCTATCTCCTCCTTTGGCCAACCTATTACCCCAGCAGGGTACCTGATCACAGGCAGGGCGTAGGTGTTGATGGCCCGGATCTTGTTCTTACCGTTCAGTTGACTCCTCAGGACTTGCCTGACCCTCTGCAGGTACTTGTTGGTTGCAGCTTTCCTAGCAGCCTCTTCATGGTTCCCATTTGCCTGCGGGATCCCCAGGTACTTATAACTGTCCTCTATGTCTGCAATGTTGCCTTCTGGTAGTTCGATCCCCTCAGTTCTGACTACCTTCTCTCTCTTTGTTATCATCCGACTACACTTCTCCAGACCGAACGACATTCTGATGTCATTGCTGTATATCCTGGTAGTGTGGATCAGTGAATCGATGTCTCATTCACTATTGACATACAGCTTGATGTCATCCATGTACAGGAGGTGGCTGACAACAGCTCCATTCTGTAGTCGGTATCCGTAGCCAGTCTTGTTAATGATCTCACTGAGGGGATTCAGGCCTATGCAGAACAGCAGTGGGGACAGAGCATCTCCTTGATAGATCCCGCACTTGATGGTGACTTGTGCTATGGGCTTGAACTTGGCCTCTAGTGTTGTACACCACATCCCCATTGAGTTCCTGATGAAGGCTCTTAGGGTCCTGTTGATCTTGTACAGTTCTTGGCATTCCAGGATCATAGACCTTCTTGTAATCAATCCAGGCAGTGCACAGGTTGGTCAGTCTGGTCTTGCAGTTTCGACTGATTGTTTGGTCTACCAGTAGCTGGTGTTTTGCGCCTCAGGTATTCTTGCCAATCCCTTTCTGTGCCCCACTCATGTATTGACCCATGTGCCTGTTCATCTTAGCTGCTATGGTGCCTGACAGAAGCTTCCACGTGGTGCTGAGGCAGGTTATTGGTCAGTAGTTGGAGGGGACCGGCCCCTTCTGGGGGTCCTTGAGGATCAGGACTGTCTGGCCTTCGGTTAGTCATTCCGGGTGTCTCTCATCGACTAGCAGCTGGTTCATTTGTGCTGCCAGACGCTCGTGGAGTGCAGTCAGCTTCTTCAGCCAGTAGGCGTGAACCATGTCGGGCCCTGGTGCTGTCCAACTCTTCATACTGGAGACCCTTTCTTGGATGTCTGCCACTGTGATGGTTACTGGACCCTGTTCAGGGAGGTTGCTGTGGTCTGCCCTCAGATCCACTAGCCACTGAGCATTGCTGTTATGGGTTGTGTCCTTCTCCCATATGCTCTTCCAGTATTGCTCCGTCTCCAGCCTTGGTGGTGCTGTTCTCTTATTGTTCCTCTGCCACTGAGAGTACACCTTGGCTGGTTCTGTGGAGAATAGCTGGTTTATTCTCCTGCCTTCGATCTCTCTGGTGTACCTCTTTAAGCGGCTGGCCAAGGCTGTGAGTCAACAACAACAACAACAACAATCTTTATTTATAGAGCACATTTAAAAACCAACGGTATGCCAAAGTGCTTAACATAAAACAAGGAAATAACACAAGTATAATCGGGTCATAAAAATGCAAAAATGTAAAATTATGTTCACAGGAAAATGCCACCAATACACAATGGCGATATGACATACACAGCACAAATAAAGCATAATAGAAAAATTAATAGAATAAATCTATGCAAACAAAGCCAGCATTAACCGGTAGAAAAGGCAAGATTAAACAAATACGTTTTAAGCCGTGATTTAAAAGATTGAATAGAATCAGACGCCCGGATGCCAATCGGAAGGTTGTTCCACAACTCTGGTGCAGCCAGGGCAGACGCCCGGTCACCTCTAGACTTCAGCCGAGATCTAGGCTGCACCAACAGTAACTGTGAAGATGATCTTAAAACCCTAGCAGGAACATATGAGTTAAGGAGTTCCTAAGGAGTCATTGCTTGGCAGTTTCCAAGGCCTCAGGTATGGACAGCTTCCTGTTCTTCTTAGGCACCTTCTTCATCGTACCTTTCTGCAACTGCGATAGTTGGCTAACCTCCCTCCATGCTACCTTAATCTTAGCCTCTAGCCTCATTCTCCATGGAGGATACTGCCCCTTGTGTCTGTTCAACTTGAAGCCAAGCATCTCACTGATCACTGCTGCCATATTGTAGATCAGCTTGTTAGTCTCGGTAATCGTGGTTGTAGGTATCGTCCGTAGTGCTGCATTAACATCATCTAGCAGACCTTCTGAGGGTACTCCACGTAGTCTTGGTAACCGGCTACGGGGGATCCAGGTTTCAAGCTTGGCCATGATCCTATCTTTCAGGTCAGTTCCTCTCGCACTCAACGATCCTTCTCCTATCGCACTTGGGGCTTGGTACCCAATCTCGGGTGGGTACCGAGATTTCTAATTTACCCACCCACTCGGGTGGGTGGGTAAATTAGATGGTGTTGTAATAGTTAAATATATGAGCTGAAGAAAAAAGGTTGCCTTGAAATTATAATTAAAAAAAACAAAAAACATTACACCCCGAACAGCACGTTTTCTTAATGAAACACTGTTTTTTGAGCTTTGCATTTAACCTTAATTTTGTTGATTTTAGTCTAAAGTAGCCAGAAAAATCAATCTCCAATCCAAACTGTTCACTTTTTTTTTCCATTCACAGATTCTTTTCCATTTGTTCTTTTGACTTCACTTCCATCACAAAATTAACCACATATGTTGAAAAATGCTTAGAATGGAGTAACATCCTCTTTGTCAAGCATCCTATTGATTGGCTTTGTAAGGTATACCTTGGTAAGACCAGGTTGAAATCATTTTTGCCCTAAGAAGTGTTTTAATTATTCATGGCATAGATTCAACAGGTAATTGAAATGTGAGATTTTGGTCCTTATTAGCATGATAGCGTTGCACAATTGTTACAGATTTGTCATACATAGCAACATAGCAATACTTCACATCCTAGGAAGGAGACAGTCTTTCACAACTCAGGATCTCAACTTCAAGACCAATTATCGTCTTTAAACTACTGCTGCAGAAATTAAGCCATCAAGGCAAAAATGTAAAAGCTCCAACAACAGTGAAACAAACTTTCAGTGCTGCACAGGTAAACCTGATCGATCGTATGAATAATGTGTATGGTTTCAGTTAGAGTTAAGGGTGGATGGTGGATGTTATATTGAAAAAAAAACCCTTAATGTAACTTTTAGATAGCAAATAGATACAGTAGCTTTCATCTCTCAGTGTTTGAAATTTAGCTAAAGTAGGGTACACATCGACCCAGGATACTGTGCTAGGACAGAACAGAGACAGATAACCGTTATGCATTAGGTCAGTGACATTTTGCTGCAGAGGAGAAGCTGCAGGGTCACTGGCACTTATTGACTGCTTTTGATGTATGAAGATTGCAGGAAATTCGTCGTGGAGCATTGCCCCCCGAGAAAGAAAGTCATTGACAAATTAGCAATGAATGCATCATCCTAGATGACCTGACTAAAAAGATGACCTGCAGCGTACAGTATGCCGAATGAGAAATCTAAATATAGATCACACGTACTGTCATGGTACTGTCCAGGGGCGGATCCACTGTGGTGGCATGGGGTGGCATATGCCACCCTAAAATAATCTCTTGCCACCCCTCGTGCCACGATAGTTTTGCATATGACAATGTTGTTTATTAAAATAAGCTAGCATTAACACGTTGAGCCTACGTACAAATAACACTGAATGTAAACTTTTAAACTAAATGGTAAAAACAGCATTTTCTAAGGACAGGGCAAAAAAAAAAGTACCATGTCAACCAATCAAAAAATGATATGGCAACACGTGGGTTTTGGTTGCTTAGGAAGCGGGGAAAGAAAGATGTGAGAGATTAATGACATTTAGCGTGATTGGAGTGTATAGTTAGTGTAGTTAGGGTATAGTGTAATTGTTTGTTTTGCTTTGTGTGTCAAAAAATTAAGGGCATTAGTGAATGTCACAGTTGCTAGCAAAAAGCCACCAAAGGCAGATTGCAGATAAACACCTCCAGTTGTTAACCAGCAGGTTTTAGATGTTCTCCTATGTCTTGTAACGGACAAATACTTTTTTAGAGCGTCATAAATAACTTCTGTTGTATCTTATTGTGACACCTGATTGTTCTGTCATTTTAGTTTTATTAGCATTTTTGAATGGTTGTACAAAAAATGCCATTGGAATTGGAATTGGCTGCATTATTAGGTAAAAAGTTGTATATGACTTTATCGTTTGCAAAACTTTTTGCATAAGTTTTTAAAATTTACAATTTATATTTGCATTTCAGGTTATGAAAATAATTTACTAAACATGCTTGTGGTTTTTACAGTAAAAAACAACCTTTTCCTACTTTTCAGATGACAATCAGTGTGATTACTGATCGATTGTGTTACAGTATGTCAATGAAATAAATAACTGAATTCAGACATGTGAAATAGTGCTGAAGAGAATGATACCAAACAAGGCAAGACAAATAGTTTTTAAAGGTGAAATATCAAAGTAGAATCCAAGTAGTCAAGACTGGCCAATTATACCCTGAACCCCAGAGGGTTAACCCAAAAATCATAACAAATTATGTTTTGCTGAAAAATTTGGCCATGACAGCGAAGATTTCTGGCATTTTGTGTAAACTTAAGCACATAACAATACTTACATACTTATTTATATATAGGCTATGCAGTACATTAAATCTAAATTTACATGTTTTATGTAACTGAAATGTTCACTTATGGGGACTAAAGAAAATAAGAAGATTATAGACTATGCTTACATAAAACATGTGTATCTTACTGCATTTGATGTATTTTAACCATATATAATGCATATTATATAATGTAACACCTGCTTATGTATTAAGAAATGGCCTTGATTTTGCCACCCTATGAAAATTTCCCTGGATCTGCCCCTGGTACTGTCATGGTAAAAATAAAGAAATACCTTTCTCCCCTCTTTCAGTTCGAAGATTTCACATAAGAACATAGTTGAAAAAAATATCTGGTCTCTATTGGGTCTTGACATTAAGTACAAAATCTTACATATAACACGTTGTTTACTCACCTTCAATAATGCAAAGTAACTCAAAGTAATTATTTTCTGTTCGGCTTTATCAGTCTCTCACATGATTGAGGAGGAATTCTGGGCCTCTCATTTTTACAAACTTGCTTTATTTCATTCAAGCTTGCAAACATTTTTTTTATGCACATCTGTTAACCCACTATACCCCAATATTACTTTACTGGAATATTCCAGATTCCTGAAAACCCCAAAAAGAAAAATGAACCTTCTTAAACCCCGACATTTAAATAGAAATTAAAACTATTGAAAAGTTATGTTAGTATGAACTTAAATATCAAATAGCTCTTTTAAACTGCTCATGACCATTTAAGTCTTTTACATTCACATTTTTAAATCTCTTTCTTTTCCTCTTTTTCATCTGCATCCTCTGCCACTGTTCATTTTGCACTCATCTCTGCCTAATCCTCTTTCTTCTCACCTGAAGCATCATCCCTTCAACTGAAGTCAAGGCTCTAACATAAGGAAACATTTTATTCGTTCCAGATATTGTCACAGTTACTTATTGTCAGTAGATTAGATATGTGATCCTCCAGTCTCTGGACATCTGCCAGTGAGCTGGTTACAACAACAGCTGGTTATGAGCTAACATTATGCCAGCTAATGTTAGGCTTGAGTGTTATAAACCCCACACTTTCCCTGTGATAAACAGATTGATTGCATTCTCACATCATATGGGAGGTTTTTTGTTAATTAGATTCACTCCAAAGAAAGTTTCAGTATCACTGGCTAACAGCAGCTAACAACAACAATAACAGCAGCACTTCCCAATGGAGAAGTTTAGAGTATCCTCGAGAACTCACTTCAGTATTACTGTCATTATTGACTCATTGTGAGAGGAGTCCAGTATGGGTCAAAGTTATAGAGCCTGCTCAAGATTAAATAGACATTCAGCTGGCATTCATCTTTAGCAAGTGTAAAGTGGTCTGGTGGAAAACATCCATGTCTGAGACGACTTGGGGGTAAAAATGGAAAATCTTGGTTACTGACAGATATGAAACATTTTTAATTCCTGATTTATTGCTAAATATTGATATTATTTAAGCATAAAATGTAGAGTGTTAAAGAATGTAGGGTCTATATATATATATATATATATATATATATATATATATATATATATATATATACAGTGGAACCCCGACTTACGAATACCCCATTTAACGAAAAATTCAAGTTACGAAGGCACTGAACGGCAATATTTCTGCCCGTGTTACAGCAAAATGCCCGAGTAACAAAATCCGCTGGCTCTGATTGGCTGAGCCTACAATGCCCACAATGCCTTCCGAATCATGTGACAACCCCTTGAACGACGTATTGTTGTTCTAGTTAGCAATTAGCCTATAGCCTATCATTCAGCATCGCCTCACTCAAAAGGCGCGATGGGTGCTTCGACTTACGAAAATTTTCGACTTACGAAAGACCCTCGGGAACGAATTATTTTCACAAGTCGGGGTTTCACTGTACTGTGCAGGGGCTTGTCATTCCATGATGGTTCCTCCTCTTGTTCCTCTTCCTTGGGTTTCTGCTGCCTGAGGTGTTCACTGAGCACGCGGTCGGTCATGGCCATTTTCCTGATGTACTTGTGGATGCTCGTTGTCACAGGGATATATGTAGTGATGGTTTATCAGGGTGCACACTACAGGGAAGCAGGGGGGATAGTGAGTCCTTTTAAGACATGTGCTCCCCTGATAACATGGTTTGTTAAATTTTTCAGTTCGTTGTTTTTTTTTTTCTTTGGATATTCATTATCATGGATCATGCATAAAATTAGGCGTGTACTGATGTATGATTCATGCAGGAGAGTGTTTCATAACTAATTCCCTTTAATAAATATAGGAATGCATTATGTTTTTGCCAAGCTTGGTTACCACCTTTGTAAAATAGAAAAATATGAGTTTGACTGAATGGATTTAACATGAAGCAGATGACCTGTACTTCAGTCAGGAAGACAAAGTCATAAAGGAGGCTGGATTAGTTAAACGATCTTAAAAGTTCAAAAGTTCACCAGCAAAATCAGCCTCTCTGTCCTCACAGAGCTCCACACCTCCATAATGGAAAATCCACAGCAGGTGTCTAGGACTTATTTTATTTGGTTCTCTTACTTTTCCTCAGCAATAAAGGACCAGTACAACATTTCTGAAGGATTTAGATTTTATTCATCATTATTCTGTGAATGTGTATATGAGTAAAAAAAAAAAAGGTTGTATCTTGTCAGCTGCAGATGATTTAGGATGAAAAATCTCAGATTAAGGAGTACACTGTTGATCAACACTTGAGGCTGTACTTCAGTTACCCTGTAAAGCCTGAACCATGAAATATTTGCTAAAACATTCAAATGTGTTTGAAACTGGAGTGTCTATTGAACCTGACAAATAAAAAATATTTAAATACAGGTTTGTCTATATGAGTTTTAATTTGTATCATTCTGCCAAATCCAGCATTTGTGATTATTTTTTTTAGGTTTATCTGATGATAATTAGGTTTTGCAAAACTTGTGTATTAATAATGATACATATTTGGCATTACAGGGTAAGGGAAGATATTGCACTGTGTGTTTCTACTATAAAAAGAATTGACATCAGTCCATCTCAGTTAAGATGAATATCCTAGCTTCAGCTTCACAGACGAGCAGTCATCACTGATCATTCTGATAGTGTTTATTTAATCAGTAACCACCTCAGCTGGGTCACCTTCATGCCTGAGGAGTAAACAAGCCATTTATTCATGATTATTCATCATTGTTGGATTTCTCAGGGTAACAAGTTAAACTGGCCCATTATCTCTGGATGTTTTAATAATGTAATAATAACTTCATTAAAAAAAGATCCATAAGCGTTATCGATTTTGCTTTTTCATTCAGCCTAATTCACTTTACTACTTTACATCATAAAGTTGAAAACTTGTTTTCATATAGCTTGCAACCGTGAGGTCAGCAGGTCATGGTCTTAAGAATCTCTTGTTAATTGTTGCCAGGGGAACAGTGAATACCACAATTAAAGAAGTATTAAAAGATTCAGATAAATTATCTTTCAGTCTTTATCTTGCTAGCCTTGGGCTCACTGTTTTCTGGACATTATTCACACAGTGTGTACAGGCTTGACTTCTCCTTGCTGGGTCAGTTCACTTATTCTAAAAGTCTGTTAACAGTATTTATTTTCCAAAGACAGCTTTTTGAAAGTGTTTCTCAGTACATGGAGCACACATGAAGTTGGCTTCAGACAGCTCCATCTGTGATCACTGCTGCTTTAGCTCTCAGACAGAAGAAATTCTGAACATTGCTTGTTTGTTTTTTCCAACGTTCTGGTTTTGGGTTTATGTCCATCATAGGTTTTTGTGCCAGCTAAGAGGCACTTTCCTCAAGCACGTGGGCTCAAAAAGCTTTTTGCTTTCCATTGGCTATTTACTTTTTGGTTGACTTCTCATGAACCTGACTTTTTCATGCACTGCACTTCCTTTAGGTCCAGAAATTGGTGTCAAGGACAGCAAAGACATTCGTTAACCACTTTCTTTCAACAAGTCAAAAGGAACAAGCTGTTTTTCATGCCAAGAGAATGTGAAATACTGTTAGATTCAAAAAGTGCTACCATGACTTTGAATCAGAGAATTACTCTTACTCATTTCTAAGACACATGCACTGTTTTACTTTTCCTGTTTTGATGTATTGTGCGTCTCGTTTGTGGTTCAACCAGGCTACTGAAAATACAGTCACATGAGAAAGAGTTTCACCTTGCCTTTGTTTTCTTAAAAGAGATAACGATACAATCACATGACGAGGTATTTGTCACCCTGCCAAGACCTCTTGCCCCTCTTTTGCCCCCCATATAAAACTTTCTAGGCCTGCCACTGCTTCAGTTCATTTAGGCATTAAAGTATCTATAGTTGTCATTTTTTAAATGTAACCCAAGGAAAAAAAAATATTATTCACCTGGTTGAAGTGGTGAGGTCCTGCCTCTGGACTATGACTGGTCCATTGCAACACCTGGATTCTTTTCTTTTTCAGCCATTCGGTTGTAACTTTGCTGCTGTGCTTGGGATCATTGTGCTGGTCCAGCTTTAGCTGTTGGACAGACAGCCTCCAATTTGACTCTAGAACACTTTGGTAAACAGAGATGTTCATTATTGACTCAGTGTGAGGTGTAGAGGTCTGCAAAACAAGGCCAATTTCCAGTTAACTTTACCACTATGTGCCAAGATGATCAATTCAAAGATTGATCTCTCCAGTTCTTGTATAATCAGCCTAGTGCAAGACAACCAATGCCTTAATGAAATACAGTGAAAAGACATGTGGCAGCAGGAGCAAGGTTGTTTTTAGGATCAGATTTTTATACTGTGTATACTGTAACTGCTAAGTTACAGTATACACAGTTGCACATATTAAGAAAAACTGAAGCTTATGCTCTCAAACTATTAGATCCTTTAACAAGTAGCAAATTGCAAAAGCTAGATACATGGGCAATAACTCTCTCCAAAAAACTCCTTATACATTGTGTAATATATATTCGGTGCATATATATATATATGTATATATGAAGCATATATGTTAGTTCACTGGTTGAAAACTATACTGAGGCAAAAATACAGCATATTTACTCAAACAGAGAGCTGCAGAACCACATTTTATCGTATAATATGTATCTCCAGAATGTCACACACAAAAACACTCACAGACTCATAAGTTTGTTTATGTGATTCCAAGAGTTTTACAGTGAGGATGAAGGGGACACCCATTAACTTACCCCACTCTTGTCTTACATATCCACGGCTCGAGTGGGTAATGAAGGGCTGCACTCAGTGTCCAACCCTCTGTAAGAGCCCTTCAGCATTTACTAGGGTGCGGCAGTGGTAATTGTTTTTGAAAGGCTTAATTCAAGGTGGATGATCCCGCTCAAGTGGAGCAACTTCCACTTTATTCCAGATGGTGCTGGCATGCTTTTTCACAACTTTTGTGAAAAAAAAAAGTTTGCAATCAAATTCCATCTGGATGGACAAAAACAGTTGGCCTGGAAAAAGCTCTGTCCCCAACAGAAGCACAAGCTCAGGCTCACACTGCTGGCCAAAAAACAGCAGCAGGAAACATGCTGTGATGCTGTCGATTGAAGTTGAGCTGGACAGGAAGGATGCCAGTTTTCACTAAATCAGATACACTGAACATAGAACAGCTTTACCATTGTACAAATGTAAAGGTTATTTCAAGTGAGTTTATTATTATTATTATTATTATTATTATCATTATTATTATTCATGATTGTATCTTTATACAGTTACAAGTGTGGGAAAAAACAAATTGTGTTCTATAATTTCATACAAGATGAGATAATTAAACTTTACATAAATATATTGCTTTTAATAAATTTGTCATTTTTAGATCCCTGCCATTTTTAATATGCACATTTTTTAGTACTATGTGTACAAATTAGAAACATAGTATCTGAAAACCGTTGTCAAGGAAACACCTGTCATGTGACATGAGAAGTTACTGATACATTTCATGACCCACCTATTAAAACATTTTGGTAAATGGAGAGTGAGAACACAGTGGAGATTTAACTGCAAAGTAAAAGTCATCTTCTAACACAGTGAAGGATGCTCCTTTAAGTCTGAACGTACTTGAAAAGTGACAGCACACTAGTAGTATTAGTCTGTGTACACTACCAGTTACAAGTTTGTTTTAATGGGTTTTCTTTATTTTCATGACTATTTGCACTGTTCAGATAAGTGAAGCAAGATATAATAATAATAATAATAATAATAATAATAATAATAATGATGATTATTATTATTATTATTATTACATGGAATTATGTAGCAAAGAATAAATTGCCAGATAACTTAGTGCACAGCTGACAGCGCTATTTGACAAATGTTAGAAATCATGCCATGGCAAGAACCAATCAGCTAAGTGGAGAGAAACAACAGTCCATCATCAAAGGAGCTTGAAAAGAAAAGCAACTGGACTTTTTTAAGTTTCTCTTCTTTAGATTTCTCTTCAAGAAACAGAGAAGTTCATGATTAAAGAAGTCCAGTCACTTTCCTTTCCATGACCTGGATGGCTGAGAGCCTTCAGAGACAGACAGTCCATCATTACTTTAAGAACTGAAGGTCGGTCAGTCCAGAAAACTGCTAAAACTTTGAATGTGTCCCCAAGTGCAGTCGCAAAAACCATCAAGCTCTACAACGAAACTGGCTAACATGAGGACGCCCCAGGAAAGGAAGACCAAGAGTCCCCTCTGCTGCTGAGGATAAATACATCCGAGCCACCAGCCTCAGAAATCAGCATGAAGCATTTGATGGTGACACTGTTGGGGATTTATTCAGAATTGAAGGCACACTGACCCAACATGGCTACCACAGCATCCTGTAGCAACATGCCATCCCATCCGGTTTGCATTTAGTTGTGACCAAGAAGGAGAGTGATGGAGTGCTGGTGCCAGATGGCCTGGCCTCCACAGTCACCTGACCTAAACCCAGTGAAGATGGTTGGGATGAGATGGATCGCAGAGTGAAGGAAATTTGGAGATAAAGTTTGAGTATAGTATGGCAAGGCTGAGATTTTTTGGACATTTGCAGAGAAGGGATAGTGGAAATACTGGACAAAGGATGTTGGATACGGAGCTGTAAGGCAGGAGGAAGGATGCATACGCTTCGTTTTTCTCTTTTCTCACCATCTTTCTACAGTATTGATCCAACCTTTTAGTCTCTGTGTTAGAACCCATTAAAAACGTTTACAGCTGTTTTCTGTGTGTGCCTATGTGGCAGAATTTGAGGCAAAAATGATAAGAGGTCAATCACTATTAAGCTAGCTTAGCCCCTATATGCAAATACAAGTCTTAGCCATGTGGCTGTGGGTTGTATTAATCCTCTTCCTTTCAACCTGCCAGCAGCAGTTGTTTTTTAAGTCAGTGTAAAATAAATTCTCCAAAGTTAAGAGAGTTTGATTTGAGAAAAACTGTGGCCCTGGCAATCTAAGGTGCAGCAAATTGCTTTGTAAAGTGGAGAAAATTGTAACTGAATTATAGAGCCAAGTTCAAGCTCAGACAGCACGATGATATAGTTGTACTAAGCATAAAAATTGCAACAAATGAAGACTACTTTAAATACATTTGCATATATTTAACTTGCCACTGTTCTTAAGATTTTGTGTAACCAATTTTTTTATCCATATTATGGTCAAACCACATATATATTCTATGGGAATGAATGAATGCCCATGGGAGAGGTCTGTATCAGCAGCAAAAGCTGTAAAACCTAAGGAAATAAAGTTAAAAATCCAGGATCTATGCCGTTCATTCAGTTGTTTCTAACCTGTCCAGTGGGCCCGATTGGACTCTTTGCAGGGCCGATTTTAGCCTCTAAGCTTCATGTTTGACAACCCTCATCTACATGCTGTTCAGGTAACCTTTATTTTGTCACATTCTTCCTAAAAGCACTACTACCACTTTAACCTATTAAGGAATTATTGTAAAGTGTGTGTTTGGCATGTGCACTGATGTGAGGCTTTTTATAAAACTCGAATCAAATCAAATTAAGACATTTCCCTCCTGCCTCTTGTGCCAAGCTTTTGATATTGTATGCTTTTTCTTGAATATAATAGCAATGGCATTTGGCCCGTGGTACTTAAAGCACCAAAGATGGATAAATAGCACTAAAGGCCAGAGGGAAAATATGCAGATTTGATTATGGTGTGAACTGCATCTTTAAAAGCAAGCAGCAAAATAAAATGGAAAATGTGAAGTTATTGCTTTTTCTAAAATATGATTTACAAAGCATGTGCAAACTAAATGTTTCGATATACAATAAAAAAGGAGCTCAGTAAATAAAGTAAAGACTCCAGACATTTCTGAAAACATTATATGTGCATTTCACTGTCAGGTTGGTCGGGTTCATGTGTTATTTAGCAGCACTGAGCCTTTTTCCTGTTTTCACGGCAATTTTCTTGGTTCTGAACAGAATCTGTGCTTTTTTCCAAAAGATCCAGAAGATCAACATTTTCTTTCTGCTGTCTCTGGTTACTCTTTGTCTTTGGAGTTCAAATCAGACTCTCGTGTATGTAACGTGAGGCTGTTCAGGCTTAGTAAATGAGAAATATTGATGAGCATTCGGTCACAAGGACACTTCAGACAGAGCGGTAAAAAAATGTTCTTTCTGTTCTTGTTTTTCTCTGTCATATACTGAAACATCTTCGGAGAAAACATCACTGTGTTACAGGAAAAAGGTGTTTTGTCTCTTTGTCTGACTCCGTGGCTCTTAAGAGGCTCTAGTCTCCTGGCATACTTTTTTATCTGAGCGTGTGCAGAAATCCTGTGATGTCAGAAGTGAAAGCACAACTTTAATAATTACGATCCTATTCTGTCTGATTATCTTCTCGGGAGGACATCTTCTGCGGTCCACGCTGTAATTTTCTAAAGTTGATCTCTGGGACATTAATCGTTTTCCAGAAGTGAGGATGTTAAAAGTAACTTTTTTATTTAATCCTTGTAATGTCCTTTGGACAAAATCCTTGTATGGAATCATGTTTTCACTGTGAAATAAAGGAGATCTCCAGGATATGACCCTAATCTTGTCAGTGCAGCTTCATTTTTAATCATTGTAAGACAGAGTCGAACACAGCGTGAAGCCTTGGCTGGAAAAGTTTTGGCCTGTTTGAGTTTTCCTCTTCTGGGTTTTGATCCCATCGTGCTTCAAGTACTTCCATGAAGTGAGCACAAAAGCTTCATTTTAATCTGGATGCTTTCTGGTGTCCAGATTCCTGTCACCACAAACATTTCCAGTGTCAGCATCGCCCACTTGTACTTTAAATACCAAATCAATCATACAACTGTCCAAAAGTCTTGAGCCACCAATTTTTCCTTTATATTTTGGAAAATGGGAAATATGTGCAGCAATTAGGTAAAAATCTAATTTGTGTAATTCCAATGAGCTTAAAAGTCAATATTGAGTATATCATTGGTATATGAATATTTAGCATACTGCAATTCTTCCATAAGAAAGTAAAATGGCTTCTTCACAGCCCTCCTTTCATTTCACTGGCTGCAGTGAAAAAGCAGCCTGTTGGGTTTATCTAGGCTGGAACACGAGACCACTAACTGCACGACAAACAAGGCAAGAAGGCGCTCTCTGTGTTTGTGGCTCGCGAGGGAAGTCAGCCAAAGTTGAGGAAAAGATTCCTTCACCTGAACTCAACCAACTTTGACTGATTCCTTCGCTACAGCTCTTTTTATTGTCAGCAAGCAATCATTCATGAATATGCAATTACAAATACACGTGACAGTCTTAAGCAGGCATATCTGAGCAACATCAGTGTCTATATTCTGTGTGTGTGGGTGTGTGTAGGTGCATGTGTGTGTGTGTTTCCAGCCATACTATACATAGACATTCGACCTTTCAATGAACTTAAACTGTGTGTATGAGGCATGCAGAAAAGTAGAAGTGAGCGTCTTGCTAAACTATAAAAACAGGAACTTGCAATAGGTCATATCTCAAATGCACATTTAAAGGTGTGAAGTCTTGCACCTCTAAGAAACAGAACAATCTGGTTCCTAAAGCTATAATGGAAATTATGATGTCGAGGCTGCTTCCTCTCATCTCATGGTACACAAGTGCACACAGAATCTTATCAGAATTAATAAGGATATGATTTTATCAGCATACAAATGATTATATATTTCTAAGCATAGATGACAATATAAAAAATATCAATTCCAACACAACCAATGCACAAAGACAATCTTTGACAGTCTGAAGAGCTGCTGGAGTCGGGCTCTTTGAAGGCAAGAATGAATTCAATGGGATGGTTTAAGAGTTTTGCACAATATTGTAACTTTGCAGGGGTTACAATAAGTCTGTGTTGTGTGCTCAACACTAAGCTATCTGAGTCACCTGGGGTCTGTTTCCAAAAAGCAAAACAGAAAGATAATCAATATGTCCATGAGACTTAAAGACAGACAATATTAACTTCTGTCAAAATCATATCTCTTTAAAATCAAATCTCCTCCAGGTAAGCACCCGTGTTTCCCTCAACAAACCTAAAAAAGAAAAGAAATAGGAGATTCTGGGCGAAGAATAATGAATTGCGGACAAAAAAAGTCATTATTGATGGGGAAAGTTTACTTTTAGCAAGCCTCTTGATCAATCAACCTCTGGCTCCTGCCTGTAGGCGTAAGCCTTCACGTTTATTTATCTTTTTTTTTTATTTTTTACCAATTCAACTTCCCTTTTCACTCTCTTATTTTAACACAGAGCAGGTGCTCCTCACAAACGCCAGCAGTGTTTCCACAAGCCAATTCCCTGTTAATTTACTATACTCTGCAAAAGGGTAAAACCTGCAAAAGGTCAGAGCCTGTATGTCTTGCATTCATTCTTCAAATCAAACCTCACAAACACACCTTTCCTGACCTTCATTTTAGATACAGTTTCCATAATTCACCGCATAACCCTGTGGCTGCCTGCCAGTGTTCATAGAGGGAATTTAATATGAAAGAAGAATGTTGCAACATTTTACTGAAGAGTCTGTGAGAGATGCCGCACAGAGACACTTGATTTTACTAAAGAGGTGAGCATTAATACGAGTTGTTGGCACCATGTGATGTCATATCTATATTTTTGCTTAATTTTTGCATCACAACAGATGTTTTGTGACTGTACCAATGAATGCATATTTATAAAATGACCACAGCTTTGCTGCCTTTTCACATTTATTCACTAGAAAAAGGAGTCACACAACTCCCTACCCTCTGCACGATCATAACCCTTCAGTCACTTGCTGTTTGCTGAGATAACAGTGATGTATGTGTGTGTGTGTGTGTGTGTGTGTGTGTGTGTGTGTGTGTGTGTGTGTGTGTGTGTGTGTCTGTCCACTGAAATATGTCTCCAATCATATTAATATCAAGTGAGAAGTGCTGAGGGCACCACCATGGTTATGACCTCCTTAACGCCCTCCTTTGTTTTATGGGCAATCTGCTCTGACAGATCATTAATAGAGAGAGAAGGGTGGAGGAGGTGGGGCAGGAGGGGAGAGAGCTGGGTTGGACAGCAGAGGAAAAGTGATGTAAGGATGGCAGAAGGAAAAAAGAAAAAAGAAAGAAAAGTACTCGCTGCTGTAATAATCTACTTTTTACATGAGAAAGGACAATGTGGGTTTTTCCAAAAATCGTATATTTAAGCTACGCACTGGGTACACCTGTTCATCCTAAACACAATCAAGGAAACCTGCTGAAGTTCAAACCAACAGAATGAGGAATAAAGGTGGTTTAATTAGCTTTGAATGTGGCCAAATTAGTATTTTAGAAACTGCCGATCTGGGATTTTCTTACTTCATCATCGCTAAGGTTTGCAGAGAATGGTCTGAAAACTAGCAAATATCCAATGAGTGACAATTTTTCTGAGTAAAAATGTTTATGCCAGAGGTCAGAGGAGAATGGTTAGACTGCTTCAAGCTGACAGGAAGGCAGCACTAACTCAAATAATTGATTATTGGAGCAGAGCAGCAGATGGGCTACACTAGCAGAAGACCTCACCAGGTGCCACTCTGTGAGCTAAGAACAGGATGCTGAGCTGAGGCTACAGATTTCACAGGCTCATCAAAAGTGGAAAATAAATGATTGGAAAACTGTTGCCTGGTCTTTGTTGCAGTATCTGTATGGGATGTTCAGACTTTGCTGTAAATAACATGAAAGCAGGAATCCATCCCGCCTTGATCTGTGGTTCAGGATGGTTCTGTCATTGTGAGTACGGTATTTTCTTTGGATCCCAGCTCAGCATTTGTTAAATGCCACGCACCTATTGCTGACCATGTATATCACTTTATGACATGGTATATTACTCTGCTAGAAGCAACCATCAGAAAATTGGTGCATTCTAGACACAAAGCTCAAAAAGTCTTAAACTGGTTTTCTAAACATGACAGTGAGTTCACTGTACTCAGCTGATAGATAGATAGATAGATAGATAGATAGATAGATAGATAGATAGATAGATAGATAGATAGATAGATAGATAGATAGATAGATAGATAGATAGATAGATAGATAGATAGATAGATAGATAGATAGATGAAATATAATCTCACAGCAAGCCACATTACTTAAATAACCCCATTAAAAATAGTTCAAAGAGCTCTGGTCAATGGTCAGTGACTGAAATTAGCCAAGGTGAGACTGAGGAGAAGGCTATCAGCTGTAGCTAGGAATTCTGTGCCAATGTTATTTTTCATGCTCCTGCCAAAAAGGGTTATTATGCAACTCATCATGGTTGTTTTTTTGCTATGGGAAAGAATAATACCACTACACTGCTGACAAGACTGGTTCCAGTTTTTCTACTGTGTGATTATTTTGTCTCAGTGTGTGTTATGAGAAGGTGTCCATGTGCAACAGCCTAGAGGAGGAAGACAGGACAGATGGACAAATGTTCTTCCCACATTAGCCAAATGTTAGCGAGACTGTTGTTATACCTTTGACAGGCAAGATTTTACACACAAACCAAAGATGAGATACCCAAATGAAAGACAAAAGCAGCTAGAGGGCAAAGATGGACGACAAGTAGAGATGAAAACACGGAAATAGAAAAAAAAATGCCAAGAGAAAAAATTGTGAGAGAAGGGCCAGAAGAAGAAATCTTTTCAGTAGAAATGATGACAGGAGAGCAAAGAGTCATGGAGGGTGTTTGAAACAAAAAGGAACAGAGGGAAGTTAGTGACTAATAGAAGAAGAGGTGAAAGGGGAGACAGGGACTGGAGGATGGCGATGCTGGCAGGATGGAAGATGCATTGAGCACAGCAGTATTTCTCTCCAGTCGTTCCTGTTCACTGACTCTCTGGAAAATAGGATGAACGACTGGTCCAGTCAAGACAGGAGGGAAGAGACACAGATGGAGTGAAAATAACCCAAACTCGTAATGGAAAATGACTTCAACTGTGTAAAAACTTCATCCTTCAAATACAAACCGACAAAAAGGGCTGTCATATGTGCAGTATATACTGTTTGTTACTAATGGACATCCGGCTAACATGAACCACCTTTTGTAGTCGTAGTGTTTTAGTTACATAAATGGTTAGGTGACAATAAAATGATGAACCCGCTTAAAGGAATTAAAAAACAAGTCAGTTAAAAGTTACAGGTTTTGATAATGATTTAAATCAAACGCTATGAGCACAGTCAGTGGATCACAATCCAAATTATTTGGTCAATATGATGAACACAGCTTTAGAACTTTGCAAGATGTCTCTAATAAAATATTGCTCCCACTAGTGTCTGATGGGAGGATGTCAACTTCATGTTGTCAGCAAAGCAAACCTGCTGAGGAACATTTATAGTTCTGAGAGGTTTTCTAATTTGCCAAATCGCTCAAACGTCTTTTGTTCCTGTCATTATTTTGGCTTGTGTCTCTGTGTATATGTGTTTTTCTTCCCTAAACTTTACTCTACAGCATGTATGCATGCATATTTTGCACTGCACTGATGTTGGCTGTAGCAGTTATCAGAGTTAAAATTCCTTCCTATATTTATTAACCTCTCCAAAGAGCTCTGACCCGTGGGGTCTCCTCCCAGGTGGATGTGCCTTGACAAACCTCCATGGGAAGGCTCTCGGGAGGAATCCTGATTAGATGCCTAAATGTCTCTGCATGTTCCTCCCATTTCTCACCAGATGCTCCTCACACTAACACTATCCGAATCCCCCTATGGAGCAAAGTCATTTTGGCATCGAAGTCCAAGCTTCTTTCCATCCTTACGCAGACTTCACGATTGGCAGTGAGGGTTTGATTACAGATTGATTCCTATATCAGAAGCTTTACCTTCAGGCTCTCTCTTTACCACAGTGATCTGATACAACAGCTGCATTACTCCATCTTGATCAGTTCATCTCACATGCCACCTTGCCATCACTTCTGAGAAATATCCCGTCACACTTAAATTTGCTCACCTAGATCCAGCCCAGAGGCAGCACCACACTGTTCACTATGGCATCAAATACTGACTCTCATCCCAGCAGTCCAATCACTAGTGTAATCACCCCAACAACCGCCCTCATCTCAGTGATAACTCCAGTTCTCGCTGAATGTTACATTCAAATCAGTACAACAAGAATATGTAATCAGCCAAAAGCAGGGATGCAATTTTGAGGTTCTAAAAATGAGCATCCTCCTCACCTTAGCTACACCTTCATGGGTCCTCCATGAGTCCAACAACCACTAGAAATGTACTCGACGATCTGCCAGGAGACACATTTCTTAATAAGATATACCAGAACAATGCCCTGTCCTCCTGCAGTACCCATGAAAGGATGGCCAAGAAGATCCATTTGTAAGCCTTCTACAAAAGGAAAGGTAAAGTGTTCAACGATTAGTTAGAATCTTCCCTTCTGCATCCTACAATAACTCTTCCCAGGTTGGATGAGGGTTGGATATCTCAAAAACTGTAGCACACTTCAAGTTCCCAGATTTGAAGATAGGAACCAGCGACTTCACAGGCGCTGTCCCAAAACTCCATCAAACACTGAAAAATTGTCAGCCCTCCATCACAATATTGTGGCAAATCTGTGAGGGTACTTCATTAAATTTTTTCCAGTTTATCAAATTTTATTTGCAGAGCAGTCATTACCCTTGAAAAAAACAATTCATCTTCTTCTGTTGTTCTCTACTTCTCCCATCTTTGGCAGCTCTGATAAATGATAATGTAATTTCTAACTGCGACAGCTGCAGTACAGCATTTATAATCGGGTGAAGCTGAGTTATTTTCCAGTTTTGCAAAAGAGAAGAATATGCAATAAACTAACCTGGGATGTGCTGATGTGGAGGGGCAATGAGCCCCATTACATGTATGGATGGTTGTGATACACACAGTATCTTTCTGAAGGTGAAACTTTAAGTTAACAGGTGACTGCTTCCTTTAAACTGGCCAGTACTACGTGCAGAGAAGCCCAGTCAAGTCTAGAGTTCACAGTTCAAAAGAAAAAGACAGAAGAAACAACACCTCAGTCTCTGGAGACAATGTGAATGAATACAGGTGACACTGTTAAATACGACAGGAGGAATCACTGAGAAGTCGTCTGGGTCACTACCCGACTCACTGGACCCTCTACAGTTCGCATACCGCCACAACAGGTCCACTGATGATGCCATAGCCCTGACACTCCATGCTGCCCTGTCACACCTGGAGAAGAGAGACACGTATGTGAGAATGCTGTTTGTAGATTACAGCTCAGCATTCAACACCATCGTTCCCTCGAAGCTGGACAGGAAACTGCAGGATCTAGGACTGAGCAGCTCCCTCTGCAGCTGGATCCTTAACTTCCTGTCTGACAGACGCCAAGTGGTCAGGCTGGGCAGCACCACCTCATCCCCCATCACACTGAACACTGGTGCTCCACAGGGGTGTGTACTGAGCCCTCTCCTGTACTCACTCTACACCTACGACTGCACGGCCACTAGAAACTCCAACATCATTGTGAAGTTTGCGGACGACACTACAGTGGTGGGTCTTATCACCAACGGTGATGAGACGGCCTACAGGGAGGAGGTCAGCGCCCTGACCCACTGGTGTCAAGACAACCATCTCACCCTCAACGTCGCAAAGACAAAGGAGTTGATAGTGGACTTCCGGAGGTGCAGAGAAGTACACACCCCCATCACCATCAACGGCGCCACTGTGGAGAGATTGAGCAGCTTCCGCTTCCTTGGTGTACATCTGGCTGAGGATCTTACGTGGTCAGTACACATAAACAAAACAGTGAAGAAGGCGCAGCAGCGCCTCTTCTTTCTCAGGAGACTGAAAAGATTTGGCATGAGCCCCCGCATCCTCAGAACCTTCTATCGCTGTGCCATTGAGAGCATCCTCACTGGATGCATCACCACCTGGTACGGCAACAGCACCGCTCACAACCGCAAAGCTCTCCAGAGAGTAGTGCGGTGTGCTGAACGGATAATTGGAGGTGAGCTTCCCTCCCTCCAAGACATCTACAGGAAGCGGTGCCTGAGGAAAGCGGGGAGGATCATCAAGGACTCCAGTCACCCCAGCCATAAACTGTTCAGACTACTTCCATCGGGAAGGAGGTTCTGCAGCATCCGGTCCCGTACCAGCAGACTGAGAGACAGCTTTTTCCATCAGGCCATCAGACTGCTGAACACTTCATAGACACCTCACCCTCACTACTGGAACTTCAACATTATGCACTCCATACTGTACATTAATGCCACTTTTTTGCACATGTCAACTATCGACCTCTGTATATTTTATATATCTTATTTTATTGTTTACTCTATTTCATTTGTAAAATATGTATATACATACTCACACACACACACACACACACACACACACGTAGAGAAACATATTTAGTATACACATCCAGTAATGCATATACTCTTATATATTGTACATATATTTATTACTTTCAGATTTAGCCATTCTTATATTTTGCTTTTTTTACGTTATTGTATTTTTGCACAACTCTGTTGCTTGTGAAGCTCGCACACAAGAATTTCACTCTCATGTACTGTACCAGTGTACCAGCACATGTGACGTGACAATAAAAGTGATTTGATTTGATTTGATTTGATTTGATTTGATTTGGGTAGCAGGGTTACTTTACGCGCTGGTGTTGGGTCCAAGGAATGAATTCAAACTCACTTCAATCACTGACGTTCTGGCAGTGGAACTCTTACGTTTCTCCTGAGGACCAGGTGGGCAGGTTTATCAGCAGCAAGCACCTAAAAAACGAATGTACACACACTCCAGCGAGAGACAACCAACTGTTGGCCTCCACCCGACACCCACCAAAGGGAACGTGACAGACCGCCCTTCTTCTTCGGCTATATGTGCACCACCTCCTAACTTCTGTTAGGGCGTACACCCGTGTCCGTGAAATGAGGAAGGAAGAGACATGTAAGGTAATACCATTGGACTCAGAGGCTTCCACACTGAAACTAAAAAAATGAATTCTCGAGAAAATGTTAAAATAATGGTTAAAAGAGCACAAAAATGTGAGTATAGGAAAATGATACTGCAGATGTTCAGGAGAGCAAACTTTAGCTTTATTTTATTCTTAGTGGATTCCCTTAGTGAGAAGGAAAAGTTACATTACAGTTTTTTCTGAATGCTTAAACCCTAACTGTGATTCTTATAGCACAATTTCTAAAACTATTAATACTTATAGCAAAACCACTCACTGAGTTTGCAAAACTAAAAGCACAAACACTGCTTTGCACTCAGTTTGCCATTTTGTAACACACACTTTGCAAACCTGTAGCTACAATCCACTGCACAGCACTCTTTTTGCAGAACTGTAAACACAACTCACGGCTTTACACTCAATTTGCAAAGGATCAACACACTCCTAGCAAAACTATACACATTTATGGCCATTATTTACACTATTTTGCCAACTGTCTGGCACACTGTCACATGTGAAAACCTTTTTAGATAATTAGTTCACTTTGCAATCAGCGTAAGCACTATATTACAGGTAAGCTCTGTGTGTGGAGTACAATGGAGGGAGTAGGAAGAGTGAGAAGTAGAGGAGGCCGAGGAAGAGGACGTGGAGGTGAAGAAGTAGGACAAAGAGGACAACAAGGACAAGGAGGAGCAAGAGGAGGACGAGGAGGGGGGAGAGGAAGGGTAAGAGGAAGGGTAAGAAGAGTAAGAAATAGAATTGCTGATGACATCAGAGCTACAATAGTGGACCATGTAATCAACCATGGAGTGACCCTGAGGGAAGTTGGCCAACAGGTTCAGCCTAACTTGAGCCGCTACACTGTAGCAAGCATCATAAGGACATTTTGAAATGAGAGTCGGTTAGTACAGTCACTTTGCACTAAGATTTGTAGCACTGCCATGCTAATGAGAAACACAACAATACCATAGATGTAAAATTCCAGAAGATATTTTCCCCTGTGCCTTGGACTAGAGCAGCGCTCCCCAACTCCCGGGCCTCGGACCGGTACCGGCCCGTGAGTCGTTTGGTACCGGGCCACGAGAGTTGAGGCTCAGGTGTGAAATGTATGGTTTTCAGGGTTTTTATCGGTTTTCAGCGTTATTTTGTTATCGTTTTTATCGTTAACTCGCTTTTCCTGGGTCTTTTCACGTGTGTTATGAATAAATCTTTTTTTTTTGGTACCGGTACTAGTTTTATTTTGTTGTATTGTTGTATCCGCGACACCTTAAAGGCCGGTCCGTGAAAATATTGTCTGGCATAAACCGGTCCGTGGTGCAAAAAAGGTTGGGGACTGCTGGACTAGAGGACATTTCACGTGATGTAGACAAAATTTTGTGGCCAGATCCACAGAGATGACACAATGTAGACTGATTTCTTTTTTTTCCTCAGTGAAATTACTATTTCGTTTTGACTTGGAAATAAACACTTGTGTTTGTTTTGATGTGTGTGAATAAACACCAGTACTTGAAGTTTGGATCCCTCTATGCTTACGGATCTATGACAAAAGTATGAGCTCAAACTGACATAGCCTACCTTGTGGACAGAGAAAGCAAAAGCCAGATGTGTTTTTCATTCATACCATCAGTGTGTAGTTGGTGCATTGTGTGCTTATTAATTTGATGGCTTGTGTTTACTGTCTGATACAAAAATACCATTTTTACAAAGGTGTGGTGAGTTAAGCAAAGGTTATTCGCTTTTACAAGAAAACTACAATGTTTTGCTGATTGGGTGAAGAGTTTTCTTATTTGTGTGTAGAGTTTTGCAAAAATAGCCAATAGTTACAAAAAATGTGCTCAAGCCATCAGAAAAAACTGTAATATGAGATGCATTTGTCAATCGCATGCTTAATGTCAAACTTGTAACATATACAGTTTGAAATTTCATTATAGCTACATACCTTTAAAAAAGAAACACAAACTATTTCTCATCATTAGTAACCAGTCCCACAATGTTCTGCACAAAAATATTTGCCCCACCTTTATTTCTCAAGATCTGGTCGTCCTAATTACACCTCATTAAAGCATGACTCTTGTTGGAGAGTAAGTAGCTGAAATCTGATCGATTGCACTGCAGCGCATTTTTAGATCTGCAACTTTAATCACATTTCAGACCAGCTGCAGACATGGTTTAAATGTGATCTGAGACTCTGCACAGTGTGAAGAAAGTCATGATATAATAACTCCACATAATGCGATAAAAGATGCAATAAAACCTCAGTTTAATATTATGATTTAATTACAAAAATTGAAAACAGAATCAATATCCAAGCTGTATCAAATTTGCAAGAACTCTTGTACGAGTGTAAATACGTGTGTGTGTGTGTGTGTGTGTGTGTGTGTGTGTGTGTGTGTGTGTGTGTGTGTGTGTGTGTGTGTGTGTGTGTGTGTGTGTGATTATTTTCCCATTGTGTATGCATACATGGAGGTGTGTGTGTCTGCAAGCATCATTAAAGTCAGTTAATGGCCATGTTTTGTTGACAGACAAAGTGCTGTTCATTCTGCTGGAAAGGACAGTCAGGTCCGTCTGTCTTTTCCGTCACTCTGTCTCTTTAATCACCTTCTTGCTCTCATGCACTTTCACTTTCTCAAGACCTCCAATGAGTTTAGACATGTTTTAGAGAAGTCCATTTGATTTCTGTCATTTCATACCTTTCAATTTATCCTCCTCTCTTTTATTGTGAATTCAGGTCTTGAGTATTAAAATCTTATCCAGACTTGTTTCTGAAACAAAGTGGCATGTTTTAGGATATTTAGTGTGTTAATTATGGAAGAAATTACAGTGATGAAGCACTTTGATTACATTTTCCTCATACGTCCCCTAACCACCCCTCTTTTCAGCTTTTTCAGACTGGCACATACAGCTCTGTCAGAGTTATAGTCAGAGGAGACCTCACCTCAGCTGAGCTCCCAGTGAAATCATAGACACTTAATGGGCAACTTGGGCAAAGTACTTTCAAACCAACTTCCCTTAAGTAAAAAAGATGACTGAAAGAAAGAGAAAAGGAACAAAAGCAGAAGCAAAGTATTGAATTCATTATTTAACATAAAATGTCTCTTTTTTAAAATTATTTCTGTAAATTAATTGTTGGGTTTTTTTCAGAGGGAACATTATCAGATGTGTTAGCTTTGACAAACTGGAATATTACCCCTCCAATAAGCCAAATCTCTTTCATGATTGTTACAGTTTTCAAGGTTCATTGTTCTTATTTGGTACCATTTTATAATACAGCTTGCGACTAAGGAGGTAATTACACTAGAATAAAGTCAGGTTTGTACAGGAAACGATAATTAACCTGCGAGTAATTTTAAGTAGTGTGCAAAAAACAAACAAATCAATCTTACATCATAAATACATCATAGTACTTCTTGGGGCATGGGCTGTATTGTAGAGTAAATACGTCTTGCGTGTATTTTACATCTTCATTAATATTCATTATGTTAATATGCATGATTAATGTTCTAATTTTCAAATTTCTTTTTATTTTACAAATATAAATGTTATAAGGATTGTTCTCCCAACTTACATGAAAAAATAAATACCACCAAATTTTGCAACCTCATAATGATTATAATACTGAGTCTAACTTCATTTTCTTTTCTTTCACAATCAACTCTCAAGAGGAGTGTCTCCTTTGGTGTAAAATACTTGGCAAGGTTAAGCCACTTCATGAGTACAGCAATCTTACAATGTAAGTTGGGGAAATATTGTTTGTGTTTCCATAGAATTATCAAAAACTTACAAAGTACTTCAAACCTCTTATGAAGTAATTAAAATTACTTACAGTAGAGTCTGTTTCGCTTTCCCTGTAAAATAATCAGAATTTAGGCACTTCTAAAATTAATTACAACATAATTATTTCTTCTTTCCTATAAAATACCTGAGGTTATGCATTACTTAAAATTACAGACTACTTATACTTACAGTATAATTATTTCTTTGTTTCCTGTAATAACCTAGTTTTAGGTATTTGGAGGTAAAAATATTTATATTGTAATAAAATAAATAGCTTTCTAACCTGGAATCCCAATTCAACATGCTTTTAGTATTGAGAATCTCAAATGCAAAGTCTGATAAATAAAAAACTGAAAGCGTACCTGTAGCTATTCAATTGAACACAGCCATTTTTTTTCACCTAGTGAAGACATTCAATGCTGCAACTCTGATTTAAAGTAAAACAGTTTAATATGACTTTGGGCAGTGGTGTGACACTTAGCCTCCGAGGACCTGCCGTCCACATATGTGGACATCAGATTTTGGGTTGTCTAGACCAAAATACTAAATTTTGCTCTACAAGGGCCTGACATCCACTTACGAGGACATAATACTGCCACTGTTATATTGAAATTTAAAACAAATGTCCTCATGTTTGGATCTCATTTTTCTCAGAAACAAATAAACCAGCTAAAAACAAACAAAAACAGGTAATTCTTTGTTTTTACATTCATCAGGTCTCAATCAGCCCAAATAGCAAAGAGAAATTAAAAATGCATGAGGTGAAAGAGTTCGATTCTTAGGAGGTTAAAAGTGTTTTGACTACTGAAACACTCACAGCAGTTACGCATAAGCAATGATAAGTTTAACGATTCCAAACGACGATGAACCGCAGTAACAGTGAAAACTTTCCCAATGATGTAACAATGATTTTTTCTTCAAAGTAAGAAAGCAAAGAAAAACTGATCCATTAGACTAAGAGTCTTGATTTTTTTCAGAGACAACATATAACATTTATAACCCCCCCCCACACACACACACACACACACACACACACACACACACTCGAGTGTCAGGAGCAATTTGTGAACAAGGTAAGCAGAAAAGGAAAAGAGTCAAAAGGAGGGATTACAAGATGTTAGAGACGTGCTACGATGTAGATTTGGTGTTGAGACAGTGGCACTAACAAAAAAACAAGGGGCAGAGCTGGAGCTGACAGAGCTGAAGATGTTAACATTTTCTCTGGGTGTGACCAGGATGGACAGGGTTACGATTAAGTACATCAGAGGAATAGCTCCAGCTGAGTGGTTGAGAAACAAAGTTTTATATATGCACAGCTTAATAAGGTTTATATGTAAATGTAGTGTTTGAGAGATCTTGCTGGGAAAAACAGACAGAATCAGTTACATTCCTGCTTTGTGGTGGCTTTTATTGTCACTAAGAAAACAAAACGGTCATACATCTTTTGGTATAAGACTAGCTTAAATATTGCAAACTAGTACTTCACATTGCTCTTCAGTTGTTTTTCTGATAAAGTGCCAGTTCAAAGAGTGCTTGCACTAATATTAAATTATTTTTTGCTGCCATCTCAGTAACTGTAGCTGTTGACTAATCAAGCAGTACTTGATATTGACAAAATAATGCCTGGACACAAAAATGTAAGTACTTGTGGGACTGATAATAATGCCGATGAAACGGAGGGTTTTTGAGCTAATTTGCTGAACTTCATTCAGCTGAGCTGTGTGCCATGCTCAAGGAGTTTCACCCAAATAATCCATCTGCTGCCTGAGAACTTGGACAGCCTCAGTTCTTTAAGATTGTTTTTTTACGTGTGTCTCTACACTAGATCTACGACATGTATTTGTGTGTATTTTCCCCAAATCTAGATGATGTATAAACTTAATTTATTAATTTATTAAAACTATAAACCTCAACCTCAATAGAGTGACAAGAGTCCATCGTTAGAGAGAACCTAATGATACAGGTGTCCGATTAAATGTTTGTTTAATGCTTAGTACTCAGTCAACATTCAGAATAATTATTTTTAGACAGACATTATTTTAGAAACTTTAAGCTTTCATTGCTGAATAATTAAATCTGCTACAGGTTTGGATCAGTGTAGACCAGAAGTTCAACAATCCAAGTAAAAGAGAATCTACAGCTACATTAAATTTGAAAGTAGTATCAGCAACTCAACAAATCAACATTAGTGTTTGCATAAGGTTGAGAATAAATGTTTAAACTATCAAAGTAATCCCTTTTCAAAGATACCACTTAACACTGACCCATCAAAACGGCCCCTAATTCACAGGATGAACCAGTGTTTCATCTACAAAACAGAAAAATTAACAACCAATTATAACCTGCGAGTAACACTGTGGAGGATCTGTGGTAGTTTGGAGTTGCATTTTGGCCCCTGCTGTTGAGGATATTTTCAAAATTGATGGAATTATCCTAGAAAAGCACCCTCAGATTTGGGTTCACCATGCAATACCATGTGGAAAGCATTTGATTGATAATAGCTTAATTTTTCAGCATGGCTATGATCCCAAACACACTGCCAGTGTTGTAAAAGCAACCCTGGCACTATGACAGCCAACATCCAAAGAAGAGCTGTGAATGTCCTTCAAGAAGCCTGGAGAACTGTTCCTGAAAACTACTTAAAGAAATTATTTTTAAAAAGCTGCCTAACAGAGTTCAGGCTGGCGTTCATACCAAACAGACTTTTGCACAGTACTGTTCATCAGGGTTTCAGCTCCCCTGCAAGACCAGAAGACCTGGTCCACTCTTAAACGATGGAGTTCACTGTATACTGCACACTATCAATGTACTTACAAGTACTAGTCTGTAAGTGGTGTGTAGTAATTTCCTAACAATGATTTCTTTCTGAATTATAAAATGTGGACACTCTCTGTATCTCTATGTCTACAGACACAGTCTTTCTGCTGCTTTCAGGACACTTTGCACATGCTCAGTAGAGCATGATGCCTTTTTTGTAACAGATTATTCCCACTCTCTTTTTCTTCTTCCTTTTGTTTGTATCAATCTGTCCCTCTATTCTGTGCTCTTGATGTCCTTTCCTGTTTCATTTCTCTCTAGATACATCTCATTCTCATCTGACTTTGTCTTCCTCTTTACGCAGTCTCAGCTTGTCAGAAAAGGGTCTATCATTACTCTCTCCTCCCTCCCTAAATATCCCCTCATCCTATACTTGATCAAGCAGGATGACAGAAAGGGTGGAGGCTAGTAGAGAGTGGGACTGGAGAGAAGGGAGGTGGATGGGAAAGCTAAGGGGGAGAGTGAGAGAAGCTCAGACATTTTAATGCAAACTAACGGCATTAATCTGGAGAGAGCTACAGCTCTCCAAATGATCTATGCTGAGTTTACAGGAACTTGTTTGAAAGCTGGCTCTAACGCATGCACACACACACACACACACACACACATATATCATTTTCAGAGAGCTTGTGGTCCATCACACAGTAGCTGACAAACATAACTCAACCCTGGGGACCTGAGGTAAACAAGATGATCGAGCTAGATTTCCCTTCGTGTCACGCGTGTCTTCTGACATGTTTCATCATCGATGTTTTATTTGACATTTTGCCTGAAGAACAACAATAATCTGTTAAAGTTGTTCAAGGCCTCACATGTGTCGAGTAGATATATTTTGGTTGTGTGTGTCTTATATGATGACATTTGTGTACACGCTGCCCTGAGACACTTTGTGATTCTCCTAGAAATACATGTCTTTTCATAATAAATTAACAGGGCTCCTATTATTTTAGTTTAATAAAATGTGCACATTTCATACAACTTTTTCTGTACTTTGCCAGCACAGTGCCATTTAATTGGGACATTTCGGGCACAGCATGTAACACTGTTGCATAGTGGAGGAAGTTATTTTGGTTCTAGAACTAAAAGCTCTATTAATTCAGCCCTTAAAAAATGTTAGGTGAGTCATTATTGTAGCGCTTCTCCAGCTCGGGTTGGTATGAAACTCTGAGAGTCTATCCATCAGTCCAAATGACTGCAAAACAAAATATTTGTAAGATAAAGGTACCAGCTTGTGTACACATACTTCAGAGGACAAGTTAAATACAACTTACAAGGTGTGTTTGATAAGAAAGATCCAATCAAGTGAGCTGGTAAGCACAGGCGAGAGCTAAAGAATACAAGTGCAGATAAGCAAGCAAAACTTTATTTATATAGCGCTTTTCAATCCAGGCTTTTGCACAACGCTGCACAGACTGTGAGCTTATAATAAAGCTGCAACCATAAAACTATGTGGGTAGTATAAAGTTACATATGAGCATTACTGAAACAACTTGCAATTTTCCTAATTGCTGTTAATTGGCACTATCATTAATTGATATACAAAGTCAGTAAAATAAGGATTTTAACAGCTAATTGTCACAAAGAATGAAAAACACATCGATCAAAATCATTAATTAAATAGCTAAGAATACAGATTGTATGTAAATAACATATTTAACACGTATATAAAATGACAGACTGTGTATAAAAGATGGACATAGCCAGATGAAGATGGGTATTGAGCCAAATATAACCATCACCATCTTGGTGTTTTGAAGCGCCCCACCTTAAATGTTCAGACTCCTTTCATTTTGAAGTCTTGGATGCTTAGTACTTTAAAATTCATTCACATCTGCAGAGTTCCAAACCTCCTCTGTCAAAACTTTTACTTACTTAACTTACTCGCACCAATCCTGCAAATTGTTTTATAAAGTGGTAAAAGACGAAAAGGTTTGTAACTTTTCATGAATTAGAGGACACGAGTGTGAAAGTCATATTCAGTGTTTTCTGTGTTGGTTTTTTAAGCATTATCACTGATTATTCTTTAGATTTTCTGGGAACCCATCTGTCTGATGTCATTCCTTTGGAAAAACAACCACGGGAAAGGTCCTTACTGACAGGTGTTGGCTCCACTATTCTTAAACAAAAACACTTAAAACACACTGTATGTTTTTTCATCAGAATTTCTGCCAAGCACAGAGTTGTAGACAACCCCATGCTGGCAGACAACAGAGAGAACAGCATGCTGAACTAACAATACCGTAACAGTGTGTGCAAAAGCCATCGCAGTAACAAAAGTTGAAAACAAAGACGACATTAATAGATATGACACAGAAAATATCTCCCAGACCCAAGACCTCTTTGCACTAAGCCAGAATGAGAATGTCCAAGTTTATTGGCCACTGTTGTGAGCAGATCTGTCATAAAGTGAACTGCGGATAAAGAGAAAATTGTAACTCTTGATGGCTGCCTAAGTCTTGGTCAGCAAAATGTTTTGCCTGAGGGAGAGTAGTAGGGAGAGAGAGTAAGGTTATGGGGAGAAATTGTGCTTAGAATGAAGTTTCTACTGATGCTGATCATTCCTTTAAAAGTTTTGAGGTTATTGTTATAGCCGGGGTCGAGAGCTAATAACGATGAAGTGAGTGTGTGGATTGGATGTGTATGTGTGGAAGACCGGGAGTGCAGGGTAAGAGAATTATTTTTTGTTGTTCAAAAAGTTTTTCTTTTCCCCTGAATCGCTTTCCACACCTTTCAAAGTTGTTCAAATAGATCCACAGTCCCACCCTGCATCTAGGACTGATGGGGGGTCTAATTGTCCTGTTCCTAGTGGCTGGGCCTCATCCAGTGAGGCCTGAAAGGGCTCATCCTGATGGGTCAACCCATCAGTGAGCCAGCCACCTTAGTCATAAGGCTCAAGTGCCTTAGGGATCCAATCTGATTGGCCTTAAGGAGATAAAATGAAGGAACCAGTGTATGAGGCTGAGAGATATCGGCTAGATATACTCAGGTTCATCCAATGCTCTAGTTTTAGAACCAGTCTCCTGGAGTGCGTGGCCGAGTATATTAGGGTGTTCCCAGGTACGAGGGCTGCTTTCTTGCATCCTGAGGTCAGAGACCCTGAGGCTGCCTGATATTAATCCTGGTCTTAGCTCTAAGCCGAACACTGGAGGACCGTGACACTATGCCCAATCTAAACCCAAGTGTGATTAGCATAGACATCCAGTAATAGAACACCAGGCTACTATTAACAAATAACTTGTTTGGGCATAAGGGTGTTCACAAGACACCTTCATACCAGGACACCATAAGCCTCAGATTGATAATTGTTTTGGTAATACTGTAACCAGATCTGTGGACACACTCCAGTGAGGGGAGGAGCTAAATTTTCAACTGACCTGGTGGTGAGTTGGATCAGGTTGTGGGAGAAGATGCTGGAGTGGAAACCCGTGTCTCAAATGGTAGACAGCAGAGGTGAAGGTGAGCAGAAGTCAGTTCTGAAGCAGAAGTTTGGAGCCAGCTTACAGTTAGGCGATGCAGAACACAACTCTGTCAGTAGCTGAAGCAAAACTTGGATTTGGAAGGAATTAAATTCTGAGAAACCATAAGGAAACTCAAAAAAAGGAAGCAGTTTCTTACCCACTTATATGGTGGAGCTGGAGTGTTGCTGATGTCAACTGAGCATAGACATCAAGGGTCTCTTGAAACCCACTAACAGGCCTTCTTGTTAAAATGAGTTACAGAGACAACTGTACTTTTGCACTATGGCCTGTTTATTCTGTCACAGCTGCTTTAAAGGCTTCTGTAATGTTAGCTTCAAACTGAGGATGAATCTTCAAGACGTATAGCAAACCATCTCTCGGTTCCCCTTACAACACATGTTGTTAGGATTGTGCTCTTAGAAGTGCAGAAGTTCCAGCTCTCTGCAGAGACTTGGTTTGACCAAACTAGAGAAGTTAATGATTCAGAGTATTTAATATAATAGTTCATGCCCTAAAAATGCAGAACAATAACCTGACACATTGTCAACAATAAAAAAATTTTACACGTTAAAACAAATTTGTGTTATTGTGTTGTTTCTGTTAAACAGTTAAACAGTGCTGTGTGAAGTTGTAAAAGATAAAGCCAACCCTGCTTTGTTAAAGTGGTAGACAGTGATTTAATGGGGTGAGCAGTTCAAAGTGAAATACACACTGCTAGGTTCAGAGGGCTTCTCCTTCTCTGTCTTATTCGCCTTGAGTCAGCTCAGCACTTTTAATTAGTGGTTAATATTTCATGAACTTGGGACGATATAGAGCTCACTCCTAGATTTTTTTTTTTTTACTTTGTTTCTGTGCCCCTTTCATTGCCTTCTGCTGTCATTAATGCCTCCTCCCATTCAATATCTCTGGTGCCTGGTTGGAAAAATTGCTATGCAAGGCAATATTGTTAGTACGCTTTCAAAGAAAACACTGAAAAGCAGAAAACCTGAAATAAGTAGTGTACAGTTTTTGCCAAATAGAGGAAGAGACTGTAGGTTTTTTTTCCTGTAGCTGAATATTTACTATAAATCAGACACATCTTCTTAAAGCACATAACTTTTAATGGCTTTTATGTTGAAATCAAATCATCATGTAATCTCATTCTCAGTTGACTAGAGTTTGATCAGATCATGCGTTAATTTAAAAATTGAAATTGTGGCTCAGAAACATAATAATGTTATTATTACATGAGCACATATCACTTAGACAAACTCAAGTCTTCTTCTTCAGTTGGAAAATGTGTCCTCATCTCCCATTACTGCCACTAATCAATGCACGAGTGTTCAATATAGCTCATTAAGTCTGAGTGTATCTTAATTGCTTCTAATTTGACAGATAGTATTTTTGCTAGTAAAAATCAAATATATGAAGAACATTTTTATACTTTTGTAAGCAAGAAATCTGCAATTTCCTAATCAAAATTTGTTGCCCTCAGATCTTGAATGAGATCAAGGCAGATTTTGTCCCATGCTAAACGCCCTGGTTTGCTCTCGTGTGATGCGTAGTGGTTCGTAAAGTGATACCCAGAGCATGTCAAAGCAGTGCTCAAATGTTTAACAACAAAACTCCGAATTCCTCAGGGCAGGGATTGAAAGCACGTCTTTTAAGAAGATCAGCATTCAAACATCCGATCCTCTTTTCCTCCTCTGAGGCTTTCCTTCTTATCCAACATCCTCTGAACCTCTGCCTCCAAACTTACTACAGCTGTCACTAAAAAACGTCAAAAGTTTGAATAAATTTGAATTCCCCACCCTGACCCTGCGCTGTCATCCATTGGTGGGAAGAGATTACTCTTCAGTATAGTCTATGTCTGGATTCTGCAGTGTGGTGTCATTGCATTTTCTCATTAACCTTGTATTAATATCTTACCTGGAATATTTTTCTACAAAGCTCTCGGACACTGATCAGGTGTAACATTATGATCACTGACAGGTGGGATACATTAGGGAACAAGTGAATATCTTATGGTGTCTTAGAAACAGGAAAAATGGGCAAACATAAGCATGTGAAGAGTTTGACCAGGGCTAAACTGTGGCTGTTGTCAAGCATCCCTAAAACCTCAGCTTATGTGGAGTGTTCTCGATCTGCAGTGGTCAGTATCTATCAAAAGTGCTCCATGGCAGGAACCATGGTGAAAAAGAGACACGGATGTGGGCGACCTAGGTTCACTGATGCACATGGGGAGCATCGCTAACAAAAACAGTTGTTAAGATGCCTC
This sequence comes from Pelmatolapia mariae, assembly GCF_036321145.2. Lineage (NCBI taxonomy): Eukaryota > Metazoa > Chordata > Actinopteri > Cichliformes > Cichlidae > Pelmatolapia > Pelmatolapia mariae. The sequence goes on along the minus strand of NC_086228.1, from coordinate 37,045,708 downwards.
CCTTTAGTTTCTCTGAAAACAAAGCAGCTCCCTCCAGATGTCTGAGGACCTCCCCCTGTCTCTAGAGCTGAGCTTGAATTTGTGATTCTTTCTTCTGAGTAAGAGCTACAGCATGGATCAACCGATAAAGCAAAAGCTTCACCTTCCAACTTAGCGTTCTCCAACATGGGCATGGATGTCATGATGTCATGGTCCTGGGTCATTTGACCCAGTGTTTTGGGTTTATTATTGTGATCTTGTGTTCTAATGTATTCTATGTATTTGGGTTTAGACTTTTTAATTCTTAGGGTTTTGGTTCTGTGCTTTCTCTGTTTTGTGTCTGCCCATGTGTTCCCTCCCTGTTGCCATGTCTGATGTCTTAGTGTAAAGCTTGTGTCTGTGCATACCTGTTGTATTTCCTGTTTTACTTTGAAGGTGAAGTCTTATGTGAATGTATCTGGTTTTGCTTCCCTAGTCTAGTTAGCCCTGATTTCTCCCAGCTGTGTTTCCCTCCTGTCTCCTATTCCCTGATTACGCCACTGTATATATAAGCCCTGTGTTTTCTCCTGCTTGTTACTGGTTCGGCTGTGTTGTCTCCCCGTGTTTCTGCCGTATGATAGTTTCAGGTCAGTTTTATTAGCGTCCTCGGTTTAGGTTACTCTTAGTTTCTCTGTATGCCCTTCTCCGTTCCTCCTGTTTCCTGCTTACCTCACAAAATAAAGCTCCACATCTCCACATCTATGTCAGTGCCTGCGTTTGGGTCCTTACCTCAACCTCCACACAGCCTGCCTCACCGGCCGTGACAATAACTGAAGCTAGGGCAAAATGATTTATAGCACACATCCATAACGATTTCAAAAACAATAACTAGGTGCACAAGTTTGAATTCATTTTAGATTTACTCTCATCCAAAAGCATACATACTCATTTATTATTGTAATTGTTTTGACAGCACTCATCCAATAACTGTATGTAAGTAAAGCTATTCGGTCACCAAATTGCCAAGGTCTGGAAGAAAACCCAAACTGTCACCCTCAAATGAAAGGAAGTCTACAGTAAAGTGAATTTTACATCACCTTGGATTGATTCATGGTCCTGAGTAAGAAATAAGCCTCTCTATATATATACAAGCCAAATGTCTTCTAGAGAAAAGTCTTACACTCAGATGAGACAAATATTGAGATACGAGACCACAATAACAGGAGGAGGTGTAAAGATGAGAATTCAAACCTAAGACTGACAGCAAATTACTTCCAGACAGTTAGTCCAGTGTCAGTGGATGGAATAAGGAACAAGAAGGCTTGCTCATAGGGGGTGATATGATTGTTGGATTTTCTGTTTTCTTTGTAATATTGTAAGGTCTTTACCTTATACAAAGCGCCTTGAGGCAACTGTTGTTGTGCTCTGGCGTTATATAAATTATATTAAATTGAATTGAACTAAATTGAATTAAATAAAGCTGACTATGCCTTTCCACAGCCCCATCCTCAAACTTATTGAACATTTGTGGGCTACGCGTAAAAGTCAGGCCATTGCCAGGAAACAAATGAGCGCTACCAATTCTGGCAAAAAGAGCGGTGAAGTGTGCAGCTGGAATTATACCTGAAGCTTGTTGATGGCTACCAAAAGCATCTGGTCGAGATGCAACTTGTTTAAAGGCATTTAACCAAATATTAATATTAGTTGGGGTGTATGTATATATTTGACCCTGAATTTATACTTTTTATTATGTGTTTTATCTACACAGCCAAATAACAGGAAACAGGTGGAAGCAACACGCTAATCAAATCAGAAGAGGTATTTACTAAAGAGGAAAAACAGATTTAAACAAATAACAATAAATGCAGACAACAGTCAAGTGATTTTTGTTGAAACTGCAGCCTGTGTGAGGAGTTTGTAGAATAATCATTTAAACATATCAACACAACAAAGATCGTATTGTTTCTCATTTAACTGAAACACAGATGCACCAAAAAATAAACCATAAAAACACACACACACACACACACACACACACACACACACACACACACACACACACACACACACACACACACACACACACACACCCACACCAACTCATTCTACATCTGGGTTCATTATATCTGCCTATAATTAGCAGTGGGTTGGAGAGGAAGCCATCATCCCTCTGTCTGTCATATTATCCGATGACTGAGCACCTGACAGTCACTATGATTTATCAGCCGGATATTACATTTCCATAATCCCACTCTGACTTTGTCTCGCTCTCATTGTTGCTTTCTCTAACATCCCCACTGGTCTTTCTCTTTGTCTCTGTCTCACTCCCTCTGCTCTCTCTTCCACTTACTTTATTTCATGTAATTGTGATGATGAAGACGAATCCTGTTTTATCACATCACCTTGCTACTGGAAGGTCAGAGGTCATGTTTCAACCCATATTATAGCAGTTTATAGATATGCAGTGTGGATATAACAGGCCCATGTGCTAGTAGCTCTATTAAGGCACAAAATAGATGATGACCTCAAAGGAATTGAGAAACAAAGACATTCCACTAGTTGATTTCTGGCAAGTTTCCCCTGTTAACTGTAAACCACTCCAGGTGACAACCCCATAAAGATGGTTAATGGTCACACTGGAGTAAAAATAGTGTGACGGAGTGACTACGAAAAATTGGTGGTGGCCCAGTGACTCCATTTACTTTCTGTGCATTAATATTGACTGCAGTCATTCTCAGACAGATTGATAATCCTGGTTTCTTTTTTTTCTTATTTGTTGCATATTTGTCACAAGATAACTGGAATAAATACTAAATGCAGCACAAAAATACCCACATGGGCCTATGTGGAAAAAGTAATTATGAATTAATTGATTAGTCATAAATTTCACTAGCTGCACTGGATTGTGGGCACATTTCTCTGGCAGGAATCATTATGTGTCTCACAAATTGAAGTTGGCTTAGAGGTCTCAAAAACAAACACATCATGCCATAATCTAAAGAAAGCACTGAGAGGCAAAGGCTACGTTCACACTGCAGGTGAAAGTGCATCAAATCCAACTTTTCTGACCCTATGAGAAGACAAATGAGAAAGCATGGCGTCGGACCTGCAGTGTGAACATAGCCAAAGTCATTGACTTCTACAAAGGGTTATAAGGCCATTTCTAAGGCTTTAGCCATCCACAGATGGAGACAACATCCAATAATGGTGAATCTTCCCAGAAGTTGATACAAGGAGGCCTACCAACATTTTCCAAGAGCACATCAACTGATCACAAAAGAACCCAGAACAACATGCAAAGAAATGCAGGCCTCGGGAATTAGCTGTCACAGTTGCAGGAGAAAGAGGACCCAAAATGCGGAGCTCTGGTTAACAGGAAGAACAGTGCGTTTATTTACAGTGTCCAAAGAAGGTGTCACAAACAGTTAATGGTGCAATCCTAAGGTGTTCCTCTTTAATCCCCAGTGCTGCTTCGTCGAGTTCGAGTTAGCGGAGCTATTAAACCTACAATCTTCTTCCCTTTAAGTAACCAACGCTACCGGCTTGGAATAATAATTCGACGTCGACTGTCGCCGCGCATCTTCCTTAAATACCACAGCTCTAAGATGGAGGCAGATTAGAAGCAGCTGGCAGAGTGATCAAGCGCAGGTGAGTCCACAGCCGCGCGGAGGAGCTTCCGGGTGGAAGGCCGTCCGAGCCACGCCCTCCCCGGAAGCGTGAACTTCCGTAAACAAACCCCGCGGCTGGGGAGAGAGGAGAAACAGGGAGAGAACACACACCAAAATCCAGATCGCCCGGGGAGGACCGTCCGACCGTGACATTAGCTACGGTTAGTGTTCATCATCAAACAATAATAACGGGACTGGGCAAAAATGGCATCAATCGAAAAGTTTCAAAACCGCTGCTGACCAGAAAGAACAAAGTTTTGATTCACATTTTACAAAAAACTTTTAGGAAAGTTTACCTTTTGGAAGATTTACAAAGCTCTGTATGAGTCCTGTTATATCAGCATAAGAAATAAGAGAGCGTTCCATTAAAGAAGAAATAAGCGTCATTCCAACAGTCAAACATGGTGGTGGTGGTGGTGGTGTAGTTCTTCAGGCTATGGATGCCTCGTTATAAATGATGGAACCATCCATTTTGTTCTCTAACATAAAATCCTGAAGGAGCATGTCCAGCCATCAGTTCATTGGAAAATCATACACATTTGGGTTATGCAGCAGGACAATGATTCAAAAAAACACACCAGCAAGTCCTCCTCTGAATGGCTAAAAAAAAAAAAAAGAAGGTTGTGGAGTGGCCCAGTCAAAGTCTGACCTTAACTCTGATATGCTTTCACATTACCTTAAATAGGCTGTTGATGCTGTTCAGCCTTCAATGTGGCTCAATTAAAACAATTCTGCAAAGAGAAAAAATTTCTCCACAGAAATGTGAAAGATTCATTAACAGTTTTTGCAAAGTCTTGATTACAGCTGTTGTTGCCAACCAGTTATTAGATTTAGGGGGTAATTACTTTTTCACACAGGGCCAGGCCAGTTTGGTTTTTTAGCCCTTATCAAATGAAATAATTCTTTAAAAGTAGCATTTTGTATTTATGTTTTATCTTTGTCTAATAATCAAAAATTGATTATCAGAAACATGTAAATATGCAAAGATGTCATGAGATGTCACCCAGATGTTGGCAATTTGATGTTTGGTGAATACAGGGTGGTGTGCAGGAGAAGTTAACCCTGAAAATACTCAAAACTCACATCAAACTTTAAATATATTTTCCAGTCAAACTGATAAAAGAATACAACAACAGCAGTAAAGAAGTTGGCACACCACAGAATCATTAAAACCATACTGTTGCTGTCGTTCTTAAAGTCTACATTAAAAGGTATTCAGGTGATTATTTTAACATTATTTCTTTATCTCTTTTAAGGTGGATTGCCTCCATATATCCACACCAGTGGATGTATCTACATTAAAAATGTTACCACCATCATTATAATTAAATACGGTTTTAATTAAATGGAAGTACAATACATTCAAACAAGCTTGCTGTTGAGCTAAATGAAAGCAGAGCAATGTGTGTGTGTTAATAGCATATTTGTGCATTCATATTTGCCTGTTAATGACAGTATGTGTGCATCACTTTAATGCTGGAGTCAGATTAATGAAGTGTGCATCTAAATGAACACATACTGTTTACAATTATCCATGGCAAGCCACTGACTAAGCGCTGCTGCATAGTGCTTTATTAGGCAATATGGCAAGTCCAAGCTTCATAACTATCAATCAATAACTGTCAGTTTAACAGAGGAGCAGGAAGAAAAATGAGCTGTTGTTTTGGCTATATTCACAGTGCTGCTTGTTATTTTGAGTTTTTAGCAGACTTTTTTAAAACTTCATAAGAAAAGGAGTTTTACTATTTCAGTGTGTGCCATTTGTCCTTTCTGTAAAGGACAGAACCTTAATGGTTTGTCCCCAAATGGTTATTGCCAATAATTGTAAGTGATGATAACTGTAGAAAGATCTTTTTACAGATATATTTTGTCAGTATTACATTTTTCCAGAGCAAAAATGCATAGACCAGTGATTTTACCACAATAATATTTCACATTTTATTGTTCAGTGCCAGTTAGCAAAAGAGTTCCTCCACTCTACTTAGCTTTCTGTAAAAGCACCACGTGGTTTCTCACTCAGATTAATAAGTACTGATACATTAAAATGATTACTAAAGAGATAAACTGCAGTTTAAAACTAGTTAAATAAATTGCACAATACATTTTTTAACATTAACTTGTAAAAAAAAAAAAATAATAATAATAATAATAATGCCGGCTGCAGCATATATAACACAATTTAAAGCCCATATATGCAAATTCCTATTTTTTTTTATCATAATTTGTCAGAAGGTTTAATAAACACTCCATTTTCCAAAAATGAGAAATTTTTGACAATTGTTTCATGTTTTAAGGAGTAAAGGGTTAATGGCAAGAGTGCTATAAAAATTATCTTGATCGTGTCTATTTTGTGATTGGCCACTTTTCATGAACACAGAATGTGCATTCCAGATCAGGTTTTAATACTTTTTCATTAATTAGAAACTGCAAGTTGCACATGACCCACGGATCGGGTGTCAGACTCAGATACAGGTCACACACTAATGTGAGGTGAAAGAAAGGCCTTCAGCTATATTTAAACACATACAGTGAAGTGTGAGAGCCACTATAACAGCACTGTACCATGTAAAACACAAAAGAGCATGCTGTTTTGTGGCTCAGGTCTCCACAGAGCAGGCTAGTTTGAAGGAATTATTAGACCTGACATTCTTGAAACAGAAAATACCTCAACAGCAGGTTGTAGTACCGAAGGAATTGCTTGGTATGCATGAAGTGAATACAATAACTACAAATGGATATGGAAAAAAGGCTCCATTTGAGCCCATTAGGCTACTTCTGTGGAACCCTAATTCATTTAACTGCAGGCAAAAATGACTAAGGATTGTTAGACTGGGAATTTTTTCAATTTCTAGAGCATCGGAGGCTCATCTCACCCTCTCTCACTCTATGGCCCATAATAATCTCTGCAGCCCTCAGGGCAGGCCCAACCTTTAGGCTCCAAGATACATTGTGCATGCTGATGTGTGGGTATGTGTATGCCCACAACTGTGTGTGTAAAGTTTAAGCGTGCTCATACGAAAGTGACTGCAAAACTGCCTGTGTGAATCCATGTTCGTTCCTGGACTTAAATACTGTACATAATTCTTACAACTTCTCCTTCCAAGCTCACTGGTAGAGTGAGGAGACCCTGCAGGGTTTAAATATGAATTTAAGGTTCTTATTTAGATTTAGACTGAGGACACACTGTACATTAAAACCTGGCATATATTTCAGATTATTCACTTTAAAATCCATAGTTGGCGTTCTGTAAAGCATTTTCTTGTTTGTCTGTACTTTTGAAAGGGTAAAGACTCTAAGTGGTTCATAAAATACAAGGTGAAATCATAGAATTACCCAGTGGGGCAAAGATGAAAAGATAAGAAAAAAAAGAAAAGGCCATGGACGTGGGACTTCTGGACCATTTACAGCCGACTACAGTCATGCAAAATGGAACCTACAACACAAACACAGTTAAGAGATCTGATTCAGTCACTGGAAACCTAACAGATGAAGCCTAGCAGAATTGGAATACTTTAACGATCCCTAAGGAAATTATGTGGGTTACAGTTGTTCCAAGACAATAACAGTAACAGACTGAACTAATTAAATAATACAATATATTAAAAAGTTTACAAAACACCTCCAATATATGCAAATAGCTCAATGATAAATATCCAGAATATTACAGAGGTGAATTAAACATGATTGACATTTTACTCTAACCTGTAAAACTTTGTTATTTTACTGTAGAGCATGAGCAAAAAGATGTAACTATTGCTCTGTGTACTGTGTATTAAATGGAGGAGGGAGGGTTCAGTGATGCATTATGGGTAATCTCAGTCTCTCATTGTGCGTGCTCCTGTGACTGGCCAGCACGTCACGAAGTGGGTGGGAGGTGTTGTCCAGCATTGTCCTTATCTTGGACAACATCCGCCTCTGTGACACCACCTTAAGGGAGTCCAGCTCCATCCCCACAGCATTACTGGCCTTGTTGATCAGTTTATTGAGTCTGTTGGCATCTGCGACCCTCGACCTGCTGCCCCAGCATGCAACAGCATAGAGACTGGGACTGGCCACAACATACTCATAGAAAATCCTGAGAATTGTCCAACAGATGTTAAAAGACCTCAGCCTCCTCCGAAAACAGAGACGACTCTGGTCCTTCCTGTACAGTAAAGCGGGGGTTTTGAGTAAGTCCAATTAATTGTCTATGTGTACAAAGTCCACATCGACCTCCTGGATTGAAACAGGGGTCAAGGGTTTCCTAAAGTCCTCCTTAAGTCCACAATCAATTCTTTGGTCTTAGTCTTGTTCAGTTGCAGATGATTCTGCTCACACCACCTTTGCCTCCCTCTCAGCACCCTCACTGATGCATCCATCCACCGCAGAGTTATCAGAAAACCTCTGAAGATGGAGGTCTCTGTGCAGTGGCTGAAGTCTGTGGTGTAGAGGGTGAAGAGGAAAGGCGAGAGGACAGTCCCCTGTGGTGCCCCTGTGTTGCTGATCACCTTGTCAGACACACAATATTGAAGATGCACATATTGTCCTCTTCCTGTCAGGTAATCAACAATCCAGGACACCAGAGAAGCATCCACCTGCATCGCTGTTAACTTATCACCCAAGAGTTGCCCTGATGGTGTTGAAAGCACTGGAAAAGTCAAAAAACATGACAATCACAGTGCTCGCCGGCTGGTCCAGATGGGCGCAGACACGATTGAGCAGGTAGATGATAGCGTCCTCAGCTCCAAGACGGGGCTGGTAAGCAAACTGAAGAGGATCCTGATGTGGCCTGACAGTAGGTTGGAGCTGGTCCACGATGAGTCTTTCCAGGGTGATCATGATGTGGGAGGTCAGTGCCACATGCCTGTACTCCTGGGGGCCACTGGGACGTGGCATCTTTGGTACAGGGACGAGGCACAGTGTCTTCCACAGCACTGGGACCCTCTGCAGACTCAATGTGAACAGTTTATAAAAGACTCCACAAAGCTGGGGGGCACAGGCTTTGAGGACATGGGGAGTCACCCCATCTGTCCAAGCTGATTTGCTCATTTCTCTCTGAACATGGCCGTGAGTGAAAGTGATAGGTGAGGGAGAGGTGTCAGGACTTTTACAGGAGGCAACGGTGCAGTGTGGAGAGGGAGGCAGAGTGGTGTGGCTGTGGATTGCAGGCTGACTACAGGAAAGTCAGTAGGGTTGTGAGCATTCACTGCAGTGTTGAATCTGCTGAAAACGCATTCAACTCATTAGCTCTGTCCTCAGCGCCCCCGGCTCCCCTGCTGCTGGATGGCCTAAATCCAGTGATTGTCTTCATGCAACTCCACACCTCTCTCATGCTGTTCTGCTGGAGTTTCTACTCCAGCTTTCTCCAGTAATTGTCCTTAGTCTCTCTGATCTTGCCCTTCAATAATGCTTGAACCATTCTCACCTCCTCTTTATTGCCTACTCTGAAGGCCTCTTCTTGTCATTGAGGAGAGCTTTGTCCTTAGTCACCCATAGCTTGGTATTTGGGTAACAATGCCTCTGTTCAAAGATGGTCGCTCACAGTGAACATAGATGGCTTCTTTTACTCCTCTTTCAAACCATCTGTCCTCTCTGTCCAAAATGTGAACATTGGCATCCTCAAAAGAGTGACCTTTGTCCTTTAGATGCAGATGGACAGCTGAGTCTTGTCCCGTCTTGTCTATGTTGTGCCATGCGTTTATGAAGTGGCTGTTTGGTCTCTCCAATGTAGAGGTCTGGGCGTTCCTCGCTACACTGTACAGCATACACCACATTGTTAAGTTTGTGTTTTGGAGTTTTGTCTTTGGGATGAACCAGTTTCTGTCTGAGTGTGTTGCTGGGTCTGAAGTAAACTGGGATGTCGTGCTTGGAGAAAACTCTCCTGAGTTTTTCTGATACACTGATACATAGGGGATGACAATGTTGTTGCACTTGTTGTTCTTATCCTCCAAATTAGCATAACCACATGTTTTAAGAGCTTCCTTTACGTGTGTGTGTGTGTGTGTGTGTGTTCCTTCTTTTTCCCTTCAGGCTTGGAGGGAACATTTTCTGCCCGGTGGTGTAGGGCCCTGATTACTCCAAGTTAGTGTTCCAGAGGGTGGTGGGAGTCAAAGAGGAAGCACTGGCCCGTGTGTGGGATTCCGGTAAACTTCAATGTTGATGGCAGGTTATGTAGTCGGTGATACACTCAGTAAGCCCCCTGATGTCCTCACTGTAAACCTCACAGAGTGTCTCCCAGTCTGTCACCTCAAAACAGCTCTGTAGTTCTGCTAAGGCCTCCTGCGACCACCTCCTAATCCTTGGCCTACGGGTCCATTTGTTATTACACCTGTCAAAGCAGCCAAGCCGCTAACCTTAACATAATCCAGACAGGCTGAAGGGATAAGTCAAGTATAGGAACCAATGTCCACTCAGTTCTGTTTTCACGTTTGTGTACAGAAAGAACATTTTGCCAACTGAGGAATCTGGAACTATGTTATTGATTTCTCATCCCAAAGCTCATATTCCACTGGCTGATTGCTTTGTGATGACAAAATGGGACTCCTGCCAGTTAGATTCCACTATTATAAATGCAGATAGATGGTGCAAGATTTTGCCTCAGTCCCCAACTTATAGGGTAATAACACTTACATTTAATGATTTCTGTAATTACATATATTCTTCAGGGAACCAAATCAATAATTGCGAACATGAACAACTGAGAGAGGCACCAGAGACACGATTCTAATATCTGTTGTTGTCAACAGGAACCCAGAGCTACTGTAAAAGCAACAAACAGGAAGCTAATTTAGCACAAACAGTACACAGTTCCTTTTAACTGGAACACTTGTATATTATTCCAGCTTGTTATTGCACATCCTTTATAAATACAGTCTAAAACGTCATCCATGTTTGCAGGGCTGGACTGGGACAAAAAATCAGCCCGGGCATTTTGACTAGTGACCGGCCCACCATGGTATTAGGAAAAGCCATTAAGCCTTTATAATAAACTTAAACCTACACCATCCTCCCTATTCTGGTATTCTAAACAGTACTTAGCAAAAATATAAAACAACCTAATTTATAATTACATATACCTCACTAATAGGGTTGCTCCCAGCAAAAAAAGAAAAGAAAAAACATAGGGAACCACTCCCCCACCCTCTGCCTCGAGATGCTTAATTGACAAAACCGATTTTAACTTAATGCACGTATAAAGCAAATGCACAGAAATCTATTATTTTTCTCCAGTAATTAAATAGATTCAACATCTTTATTCAACAGAATTGCAGACTGCACAGATGGTACCTTCCCAAAGGAAAGAATACTATAACTTACTAGGCTATATACTAGACTTGATATTTACTGAATACAATAATGGATTTCTATACATTTTACATCAGATGAAAACTTTGGTTGTAAGATTCAGATAATTATTTAATAAAAACGAAACATTTTAAATGAGAATAAGAAAGAAAAGTATTTCTTTGTGCCCCCCTTTCCCTGTTAATGCCCTACCTGCCCCCCTGGCAAAACTTTGCAAGACCCGCCCCTGCACAGTTACCAGCTGTCAGCTACATAGAAAAGGATCCTGGTGTTATTTGTCTCTCAGAAACAGTTCATAACTTCAACTCATTCATGTCACCTAAAAGGTAAACCTGTTTCTCCATCACCTGTTCAGCTCTGATGATTCAGTAAGGACATCTCCTGGTTTCATCTTCATGTTTCCCTCTCACCACATATCCAAACCGACATCATGACCAGCAGCTTTACAGCTGTGGCTCCAGCAAACATCAGCTGATACTAGAAATTAATATTAAATAAATTCTAACAACAGTTGATCAAGCTTAAACGTGCTGCTGCTGTTTAGCGCGACATCCGCTGGTTTCCTCTTTCTGGCGCAAAGTGGGCGATAAACAAACAAGAGAGAAAAGCCGATCAGCTGATCATTGATCAGTTTCATGATTGAATTAGCAACTTTCTAGCTGAAGAGGAACGGGACAAATCGCGCTCCTTTTCACCTCAACTTTAAGTTCGACCTCCTCGGCTGTAATTGGTCCAGCCCAGAGTCGATCGTGACCAACTGGCCAATTCACCACCATTCATTTATACCGTTAAAAAAAGAAAAGAAATAAAATCCCATCGGCCCATAAAAACGAAAAATCACGAGCGGCCCACCAGGCAAATGCTCGGTATGCCCGATGGCCAGTCCAGCCCTGCATGTTTGACATAAGCTTAGAAAGTACAGTACCTTGAAGGTGTGAAAAATGCTATAAACAAAGAATGCTTTTAGTTTTAGTTTTATTTGTCATATGCAATTTAGCACAGGGTCAACATTGCAATGAAATGTATTTGACGAGTAGAAGACAGTCACTCAGCAGAATGGTACAGTAGAAAAAATAGTAAAGAGCAAAATATTAATAAAATATAGTAAAAGAAAAAAGAAATATAAATGATTGTTTATTGGCCCCAAATGTATTCTGCAGATGGACAATGACCTCAAACACACAGCCAAAGTCATTAAGAACTGTCTTCAGCGTAAAGAAGAACAAGAAGTACTGGAAGTGATGGTACGGCCCCCACAGAGCCCTGATCCCAACATCATGGAGTGTGTCTGGGATTACATGACGAGACAGAAGGATGTGAGGAAGCTGACATCCACAGAAGATCTGTGCTTAGTTCTTCAAGATGTTTGGAACAACCTACCAGCCGAGTTCCTTAAAAAAGTGTGTGCAAGTGTACCTAGAAGAAGTCAAAGGGAGGTCCCACCAAATACTGATTTCTCTTTTGTTCATTCACTGCATTTTGTTGATTGATGAAAATAAATGAACACTTCCATTTTTGAAATCACTCTTTGTTTACAGCATATATTCCTCACCTGCCTAAAACTTTTGCGCTGTACATCAGATGAACCCAATTAAACAAATCAAATTAAAATATTATTACTTGTAAATAAAGCACAGAACAGTAAACATGATAGCGTATAAAATTCTGAATTAATTCTGATCAAACTTTGTAGGGGTGAAGAGTGGGGTCATGTTAACAGTCTATTCAAATTTGGCTTACATACACTAAGGTATTCAAGGCCAATTGACAAAAAGTCATAGGACTTAGAAACTATGATTCTTACAAGTGTGGTGTGTTTGTCAAGTAAGATATATAGATTTAAAAGGTCATATCACTTTGACCTCTGACCTCTCCTTCAAGGTAAATAGTTAATCTGAAGGTCAAAGTGATAATAAAACCATAAATGTTTTTTAAAATGACAGAGTATCCTGTAACATGTTGGTACGGGATACATTTTGACATTTTTGCACTTGTTAATGTGAATGCTGTACAAATGAATGGAGAAAGTTTCAAACCCACCCTACCTGAAACTTAACTAGTTCAACATACTGTGAGCTTGAAAAAAATTAAAACTTTAAACAGGTCACAAGTAGTGATGTGCGATACCGCTTGAATACCGAGTTAAATTCAGGGTGGTATCGACGATACTGATCCGATACCGATACTTTGTAAAAGAATTTAATGTTTTATTGCATTTCAAATTATAGCTTCATAATGATTACAGGATATCAGACTACTTGTTCTTAATGCCTAATAATGCAGAATTATCATATAGAAATAAAAACCTGAAGTTGTGAAGTTTGAACATGTTACCTGCCTGCAGCACTAAAGGACTCTGCAAGAGACGTCTGTCTCCCCCCCAGCAGCACCTGTCCCTCTTCAGCTCACCTCAACATACGCTCGTCATATTGTGTGATATGATTTACTCTGAGGTGTTTCACAAGGTTAGTGGTGTTACCACAGCATCTCACTGTCTTGCAACATGTATCACAAACCACGTCTTGGCTGTTTGTGGCACACATGACACAGTTTACACTCAGCCATTGTTGTGAGTGTGCACGCCAAGGGGCTGCCACACATTTATACAGCCGTATCTCACATATGACTATAAAAGGCGGAAGAAGAAGTAGTTCCTTCCAGTTTAGACGATCTGAATGATATAGTTTCTTTCCACTGTGTTCCTCTTAATGATAAACTACAAATTTACTCCAAATTACTAAAATATCGATATTTTAAAATGAGAATCGATTCTAGAACATAAATTACTGGTATCAGAGGAATCGATATTTCACTATCAATCCACACACCACTAGTCACAAGACCTTGGACTATTAAGGTATTGCTTGGTTTTTTTATGTCTTTTACAGTTTTCAAACAGTGACAGTTTAAGTTTTATCAAGAATGTAATTTTTTATGAAATTTTCCCTCCTCTGCATGATGACGTCACAAGCAGAAAACACAGAGGATGGAGAATAATCGGAAAAAAAGTCTCTTTCTGTCATGCCCAAACTTTTTGCCCTACTTGTAAAATATATACATCAAAAAGTAGCTGTGATTCATCGAGTTTAAACTTGGAGCCTGACAGTGTCAGGAGTCCATCTACACTTGCCAATGCTAATTCTTCTCCACTCTTGAGGCCAAAACCCAAAACAGCCACCAATTTTAGTGGCACAGATACAAAACACACATCCTGCTTCAGTAACATCTCCTTGTGTTTTGAAAAAGTTGAGAAAATGAAGCTCAGTTTATGTACATTTTTGGCTTTTATTTAGCACATTTTCAGGTATTTACACTTAAGCTGGCTGAGGTTTTTTGTAATCTTACGCAGTGAAGCTCATTGAGCAAGTTCAACTTTGAATATTTCAAATATTTTTAAGCATTTCAGAAAAAAATCTTTACATTTTTAGCATTCAACTGCATTTTCACTAGGAAATGCTTTTTCTAGTTTTTACTGCTCTACAATCTTCTTAAAGTACATTAAAAAGAACAAAAACCTAAATAAATATATGCAGCGTGTAATACTATTCCCTTAAAAGTAAATAATGCTCAGAGAGCGAGCTGCCTTGGCAGAGTTTCTATTGAGGTGCTCGTTGTTTCTGACAGTTTTATCGGGAGTCCAGTTCTACATCTACACATCTGTTACTCATTCACTATACAACTTTGAAAGGTTGGCATACACATGTCAGTCAAACTACTGGGGTGAGTTTAAACTTTACAACTTGATCTTTAATCTGTGCCTCTCTAAGGATTACACTTCTGAAAGATTAAAACAAATCTTAGTTCAAAAAGGGCTGAAGTGAAAAAAGTCTCGCTTAGCTGGAGCATATCATATTTAACAGTTATCAGTATGGAAGCTGGGGGGTTAATTATGAATGCAGCTGGGGATAGCAGATCTACAGGGCAGATAATGGTAGAGGTGAAATGCTGCTAATAATGTTAGAAAGACAAATTAATGAGTGAGCTGCCCTCACCCCGTGGTGCACAGAGGCTTGAGTTAACGATAAAAGTGGCAAGGGTAAAGTAAGTGCACCAAATCATGACTCTGCTGGTGTGCATTTGCATGCATGCTTTTTGTGTGTCAGTGCAAACGAATATGTGTGACACTGAAATACACTGGATATTTTTACAACGCGGCCCCGCTTTCAAAAGGCCCGGCAGGTTAAATATTATTAAAATGGCAGTGAATGAGACAGCGGGAAGCCTTCAACATAATGGCCACACCACACACATCACATAAGGTCTTATAGAAAGAGTCCGCTGTATTCATCAATCTAACCCTGACCAGTGTATCTGTGTGTGCTGAGGATGTGTCATTTCATGGAAGCATAAAGGACACATACAGCACTTTACTAGTGAGAGCACGAGGGGGCCAGTGAACACTTCATAAATACAGAAGGTGAAAAGACGTATGCTGCACCACATGAATACTGAAAAGAGACATAAAATAAAGAGCGCCTGTGTGTGTGTGTGTGTATGTGTGTGTGTGGGTGTGGGTGTGTGTATGGTAGAGTGGTATGAGCCAGCAAAAGAAGTGTGAGCGAGGTTACAAAATGCTGCAGAAGGAGAGAGAAGCCTTATGAAGCGGCACATAAATCCAGAGGCATTCAGAGCTGGGACACAGCTATAAACATCTAGAGACCAAACTATGGCCACGGACAGCTGTTAGGACTTTGGGCCAAAATAATGATGGAATTTACTGAAGTAGCCCCGAAAATTTAGATCGGTATACTCTCTTGTTCTGACAGAAGAGGGAAATGGAAAACATCAGACACAATATTAACAATTGGGATTTAGTATCAGTGCTTTAAATTACAGTTCTGGTTTATTTGGAACAAAGGCAGACCTAGTGAAACCAAATTCTCGTCTTTTTTTTAGCGTTTAGGGTAAAACCCTAACCCTAACCCTTGTGGAAAACAGACCATTCTATGAAGTGTAGCCAATGGGTCTTGACATTAAAGTTAATTTCACCTGGGTAGGTGGACCTGACCCAGGTGGCCGGGGAGGTTTGGGATGGATGTAAGGCTCTTGGTCTGAGAAAGTAAATTAAAAGAGACACTGGCCAAGATCCTGAAAATCCTTTATGTACTAAACACAGGAAGTGACTGACAGCTCTTTGATTCACTGTCACAGAGTGAAATGAATCAAAGTTTAAAGATGTTAAAGATTAGAAATCTTAATGTTTGGATTAGTCGACTTCAGAAATGAGGGGAATCAGGACGGTTGCCACAGCAACAGTAGTGAAAAAACATCCCATTACTTTGCGCTTTCTGGGGCCATCGGTACATTTTCCAACAGGACAATGCCTTAAGAAAATCATTGCTTCTTAAGAGCCCCTGGCCTACACATTACACACAAATGACTGATTATTTATTTATTTTGTAGAACTTATGAACCCCTTCAGTGCAAACGCCTAAATAAACCCTTGTATAGATTCCGAACCATCTGTATTTGAAAAGCAGAGTCAAGGGTAGATTCTCATTGTGCAATCACTATAAAACCTCCAACTAATAACACAGATGGGGACAAAAAAAATCACAGAGCGAAATTGTAAAATCCAGAGATTAAAAGATGTGATGATAGAAATGGATCCCTTCCACAACAAACCTAATGGTTTATAGAGGTACAACAGTCGCACATATCGCCACAGAATTGATTCTGACTGATCTGACTGAGACAGGCGCAGGAGAAAGAGGTAGTTATTTGTCTTCTGTGTAAACATGTCATGACTTCCCTCCTGCAGCCAGTATTTTAAAGGTTTACGTCTAGACCTATGCACACACAGGTTAACTGACAGGTTAACAGCAGCTCCTGACAACACATCAACCTGCAGCCTGTGATTAGAGCAATCATTTCCCCAACCTCCCTTTTTCCTTTCTCCTTTCCCTCCGTTTGTCATCCCTCCTCAGTTCTGTTTTACTCCTGCCTCTTTTCCCTCTTTTCCCTTTCTAACTCTCCAACTCGTCGCCTTCCCCTCATATTCATGCAAACCGCGTGCGCACACAAACACCAGCTAATGCCCGCACATACGCAAGCACCTCTCACTCGCGTTTCCAGCAGGCTCTTTTCTGACTGACAGAGTATTAGGAGAGTGTGTGATGGAAAGAGGGAGTAGGCGGATAGGAGGGGAGGAGAGAGGGGTCACCTTGGGAAATGTGAATAAGGGAAAGAGGAAGAAAGAAAGTTGTTTTGCTCTCTTTTTGTTACTGTGAGGTAATTCAGGTACAGACAGCAGGAAAATGGGACACATTTGTTGATTCTATAGCTATTACTGCTAGTTACTGACACCACTAACATTATCACTTGTGTTAGACCTATGGTTGCTTCTACTCTTAGTTCTGTTCCCCCTTGATATAGCAGGTCAGACAGCAGGAAAGCACATTCAGTTCTGTGGCAAGAATAGCAAAGAGAACTGGCTGCAATGTGTCCAAAACCAGAACTAAGGATGCACTGCAATGTTTTACAGTTCCAATACTGATACTGAAGTAATCGTCCAGTACCAGTGTTAAGGTAATCGGCTGTGTTCCATTTTGAGCCCAGCCCTGAAGATTTCATATACTAATTCTAACACCGCAGTCTCGTTGCCTTAACCAAGCAATACATTTTTACCTGTTAATGTATTCAAAAATAATATAAATATGTGTGTTTAAATGTGTCCCATGTATCACCTGGGTCTTTGGTGTTTGAGGTAAACTGATTCCCTCCAACACCAACAACAACCTCAAAAAGTCGACTGAGAATTATCATAAATAGGGACACAATTCAGTACACAGGAAAATCACATTCAGGGACGGGCACACACACACAAAAGAAAAAAGATGTAAAAATTTGTGGTAAATATTTAGTTAACAAGTGGAAAAAATTCATGTCCTGAAAAAAGAATCATTTAATTACACTTGACACAACATTTGTGAGGATCTACCATGAGACTGTGTTTCTGCTTGGTTAGGTACATCTGTGCATCTGCTCGTTAAATTCAAATATCCAATCAGGTCGCTATGACCATTTCGACGTAGCCATAACAACCTGTCTGCCCCTATGGAAGTTCAAACTGAGCATCAGAATCGGGAAAAAAGAGGATTTAAGTGACTTTGATTGTGATTGTTGGTGTCACATAAGCTGGTCTGAGAATTTTAGAAATTCCTGATCTGCTGTGACTTTCCAACACAGCCACCTCTATCTTTACAGAGCAAGGTCTGAAAAAGAGAAAATGATGTATGATGATATACATGATATAGTGCAGGAGCAAGCTCTGTACTCGAGCAACCAGTGTCTGCTCTTTCAACAGGCAAAGCAACTGAATCTGTTCTTTTAACATATGTTTTCTTAATTATTCTGTTATTTCAGTGGCACACTATAAATGGATATGGCTCGTGGATTAATACTACGTGGGTGTTAGCTATAATCCTGTATTGTAGGTAGATTATTTTAAAGCAGTTTCTAATTTCCTATAAAGATTGTGGACACACTGAATGATAGTAATCCTCTGTGTAACAGAAAGATGACTGTGTGGTTACAGGTCTGTGCATTGTTTTCTTTACTTCAGTTGGCCAGTGATCCATTCTGCACTGAATGCCAGTTAAGCCAGTGAAACATTTAAGTTTTCCAAAGGAAAAATATGGATGATATAAATAAAAATAATCCAAAAGCACATTTAAAGCAGTGTATGCAGAATTAGGAGTTTAGTCTATACAGTATTAATTCCAAGCATCTGGCGATATTAAAAATAAACCACTTTTGCATCTGGACTTACAACAGAATTTAATGTAGAACTTTTGAAATATTGCTCAGAAGCTGAGGAGTTCTTGGCTCCTCAGCAGGAAGTCAGGCTGTAGAGTTCACTGCACAGGGCTTGTTGAACACACCTAAAGACATTTGGGGCGTTGTACTGTATCTCATTTCCTGCCTGTGAAAAGGCCAGGATTAGCTTTGTGCTGTAGAACTTAAAGGCTACAGAGAAGAGATAGAGGTGCTGAAGGTGTGGAGATCGGGATTAACACTGGATTAAGTTGTATTGCAGGTGCTCTAAGGTCACTCTGTGTGGTTATGAATGTGTGAGTGAGTCACCTTCCCCGAGGCAGCAAAGTTGTTTGTCAAGTTGTCAGCAAAGATGTAACAGAAGTGTACGTATCCACATGCTGTTGTTTTATAGATTTAGCTTTAAAATGCATCAATTAACTATAGCCCACTTATTTTCCTGTTGCTTTGATAATTCCAGGGATTATTTGGAATTACATAAATAATTGTAGGAACAATTATTTTTGATTTGTTAAATATTACACATGTAGAATTTCATTATTTTTAACATTGTCAAGTAAAAGCCAGCATGCGCTGGGTTCGCCCCAGCTGTGATACCAATGAGTCCCTGCAATGATTGTGCAAGGAAATCCCTGCCAGGTAATTGTAGCTGTAGTTTGACTTAATTTATAATCAATGCACATGTATTGATATGTTTCATGTTGTTCATGCAAAACGTATCTGTGATTGTTGGGCAGTTGGAGCACCGCTTGGCTAACTTGATGTCGACATACCTCACACACGCCCACACAGCTTGTTGCACACTACACACTACTGAAACCTGGTTTCATTTCACACTGATCACACACTGAAATGGCTTAAATGTATTAACACACATAGAGTAAATTCAAAGCTTCCATTCACCTTTGTATTTCTCCACTTTGACTTAACAAGTTGTTTCATGCTATGCGAACACAGCATACAGAGCCAGAGTAATCACAAACACTTTCTCTTCCTCTTCTCAAACATTCCCTGTGGTTTGGTAGGTTGACTACAATATTGTGTTTTTGTGTCTTTTTAATGTTGAACGAAGCTTCCAAACTTATACTGAAAGAAGAACTCAAAACCAACCCCTCCTTTTGATTCTGACAACCTATCACAACCACATGTCACAGTTATCTGCAATGTTTTGTCCAAAAATTCAAATTTTTAGAAACTTAACCTAATACAAGCCTTGGCTTAGTAATGTGTGTTTTCTCATGTTTTTCATCTATTTTTTGCCAGTTACTTCATGTACTATTTGCTATTAGATTTGGTAGCTTCTTAATAAATCGTGTTGTAACACTAATTAACTGATGGTCTGTGGATTTTAAATTATCAGCTTGGTACAATGTGCTAAAACAAGAGATTCTATCATCAGAGTGGATGTGTGGAGAAGATGGTTGACTTGTCAGCGATTTATCCATGAAGTGGAATAAAAAGCATTATAAAGTGGCAATGAGAACATAATACAGGCAGAGCCAGACAGCTAATTTAGTTAACACTTTCAATAAACCCCCAATAAAAGTCCTTGAGTCTTTAGGTTTACCTATGAAACATCAGTGTTATGTTGATATCAAATATCAGTGTAACAGGTAAAAACAGAATTATACACATATGTTACTATACATAAATGGTAGTAAATCCACCACAATGTATCAAGGTACAGACTTTGTTATGCCTTTTATGTGTCTATGTTTCTGACTAGTTCCCACTTTACTCAGACCTAACAAAGGCAAATGTGCCCCAAAGGTTGATTCTGTTCATCTGGACGTTTTCAGTGAGAGAAAAGTTTCGTCACTCATGCAGGTGACTTCTTCAGTCTCAGCTGACTGCAGGTTTCCAATCTTATAAACAGGACATTTGCATAATGACTGACACTAGCACCACTGAATGAACAATGGGCTGGGAGGTCAGTGCCTTTATCATTAATATGCAAATATGTTTTGTCCAAAAATTATATTTTTTAAAGACTTAACCTAATACAAGCCATGCCTAAGTAACGGTTTTTCTTGTGTTTTCTCATGTTATTATCCATTTTTGCCAATTACTTTATGTGCTATTAGATTTAGTAGATTTGGTATTAGATTTGGATTTAAATGTGAAATTTGAATCCACTCCCTTGCCTTAATCCAACATTGTCTTAAGCCTTAATCCAACTCTGACTACTCAGAGATTTTGTGGATTATTTAGATGGAACAAAACGTACAAAAATAAATAAATAATTAATAACAAAACCCCGACCTTTCACCATCCTTTGATACTGAGTGGGAAACCTTTTTCCTTCCACTGGGAGGCCACAAGGGACTCTAATTCCTGCCTTGGTCACCATTTGCAAGGCAAGGACCAAGGAAGCACCTTACCTGAATGACATGTTATTTTTAAAGCCATTGGTCACACCTGCACTTTTCCCACCCAGTTTAAAGGTCTTCCCAGACACTCTGGTACCCATTTAATTGGGTAACAGCCACAACAATGCCATTAAAGCCGCAGTGCTATTATCTGTAAACCGCTGACAAACAACAGTAAGAAGAGAACTCTTGTAAAGGATCACTGCAAAGTTTTATTTTACGTTCATGGCACCAGTTCACAAGAACAGTCAGCACGAGGTGTTTTATGTTGTAAAATAAAGAACCTACAAGGAATGTAGGTGGACACACGCCTCCATAACAACTCGGTAATACTTCCCAAATGTTTGGAGCATTTTGCTGTTAATTTAATAGTAGTTAATGGAAACCACAAATAAAAAAAGCCATGCTGTACCTACCTGGTACTGTCAAACAGCTGATCCCATCCTAGTAAAGCTGGGGGGGGGTTAGTGCTCCCTTAACCACTCTCAGGCTCCTGAAGTCCATCACAGCTGTCAGGACCATTTTATTTTACCGTTCGTAAAAGTTACTGTTTTGTTGCTGTTTCCTTTTCTGGGTATGGCTGTATTAGCAACAGTAATCCTTATTTTAACTTTAATATCAACGTGAATGAACCCCAAATAAAAGTCAACCTCTGTTATTATTAAAGTGACTAACAACATATGGCCCCACGCATCCTTGAAAACACACCATGTTACCTTAACACAGACATTTAAATTGTTAAATGATTACAATGAGTCATGATCAATACGTGTGTTTACCTAAAATTTACAGGAAATTCTCATTCCAATTCCAGAGGTGTAAAAATGTGAGGCAGTCTGATGCACTCAATAAAGATATTTCCTTTGCCTTTAATTACAGCTTTTACTCAAACAGAACTCTGCGTCTATTAGCAATTATAGCAGAAGACATATCTGAAGAGTATGTTGTCAAAACACCATCTGCAATCATGTCTTTATGTGGTTTCATGGTTGAATTAGAGCCTTAATTGAACATAATGACCCATCACTCCAAGCACCTTTTTAGATGTCACTTAATATAATAGTATACTTTTTAGGCGATGTCTCTAACTGATTGCTTCAGCTATCTTTGAATCATTAGCAATGCCTATCGTGAAGTGTGACTCATCTGCAAAGGAAATGAACATAAAATAACTCAGTGAGTGTCAAACACATCCAGAGGACCGATGTGTAATTATCAGTCATTTTAAACTTCCTCTGTTTTAATGCTGAGAACCACGCGCTCAGCATCAGTCCTGTGCAAAAGTTGCTCTGGGACCTCAGAGGAACACTGCCAGCAATCTGTGGACCCGACACCAAGACTGATTCTGCCACATGCCTTTGTAGAGTGTTAACTTGGCCTCCCAATGACATTATGGGTACAAACATCTTTCACTGTATTACATTTGCTGTGTGTAAGCACTGTACAGCTGAACAGCAAGGTGGTTGGAAGTTTGATTACGCTGCAGTTTTGTAGTTTCTGTGATATAAAATCATATATTTAGGTGAAAAATGTATTAAACACTCAACATTATCAGTTACCGTATTTTTTGGATTATATGGCACAGCAGATTATTAAGCAAAACAAAACAGTCAAACTTTACTCAACTCATTCTTCTTGCTTCCTCCACTTCCGTAACATTGATTCATTAATGTTGAATTCTCTGGCAGCTGCTCTATTCCCACGTTCTAGACCTGAAAACAGGCTTTGATCTTTGGTTTCATTCTATAATACTGGACTTATTTTTCTACGAAGGTTTGAAAAGTGTATAAAGTGTGTAGTGAGGGGTTTTACAGCCTTAAAACATCTATTATAATTGTAAAAAATAAAGTTGGCTACTTCGCGGATTTCACCTATCGTTATAGGTTATTTTTAGAACGTAACTCCCGCGATAAATGAGGGACCACTGTACAGTACATGCAGTATTAGCTGTATACTATATCATGCAATTTGCCAAATATAAACTCCTTATGTTCTACGTTATTCATTGAAATAACGACTGTATTTATTTAGTAACAACCGTACAACATAAGTCTCGGTCCAGTAGGAAAAATCCGTTTAACTGTCAACTAATTCAAACATGCTTAATGCTTTTGACCCTGAAAAGCATAGAGGTCAACATGATGTATGAAGAGCCAAAAGAATACTACATCCATTTTAATCTTAGTAGTACTAAGTACTCGTGCAGCCTTTATAATGAAAATGCTCATAATCCTACTCAAGGTCAGATCTTAAGAGCATTTACAATCAAGTCATAATATAAAATTGTGGTCTGCAGGTAAAGGAATAGTTAATGTTGTCTAACTGGTATATTAGCCTGGTAATAAAAACATAAAGTTCTTGTGTGTGAGTGTGAAACTACCAAACAGTGAACAGCATCGATGAGTTTCAGACCCAACTTGCCAGTTCATTGATTTCATAAAGATGATCTGAATGACTACACAGCCAGAAAAATAATGAGCTTGGTAAATTATTTTCATCTTGCATCCAGACTTTATCCAGCCAGGCTTCTGAGAGAATTAAATTCAACTGATCTTCTTTTGCTGGCAGATGAGCTTACTCATTACAGAGTCAGAATATCAAGGTGAAAGTGACATGACTCAAGACTGCTTAGATAAAATAAAGTTAAAACAACAGCTGTGGGATGCAAGATGTACCATTCAGTTGTTACATTGTAGCCATTAACAAGTGCATTTAAAAAGGAATTCTTAATAAAAGACCTGAAAGTAAAAGCTCTTCACAAACAACCAAACAAGTTACAAATTAAAAACAATGAAACAATAAGAAATGTCATAATTGCAGTTGTATAAGATTGAAGCAGATTTAAAACATAAGTTTTAAACCTACTAACCTGGAAATTGTTTTGCCATTTTTTTTATTAAAGACAAAAAAATAATTGTGCCTGCTTCTGTGTGCAAGATTTGAATTTGCACTGTTTTCACAGTACATTAAGCAGACTAATGTTGGACAAACACTTGTTTGGAGTGTTTCTTTCTCTCGTTCCTTTGAGTATTTTAGACAGATTATTCATGTGATGTCTTCTGTCCAATCCAAACTGAGACCTAATGGCACCAACATATACCAACAAGAACTGTAGAGGCTCAGCTGTGTGTATTTAGCTACACAACACAAACACCCTGCATCCTCTCTGTGATTAGCTGGTAGATGGGAGAGATTGGAATAACTCAAAACATATTCCAATAAAACTAAATGAGTCTCTCATTTTTTGGTCTGATGATTTCATTTAAACCTCGTATTGATTTGTATAAAATAATCTTTAATGAGATTTTTTTTGTTCTAAATCCAGAGTGGAAGTTCATCCTGAGTCGGTGTCTGAGGGATTGGTGATAGTAGTTCTGTTGAAGTCCATATACTTCATTTGGGTGTGATGCTACAGTGTTACATGCCCCCTATGGAGTGCTCTGAGCTATAGCAAATGTGTTTAGTCTATCTAACAAGCATATTAAATACATGACACTGTCTGCTTGGACATCCCCTCATAGTTAGAAAAAAAAACAAATTCCCCCCCTTGCATCAATTATACTTTGTATTAAAAATGAAACATTGATAAGAAAAGCAATATGTGTACTGATTATTTTAAATTGATGGGGAACGTGACGTTGAGCCAACTGTGTGGTTGGCCGTTGTCTCTTGGGTATCCCTATGATGGACTGGTGATCTGTCCAATCTGCACAGACACTGAAAGCATTTTACTAAGGAGCTGTGAGGTGATTATTTTGGTATAATATATACAAAATTTAAAAATCAATCCTGGTGTGAGAAAATTGCTTGGGGAGGTTCTAAAAGTCCTTCTGTTTTTCTTTAATTCAGCGCAAGTTTAAAAAACATTGTATGAAGAAACAAAAGGGAGAATAAATGAACTACGACACCAAACCAGAGACCGAGGAAATTTTAGTCATTTTAGACTTGCCCGAGGGTGCAGTCACATCCCCCGTCTATTATTGCATAAAACTCCCAGCATGCACCGGTCATTCTTCCTGACAGTCTGCTTCAGTATAAGCAAGTGGGGAATAATTAGCACACACATACACATACACACACACACACACACACACACACATCCACTCATACGCACGCACACATCTAATGATCGGGAAATTAACTCTGCGGCTGGCTCTGCGATTTATTTACAGAAGCAAAGAAATTACAGTGGCAGAAAGTGTGGATGAGGCATCAGGAGTGAGACATGACTGATAGACACACGGCTTTCATTTATATGTTTCATTTCTGCCTTGGACTTGTGTTCACTGTGATTTCCAAATACACTTTAAATGCACTATTGTATGTGTTATACACCATCAAAAAAGAACGAGCATAGTAATGTTGTTGCATTACATCTCTCTTGAGATACTATTGGAATATAACCCTCCTTCACTAATTTCCAGGGCAGTAATGTTACTTTTTTCAGTAGAATAAGGGAATTCAACGTACAAGAATATAAAAAAGTCTTCTTTCTAACTTACTAGAAAGTACTTATGTTACTTAAACCATCTATTTTAAATGTATGTTCAAAAGTGAGGGAAGTGAGGGATCAAAGATCTGTGACTGCACCAGTGTTTTGCACTGTCTGGTTTGACACTCTACAAAGACACGGGGTGGATCCAACCCTCAATGGGCTTTCCTTCCTCCCAGGAGCACTGCTGGAGATTTTGTGAATATCAGAGAAAGGTGTCGTAACACTAAAGAACCTTTTTTACACATTTTTTCACCTGTTGTCAAAGGTATAATTAAAGTACTACTGAGGTACCCTGAGAAGGAGGGAAAATGTTCAAAGGAATCAACATAATTAAGAAAGAGAAACTTGACTTTATTACATGAAGAGCATTAAAACTTGGCCCTAATACCAAATTCAGTTAAATAACTTTTACCTCCACTAAAACTCTGTAGACATCTGCCACCTGAAAACCTGCTTGTGACACGTACATATTGTTATTTGGTATGTGTCATTCTAATGGAAGCGATGAATGTTGTGGGATTCAAACAATAGGCAGGTTTTGCATAACTGCATTGGAGTATATGACCATATTCACAAAAGCATAACTGATAACTGTCACATCTGATGTCTAATTCCTTTTCTGTCCCTTTAAGTAGGAAATACTGCAACACAATACACAGAAGAGCTGTGGTAGTGTTCATGTGATCCATGAGTTATTTAAAGAGTCTCCACTGAGTGAAAGTGCACTGGCAAAAGTTAGCACTGCTTTTCTTATTAATCCTCTCTAAATCTTTAGCTAGCTATCTGGTAGCTACCTAGCAATGCCGACAAGTTCTTTGAGTAAACAATATCATCAAATGTTTTTTTCTGACCCATGACCCATGTAATTGTTCCTGAAACTACATGTAGGAGTTTAAACCATTAAAAAAGTTTGGCAGAGTCAATATTAGGAGGTAGATGGAGCATTAGTGGCACAAACTTACTTTTTCCCCTAGGCGTTTATCTGGAAAGTAATTTGTCTGCTGCAGTGTGAAGTTGGGAAGCCAGGGGCAAAAATAACTTCAATTGGGATTTGACATGTCAAAGGGCTCTCAGTCAATTTAATAAGATTGATCATCAGTATGATTAAGGCCACAGGCTGTAAAGCTCGTCCCTGTCTAACCAGCCTTCGGCATCTTATGTTCATTTTGTGATTGCTAACCAAAGCCTAAAGGCAATAATGGTGAATCCAGGGCCCAGAATAAATTGTAACCTACCACTTTAGAGATGCATTGGTGGTGGCTGCAGGCCTTTGTATTGTGAAGTGTAAGGAACAGAAAAGCCTAACAGTGGTTGGACTCTGCCCAAGGAAGAACCCCGCCATGCTAATGTATGCTGTTCAATAAACACAGTGAATGTTTACAGGGTTTAAGGTTTTAGGCAGCACTGCCACGTGTCTTCATTCTAACCAGATTAGCAGCAGATGGACTGAATGATCCTAGATCAGAACCATACAGTTAGGATTTCCCTCTTAGGGAGAATCTTGCTCCATTGTGACCAACAACTGCCACTGAAGCAAAAAGAAAACCATTGAACAAGCTAATGTCACACGTAGAACAGGAAACAAAACACATACAAAGTCAGTTTCAATGACATGAATTACTTTTCATCTCTACTATATTTTATCTATGGCAGTGCCATTTTATCAGGACAAGCTACGGCATGCAGTGCTTGTCTTGTGAAATATAAAAACAGACATGAATTAAAACGTGCTATATCATCACAGCACTGTCATAAAGCTCCTTGCCGAGGTGCGCTTGTTTCATACTCACAGGAAACTGTAGCTGTTTCCATTTTACAAGCATGTCCATCTCACCTTAGCAATGATTTGAGCTGAGCAAGCTGATAGGTCAGCAGCTTTAGTCTGATTGTTTGTGCATGCACATTATGGATCCATGGTAAACTGTTGGCTCTGTTTTTACTACTCTAGTTAGAACCTGTACTTTCTGCGGAAACACTAGCAAGTAAATGAGCTTCATGGTTTATCATTGTAACAGATGACTTTCCTTGCTAATTTACTTAAGGAATTATTAAGCTTTTTCACATTCTATCTTCTCTACATAGCACATGTTGAGCAATAGCAAGATGAAAGTTGTGACAATGATGGAGAGCAGACGGTAGCTCTTACCAGGTCCAGTTTAATAAAACAAGCAAGTTTACCAGGAGGAGGCTGAGCCAGCACTTTTAGATTAGCATCTACGAGAAATCACCTGAATGACTGAAAGTACATTTAGCTAGTTGTTTTGACGACACTCCGCCTTCAGTTTTCATTAATAATTTTAATCACCCAGTCCCACAGTGCTCGGGCCTTTCAATTCCTTTTGTTATATTAATATACTTTTTTTTTCTTTAAATCAATGTCGGGGTGTGTTTCTGACCTTGTGAAAAAAAGTTTTGTTGTTTTTAAATCTTTTTTAATCTTGTTAAATTGTTAAATACAAAACAAGTTAAAATCAAGTTGGTTTAGCTGCAAAAAACAAGCCTGATACAAAAAATCCCAATGGTAAATTAACTGTTTTGTTTTGTTTGTTAACAGAAAGACACAAATGCTTTGGTCTTCTAAGTGTGATTTGCCCTTTCATAACAAGCACAGAGTATATACATTTTTTATACCTCATCTATTTGGATACTGGCAAGGTTTAAAATTAGAGCTGTATCAATCATTCCTGACAGGGGACCTGCCACTGTCTGCTAGACCTCACCTCCTCTAATTCGAGTCACTGAACTGGACCTCGTTTGTGTTGTAGGTGTGTTTTGAGCATTAATTATTTCACAAATAATACAGCCTAACGTGTGGTTCAGCCTGTCCAAAATATTTGTACTTTAGTTTTGATGAATTAAATTGAAAGTTTGTTATTTATTCATTTTAATTTTGGCACTTACCCCAGAAGTGGAAGTGGTCAGAATCTTTTTGTCCAACTCTCAGAAAGAAAGTCCATAACACAATCTGTAACAGTGTCCACACACATACAGTACACTCAATAACACCAATGACAGTTTAGGTCAGGCTGGCTTTGTGTTTATGAGTGAACAAGTGCTCGCTCGCTCTTGCCTGGACCCAAGGCATTCAATTCTACTTAGGACATCCTGTCAGCTGAGCCTGTAAATGCCACAGTAGCCTTAAGAAATAAGAGCGGTAATGGTGGGCTGCCAAGGTGAGTGACTAGCAGGACAAATGACACCAGAGTACAGAGGACCGTCGAACACTGCTGCTGTCTGACTCCCTGCAGCTGTCAGACTGTACAATCAGAACTGCTCCCAACAAACATAGATGTTTACATCAGCACTGTAACTGCAAAACGTTAATCAACCGATTCGCACTACAACCTGGTTACCTCTTATCTGTAGTTATTTTTATTTAATTTAATAACTGTACAGTACTCTCTTTATATAGTAACCATTGTCCTTAATGTAAATATGTAAGAAAAATTGTGTATGTTTCTGTTATGTGTCCTGTGTACTGTTTGTTTGTATATGTGTCTTTTTGGCTGCTGTTACAACCAAATTTCCCCTTGTGGGACAATTAAAGGATTATTCTATTCTTCTATTCTATTCTGAAATGTCTCGATGTTGCCACATGACCGAGACGTTTGGAGTTTCTTGTTGCTCCTGTGCCATCATTTGGGCTGTTAGAACAGGCTGCACTAATGAACCAGCTGCATTTCTTAATAAGCAGGGCTGACATTTGGTGGCCATATGCTTTGCCTGCAAGCAGTGTCATTTTCTGTAAACTGATTGTATTCATTTATTTAAAACTCTAACATTTGCCTGCTGTAGTTTTCACAGCTGGTAGATGAAATGCACAAAATTACCTTCTTGTTTTGTGTCATTTAGTTGGAGCACAGCCTGCAAATACAACAATATGAAAGTTATATTAAGCACTCATTTTTCTGTTGCTCAACAAAGCTTGAACTACACATGTATTTAATTAATGAGAAAAAAACAGTAGGCTGAAGAATGTTTTTTTTTCTTTTTTCAGTTGCCTTAAAATGTCTTTGCTGATCTCAGCAGTTAAAATAACAGCACAACAACCATTAAAAACACACAACAAGGTTGTAAAACCCAACAATGTTCTGTTAATGAGTTCTAATGAAAGCAGCAAAATGTGAAGTATCTACAATAAAAAGGACATACGGTGGTTTACAGCCAGTTATGGTGATAGGATAAAGCCTGAAATGCTGACAAGCTGTGTCCGTCACAGCTAAACACAAAATCATACATTATTATCTCCCAGTCTGTTTGGTTTGGGGTCATACCTCCGACCATACTGGTCCGTTGGCTGGAGGCATTAGTTTGGGTTTTTAAATAAGCAACTTGTTTGAACAAAGTGCTACCCAGAGGCAGTCTGACCATCTGGTTGTGCTGTAGGATTATGGATCAGCCACTGCTTGCGGATCATGAAACTGAAGCTGGGATGGCCCATTTGGCTGTGTACATACTGTTAAACCTGCTGCCCTGGCTCATTTCATCAAAGCTGATAATTATGTGTTGAGTCATTTTAGTTCAAAATGTCTCAGGTTTGCACATTTGTGGAGTCAAATACAGATGAATACACGCTGAGTCGACATTATGGAGACTCTAAGCACCATTTGGGGTGGGCTGAACGCAGAGTGACAACAATCAACAAGGCTCCGAGCTGTCCAACACTTTGTTGTTTCGTACTGAGATTATTTAATAAATAAATAACATTTTATTTATATGGCACATTTCTAGACAGTCACAAAGTGCTACACATAAGATAACAAGTCATAAAAAGGTAAAACAGACAATATAAAACAGGCAAAAATTATCCAAAAGCAGTTTTAAAAAGGTGAGTTTTGAGGATTTTTTTAATAACAACTACTGAGTCCACAGTTCTTAAGGTTTGGGGAGAGAGGGCCACAGTGGCAAAATCACACTTAGCTCTCATCTTAGTTTGTTTAATAGGGTGGGGTGAGTGTTGAGTAATTGCATATGAGAGCATGAGGGTGGGAATGGATGTTTGTATCTGTGTGTGCCTGTATGTCTGTGTCTATATGTCAGGTTGGGTATCAGACACCACCTCTCTGGGGACATCTCAGGTCCTCCAAGGTTTGGAGGCCTATCTCCCCCCACCACTTCCCCTGCCAGTGGCAGACGCCCTCAGACATCGGTGCGTTGGTGGTTCTTTGTGTCCGGGGATGGGCGTCCAGGTACACACCGGCTCACTCCTTGGTGGCTGCTTATCGGGGCCTGGAGCCTGGGGCTCGCTCGGGCCACTTCGGGGGTGGGGTGCCCTCGGCCTCTCGCCCTGGGGCTCGGTCACTCTGGCACAGCTGGCTGCCGGCGGAGCTCACGGGCACGTCACTGCAACCCCCCCTGGCTTCTGCTCCGCGGCTGCTGAGTGACCCCTCATCTGGGACTCTCCTCAGCTCTTTCTGGGACAGTGGCGCGGCTGCCCCTCTGTTGGTCTTCCTTGGTCTCTTGTGTTCTGGGGGCCTCTGGATGTCTGGAGTTTTGATCTCCTCCATACCTGCTTCATGCCTTGGAGGATGGGACTGTGGCCCCCCACACCCTCTAGCAGATCATTACATGAAGGAACCTTTTAAAAACAAGCGCGTTCATGCTCACAGGTGTACACACAGGTGCTCACACACAAACTACACCCTTTTTGGCTCCTACCTCAAAGCACACTGTGCGCTGTCAATCTTACGTGCTGCACAATAATGTTTAATATTTAGTATTTACTCTTATATTCCCATATATCATTGTGATGTTGTTTATTCTATTGCTCTCATTTTCTTCTGCTTGTTTTCTTTTTTCTTTCTCAACAGGTGATCCAGGTGATCGATATATGTAGTTTTTGTCTGCTTATTTTGTTGGTTTTTGTTTTTTGCCCTTTATCCCCGTCCCTCTTCTCAGCTGTTTTTCTTTCTCCCCTTTCTTTTCCTCAGTCAAGTCTGTCCCGTATTTAGCAAGTGAAAATAAAATAAAATAAACAATAAAAGGTGATTCAAATAGACCATTACGGCAAGGCTGGGATGGTCCATTTGGTAAAGTAAATCCGTTGGGCATCTTTCTTTGCCTTTAGACAATAATTCTGATGGCAAAAGAACCAAACGGGACAGGCAACAAAAAAAAAAAAAAAAGGTTTGTTTAATAGCAAGTAAGCCGTGATCAGATGACCTCAGGGACCTGCTGGGGACATAGGGCTGTAGCAGATCAGAGATGTAGGCTGGTGCCAGTCCATGCAAAGCTCTATAAGTCAAGACCAAGATCTTAAAATGGACTCTCAGTCATCTTTAAAACACCGACGCTGTCACATGAATTTCAGGGTTGAGGTGCCAACAGAACCGAGTTCGGACCTTTTAAATCTTCTGACTGTTATGAATTACAAAACTGAAAACCCAAGTGCAGACACAAGAAGAACAGCAATACAAACAGATGGGTAACACAAACCGAAATCCAGGAGAACATATCAAGCACAAGGAGATCAAGCAGGTGTTACAGACAAACTGAGAACTGGCAGGGCGAGACTAGAAACACACAGGAATACAAAACGAAAATCCAACCGGCAAATCTCGCCACCTGTCAGCTGTCTGGGAAACGATGCCACTGTTTTTATAAATTAATTTGATTTGACCAGGGTGTAAAAACTATATGCACAGGACACAAGTTAAATGTGATTAGGAAACTAGTTGACTAAAGAAGACTTCAAACATTAGCTGTAAGGTAGAAAATTATTTAATTATTTATGCTGTGTGTGTTGTTTCAACCTAAAACCTTTCCTTTGTTTAATAAAACCACAGAGCTTTATCAGCCAGTGTTGCAGATGAAGACCTTGTTTTGATGCATCAGCATTACATTTTTTTCTCACTTTTTTTGCCTTGTTTTCTTGTCAACACATAGAGATTTACAACTCCTCAGCTCTCTGTCTGACCCGAGTATGGATTCTCAATATTTCTCTGAATCTGTCACAAGTCCAATAGCTGGAAGAGCGAGTGAACGAGAGAGTGATGACGGGGCGTTCGGGGTTGGGTGTCTTGCAAGAGAGGGACCAAGCGAGGATGAGGAGTGGATTGGGAGGAAGAGTGAAGCAGAAGGGTAGAGAGGAAATAGATAGCAGGTCCTGAGCACAAATCACAACTTTGTCTCATAAAACTGCATCTACTCGTTGTGGCCAGATATCCTCCAGAAGGACGCGTGCAGTGTGCACGCAAACACAGCTGCTTCTGTGTGACTCCTTCACACCTTTCACCTTTCAGTATATACACACTTACAGTACTATAATCTCATCCCTGTGTTTAGAGGGCAGGCTCACGGTCTGTTTGTGTGCATAAATGTGCCTGTGGCAAACGCGTTCAAACAGCCAATCTGGACAGGTGAAATATGCTGACGTAGTGTAACGCTGCAGAAACTGCCACTGTGGGTGAAGAACAAGTGGCACACTTAGCATCAGCTTCCATGTCACAATACTGGATCAGATATTGATGACAGGCTGCTTTGCCCTCTCAGGAGACTCTTTCTGCCTCGAGCTGTTTGTCAGTACAATTTAAAC
The DNA here is from genome assembly GCF_036321145.2 of Pelmatolapia mariae. Lineage (NCBI taxonomy): Eukaryota > Metazoa > Chordata > Actinopteri > Cichliformes > Cichlidae > Pelmatolapia > Pelmatolapia mariae. The sequence continues at coordinate 37,012,624 of NC_086228.1, read as the reverse complement.
CCTGCGTCTCTACCTGTCCAAATGTCTCTCTGAAAGCTCAGTGTGTCCATTGGCTTCTAGTGTTGCACTACTTGTCACCTAAATTGTTTTCATTCATCCACTGTGACCGTCTATGTAAATGTCTGGAAACACAGCATCATTAATATATCCGTATAAATCTGTGTGTCTGTTTTTCATCTATCACAACAATGTTTATTCACTCCACTGCCAACATGGCAGCCACAGTACACCAAACGTGGGGTCATATCAGTGGAGGGTGGTCTAATTTTGTGCTAATAATGTATACTTTTTTGATGAAATTACTATCAGTGAAGCAGCCACTAAGCAGGCACACTGGGGAACAGTGTGTAGAGACGGTACCTTGCTCAAGGGTACCTCAGGGAAGCCATTCAGTGGATTCGAACCCCTGACCTTCCGATCATGGGGCGACAACTCTACCTACTGAGCTATCTCTGCCCCCGAAGTGGAGATCTTATGAAAGAGACGTGTTTCTAAAGGATTTCTGGAGAGCATACAACAAGTAAAACTTCCAGGATAAGTAAAGCCTTTTAAAATCTGATTTGGGGGAAAGTTAGCAGATTTTTTTAAAGTTTTGCTAATGAAAATTTACCAGTTTTAATATGTTGATAGTTTTTACTGCAAATTTATTACAATGAAAACTGAAGTAAAAGCTCATTTTGAGGATGTTTAAAAGAAAATCTGCACAGCTATGGCCCTGTGATGTTTCCAAATAAATAATCAAAAATGTTAAAAATGAGGACATCCATCCATTTATTTTCTTCCCCTTCAGTTCAGGGTTGCAAGGGTGTTGGAACCGACCTCAGCTGTCCTAGAAAGGCAGGATACACCATTGAGAGTCTGTTGCAGAGAATTTGTGCAGTGACCAATGGATGGTGCATAAAAAAATGGAATACAAAAAGAAAAACTTGGTGAATTCAGTCTTTTAAGCTTATAGAAAAATGGACCTCAGTTTCAGCAACACCACAATAGTAAAAGTATTATTATTAATCTGATCTACAAGATGATAGGTGATAACCCTAACCCTACATCTGCTCTATATACGCATAAATCTGATGTGTGTTAGGATGGTTATGTTCTTTGTTGCCTGATTGTTAAAACTTGGGAGAACAATTTAATACAAAAATAAAGAAAATAAAGAAAAATCATATTCTGATTGCCCAGGGCTCATCTGAGGATTAATTTTGAACTGTCAGTGTTATTTCCATTTGCACAATAAAAACGAGTGTGCATCCCAGGAAAGAGAAATGTCTGCGCAAAACTTTGGTTGATCAGTGCAGCAGCTGGTTGAGATAGTAAGTGGAAATTTCACAAGCCTGATTTTTCTGGTTTCCTTACATATGTGAACCCATTTGTACATTAAACTGATCCATAAATCTGATAGATTTGTGCATAGTATTTGACTAGATGTGGGGTTCATCAATGGTGAAAACATTTCCAACAGTAGGGTCTTTTAATGTCAGGGTTACTCTGAATAATCTACACACCTCACTATCAGCTGTTTTTTACTGGAACTGCTGTCCAATGAAAATGCTGTTCCTCCATATTAGTGCAGTGTTGTGTAATGTTCATGGTTTATCTTATTTTCCAACAGTTAGCATCACTGAACAGCACTATGATGCAGAGTCACGGAGCGCTGGGAGGAATTAAGACAACAAATGTTTTGTAATTTTGGTGACCTATCCCTTTAAATTGTGGTTTTGTCTTGCCTTCTATAAAGTCTGGGCATCCACCCAAGCATTGGCATTGCTTCAGATCAACCTTGTCTGAGGCTGACTTGCAGAACTCCCAAATAATGTTGAAGGCAATGTCACTAATACTTCAGTGTCTTAGAAAATGTTATCCATCATATCCACCTCTTCTCTTCCTTCTTTCTATCCTGCTCCTAGCCACCACTAAAGTACTACTTCCTCCTTTCTCTCATCTTCATCCTCAAGACGTTTAGTCATTATTTCATATCTTTAACTAATTTCATTCTTTCTTTATCTTTCTCTTCCTCCTCTACCACTGGGTTCTCTTTTCTGCCTTCTTGTGTCTTTCACATGCTTCCTTTCTCTCTGTTCCTCCCCATTTCCCTCCCTAACTCTCCTGCCCTCATCTCCTCTTTTTATTCTCCTCTCGTTTAGCTCCCACCCTCTTTCTGTCCTTTCTGTTTTTGGCTATCCTGCTTTCTCTTCACCTGTCTTTTACCTTTACTCCTCTCCTTTTTTTTATGACAGCTTTTATAAACACCCACTAAAAGCCTCCGTTGCAGGCTGCTGTTAGAGCCGCACTGTTCAGCCTAATTCACCTTGAGTGGAAAAAGGCTTTTACTGGCTGCCATTCTGGCTGTGTGCGTGCATGAGAAGAATGTGATAGCACATTCTGGGGGACAGCCCAACATTCCTAAGCCTCGACCGACAATGTCAGACAAAATTGTGGAGGAAAACCTGGAAAAGTTACATTATACAAACTGGAAAACAGGTGAATGAATAGCTACATCCCATGTGTTGGCTTTTTTTTAATCATACTGGAACAAGCAAAGATGATCTTTTTGAACTTCAAGCCCCCAAAGATACACATAGTTAGCTTTATTGTATAATAATTCTATAATTATAATTATAGAATTATCATTATTATGCTACACACTGGCCCAGGCTAAGTAAGCTAACATTGACTCTTTTAATAGAAATAATTTTGTGTAGGTGTTTTAAATCTTTGCACATTTCCATGTTAAGCCTATATTAGATTTTTTTTAAAGGGTATCATCACTGCAAGATGAGCCTGTGATCAAAATTAGGTAACAAGGATACCTTTCATTTGCAATAATTAGTTTTAACTAGCTGTATCACATGAGGGTAGGACCCTTTCTACCCGACAAGGGCAGCAGCTGGATGTTGTTCTCAGATAGTCGAGTTTCTACTATTGTTTGAGTACATGAGCATTTTAGTGCAGAACATATTTCAGTAACATCAGCACTTAAAAACAAATCAGGAAAAAATGATTATTGTTAATGGATATGTTAAGGAAATAATTTCCATTATTATTATTTTTTGCCCAACTTCCCTTAAACGTTCTGGCTGCTGTTTATTCATAATAAGTGTCAGTGGTCAGTCCACTGTTTGCATCTGCTGTTGAAACGGTGGGTGAAGCATCATGTCTATTTGAGAAGGCTGTGAAACTTTGTGAAAGGAGGCAGACATAGATGGATGACTCAGTGAAGCTAATTTCTAGCTGATGGCAGTGATTACGTTGTTCAGGTTATCCTGAACTTTTCTGTTGGTAAGTGCTGCTGTTTTTTCTGGTGTTAGCCGCTGTTAGCTTTTGTTACTGGCACTTTCTCTGAAGTAAACTTAACTTTGTCAGGCTGAGGCAATGTGCTAATAAACTCTCATATGTCACAAGAATGTAATCAAGCTGCTAAGCAGAGGGAAAGTGTGATTTTTAGTACATTCAAGTCTAACATTAGCTGATCTCATGCTAGCTTTAAAAGCAGCTGTTGTTATAGAAGACTCTTGTCAGGAGCGTCACACGCCAAATCTGTAAACATGCTAAATAAGTAACTGTGACAATGTCAGGGATTTTTAAAAAAAGCAGATTAGGAGGGAAAAAATGAAATGTAGAAATGTGGGAGGAGGAAGGAGTGGTGGAGGCAGAAAAAAGAGACATAAGGAGATGATAAAAATATATTTAAAAGGTCACATTTAAAGAGTAATTTGTGATTTTTGAATTAAAACTTTTAAATATCTTATAACTGACACCTTTTTAGTAGTTTTTGCTAATTTTTCAAGTACATCAGACCTTTTCCTTTCAGAATTCTCAAGGATCTCGAACATTCTGATAGAGTTCTTTCAAGAGCCTTTGCCTCAAACAGTATTCATAGTATGAAGGTAAAATGTTGCTTATGCTAACATTGTTGTGATAAAAAAATAATCTGTCTACTCTCTGTTTTCCTTTATTTGACTGATTTAAGTTGAATGTCCCTTGAAATGTAGTCTGTGATTTATTTTTCACAGAATGACCCCAAAGTGACTGAATGAAAAGACTTTCTAGGGTTTACTGACTCTTTTGGTTATTCTGCAGATCGCTCAGCTCTGGGAGGGTCTATCACTCCGAATCAGTGTCGTGTCAGAACTGTACATTGTGATCAGAAGTTCAACTACATTCATCATGGACACGAATGTTATGGTAACTTTGAGCTTTTAATGATTTCTTTGAATTGTTCTCTTTCCAGCATACAACTTTATGACTTCAGAAAAAAAGAATTGGAGGCACAAGTTTGAATTTATTTGAATTTTCTCTCATTCACACAGAGCCACAGTTATATAAACGGGCTCAAATAGATCTATTCACTCACTTAAATATTCTAATAAATGGTGCTGGAGGTTCTACAATGGCTTTTAAATTGTCAAGGCTAAGGAATATTAAGTCCTCTTTAGTGTTCATGCTTGACTACAGCTGGTAGTTTCTCTTTGCCAACATAAAAAGATTTTGTTTGCTAGCACTCAGTGGACTGACAAATGTGCAGATCAATGAGAAAGTCTTGGTTAGGATCTAAGGAGTCGGGAAGGTCTCTTGGAGTCATTTCTAAATAACTCATCATAACATCATCAGTTCAAACAATTTGTCATGACTCACAAAGACACATAGTAACAGGCAAACCAAACCAAAAACAAGCCTTTATTTCAGGTGATAAAAAGTATGAAGTCGACTGAGACAATAAACAAAATCCAAACTAACTGCAGACGTGCAGAAAAGGTTAACAGATGCTGGCACAAAGAAGTGAGTGGAAGACAGCACTATACACACACAGAACAGCAATCAGAACATGTGGGGAAAAACAAAATGCAGGTGCAGACGATTAAGAAACAAAATGTTAAAGACAAGTAGCTACCAAAATCAAACAGGAAGTGAAAACCAAAACTAAATGGTTTAACCCAGACACATGAAAAAACTAAACCAGGGGACTGACACGAGAGGATAAGATGGAAAACACTAAGTGAACGATGTAAACTAAGAAGAAGACGATTCAAACTGTCTCTGTCAGATCAACAACTCCAAAAGCACCAAAGCTAAAGCCTGACATGAAATGGAAAATGCAGGATACAGCAGCGTCGCTGTGCCACAGTGAATGAATTTTGTAGCTGCCCGGATGGACAAACTAAATCTCCTATGTAGAAATGTTAACCACAGTGACAAGAGGTTTGTTTGGAGGAGTAAAGATGAAGCTTTCAAACCTAAGAACATTTGGTGGTGGTAGCAACATACTCTGCAGCTGTTTTGCTGCAGTGGTATTGGTGCATTGCACAAACTGGATGGAACAATGAAGACAAAGGACTGCTTCATCATACTACATCAACACCTAGATGGTTAAAACAGTTAATGGCTTGTTGTAAAGGATAAAGCAGATTAACGTTAAGCTTCTGGAACGGCCTTTCTAAAGCCCTGACCCTAACCCAACTTAGAATTTGTTATTGACGAGTGTATGTAACGTTCTGTCCACTGTACTTAAATCACATCGTACGTACGTAACTTTCTTAGCCCGTATATCCCCCTGTGGACCCTTCTGTTGTGCGCACTGTGGTTTCATGTTCGTCTGTTTCTGTGTTTACACCACTGCACTGTTTAGCTGTCTTAAGACCTACTTTACAGAACTTACTGAACAAACTGAGCATTCTGCAAAAGCAAGTTTTGGCTCAAGTCAACCAGCTGAACAAGTATTTAAAGCTCAAACACCCCCGAGGGCTTCAGCCTTAAGTCCTCATCTTCAGTGTAAAAGAGTTTTTCTAAGGATTAGGGGCGGGAAGACTCCAAACTAGTGTCAGATTAGTCTGGTGGGATTACTGACATTGCAAGTTTGTTGAAGATGCATCATAATTTGCATTTTTAATGCTTTTCAGCTACGCTGTAAATGTCCATTTTGCTTGGTCTTGGCTTGTGAAATGAAAATATGATGGATGCAAGATGAAACGTTTGTTTATAATACTAACATTAGTTTTGTATTCTGAGACGTGCTAACACAGTAGTGCTTTGTTTCAAAGTAATCACCCAGATGGGCTGAAACTGAAATGCCCTGTTTAGGAAAGCACGTGTGGTGTCTGAGGGATGGGCGGAGAAGAATGAAAGAATACCTGGCTGACTAACAATGGATAAACTAAGGCTTCGCAAACAAGGCTTCAATCCCCCTTGGCTTACTCTGTAGACCATGTGTTTGATGGAACTGGAAGCTGCGACTCCATTGTCCTGCTGCTTTAAAAACAGAGAAAGAGCATGCACGCGCGTGTGTGTGTGTGTGTGTGTGTGTGTGTGTGTGTGTGTGTGTGTGTGTGTGTGTGTGTGTGTTTGTGTCAGTGAGTACATGCATGTGAGCCCCTCAGGACCAAATGAGAGTGGCTGTCACTGGAAAGCAGCCAGAACGAGCACACACACACACACAAAGCTGTTCTTTTTCACCGTGCTCAAACACTTGCAATTGTGTGTGTGTGTGTGTGCGTGTGTGTGTGTGTGTGTGTGTGTGTGTGTGTGTGTGTGTGTGTGCGTGTTCAGCTTATTGTCCATCTGTGGAACCTTGGTAACTGTCAGTTTCCTCTTCTCACAAACAATTTGTGTAGGTTTGTTCAGTAACACTTTAACGTTCTTTGGCCCTTTGAGGTTACATATATATATTTCAGTACTGTCCCTGCTGACTTAATGTGCAACAATATTGACTTTAAAGAGGCACAGCTTTATTTTGCACCTCCACCAAGTAGGAGGAGTGGACAGAATCACTACAGCACTTTCATTCTTGAATTTGCCTTGAGACAATCTGGAACGCTAATCTTAGATATAAAGCAACTCCATATAAAGCCAAGCCTTGACTGGGTGTGACTGGGGTTATGAATATAAATATTTAATGAACAACCAAGATGGGAGAAAAAAGTGAAATGGGAGGAAGTTGTCAGGAAGGAGCACAAAGAGAAAAGGAAAGATCCAAGAGTAGGAACAAACCAGACAGGCAGAACGAGAGAGGCGAGGGGGAGGAGACTATTCACAGACAGGTAGGTAGAAAACAATTAAACTGTAACGTGACTACCATCCCGACCTATGCTGAGATTGAATTCTATAAGAAAGTGGCAGCGATGTCCCATCAACAACCCAGTGGATAGGTACAAAAAAACAAAACGAAAAAGGATGAATAGGAGGACAGTAATGGTGGAGAAACCCCTGTGGGGCAGAGGAAGGGATAGCAGCAGAAACTTTGAAGCTTCTCTTGTTGAACCCCAACAACTAATGATGGCTACAAACTAGAAGTATCAAAAAGTGAAGGTAAAGACATCAAAACTGGACAATGTCACCAAAACACTGTGGATGGATACATACAAGCAAAAACTGCCTTAAGCAATTTACAAAGAAAACTGTGGTCTTGTCACTTTCTTTAGAACATTTATTAAAATATCTCACAAACTAATATTGAACTGATGCTCTTTGATTGTGCCACATGTGGGAACAAGTGTGTTTTTTAAAACAGATTTGAATTCAGAGGCTAGCTAGTCAAACAGCCACTTACTGCTAAAGACACAGACAGTAAAAGTGGACAGCATACCCTCGGTTTCTTAACGTAAAACTCATTGTTGTTTCCATGAGCAGCACAAATGCGGTCCCCTTGAACTGATTTTTAGTTTTAGTGTTGTTATTTTCCTCTGAGTTATCAATTCAACAAAACAAAAACAAGTCTTTTAGCCACAACCAACATTATGACGTCCTTTTTCATACTGATAGACGATGGCGCTAAACATGTTTTCAAAACTTTAAACACTTATTTCTTAAATCCAGTTTTTGAGAGCAGAGCTCGATGGTGTAAATTAGCCTTTATATATGTCGTGTTTCATGTCCCCATTAAATCACAAGCAAAATATTGGACAGAAGCTTTCTTTGTGAACTGAGATTACATCTTGTCTTAGAGGGAATAATTGTGTGTGTGTGTGTGTGTGTGTGTGTGTGTGTGTGTGTGTGTGTGTGTGTGTGTGTGTGTGTGTGTGTGTGTGTGTGTGTGTGTGTGTGTGGACTATGTCACAGTTTGGGGGTGTGCATGTGTCAGTGCTTCGCTGTGGGTTTGAAGTTTCTCAGCTGAAATTTCCAAACTTCCAGAGCTTTTCCCCAGACATCAGAAATTCAAAGAGGAGCTCTTTGAAAGAACTAAAGTCTTTAGAAATGTCTTCAGGGAATGATTGTGAATACTGCGCTTGTGTGTATGTGTGTGTGAGAGACACAGAGAGAGGGGAAATAAAGTGAAAAGAAGTCCCTTGGTATCAAACACTTCTGCGAGTGGCACAGTTCACAGAGATATGATGATGTATTCATTTGATAAGGATGTCTGCTGAAGGCAGATCCAGAGCTGCCTTATATTCACCTCTTCATATGTGTAAGGGGAGTGCATCAGGATGCCAAAGGATGGAGGAAAAGGTAAAAAAAAAAAAAAGTGACACCTGTTTAGTTCATAGATACAAAGAAGGAGGGAAGTGCTGCCTGGCTCTGATGGATAATCCAACAGGTGCTACAGTGGGGCAGGCAGGAGTAAAGAAACAAGAAAAATCCATCTGCAAGAATAACCATAGAAAACAACAAAGGCATTTCGTATTTAGGTAATTCTTTGACTGATATAGCCAGAAAATTTTCAAAATACTGTTTTATATGGTTTTAGATGGTGTCCTAATGCAGCCTCAAAGCAGTTCTTAAAATAGTCTTTTTTTCTTTTTCTTTTTTAATTTGTGTTTACCACTTTATAGCATCATCTCTTCATTTAACACCAGCCCCTAAAAAACATCTGGGAGCTGAGGAGACCAGCTGCTGGACTTTCAAAAGAGAAACTGGTCACAGATGGCCCCGCCCCTCCCTGAGCCTGGTTCTGCTGGAGGTTTCTTCCTGTTAAAACTGAGTTTTTCTTTCCTACATTTGCCAAGGGCTTACTCGTAGGAGGTCGTTGTTGGGTTTCTCTCAAATAGTGCTAGATCTTTACCTCAGAGTATAAAGCAGCTTGAGGTCAGTGTTGTGAGTTGATACTATACGAAAAAAGAAAAATTGAATTGAAATGTAAACAAAAGTACCAGCCCTGATTTTACATAAATAGCTTGTTGTGTTTACCATTATTGTTATTGAATCATCTTGGGAAAACTGTGGCTTCATGTCAGATGTGACCATAGCATGATTTAGCATTATTTAACATGTTTTAGTCATCTTGGTTGGGTTTCTGTGTGCATGACGTTGGAATGATTATTAAGAAAGGTACAATGACCTGATTTAACCAGTTTTTATCTAACCCTGCCTCACACTCTGTGCCTGTTAATTTGAAATCTGCAGCCTCCTTAGAAACAAACGATATGCACACACACACACACACACACACACACACACACACACACACACACACACACACACATACTAGGACCGGCAGCATTGATTTGCTCTGTTGCTCTGGTCCTGTTTGCAATTCAGCACCTTGATTTGTGCTTGTGGGGACACTAAGTCAGAAGAGATGTTCATTTGATTTAGCCACTGGCTTTTGTAGCAACAGGGGAACGGCACCGGAAGCAAGGTGGCATCAGTCTTTATCTTAACAGCAAATTAGATATCCAGTTGATATTATAGCTGTTCCTGCAGCTCTGTGTCTCTTTTCCTCTAACTGTCTCCCTCACCTTCTAGAGCTTTCTAAGACATACGACCGTCTTTATTTCTCTTGGGTCATTTTGTCCTCCTGGTCTTTTATCTGTCTCCATTTTTGGTTTCAAAGCTGCAGCCTGGATCACACACATACAAACACACAGAGAGATGTGCACACATCTGTGTGAGAGCACACATTTCATCTTTGTGCTGATCCTTTTCACAGAAAAAGAGACGGGTCCTGCGACTGTGCGCACTCTATCATTTTGTGAAATAGTTGTTGCTAACTTCTCCACCTGTGGCTCGCTCTCTCTTTGAACCTCTCTCCAACACTCGTGTGGTTCATCGGCCTCCTACTGGAAGCACTTTGTATTTGAATTTCACTTTCAACCTTGGGTTCAGGTTATTCTCTGCAACTTCACTCGCTCATTCATTGCCCATCCCTTTGCTTTGTACAGGGCACCTGCAGGTTTTATAACTTTGTAAAGAGGCTTTTGTAACAATCCTGGTAATTTAGAAGCAATTTAAAGAAACAAAATATTCATTGAGAGGTTAAGCTGAATAATTCTGAGCTATAATTTGCAGGTATATGAAAAACAAAACAGGACATGAAATCCAGTTGTACAGTTTTAGAAGTAAACACAATGAAAATCATTTCAAAATCCACTCATTTCCAGTATGCCAACATTCAGCTCAGTTTAATTAACCTTGGGATCACACTGTTTTCTCACCAGATGAAAAACTCTCAGCCTGTATTTCAACTTGAAGCTTTTGTTCAATCAAAAGAGTGTTATCACCAGAATCTTCTAACAGTTATGTGGTGCATTTTAGCACCCCTTCGCTCACTGCTTTGGTTTTACAGCCTGACACTTTGCTATTATGGTATGCAGTTATGCTCACAGCTCTCATCAGCTTTGTCTCTAGATGCAGGCAAGAACACTTACAGTGTGTTTGTCTATTTCATCTTACACAGCACAGCGTACACGGTCCAACTGTGGCAACATATCACATGAAGCAGGGCAGTCAGATGAGATGGACATTCATCAATGAGGAATGGCAATGAACATGCAGGTATTAGACCATTAAAGCTAAACTCGTTAGCATCATCAGCTAAGGCAATCTTCTTCATACTACAAGTGGCGAGTTTATGCTTATAGTAATTAGCTGCTCCCAATTGCTAGCATTGTTTTGGCAATGATGGCATTATGTAATTATGCAGGTTGTTAGCATTTCAACCTAAAGGAAAATTGGTTATTGATTCCTCAGCATGTGCATTAGTCACATGAACCTATTTTTGTAAAGCTGAGGATAATCCATGTTTGTTAAATGTGTTTGGTTGCTTCAGTACTTAATGTTTGAAATTTGTTGTTGCCATAGATCCTGTTTTCAACAATATATTTGAGCCACATTTCACCCAAAATTCAATTCAATTTCATTGACTTGAAGCAACAAGAGTCGCTTCAGGCCCTTTGTATTATTCCTACAATAATACAAAGAAAACCACAACATTCACACAACCTCTTATTGGGAAGTACTTAGCGACAGTGGGAAGGAAAAGCTCCCTTTCAACAGGAAGAAACCTCCGGCAGAACCAGGCTCAGGGAGGGGCGGGGCCATCTGAAGACAGAGGGGGTGAGGGGAAAGAGAAGAGAGCAACATGACAAAAGCCAAACTATAAGACAGAGAGATAGAGTTTAATAATAATAATAACTGCTTATGATTAAAGAGCTTATGATTACAGCAGTGGTGTATAAACAGAGAGTGAAGACTTTATGTTCTGTGCATCACGGCAGCCTAGGTTTAGTAAGGAAGGATTCAGGGTCACCTGATACAGTCCTAATTATATCCTTTATCAGCAAAAAGGAATCTTAAACATAAAGATTTGTGTCTGTCTCCAAACTGAGAGCTGGTTCGACAGAAGAGGGACCTGCCTCTCGTTCTGCTTTTAAACACTGTATTGTATTGTAAAGACCTATTCAGTTAATATACTCCACCACAGTTGTATTTTAATGGAATTAACAGTACTTGATTATAATGTCTTCAAAATGCTGTGGGGCTGAGTGAGCGGACAGACGAGCAAAAACACAAGCAGTGAACAGGGATTAGTCCAAAGGGGAGGAGGATGGTCCCCTCGAGGCAGATGGCTGACTGGAGTTAATGCCATTCATGAATTTCAGACAATTTCATCTTTCAAAATTAAATAAATCCTTTTTGTAAATGCATGTTCAATATGAATCACTTAGAATAAGAACATTAAGTTCCAGTATACACAAGTAAAGCACAGTCTGTAATCCATCAACTTTTAGGAAGTTTGAGAGGAAGTTTGAGATGCGGCCTTTTTGGTTGATTGAATTCTTATTACCATGCAAAGGCACCAGTTCAGCTACAGTATGTCTCTTCCATCTGCATCACCTCATCCAGTTTGGGCAGCTTGATGAAATCTTACAAAACCAGCACTAGGCTGCGCCAAAATAAGTACAGGAGCATCTGCACTTTTGTGTTCACCAAGCTGCTTAGCATACTTAGCATTCCACACAGGCTCCAGAGCAAGAGATGTCAAATCATTATGATGGTAGTGTGAGGACAGAGTGACCTGCTCTTCATATGTGAGTGCCAGGTGTTCTGTTTGCTGTGACTCACTGGCATCTTGTAAAAACCAGTTACAACAGGACTCCTGAAAAACACGACTGAAGATTGAAGAGTTATACCCTGATTTTTCTAAAAAGTTTGGAAGAGTGGAAATAAAGTTGCAAAATAAATTTGCATTAAATGACTCAAATTTATATTTGAAATGGAAAGAGAGGCTGTTATTATGAATGCATTTATGCCTCGCTTGCCAACAGAGAACTTCATATGCGTATAAATTGTTTTTGACTTCAGTTTGTTAAGAGTGTGCGCACTCTTGGATTATCTTTTTTTAAGTTTTTGTTCTTTTTCAGCAACACAGTATATTAACTAGATTTTTAAGATGAAGAAAAGACAAGGGTATCAAACATCCCAGAAAACAAATTGTACAAATCCACTCATGCAAAGCAGGAATGAAAATATGGAGCTAAAAATGAGGCTAATACTACCTTACAGCAGTAGTTCTTTTACTCTTTCAGTCTCTTCCCCCTGCAGAAGCCTAAAACCATTCAAGCAGAAGTTCAGTAATGATGACACCAAATAATGTTCTAGTCGGTTTGAAGTTTGCTGTGTTCTGCAGACTTCCTGCAAAGACACACGCTGAAGAGTTCTCAAGAGCCTGACTATTAATGTAAGTGTGCGTGCATGTGTGTGGGTTTTGTTAAGTGCTTCTATCAATCTTCATTGAGCTCTTTCAAAGGAAAGACTGCGCCTACCTTTCCTTATCAGCTACACATATGACCATCTGTCCCTGTCAGAGGGAGTGTGAGCAGCGAGAGAGAGCGTGTGCTGTGTTTGAGTGAGAATGCGTGTCTTTGTCAACGTGCACGAGAGTTTAGTTAAGGCCAAAAGAGAGTGCCAGCTTAATTGGCCTTGGCCTGGCAGGTGGATGTAATGGGCGAGTTGGGCTGTGTGTTGGTGTGCACGCGTATATGTGTATGCAGAGCAATTATGAGGACTGGCATTGGTCCTTAGTAGGAACCATGATGAAAAAAGACCCCATTTACACCCCTTCATCCTTGTCTTTTATCTCTATTAAATCCAAACGTTCTGTTTATCAGGAGGCAATCAGTCCGGCGTAGCTCAAAGACTGCTACCAACCGCAAACAACAACGGACATTTTTTTACTTATCTTTCGTCTTTTTGTTTGTGAACTGAATAGCATAAATGAAAATAATGAAAACAAAAAAAAAATGATCATGCATGATCTCATCTTTGCAGTTGTTTGATGTTGTCTCATTTTTGCCTCGTGTGGCAGCTTAAGAACTTGTGTTTTTCTGGTCTCCATTATTGCGGGGTCGTCAATACAACCTATCAAACTGAAATATAGAAGGTCACAAATTTCATGAGAAGTACTTTCTGTTTCAAAAAAAGAAGAAAAAAAGGAATGAGGACTATTGGACCTTTTGAGGTCTATTTGATTTGGAGAATATAACTGTGTCCAGTTACTCCATGTCCTACATGAGAAAAAAAAATGTCCAGCCTACAAAAATTGTGGTTGTAAAAGATATCTTTGGTTCTCTCACAGTGTGAGAGGATTTTAAAGGTGGAAATGTGATGGGTGTGAACTTTAAGTTGGTACACTCCTGCAAGATCTCTGAGGTCTGCGGATCAAATGCTCGTGGCTGTCCCGAGGTCCAGATTAATGCACAGAGGAGATCGGGCCTTTGCTGGGACGGCTCCTACACTGTGGAACAAACTGGCCCTTCACATCAGGACCTCCCCAACACTTTCAAAACCCATCTGAAAACCCACTTTTATTCTTTGGTTTTTAAATCAGAATAAGTTTGTACTACTTTTATTTATCTTATTTTATTTACTTATTTATTTCAAATCTTCTAATTTTTTGATTCTTTTTCTTAACTTTTGTCATGTCTTCCTCTGTTTTTATTTCTTTTGATTATCTTAAATGGGCAGCACCTTGGTCAACTGTGGTTGTTTTAAATGTGCTATATAAATAAATTTGACTTGACTTTAACCTCCTAGGACCTGGCGTCCACATATATGGACATCACATTTTTGGTTATCTAGACCAAATTACTACACTTTGTTCTACTAGGGCCTGACATCCACTTACGAGGACATTATACTGCCACAAATATCCTCATATGTTTGATTCTCATTTTCCTTAGAAACAAAAATCAAAAAAAAAATCTGGTGATTCTTTGTTTTTACATTCATCAGGTCCCAGTCAGCCCAAATATCAAAGAGAAATTAAAAATGCATGCCATGGAAAAGTTCGGGTCTTAGGAGGTTAAGGCAGCCTGGAACCAGATTGTGGCAATTTGATAGTTGCAGTTTATTAAACTGTCAAAACTGCGTAGTATGCAGGTGCCTGTACTCAGCAGCCATCTTTAACCAGTCTGAAAGTTATTCACAAGGCCTAGCGGTGTGATCAGTAATAAGCACGTTCCTTTATTGTGTCAAGAACTGGTTATGCCATTGCTACTCCTGTGGTCAGTCTCAGCATTGCAAAAACACAACAAAACAAAAAAAATTAATTAATTATTTATTTCATGATAATAGAAATTTACCAAATACCACAACTACAAAAACAATGTGGAACTGTGGATTTGGACACCTTTATTAGCATAGAAAGCCAGTGGCCCTAACGACTGCTAGTTAATACAAATAGATCTATACCATGTACAAAAAATAGTTCATATTAGTGAGGAATCTGTTATTTAAGGCACAAATGTTAGCTAGCTCTAGGCATTAAGAATGTGAAAGTAAAAATGCAAATAAATCGTGTGAGCAGGGTGCAGTTTTGCGAGGTTTCACTGGGAAATTCCGTTTCCACTGGTCTATGCAATCCTGCCTCTGCTGGATTCATTTTTATCCCTGGCTTGGATAAAAATATATTGATTCATTTCTCGTTTATTTAGTCATATTCAGAGCACCATTAGAATCACACTGCTGCATGCGACACTGAGCAGTTGTGAACGGCGTCTCTGAAGAAATTACGCACATGGTTTGTTGTCTTTGAAAGTAACGGAGCTGCTGCTGTGACGCGCTGAAGGAAGCGGCCACACTGAAACCCACATGAAAAGATCCGCTCTTGACTGTCATTCACCGCGTCGTAGTCCATGAATCTGTACAACACATCACAGATCCAGGTCATTTTGACATATTTATTGACCTTTAAACTCTGAAAGTAAATACTCTGTGACTGGTGTTTCACAGCACAGCAGGAAACGTAACGTTCAGGCACTTTTACTGCAGTAACCAGGTATTATGCTGGAATTGGAATCATGCTGGTTTGAAAGGTATTTTTTGTTATGTTTTTTGTTTTTATTATTGATGTTTGACTATTGACTAAATCTCTAACCACTCACCGCTCTGTAGTGCTTCTGTGACACACACTGCAGTATCACTATGCCCAATTATAGGCATTGTAACAGTGTGGCAACTCCAGTGCCATGTGGTCAGACTGGAAACTGCAAAATCATCCTCTGTTGTTTCCTCACAGTATATTGTTATAAAAATATAAAAGGATTTTAGTATTTTGATCGCAGTGTTTAAAAATGTAAAATTAGTTAAAGACAAGTAGGAGATAAGTGTGTTTCCATCCATCCATGGGGGGATTCCAGCTGCCATTGGGCGAGAGGTGGGCTACACCTCCAGTCTGTCGTACAGTGAGCTCACTGCTGTATGCAGTAAAAGGCCTGTTAAAAGTGAAAGTTTGGTTAAAGTCGTTTATCCTCAGATTCATTAATATTATATTCTATATTTATAGATTTTAGAATGTGATAAGTGGTATTAGACGCCAAGACTCTGGGGAATTGATGTTCCTGAAATCCATGTGGCTGTCTTTGCCTTTCATTTTAGAGTCGCCTAATAAAAAAATGATGGGCCAATGGTATTCTCAGAAAAAAAAAGCCAGAGACAGCAGCTATTTTACAGTCCCTGGTGCTGTAATCTTTCTGTCCAAATGGGCTGTTTTCGTCAGCGGGCCGTGAGAGGGAATTTTCAGCTATGTTGGGAGGCAGTGTGCTGTGACTGATTCAAATACACAGCGGACATCTGCACCGGTCCTGACACAAACACTCACGGCGGGAGATGAAGCTGGTGTGTGCTGAGTGTCCCCAGCCTACACAGGGGAGGCAGAGAAAATATATTTGGCCGGGTGACATATGCAATCACCCTGCCTTTCTCTCTGTATCACTTATACAAACATACATACACACACTGCAGCAGGAACTTTTGTTTTATGACCTTAAACATTAGATGCGAGGCTCAGAGGAAAAGTTTGGTTTACACCACAGCTACAGTTCAATTCTGCATTACAGACGAGGTCTATAATGCATCAACCATGGAGCACATAAAACACAACAGAGATCTGTAGGAAAAAGGTAACAACATGGAGACTGAGGCTGCAGCAGGAGATGACATAATGGTGTTTTATTTTGCAATATGTGATCAGAACACAATGCATGACTGACCGAATTTGACGTGCAAAATTCAAATCTTTTTAATCAGCAGCTATTGGAAACTCTAAATGAAGTGATTCAGGACAGTCAGGAAAGTTTAGTTCTCCTTGTATCACTGCATTCTGCTAATTTTGCTTCACCTGTTACTTGTAGGGTTGCCAGCTTCGAGCACTGTAATTCTTTTAAATGTGCTTCTTTTTACTTCTTTTTTCCTGGATCTAACTGAAAAACTAACACAACAAACATTTGCTTACAGACCCTGACATTTGCATAGTAAAATTTGCATCATCTGAGTGGTTCTGTGTCACCTTATCAAAGTAAATAAGTGACTACCTAAGTTTGACTAGAAAAATGATATTAAATGTCTGATTTCACTTTTATATATGTAGTTAAGATCACCAAACGGTAGTTTCTGTAAAGGTCCTCTTTGATCTTTCTCCAGTCCCAGTGTATTTAGATCAAGAAATGAGTTTCTTTGTTACTAATTTCATTACTCTGTGTTTATAATGTTAGTGCTAAGCTAGGTTAAACACATCTTGCTGATGTAAGAGCTTGCAAGATTAAAGTCTTATCTGACTTAAATGTGGCCAATCTCCTCTTGATGTTCATTATCTTGGGTGTTCCTGCAAGGCTTCCACAGGGATGTGCACCATGAATTCATCAACCAGGGTAAGACTGTTAATGTTCTGTGGTGTCTCAGGGAGAACGTCCAGTGGGAACTACCTTGACTATGACACGTGTCATCATGCGGTACTTTTACTTACCACCCACCCTACTCACCTGATTTCCCTCTCAGCAACTTTGTCCAAGTGTAAAGCAAGAGAACAGGACGCTAAGATCTAGCAATAGTGGTCATGAGAAGTTGGTCTTGAACAGGACATACAGTAAGGTAAGGTTTTCTCATTTTTCTAATTGACATATTCCTGGAACCTCTGTTTTCTATAGGCTAAGAAGAGATTGGTCTGTTACAAATTGCACATAAACTGTACAACATATTTCATTATAGCTCCATATTTATCGACTGAGGAGGAAATGGCCCTAAGTGGGCTTTCTTTACACTCAGTAGGGAGAATTCATTCTCCGGAGCTCCAACCTCGAGACAGGGGGAATTTATATCTTCCTCCAATGTGAACTGAGAGTATAAGAAACATACAGAAGAAATATTGTATTTTGCTGGTTAATTTTTAATGCTGTCAGTTTAACCACTATAAACCTGAGACTGCCTGCAGGTGTTCACGGCAGAGAGATATAGTCATACTTTATGAGCTATACGATAATCTGATGGGGAGGTACTTTCAAGGGCAGAGTTCATATTATCTCATACGTCCTTATTTTATCCAGTAATATATTGTATAATATAATGTGCTTATATGTATTTTGTGCTTTGATGTTTTCATAGCAGCAAATAAATGCATTACTCCATAAAAACGCTGTGACATGTTATATCAGTTTACACTGAATCCTAGTTGTTGGTTTTTCCATATGAAGTGCTGGTGCTGCTTTCAAGTCACGTTCTTCCAAGGTTGCCTAGGATAGCCTGTGAACCACGGAAACAAACAAGTTAAGGCTACACCAGTGTTAGAGGGACAATTGGATGAGTCACAGTTGGCATCACATACTCACGCACCAATTTCAACCTGTCACAGTCTTTACAAACACCGGCCACAAGCACAACAGGGGGGTTCATTGCTGGGTACACAGAGAGATGACACACCTGCCCTGTGTTGTGTACACTCTGTTGGCCAGCAGATTGAAGCAGCCTGTCCACCTGGCAGGAACATGTGTCTTGCATTCAGATGGAGTCTAACAAAAAGGGTTGGGAGACATGGGTAGGTGTGCCAGGATGCAGCACACATACATCTTATGAACTAAATAAAAATGTCCTGTTATTATATACCTGCGCGATCCTAAACTGTTTTCTAGGTTAAATCCAGTCATGTTATTACTGTATTTTCCGCACTATAAGGTGCACTTAAAATCCTTTAATTTTCTCAAAAATCGACAGTGCGTCTTATGTAATAATTCTGGTTGTGCTTACTGACCTCGAACCGATTTTATGTGCTACACGGCGCTCAAAAATCTGTCAAAAATGTTTTAGTACGACTTTGGTAAGCTACGAAGTCGCACCGCTTGATGGATTATTGGAGCATTACAGCTACCGTAGTCAGGAGCCTCGCGGAGTAATCTGGGTCCTAAACTCCGTCTTCTTCAGGTCCCAAACTCAAACGAACACTGCAGCATCACTGAGAGTTACAAACTGTCTAAATTCTTTCATCTTTAATAAAATGATCAGCGTTGCTGCTTTACCAGGTGTAACAATTAAGTTTAACATCCAGGCATCCATGAAAACAGAATTTATTACATTTAACGGAGTTAGAAGTTAGCAGGAAGTTAGCTCGCTAGCTTCCACCTAAACATGATATAGCATGTTCTGACTGAGAGATTTCTGACAAAATTCAAACGTACAGCTCTGCTATCACTTCCAACATAAATGAAGACAGGAAACTAAACAGCAGAGACTTTTGAACAACTGAGATAATCCATCCACAATACCAGGTTAGTCATTAATATACAGCAACAACACGGGAATAGAGCAGCTGCGAGAGGATTCCACATTAATGAATCAATGGTACGGAAGTGGAGGAAGCAAGAAGAAGAAGAATGAATGTTAATTCGTTTATGAACCAACCTTTTCAGATTATTGGGTTTATGTTTCTTTTTATGCAAAAAAAAGTCCGGCATGTTGCTCTTACACTTTCTTTCATCCTTGACAGTGTGGTCAACAGCTTCTTACCTGATGTTCATCTGTTACTGGAGCAAATAAGTAGCAGGGTCAATTGCTGCTCTTAATAGGTTCCTGCTCAAGATACTTGGAGTGTGAGTCACCCATGTTTTGGCAGAAGCCAACACATAACTAGGTTGTAGCTAAAAAGAAAGAAAAACAAAAAATGGACTTAAAGTTTAAAAAAATGCACCTCAGGCCGCAATTACATGCATAGTATGAGTGAAACATAACCCATCATGTAGCCTGATAAAACAATACATCTGAGGTACTGGTTCCATCAGACACACTAAAGTGACAACTGAAAATATCCTGCCAAGACTTAAGTGCTATTTATAGAGAAAAGACAGCTATAAATGTTTCCATTTCGATGTCATTGCTCAGGGCGTCATTTATTCTACCAATATAAATTACAATGCTGGGTTTTCAAACTTTAATTGAGGGTCATAGAGGAGAAATGTGGAAGCACTTACTGTTTGTAATGTATGTGTTCAGTGGACTGTGGTTTATGATACATTTTGTAACCCCTACTAAGGTGGCAGTTATATTTTCTTGACACCAGTTTCAGTTGTCAATGTTAGGAAGCATGAACAGAGCTGAAGAACTGAAGCTGAAGAGGAACTTTCCCTTTTCCCATCTCATCAATTGAACTGGATTATAATAGATAACATACATCATCTCATGCCTCACAAGATGTCAGGAAGGGTTGACCTAAGGACCACTCACTTGCCCTTACCAGGAGCATTAAATATGGGCAAGCAAGTGCCTTGCTTGGACTGCATGCAAGTGTAAGCAAGGCATAGACCTCAATTAAAACATAATAAATGAAAAGTCTCAGAACACCGGGCAATATGAGACTATAAACCTTCTCTAAATTATTGCCATCTTGCCATTGCCATCAAAACAATTGTAATATTTTTTTTGTGGCAAAACAATATTAGAACTACATGCCATGAGGATTCTGAGCTGTTGTGTCAGTCAGAACAAGCGAACTGTTGCCACATTCCTCTGGCTTTTGTAGTTTGCAGTCACTGCTCCACAGTGAGGGTGTGGTTGGTCTAAGATACACTTACATGTCAGATCTGCTCACATATGAGTATTTTTAATACTCATGTAAGTGCAGCAACAATTAAAAGAAAATGTGCAGCAGATCAAACAATGTCTTTGATTAACAACACATACTGGTTACATAGTAATTCACCAAAAGCACCTATTGTACAGATCAGATATTGCAACATTCAGACAGACCAAGCAGACACACTGGCTGCGATGTTATTATTCAGAGGAGACACTGGGACCTGTCATAACAGGAACAGGACAGGTATTACTAACAATGGCTCTGTCTTTTCAAGCATCCCAGCGCACCTTGACAGCAGGATAGTGAGCCAGCATGCACAATACTGGATATATTATTATACTGCATAATGGCATCTAATCTAATGGGTCTACAGTAATATAAAGTAGAGATGAGTCGATGCCACTTTTTAAGTGCAGTAGTGATATTGATAAGCTGCCTGAGCATCTGCCAATGTCAACACCCATGTGATCATTTACAACCAAGATTTGAACAATGCATTTGTCTGGACAGATTCAGATGCTCAAAACATTATCAGCATCAACTGTGTCAACCAAATGACTGAAGATGAGCAGCGTAGCAGAAAAATGTAAAAAATGTAAATCAAATGTAAATTAATGCCAAGAACTAGATTTTAAATCACTTTTTGCAAATTTGGGGAAATTTTACTATCTGCTGATGCCATTTGTAGTTTATTGGGGGCATTTAACATAAACATGTGTACACATAGATACGGCGTCTGAAACGTGTCTCTCAGACCACCGTCTTCCTCAGGGGGTCTCTCAGTGGGTTCTGAGCATTCCTGTATAAAATCCCAGGCAGGCTTTTCTCCTCAGTTTCTGATGCTTCAGAGAAAGAAATGCTAAAACTGAGCAAAAAGGGAAGATTCTGCCAGTGAGACGATATGTTGCCAAGTATTATTAAGTTATATTTAATTGGATGTATAAAAGTGACTGTCCTCACATGAAGTTAAGCTAACAGTTGCTTCTGTTGGATAAAGAAATAGTTTAGCAAACTGAGCGTATCAGAAGGATGTGAAGATATTTTTACACTGGTTATAGGTGTTATGACCTATGTGTGTCTGCACAGCTCTGTTCAGATGGACTTGTTTGTATGTAGTCAGAGTGAATCTGTCATGCATGGACACCTTTATTAACCCATATTCACTGTCTAGATAATAGTGGCTTACACATTGACCTAACAAGCAAAAGTTTCTTGGTTAGTGGAGGAGGTTCCTTTGGGGTTGTGTCAGGGAGAGCACCCACTGTAAGAATCTGCCAATTCAAGGCATGTGAGCTCCCTGCTCTGGTGACACCCTGTGAATAAGGGAGCACCTGAAAGTAGGATTTTATTCAAAAAATGCAAATTAGATTTCCAGGTATTAATAAAATCAGAAGCAGCTGCACACAAATTAGCCATCTATCATTTTATTGCACTGAATCAGGACAGCACTGTCTCCTTCACCACAGCAGGAGCATGCGATCGAAATGGTATGCTAAACCCTGAGGGCCCCAGCGACACAGTTAAAGCAATTTGATGTCTTTCTTTTGTCTTTACTGATTCATTATATTTGAAAATCTGTATTTACTCTCTTTCAGTACTCTCTGTGTTGTATTTGTTGTGCTAATTTGTGCACTGGGTGAGTGGATTTAAGTTGAACTCTGCTGAATTCACTAATAAAATGGATTTGAAATGTTCTGTCAGATAAATTAGGGATGCATCATTGAACGCATTAGAAATGAGCCCTTCTGGTAATAGCGTTCTGAAGGGAGTCGGTCTGAAATTCAAAATTATAATCACCCTGTTAAGAAGTCCGGTTTTACATCCTCTATTATTCTAATATAGGCTAGGTTCTTTAACATTGCAGAAACAACATCTTCAGCATTTCTCTGAGTAGAAAGGGATTAAAATAGTGGATCATATTGGTATTTAAGTGACAAATAAGATGTACAGTGGCATGCGCCCAATCTCTGCAATCGTAGTTATTTAAAAGCCTCTAATGCTGGGAGAAAACTTGGATCGAGGGCCAGGAGACACAAAGCAGAACAAGAGACGTTTCCTAAGTGTGAGTATGACCAAGGCAGGGAAAGGAACTGGCTGAGGTTGGAGGCTTTACCAGTCACGAGACAAACAAAAAGTGACAGAACAAGAAGTTTAGATGATGGATGCAGAGTTAAAGAAAGAAACAATACCGCTGAGAGAATGTAGCTTAATGTAATAAGCACACTACATGTGCTTATTACATTAGGATGGGGGGGCTAAACCGGCCACAGGATGTTCATACGGAGCAGAGGGGGAAACAAAGAATGATAGAAAGCACATCTCGCCTCACTGTACGGTCCAGTGGATGACTGCTGCTGACAGGAGAAAGGAAAAGGCAGGACAGGATTTTCCACTCTCTGAGAAACAACAGATACATAAAAGTAAATTAATAACGCGATGGGCCATCTGTTCTTTTTGTGACCTTTTGTCCCTGTCCAAGGGATTTGAAGCCTCAGTCAGGTGCAGTTTGTTGTTGCCCCCTGCTGTAATAGTGTTGCCTATCTGGCCTTGTTCTGCTGGGATTAAAATACTTTTTCCTCTCGAAATTTGCTCCCAAGTCATTTGATTCAGGGACTGTGGGCCCTCTAAGCAGGTCATGGTCCAGTCACACATCACCTCATGGTCCGCTTCATGGTCCGTGGTCTTCTGCACTTGCTTTCTCAAAACTGTAACGACCTTTAGCCTTCCACACTCCTGTCAGCAGAAACACCCCCTCCACACACACACAGACACACCACCACCACTATAGATTCATTTTGTCAAGAAGGCCCTCATGCATCCTTTCCAAACTGAATTACATTCGCTCACAGGTCCTCAAAAATCACCTGCCTTTGTCCTAGATGTAATCTCATCTCCATGTACTTCTAACATGAGAGTCACAGAAGTGAGGACACTATGACCTTGCTCCACTGAGTCTATAAGAGCTAGTGTATAATGAGCTCAAGTAATGAGATCTTGTTCCGCAGTGCTGTAGGACTCATTTCAACTTACTGTGGTTCAGTATGTGACGGGAATGTGAGGCAACTAGTAGGACGTAGGCAGAAAGCTGTCACTGCTGTGGTGGCACCTCGCCTATGAACCTGTAGTCATCTATGTCAAAGGTTTCACTGCTGACTACACTGCTGACTTTGCACAACAAGGTAGTTCATACCTACCAGCAACCAACCAACCAGTAAAAAAGCTTTGAGCCACCCTTCAGTATTTTTTGCTTCAAAGTCTTTTTTAAAGTTGAAGCTTTCTGAAGCTCTTGAAGACTTTTCTTTGGACTTTGGCTGCCTTTTCACCTGTTTTCAGTCCAGTTCTTGTACATTCATTTTCAGAGGAATGTCATTTAACACCGATACTCTGAACCATTCAAGCATAAAAAGTCATCTAACTCAGGGAGTGAACCAATTACAAATTGGATTTTAGGATTTGTTACCAACAGCCTGTCACAAAAATATACCATTTGTTCTCCATTTTTCTTGAAGATATGAAGAATTCAAAGTTAACACAATTTGACTTGTAGAAAATTGTATTTTTGCACAAATTAGGTGATTCCCAAAGAGCTGTTACCCAAAAACTTTGCCATTGTGAATGTATGTGAATGGGTGGATGACTGAATGTAGTGTAAATACTGAATGTGGGGTCCATAGGGACTAAGTAAAGCGCTATACAAATACAGGCCATTTACCATTTTACCATTAGCTTGAAAGCAATGTGTGACCAGCGATGGTTAGTTTCAGATGTCTGCTTGAGGACTTTTTACCCCTCAGTCATAAAACGCTGATGGGGTATTGTCACCACCTCTCTGTTTGGGTGGGCAGGCGGCATGACCACTCAAGTTTATGAACACTATAACTCGAGAACAAGTCAGTGTAGGATTTTCAAACTGATACCATATCCACTAAAAATTTGGAACAAGTTTGAATCCCGGTGACCTTAACCTCAAGGTCAAACTCAAAGGTCACGTTTTCTGACAATCTTGCCAACACAATATTTTTGTACCTTATGTCCAGTGTTTCACTTCTCAGTCCCAGTCCAAGCTACACTTGCCGAGGTGATCCTCTAATATATTTCATCACTTCGTCACTAATCTGAACGTTTGTTGTGGTTCCTCCCCATTTAGCATTACCAGTAGTTATCACACCAATGATTGCTTGCAGTTAAATATCATTCACTTTCCATAGTCCCTGGTCGCCTGGTCACCATGAATCGCTTCCAGTGTGTACGGAGCTTTACCGTGGAATACTTCGGTTTGGCATATTTGCTTAAGAACATTTTGCTCCAGTGTCTCAATTTGGGACATTTGAAGATGTAACTCAAACTCTTGACAGTGAAACTTTTCAGTAAACCAACACAAAAGCACCACACTACTTCCAACATTTGTTCATTTTTTTAATCAACTCATGCATGACCAAAAATATTGTACTTCTAATTTAGATAGTTTAAGCTTTGAATAAACCACACTGATATTTGAATTTTTCAGTCACATTTCATATGACACTTGTCATTTGATACCAGAAAAACTGAGGACAGAATTTTAAAAAGAAGTCATTCTGTGCTGTACAGTATTAAGTACACAAAGTACTGCTTGTGATGGTATGCAGCCAAAGAGAGTTTTTAGATAATGAGTTTTAAATCTCATCAGAAACTGCCTGGAATGAAATTATGACACTTTGTCCTGGCAGACAGGTTTTGTCAAAGTTGACATCTATTCCAAATCACACAGATCAAAACCCCAGATTACCTCATCTATCAGTTCTTTCTTTTTCTATCTTTCAATCCTGCTATCACTCTGTGGATTTGCTTCCAGCTTCCAGAATTAGGGGATTTTGGGGATATTATTCCAAGACTTTCCCAGATGCCTGCATACATGTCTGTGTGCTGTTGTGCCTAAAGGTCTCTGTTCCTTCCTCTGCAGGCTAAAAGCTGGCTTCTCACTCACCGTCCTTTGTTTTTCTTTTTTCACATTTGCCACCTGCATTGACCAATTTACATCCCTGCCAGCAGGTTTTTGGGGTTAATTAAAAAGGATATGCCAGATGGTGTGAATGACAGAAATCCATTGGTTCTAGTGTAAACAGTTGGTTGTAGGTGTGTTAATAGTCCCAGAGTGAAATCACACATTTTGCCCTGAAAACAAACAAAACATTTGTAAGACAAGACAGTTTTAGAAACACTGAAACTGATTTATTAAACCACCTGAGAGATCTGATTATTAGAGGGCTGAATCCGTGAGAATGATCAAACTGAAATACCGGCTAAGATAGCCCAAGGTAACACATATTCATAAACGACTAACGATCTAAGTTTATTTAGAAGTTTAATGTTAGAAAAAGTGGGGAAACTGCGTGCGGAGATAAAGTGGCTGCATTAAAGGGACAGATGGGGTTAATCAAGTGAAAGCTCTTATCATTGATTTCATTCAGTAAGACTAGCTTGAACTGCAGTAAAGAAGTGTGGATAATACAGAGCAGTACAGAGAGACATTTTTGATCTATAAAGGTGACGAATAGGCTAGAAAGACTCATAACTTCAACCTGCAAAATTAGATTTTTTTTATGTCAAATACAATAGAGAAACTGCACTGAAGCTAAAAAGAAAAAATACATATTTCGTGTATGTATTATCCGTCTGCAGCCAGACTGATGCATGCTGCATTACCTGTGGTGGGTGTAACTTGTTGCAAGGTAACGCATCACTGTAATCACATTACATTTTTCAGTAAAACAGTAATGTAACTCGTAGCACATCAGACAGATGTTCCTGTGCACTTGCACTGATTTCAGTTCGTCTGCAGAGAACAAGAACAGTTGCAATAAGGACATTAATCTCTATATAAGAGCACGATTATAAAGAGCAAACTGAAACAACTGCATTCTACTGCTTACAGAACTTTGGTTCTTTACACACATCTGCACAGACAACATGCTCACGCAAAGTTGGAAAAAATCCCAGAGTGATTTCTAACAGCTAACAAAGGCAGTGATGAGCAGTCAGACTGGCAGCATAGTAGTTTTCATTTCTATTTGTATATTTCTGTTGATACTGCAACAAATGTAGCAAATTTTCTTCAAAGAGGCCAAAGAATCAATCAAAGAATCAGTTTTTGCCAGTGTGTCTTCATTTTCAAAGTCAGGCTCACTGAAGAACTAAAAGTTGAGCCCAGTGACTTTTATGTACAACAACAATCTCTCATGTATGCCTGAGAGGACAACCATGGTTACATGACCAGAAAAGGTCGACCCAAACAGTTTCTCTTCTTAAACTATTTTGAAGAACGACAACATGCTATGGTTATGACTTATCAGGAGGTTTTTAATTATGTACCCCAGGAAACACAACAACATAACATACTGTTGAGGCCTTACTTGTCTTTGAGCTTCACTTGTGGACAAGTTTGGACCTATAAGGATGATTTGATGCCTGTAACAATAAAACTGTCTTTCACTCTTTGTTTATTCTGGGACTAGAATTATTCACCTTCTCTAAACATTTTGGGGCACTCTATGATTGGACGATGGATACAGATGATACACTTGTCCTTACATGTACCTACATGTAAGGACTCGGGTAGCGGACAGACTCAAATCAAATTTAATGAAACTATCTTCCAAAAGAAAAAAAATATGCTCCCATCTTTTTCTTTTTTTGTCCTCTCCTCTCACCCCTCACTCCTTACTTTCCTCCTTCTCCCCTACTTCTGCATGATGCTGTGAATGTTCTATAGAGTTGGGAGTCTTCTGCTAAGCTCCCTATAAACCCTGGGAACAGCAGATAAGGAGGAGGAAGACGAAGATTCCTCCTTGAGGTCTTTTCTCTCATACTCATCTCAAACCCTATGATCTCCCTCTCTGCACAGCCTCTAGGATATTTAAACTTTCCTTTGCACTCTTTTTTCTTCTCTATTTTGTTTTTACAAATTTTTCATTGTGCATAATTTCTCATGCATGTTTTCTTCTAACTTTGACGTCCTTTCTCTTCATATCTATGTTATCTCTTTTTCTGTCTCCCCCTCCTTCCCTGCATCAGTCTCCTTTACGATTGTCTCTTTCTTTTAATCTCCCCCCTCACTCTATCTCTCTCTCTGATCAGTGCAGTCGCCCTACGCTGTAAGCCATGTGATGCTTCAAAAGAGTAACAGCAACCGTTCTTTTCTCCCAGTGGCGACGTATTTCTCACGAGCAATGCTACAGTGGAAGACTTGGTAAGAGTAGGGGGAAGAAGACAGGAGAGAGCAAAGAGATGAGCAGAAAGATGAAAAGACAAAGGGACGGACAGAGAAAGCTGAGAGACAAGAAGGGAGAGGAAATCCAAAATAACAGCACAATGTATTAGAAATTCTCTCTTGTGATGATGTATTTGAGGATCACAGCAGGAGTAGCACTGAAATGTCAGCGACGTCTTTCCCCCTGCGAAAGTAACTGAATAAATCAGAAACACTCTTTAATGAGGGGCCATGTGGAGTTCAACATGATGCAGTCACAACACTATATGTCTTACAGATGTATTCTGTCCTTTACAGTGCTGTGCCGGCCCTTTGCTGCATGTCTTCTCCACCCATCTCTTTCTCCACTTTCCTGTCTGTCTTCACTGCTTCACTATCCAGTGAAGCCAAAACAATCTTTTAAAAAAGTAAAGAGGTGAGAAACAAACTCATCTATCAGTCAGGAAGAGTAACAAAGCTGTTTCTAAGGCTTTAGGACTCCAGTGAAAAACGTTGAGAGCCATCTTCTACAAATGCAGAAAACAGTGGTGAACCTTCCCAGGAGTGCACGGCCTACTAAAATTACTCTAGGAGCACACTGATGACTCATCCAGGAGGTCACATAAGGACCCAGAACAACATCTAAAGAGCTGCATGTCTCAATTGTTTCAGTCTTAAGGTCAGTGTTCATGATTCAACAATAAGAAAGAGACTGGGCAAAAATGGCATCGTGGGTATAAATCACTGCTGACCAAGAAAATCACAAAGGCTCGTCTCACATTTGTCAAAGATCCCCAAAACGTTTGGCAAAATATTCTGTGGACTGATGAGAGAAAAGTTGAACATTTTGAAAGATTTGCATTCTGTTGCATGTGGTGTGAAACTAACACAGCATTTCATATGAAGAACATCAGCCCAGCAGTCAAACATGGTCATCGTAGTGTGATCGTCTGGCTTTGCTGCTTCAGGTCATCTTCCTGCAACAGGGTTAGGGTCATTTTGCTTTCTACCACAAAATCTTGAAGAACGTCTGGCCATGATTTTGTGCCCTGAAGCTCAAGCACACTTACACACGTTATACAGCAAGACAATGATCTATAACACACCAGCAAGTCCACCTCTGAAATGTTCAAAATAAAAATATAAATGGAGGTTTTGGAGGGTACTAGTCAAAGTCTGGAATTAAATCTGATTGGGATGCTTTGGCATAACCTTAAACAGGCTGCTTATGTTGGAAAACCCTCCTGTTTGGATGAATTAAAACCATACTGTAAAGAAGAGTGGGTCAAAATTCCTCTGCAGTGATGTGAAGTACTGCCAAGGGAGTGGTACAACCAGTTATTGGGTTTAGAGGGCAGTTACTTTCATAGGGTCAGGTAGGTTTAGATAGCTTGTTTCCCTTAATAAAAGAAATAATCAGGTAAAAACTGCAATTTGTATTCACTTGAGTTATCTTTATCTAACATTAAAAATTCTTTGTTATTCTGAAACATTTTAGTGTCACAAACGGGCCAGAAACCAAGAAAGCTGGGTGTAGATATTGAGTGTGAATATCGAAGAAATGGGTTTATTTTACATTTCCTGTTCTTTATTCAAATTAAAAAATTCTGGCAGAGGAAGGCATCCAAGGCACCAGTTTGTCTCATTTTCTCAGTCAGATCTATTCCTTGTTCACAATCAGTTTCATTATAATAAAGACCCCTTTTTCATTAGTCCCTACTTGGATCGACTCGCCACGGTTCCCCACAGTTTCCAGGGTTTTCCATTAGGTCATACTTCCTGCTCGACCGGGGGTCCAAGCGATCCGAGCAGGTGCTTAAATGTCGTCAAACTGCATCCAACCAATTGGCTGGTCAGTTGCGTCACTCAATGCATCATGAGAGCATCTTGCTCTTGAAAATCAAAACCACCATTTTTGAAACCTGGCAACGAGGAATATGGCTACAAAAAACAACGCCGTGATCCCAAGTCTGAGGAAAAGCACCACCAAGCACCAGGTATATCCTCGTCTCGACGTCCACCTTTGTTGTAGCATTCGTGTCGCTATGACGATGACCACGCACATTAGGAAATATTCAATTGTAATGGAAAACCAGTTGATCTGAGTAGGTAGTAATGGAAAAGGGGCTATAAACAGTAATGTAAAAATGGAGTAATGTTCAAGCCTTCACATTGTCCTCTTCCCTAACCTTCGGTGATGTGGCCACATCCATGTGTTATATATAGTATGTGTTCTCCCTACATTTAACATCTGCATGTTAGTGACTCCCTATGAATATGGTTAAAAAATCTATTTTGAAAAATGCAAACAAAATAAAGAAAGTATGTCATTTGCTCGAATTACCTCCCACAAGGAGGTCGTGTTTTTGATAGCATTTGCATTCTGTTTTGTCCAGTTCATAATTCTGTTTGTAAACACAACAGCCTGATAATGTTTAAGGTGTAGTGTGGGGTCGTGTTAATGATCCACTCAATTCTGGCTCACATCAACAAAGGTCTTCAAGGTCAGCTTAATGATTTATTGGTCAAAGATGGACAACAAGCTTTTAGCTTAGAAACTTTGGCTCTTACAAGTGTGGTGTGTTTTTTATAGAAAGTACTAGGGCTGCACGATATTAGGAAAACCTGCGATGTGCGATAACTGTGATCAATATTGCAATAACGATATGACTTGCGATAAAATAAATAGCAAAACAAAAAAAAAACCCGAATACATAATTTCCGTTTTACTGCAACAGATTTATTTAAAGAAAGCTGCTGTATTAGCAGTGTAACAACAAAGTGCACTTTAACGTTGAAACATTGCCCCCATAAAAAAAATTTCTGAGGCTTGAATACTGAAAGACATCCTTCCCGGTCTCTATAATTAATTTTAAATAAACATAACTTAAATTATACTGCAAATTATCTCAGTGCAATTGTTCATCATTTTACCACTCACCAAGTAGTTATGATGTAAGTCAAAACTGGAGAGGAAACTTTACTGTAGTGCTTGCGTAGTTTTCAGCTTGGCTCAGTTCAAACATGACGGCATGTTTCGTACATTTGTGGAATGGCGACATGGGAAAAGTAGTTTCGTGAGGGGATGCGGTATCTCCGGTCCACTTTATGTATCAGACTGGCGAAGCCCTCTCTGCTAACTGT
This sequence comes from Pelmatolapia mariae, assembly GCF_036321145.2. Lineage (NCBI taxonomy): Eukaryota > Metazoa > Chordata > Actinopteri > Cichliformes > Cichlidae > Pelmatolapia > Pelmatolapia mariae. The sequence continues at coordinate 36,981,704 of NC_086228.1, read as the reverse complement.
ATTTATAGGCATCATGTCTTTAGCCAAAAAATGTGTAATGGCCTCTGTTATTTCTTTGTAGCACTTCGACGTTTTCTCATAAGGAGTTCCACTTGAAAAACTCTGATACAGAGACGGCTGTTGGACTGCTGCGCTCTTTGTCTTAACATTAGCAACCTTTGTTTGGCTAGCCCTATCTTTCTGGAACTCTTCAAACAGTTCTCTGTGGTTGTATTGAAGATGATGGTGGAGATTAGTCGTGTTTCCTCTGGTGGTTGCCACGAGTGTTCGGCAAGTTTTGCAGAGTACCTGTGTTTGGAGAACGTCATCTTTATCAAATCCAAAGTACCTCCAAATAAGGGAGGTACTATTTTTTTTAGCCACGAGTTCATAGTCAGTAGCGTTCTCGTCATTGCGTCTCGCTCTCAGCCATTACAACTCTGACTCGTTGCTGCAGCGTTGTTCCCTCCCCATCTGCGTAGGAGGCGGGCCTCTAATCCATTTGATTGGTTAATGCCGTGAAGGGCTCTATTCGACTGGTCAAATGTGTAAAGGGGTTTCTTTGATTGGTAAATTCTTTAAAGCACGTGTGTAAACATTTTAAGGTACCCAATTATCGCAGTTTACGCCGTGTTTTGCGATGGGCCCATCGCACAGGCTGATATCGCGATGACAATAAATTTTCGATTTATTGTGCAGGCCTAGAAAGTACCACATAAAGATTTAAAATATCGTGTCACATTCGCCCTCCGACTTCTCATTGAGCTCCTCTGATTAATCTCAGAGCCACAGTGATAATAATGCTACAGTATATACAGCTATTTAAAACTATATCTTATTGCCAGTATTTGTACTGACAACATAGGCATATACATAATGATAGAGAGGAATTGTAAATATCACATTACTTTGGACCTCTGACCTCTTCTTCAAATACGGTCAAACTTTCATAAAAATGTTTTTATTTTCAAAACTATGCTAAAAATTCAACACATTTGACCTCAAACACTCAGTTTCACACTTTCACATCTGCCTTTCTTTCACATTAACCCCCAAATCTGTTATTTTTACTGCACTACAAACTTCTTAAAACACCTTTAAAAATAACAAAGAAAACAAAATGAATATAAACAAATTATCATAGCATCCCCTTGAAAATACATACTGCCCAGAGAGTGAGCTGCCTTGGGAGACGCCTTGTTCTTACTGTAATGGTCAACGCACCTTCCTGACTCCACATTGGAAATATAAGAACATACTAGGACTGATCTCAGGAAATGTGGCAACAATCACAAAACAAAACCTGTAAATATCTGAGCTCACCATTTTCATATGAAAACTGTGAGGTAAAGAAGAAATACAGAAAATCTATTAAACCCACATAGTTTCTAGTGGATGAGTCCTCTGTCCCCAAGGCCAGAAGTTTGAATTAAGAACAGAAAATGTAAAATAAGCCTACATAATGTCTTTGAGTTCATATATCTGTGCCTAAGCTTTTAGAGTCAGAAATGTCCCCTGCCTCTCTTGGAGTCAGGCTTTAAAGCAGCTCTCCAAAGTTTGACACTGGGAGGTTTAACTGTGACTGGGAAGTTGGCAGAACCATGTTGTTCTTCACTAAAGCCTTGCTGCTGTGAGGTGAGTGTCACAGACAGAATTGTTCATTAGTAGGAGAGTAGCTGACTACGCATGACTGGATTATGATGAGAGCCTGAAAAAAAACTGGTAGGGGGAGAACGGGAGAAAACTATGAAAATAAGCTCTAAAGGAAAAAATCTGGCATTTTTTGTTAAGATAAAGTATACTGGCCCACACTAAGAATTATGAACTGCATTATGATCATCAACCAACTGAACTGAATCAAGTTACTTTCAAGTGAAAAAAACCTCTTGCAGCAAAAAGACACATGGTGTGACAGAAGGTCCTGTCAGGAGGAGGTCTGAGTTGATGGACTGACCCAGAAAAAGTCATATTTTTACTTAGGTAGCTGGTGTTTCAGCTAAACTAAGACCATCACCACCTCCTAATCTTATATGTGTGGATGTCTTTAAAGCCATGGTTACTTTTGCAAGTGAAATAAACAGCTTTGCTGAGATAATAGCTTCCAGTTGCTTATTCACTTAGCAGTAAATGGGACGGTAACCAACATGTTACAGCATCATTTGTTGACTTTTCATTTTTCTCTGCCACATATCCATTTAAGGATTGGATCATGAAGGCCATCGGGGGTAAAATTCTGCCACATCAAACATGCCTAGCTACCCACTGTGGCAAGGGAGCAAGTCATTTTTAGCCTTTTTTGTCTCGGTCACAATTTCAAGAGCAGCTGAGGTGTAGACCCAAAAGTTGGAAGCAGCGAGGAAGAGTGCAGGTACAGAAAACAAATTGTTTATTTAAGCGTGTTACAAGTCAAGAATTAAAATACAAAAGGTAAATAAATAAAGTCCTTAACAGCAAAGGCATAAAATCCAGAAAGCACAGGGATGTCTTCCCAATGTTGTGCCACATTTATGTGCTTTTTTTGTGCAGAGGAGTTTTTTTGTTTCCTGTTCTCGTGCTGTCCTACCATGGAAGCACAGCATGAGAAGGGGTCTCTTTTTTTCCTCTTGTACTTTCCCATTGTAATGTACATTTCAATGTTTTTCTCTCCAATGCTACCAATCTCCGACTGTATCCCCATGTGATGTCTGTGTGTCTATGTAAGGTCGGGGGGGGGGGTCCCATTTCACTGCAGGACCCCCCTGCATGTGACGAATAAAGCCTTGATTGATTGATTGATTGATTGATTGATTGAAACAGGCTGAGAAACTGTATGATGCAACAAGTGACAAAGTCAGAGCTGAAGCTGTAGGTCTAACCAAGGGAAGTGAGCACAGCCGGGGAAAGTAAGGCACAAGTGAACAAAATCTAGTCAAAGGGCAAGTACAACTAAATACATCATACAAAAGACACAAAACTACCAAAATAAAACAGGAAGTGAAAACCATAACTAACTGAGAAAACACAGACACGTGCATAAGCTCAACATGGTGGAAATGATGCAGTGGGATTAGAAGGGGAACACTGAGAGAAACTAAACTAACACAAACTGAAACTAAGAACGAGACTATGGAAAACATATAATCGGTAAGGCTCAAACAGGAACTGTTTGATAATAAACATACCTTTATACAGAAATATATCGAAGACGCAGGACCATAACAGTCATACTGTGTACATAGCAGCAGAGTCTGAGGCTTCTCTTTGCCTACTGTTGTGTTAAGTTAAATTTCCTCACTCTTAATTAACAGTTATTTCCTGTCACAGCATACCTGAGAAACATTTTCTCGTCTATAAGTATAATTAGTTGGCCTTTGTTTTTTTTCCGTGGGCATTCTTGTTTTGTGTGGTTCATATTTACTCTACAACTTTGAGTGTACATAACAAAATGCCCACATTTGATCTTTTTGGTAAACCACGAGGATCACATACACACTGTTTGAACATCAGCTTTGCTCCAAACACAATCCAAAATACACCTGAAACAAAGTTTACCATAGAGCTCTCCAAATACAACTCATTTTGGAAACCATGATCTTTGTGTTGTTGTTTGCACTCGCTCGCTGTAATTCGTTGGTCAGAGAATTGTTTCATCTTTGACTTTTTTAAAATTCTTTGTTTGTTTGTTTTTCAAAACTAGTTGGTGAGTTTAAACAAAGCAACAGGACCAAGACAAAAAAAGGTCCTTAAACACAATAATCCACATAATGTCGCAGTGTGTTTGTGTTACCAGAGTCAAATATTCTTGTATTATATTCAATATTCAAGGTTGTTTCTCTACTTCCCTTTCCCACTGAGTGTCATCCTGGAATCCACGTTTTTGTTCCAGACCTTTCAAATGCAACCTTTTGTGTCTCTAGCGGAACAATGCAGACAACAACGCGCTTAAGGTTATCATCTGAATGGGCTGTCACTCCTCCAGGAGAAAGCACTGTGTGTACTTGTGAGCTTACAAAGAAAGAGTGTAAAGTGGGAAGAAAGGAACTATGACAAGCTCATTTACTGTTCTCTCTTCTCTTTGATTACGCACTAAAAGGTCATTAAAATTCCAGTTGCAAAGGTTTAAAACAGAGTCAGAGGATCATTACACATGCCTCACCCTGACTCTAGCCTTGGGTGTAGTTTTAAAAGCCAGCTTTTCTTGGAAAGATTTGGAAAGATGCTATGTTTTTTTCACGCCAGATAAGGACACATTAACTAAAACCAAATTAAACATAAGAACAAATTCAACCCATGCTAGCAACGCAATCAGTCAGTTAAGTGATGTATAGAAGAATACGCATGGCTAATTAGATGCTGTGACAAGGCAGGAAAAAAGTCACGAGAGGAGACATCAACTTTGGAATCCCAAAGAATTAAATACTTCAGTTAGCTTGTCATTATGAAAACACACGTGCTAAGGGCACTGGCAATGTTCGTACTGTGGGATCTTCCCGTCCAGCAAACACACGCTATCACTGAACTTCTGCCAAGGAGCATCACTCTTGCTTGTGAACTATAGCGTCTGTACTTTGTGGGTGTGCTAGGCGAAAATGTATGCAGCCTAACTTTGCTGTTGTATTCACAGGTTAATTTGTAAATCAGGACGCCGCTGGGACACCGCTCTGCTATGGCTCGTCGGAAAAGAAAAAACATGCATCCCTTTTGCATCACAAAAGGTTACCTGTAAATAAGAGTTAGAATAACAAGGCCCATTAAACTAGTTATTAATAATAACAGTAGTGTGACAGCATTTGCTGGCAAGGTTTACAAATTTTTAATGTTTAACACAGAATTTACAGCAAAGCCGAACTAAAACAATAATAAAGATAAAAAAAGACAGACTAACATCAGTAGCTCTATTCTGTGAAACCAAGCAGACAGCAAGACAGATGGATACTAGCAGATAGAAAGCTGAAGGAATAAAAGAAGCCCACAGAGGAAGGAGAAACAGATGAACAGTGTAGTAAAAAGAAGTAGAGATTAACGCTTTATCTGTGTTCCCAGACCCAAAAATCCCTTTTGGCTCAACATCAAGATAATTGCAGTTGCTTCTGTTTTTTCCGACCACTGCAACAATTGATTTTATACTTCAATTAATTTATATATTTCCTCGTTGTAATTGCCAACTCGTTCCCACACACCCTCTCTGGTTATCTGTACACAGAGAGGGTTTGCTCTTACGCAGAGAGAAACAGGAATGTGAATCATTTTGTCACACTTCAGCAGTGTAGTGACTGTTGTACTGGGACGGTGGCAGACATTTCCACTTTTGTCTCATGCAGGAGACAAAAGGAAAAGGTTCAGTTCACCTGCAGCTTTTGATGTGAACAATTGCCAAGAAAATAAAAATAGATATATATTCCGATATCCTTGTGCTGGTGTTGTCCTACGCCATCAAAATAATGTTGATCTAGGATCAGCTGACCAATTACATTAGCAATCAGTTAGCATTAGACAAGAAGTTAGCTAATGCTATTAAAAACTATCCCAAGCAAACCAACATGGAGACCTAAATTTTGCTGCAACAAGTTTAACTTGATAATACATGTATTAGATTGCATACATTAATCAAGAAAATATAGAAATTCGTACTATTTGTTCCACATTACAGACTTATGACATGTTAGTTTCAGTGTTGAACCAACATTATTACGATGATGTGGGAACAACACCAACACAGGGAAACACCTACTCTGATAGCTCAGGCTGAGGGTTAATGCCATCACATCTGAGGGTTAAAACAAATAAATGCCAAATATTTCATGTAGGTAAGCTGGTTTCTGGTTCTAATGCTGTGCATGTTGGTTAAGGATTGCATCCACACAAACAAAAATGATCCTAATAAATCGTTTGGTTAAAACTGTAAACAAAAGAAGTGCACTGTGAAGAGTAGCCACAAAAGGACCAAGCTGTTCTGTTACTAGTCCGTACCCTTGTAGTGTGATGGTTCTGTGAACAAGTCTGCATTGTTTCAACAAACTGAAGGAAATGTGGAAACCTGGAGACATCAAATTTATTGAAAACAGGCGACCAAGATGATTAGAACTCAATCATTTTAAAAACCTGGGCCATCGAGAGTCTAAAAGTCCATCGAGCTTTCTGTCTTGCCATTATTATTGATCTTTTAAATTATTGAACTAATAAATCCTTGAATTATTTAAAATTCAAGTTAGAACTGCCTCTTGTGTCACTTACCATTAAAGATGGCAACATGTATCCAGTGTCTTTATGGACAGTGACGGTGCACAATGTGATTGGCAGTGGTTTATCTCTGTAACATACCAGCAGTCCGACCAGACTGGGAGCCGTGTGGCACGGTTGTCTGAACAGCAGTGTTTAAACTTCTGTCTCTCAGGAATTAATTCTCTAAGGAATTAATGAGAATTACAACAGGGTTGTGAGAATTACAACAGGCAAAACTCATCTTCCTTACTCTCTGGACTTTTTTTGATAGACGTATGTTCTCTGTAGTTTTTTCCATCAGCTCCAGTTCAGTTTGATTCAGTTTTACTTGATATGATAAATCCAACCTTGATGTCATCCCTTCCTCAGTAATACTTCTATGAATGTTGAGTTGGGTGGTATTTCTCTCTGAACTAACACTCCTACAAACTTGCCTGGCAGCAGTGGTAGTGTGGCCGAGTGGTCTAAGGCACTGGAGTTAGGCTCCAGTCTCTGAGAAGGCGTGGGTTCAAATCCCACCACTGCCATCACCTTCGAACAGAATTATGATCTAGTTCTCTTACAGCAAAATGAATCATATCAGGTTGGCCTGCACAGATGTGTAGAAGTCCTCCTTCCTTTTAAACAATCCCAAACTCAAACATCCCTCTACCAGAGAGGTGCTGTGAAGTACACTCTACCGTGTGTCCTGGGTTTTTCTCTCAGTTGGACATCTATTATCAAAGGTGTTTCTGTTTGTTACAAAAAATAAACTAACAGTGCACACCTGCTTAAAAATATTTAAAAATATACTGTATATGTGATGCAGCATCTAAAAAGATGCAGCCTGAGAATCCCAGCTGTTCACAAAAACAGCAGTTCAGAGCGGCCCAACTTTCCAGTGTTTTCATTGTTTACTGTCTGTAAATATTTCTGAAAACTATGTCTGACAAATGTAGATTATTCTAAAGTTCTTGATGCTTAAAATGCTAATAAACAATACACTATTTTACCTCGAATCCTTGTCCAGCAAGGTTCATACATGGAAAAGGGAAACACCACAGCCACACACCTCTGGGGGTGTAAACTGACCAGTCAGCCAGTGAAATTTGCCCCTTAGTGATGCCGGTGACCTTCCTGTCATTAAGGCCCTTTCACATAGGTTGATGCACATGCAGATGTGTGCCATGTCCTATGGTCCATGTTTAATTCACTGTGTGGCTGTAGGCTTCATTTCTATTTGTCAAGAAAAGATACGTCACAGAGTGCAGCGTGTGCCGTGTCCTGTGTTAAAGGGTCTTTAGCCTGTTGAGATAATGCTGTGTGGACTGGACCCATCAACACTTTAATGTAAAGCTTAGTGTAGTGGAGTTTTAATCAGAAGCTTAATCAGTGTAATTGTCGGTCTGAATTACTGTGGTGTCATAATGATGCAAATAATGGATGCAGGTTGATATCTTCAAGCGAAAAATAATGAAAAATATGAAATGAAATTTCTTTGCTGCACTAGATGTTTTTGAATTTTTGAAAAGAAAAGTAAAAAAGCAGCATTTTGAAGTTTAGCGAGGCTTTCACATGCTGGGTCACAGAGTGGATTTACTTTGCAGAATGAAATGTGCTCTTTTCAGAAAAAACACTTATTTCTAAAAATTGTGACCACAGTTGTTACATGCATGAGCAGTTTGAGCTTTCATCTGTTCTATGCACAAATGAAGACGTCAGGGCAGAAAGAGGGACAAAACAATAGCTATGGCTGATGTTTACTCTGCACTGTGCTCCTGAGCATAACTCAAAATTTAGAACAAAACAATGAAAATTTAGTTTAGAGTTGTAAAAAATGTGAATTTTCCATTTACACTGATTTTTCAGGGCTTGCAAGAGTTTCATTTGAGTGACAAACCTGTAAACACCCATGGGTAATGTTACCACAGAGACCTTTATAGCCAATAAGCACAGGGACTCCCACATCCTTCACAGACACAGACATCTGAGGCACACCTCCACTATTTTTCCTCCTCGTCTCCCTGGTGGTTATCTCCTCCCCCACATTCATCTTCCCATCCTTCTCAAGGCCTTTCCCTTTAGACTCTTTTTTTCTCTTTATTTCTCTCTCTCTGCTAAACTCTCTCAGGCTGCTCGAGCCGGACACTGAAGACCACCTCTCCTCCCACACACACGCACCTTTACTCGGAGCCCACGCACACGCGGCGCACGACTCCCTTTCAAGTCTTCTTTTGAGTATACGGAGTGCATTAATATGAATATGTGTCTCATTATGCCGCATTCAAGGTGCACATTCAAAGTTATCTGCCTGCCACTCAAAAGGAAACATGAAAAACTGGTGCTTAACACTGAACAAAGAAAAATGATCTGAAGTATGGATGGAAGCAAAGGCTGCAAGGTAAAAAGAAAGGTAAACAACCAATATCTAAACTTTCTCTTCCTTTCATTAAAAGCTATTTTTATTATTAAATAAGATAAGATAAGATAAGACTTTATTGATCCCACAACGGGGAAATTTTTGCGTCACCTCAGCTCAGGTACAGATATCTGAAGGAAATACAAAAATACAAATAGTACAATCAATGAAAAAAGTAAGATAATACACTATATACAATGGTAGCATACACAGTATGTAATTATGGATATAGTTGGAAATATGGAAGACATAAACTATATAGCTTGATATAGCTATTGTACCACTACTATTCCTATTTATAGAGATGTACACACACATATGTACACACTAAATATACATATGTATACATATACATACATATATACCTGCAAATATGATATTTAGCTATTTGGTAGGGTCATATTGTTTTTATTACCATCAATGTGTGAAAAATGTATAAAGTAAATCCAGTAGTATGTGTTTGCGTGATAGTATACATTGTGCACTCATCAGCATGTTCATTTTTGTCTTCAACAAGGTGCTGGAAACATTCCTCAGAACCGTATGGTCTATGTTGACCTGCAGCAGAACACGGTTGCTACAGATTCATCTAGTATGTAAAACTCTCATTCCACCAAAATGTGCTCTATTAGTCATGTTAGCCTGCCAGAAACAGCCATCAGAAGATGGGACTGTGGTCAGACAGATGGATGGACATGGTCAGCAACAATACTCACATAGGCTATGGCATTTAAACAATGCTCTTTGATATTAAGGGGCCCCGAGTGTCAGAAGAACATATCCCCCAAATCATTACACCACCATCAGTACCTACCATCCAAGAGTTACAATAGAAATTAAAGCTGCAAGCAGCGATACGAGGGCCCTCGCACCCCAGCACGTCGAGCCAAGCCCAACACCTAAAAGCAGTGCGTCCAATCTGATGTCACATTGATGGAATTCATGCATTTGACCACCAGCTAACATTTCATCTAATTCAACCATTATGATAGTCGTCGCACTAGGTGGCGCTCTAACCATTACTGACAAATGGCATAACAAACATTTCCGAGCTCGAGTCTCATCACGCCTGCGACCTTTGGGAGAGATTGGACATTGTGTTTTTGAGTGACAGCAGATTACTGCTTTTTGGCGAGTGATAGGAGCTCCACGTGCCGCCATGACCACCCCGTTTCCCTGAACGTAAAAAGCTTCGCAATTTAACATCACAAAGGTCTTTAGATTCCACACACAGGAGATCGCGTAAATCTGATGAAATCCCTTGGAGAAGTTCGTCAAAGAAATGTGCCTAAAAAGAACAGTTGTCGCCAAAATTACACATTAATTTCAAAATGGCTGACTTCCTGTTGGATTTGGGATATTGCTCCAAGAGACTTTTTTGTACATCTTGATATCTTCCATAAGCTTACCAGGTTTCAGACTCATACATAAAACACAGAGCAGGGGCTGATGTTTTGAAATTTTGTAGGGGGCGCTCTGGAGCCATTTTGCGCTGTTCGACGAAAATGATCAGATAACAAGAAAGCACTCATCACATTGGAGGTGTACGCCAAATTTCAAGACTTCTTAAACTTTCCAAGCCCTTCAAAATCCACTTCATCTCTCATGGTGAACTGCGTTGCCACCAGGGTGCGCCGTTCAGTTTAAAGTCACAATTTTCTCACTGAAGCATCACGAGGGACTGATGTTAATATTCACCGCTTTTGAAGTGGCCACGATGGACCTGTGAAAATCAGTACAACAAAGTGAAAGACATGACATTTCCTGTTCCCACTAGGTGGCGCTCTTCGTATTCTTGACAATGGGCACATCAATCTGTTCAGGGGGGGTCTAACATCATGCCTGTAAAGTCTGGTACTGATCAGACTGAATTTCATTGAGTTATACTAATTTGTTTCTTCATGGCGAGACATCAATGTTCGCCATGCTGCTGGGGTCACACCCTTTCGCAAAAAGTCACAGTTTTCACTGGAAGCCAAGACCAACTCCTTAAGGCTTTCCTGGAGAAATTTCAGGCTGCAGATGTGCCCCATCACAATACTGTACCCCAAAGTGTAAAACATGACATTTCCTGTTGCCACTAGGTGGCGCTGTCCCTGGTATCAAATATGGCAGTTGAAATATGTTCAGGGGTGGAGCCTTATCATATGTGTGCTCTTTGGTCCAGGTCGGACAATGTATGACAGAATGAGAGGCAATAATATTTTTATGGCGAGTCATCCAAATTCGCCATGGCGCCACGGCCTTACCGTATTGTGAAAACTCAAAAGCTCCGCAATTTAGGTGTGTAGTTGACACTGACCAAAGATGAAGCTTATACGACCAAATGCCAAGGAGGAGTTCGAAAAAGTTCGAGGCATGGAAATGGCAAAATTAGAGCCAAAATGTCATATTCACGTCCAAATGGCGGACTTCCTGTTGGGTTTAGGACATGGCCATAACAGACTTTTTTGTGCGTCTCTTAACGTTAGATATGTGTTCCGAGTTTCATACATGTAGGTCATACCCACACCGGGGGCTCGTGTTTTTCAATTTTCTAGGTGGCGCTACTGAGCCAATTTTCCCTTGATATTTCTGAAGACATCAAAATACGTAAATTTTCACCAGACCTGACGCGTGTGCAAAATTCATGAGTTTTTGAGCATGTTTAGGCCCTCAAAAGGCCGATTCATTTGCCGTAATAATAATAATAATAAGAAGAAGAAGAAGAAGAAACAGAGCAGATACAATAGGGCCTTCGCACTCTCAGTGCTCGGGCCCTAATAATAATAAGAAGAAGAAGAAGAAGAAGAAGAAACGGAGCAGATACAATAGGGCCTTCACACTCTCAGTGCTCGGGCCCTAATCAGACCTGGCAACATTTTTCCAATCTTCTATTGCCCAATTTTGGTGAGAACTGTAGACTCAATTTCCTGTTTTTACTTGGCAGGCACACAGTGTGGTCTTTCGCTTTAAGGTTAAACATGTTGTGCATATTTGATAGATATTTAAGTTACTGTTCCCTTAATTTGAGCTCAAAGCAGTTGAGCCATTTTCCTCATGCATTGACGAGGCGTTTTTACCAGGAGGATAGTTTCTCGTTCTCTTTATAAACCCTAGAGATGGTTGGTTGGAAAAATTCCAGTAGATTGGCATTTTCTTAAATACTCAGACACTCGTTTAGCACCAACATCAATGCCATGTTGAAACTCACTTAAATTATCTTTCTTCCCATACTCTGACGCTTGATTTGAACATCAGCAGGTCGTGTTGACCATGTCTAATTGCCTAAATACTTGCTGCCATGTGGTTCACTGATTGGATATTTGCGTTAACAACAGGTATATCTAATGATGGGGGGTGACTGCATATTGCCAGTTTGCCTGCTTGTGTTCTTGTTTCGTGTTCATGTTTAGCATCCACATTACTGCAGATGCTGCACCAGCTTATCAATTTCCTACTCCCTTCTCTTACTGGTGAACAAGATGCTAAAGTACTTGAAATCCTCCACTTGGGGCACCAGCTCATTCCCCTTTGGCCAAGCTGAACATCACCATTTCATGAAGCCAACAGAACCACATCACAAGATCTGGAGAACCACCTTCTGCTCATTCACTGTGCTGAGAAATCTGTGGAAAAAGGCTGTCCTGGTTCAGTCCAACAACCACCACGAACAGGTCTGACCAAGCCCCCACTGTAGTTGCATGGGGCTGGGTGGTCTGCAACAATGTGTATTTCTATCCACATGCACTGTAATTTTAATTATAATTTATTATAGACTGACTATAAAGTCCGTCTATATATGCTTGGTTTAAACATATTGCCTAGAAATCATAGACAGACATTTTTTTTCTTTAGAGGGTTAAATAAAGACCAATTTAACAGTGACTGTTGGGTCTGTAAGTAGTACTTAACTTAAATAAATCGCAGAAATTCAATAATATAACAACATAAATAGGAAGCCTTGCTTTCTAGAAGTAGATCATAATGGAGACAGGTGTAATAATAAATGAACCTGACCAAGAATGGACCCATGTGGCACACCTGAGGTCAATGGAGCAGGCGAGGTTTTTCACATTTTTTACGACAAATTTTTCTCAAAACTTGTCTGTGAATACGTTACACAAGTTCGCATCCAAAAAATACAGAATTCCATGTTTTATTTTCACAACAGGTTTGGTGTGTAAAGGCCTTAATGCAGTAAGCCTGGATGCTGGTGCCGTGGGCCTTTGTTTTAACATAATTAGGTTTTAAAGTTGGCTGAGCTGCCTGCTGTTGTGTCATTCCCTGCTCATACACTGTACACGTGACACCACAAAAGTCTGCCACACTCTGCCTCTAGTTCAGTTCCCTTCCTTCGTGCATGTTTTTCCAGCTGATGCAAAAGTCAACCCTGGCAAATTTCTGCTGACGTCCTCATGTCTCTTATCTGAGGACCACCAGTGAAACCTGCACAAAATGCTCCCAGTTAAATCATGTGATGAGGGCTGTTCTGCAACGAAATGTGCAGGGATAATTGTTCTGGTTGGACACACTCTGCATCATTAATTAAAAGCTGAGGAATTATCAGACCATTGGTTCCAATTTGTCTTCCTGATTTTGAGGTAATGAGCCTCTTTCTTTATATTGCTCAATTTACTAGCCACACACATACTGTACACATAAACATGCCACACACACACACACACGCACACACACACACCATTAAGTTAATTAACTAATACATCTTTTCAGAGTCTGGTCGTATATATCACAGTGGACATAAAGTTACTCACAGGAGACAAAAGACAGTGCCGGCAACAACAAAGACTTTTCAACAAACTTATCTTGTTTCTAAGGGAGGAGAGGAGGAGGAGTCAGGGAATGAGAGAAAATGAGACCGTGGAAACAGGCTGAACCTAGCTGCCATGGATTATTATGTCTGCGGTGGAAATTGCAAATCCCAGCTGTTTCAGTAGAATGGGACAGATGGACAGAGTGCAGAGGTATCGTTGGTACATGTGTGTGTTCTAAAATAAAGAGAATTGTGCTGATTGTAGGGATGGGGCCCTAGCTGGGGCTGTTTTCGATCAGTGACTTCAAAGAAAGTGCTGATGGCGAGCCAGTGTTATCCCTCAGCCTCTAGTAAACAAATGGCATAAAATTGAAAATCCTACATGATTCCCTTGTTGACATCTTTCTTGAGTTACTCTGTTCACAAGATTTTCAGAAAACCTGACAACTTAGCTTGACTCCAAGATTTTTAGAAGATGCACCTATGGTATCCTCAATTTGAAAATCCTTGTTCGTTGCCTTGTTCTAGAGTTATCACATTCACAAACCTTGGTGTGAAATGTCACCCATCCACCTGGTGGCGTGATGAGAATACCCCATCAGCCATAAAAGGCTGATGACATTAAGATGAGAGGAAATTTTAAAGATGAACGGAAGGAAGAAAGAGGCATATTGGAAGGAAATAGAAAAGAAGGAAATGACTTGCCACAATGTTTACATTTAGCAGAACATGAAAAAATACTTGTAGACTTTTGTCCAAAAACTTGCTCCAGGCGAGCAGTGCTTGTCTTGTTAAGTCTAAAAATAGACATAACTTGAAACATACCAAAGTAAAGCAATGTCTCTCTTTCCATCTCAGACAGCACTATCACATGCCTGAAGTTAAAGAATTGAGAACAAGGAGGGAGGGTGGGGCACGTAAACGAAAATAAACGAGAATGAACAGCTTGCAGAGCTGGAGGAACCTATATAGATGACAACCGGAAGGAGCGTGTTTGGAGGCGTGGTCCGGTCCTGAAATTCCGATACATAGGCCGTTTCTCAATTCTCAAGTACGCGAGTACGTACTCGCGTTCTCGGCGAGTACGTACTGGCCGAGAACGCACGGGAGTACGGACTCGCCGAGAACGCGAGCACGGACTCGCAATTTGTACAACTGGAACACCAGCGTACGTGATGATGTCACAGGTCCGGAGTTTCTACTGCCGTCCCCTCTTAATGTAACTGTGAGTAACATGTTATGAAGCTTAACTTTAATCACAGCCAAACCGGTTTACTCAGGAACAAATAAAACACTCAAATAAACCAAACATTAACATTTAGAAGTGATCTAAGTGACTTATATATCATTTTTAACCTCAGTAGTGAAACCTCTATTAATAAAAATAGTGTACATGTACATACGTGTACATACCTTAATAAAAACAAGCAGGTGAGATGTTAGAACGCTTTTATTTTTATTTTAGTGGACATTTAATACAATAGACAGCTGCTGGGGTTTCTTTAACCTGAGTAGCGAAAAGACCGCGGGCGGGGGGGGGGGGTTGAAAACGATGTGCCGGGAGTCCGCTGTTCTGGACGAAATGCATTCTGGGATATTTAGCTGTACCAAGTCCACACCGATGCATGCTCGATAAAACGGGCGCAGCGAGAACACATCCGGGACTTTTTCGCGTTCTCGGCTTGATGCGTACTTCGAATTGGAACAGTACTTGGTCTCCGACTGATGACGTATCACGAGTACACGAGAACGCAAGTACGCACAAGTACGCATATTGAGAAACGCCCAACATCTCCAACAACTTGGAAATTTGCATCCATTCTTTACATTACTGCCATCTTGTGGTCATAGTCGGCTATTGCTGGTGAAAGCTCCACATATTTCATGCTTATAGGGAACTGTAGCTGCCTCCATTTTACAAGCATGCCCATCTCCTCTTAACAATGACTAAGTTGTGTAAGCTGAGAGGCCCGCACTTTTTTTCTGGTGGTTTGGACATTTCTAATTAACCAGAGCAGAAAGGTGAAGACATTCATGTAGAGTGCGTAGAGGCTCAAAGCATATTTAAAACACAGAGAGCACAAACTGTATGTTTTAATGTCGTCCAATTGTCCCTGTGAAATTGTTAAATACTGCAGGAAGATGTTTCTGTTTGTGTGTGTGTATAGTGGGCGTGGGGGGCTTAATCGCTTCTGCTTGCCTTTCTGTAAAAGTCACCGCACGCCACTGTTGTGTTCACAGAGAAGTTAATTTTACAAGTACCACCCCTGTAAACATTGCTGCAGACCAATGTTTCTTGTAGCTGATTGGTTAAAAATATCCACAAACTCCCACACACTCTCGAATGTCCCTGAGAGTATAAACGAGCTGGTCCAGTGTACCGCGACCAAGATAAGAACCAAGACTTGTGAGTTCGGATCAGAACTTTCACAGAGGAACAAACTGACATTATTTCTTAACCTCTTAAGCCCCAACGCCCCCTGATACGGGGGCAAAAGGCAGGAGATCAGTTAGGCTTGGGGCTTAAGAGGTTAAACCAACACTTTTTACATTTGTCAACTTCAATTTAATTCAGTCCTATTCACAGTCACCTCAAGTTACTTTATATTGTAAGGCAAACCCTGCAATAATACAGCATACATACATCCAAAATAATCAGATAACCCCCTGTGAGGAAGCACTTGGCAAGAGTGGGAAGGAAAATCTCTGTTTTAACAGGAAGAACCAGTGAGGGGCAACTACCTGCAGAGACCAGTTGGGGGCGCGGGGGGGAGACAGGACAAAAGCCACAGTGTGCAAGAAAGCCAGAGATTAATAACAATGATTAAAAGCAAAGTGGTGTATGAACACTGGGAGTAAAGGGGAGTTAGGTTGAAACGCAGACATATACTATAACCTCAAGTCACCAACATGTCCACACTGGAAACCCCCGAAATTTTGTTGAACTTTTGCAACTGAATGCTATATTTATGTTTATTTTTATCAGAAATATATTGTTAGTTACCATTATTCCATTACTTTAAGGAAAATATGTAATCAAATGCACTTCTATAATAAAGACAGCAATTCCTATTGACAGCTCCTGCAACAATCGCTCCGTGTTCATTTCCCACTTTTGATTATCAACAACAAGAAAACTTAGACTTAACTTCTAATGCTAAAACACAGTGTCATGAATTTAGCGAAGTGTAATCGTTATATTTTCCTTCATATTTGCAAACTAACAAATGCCAACTCAGTATGATAGAGCATGCTAACATCCACAATTTGCCAGACAAGCCCACCCTGGACACAATAATACTGATGGGCAAATAATGAAAAAATAATGGCGACTGGCAACGGCTCGCGGGACTGGCAGATCCCCATGCACTAAATAGGAGTGAAGAAGTTAAAGAACTGAGAACAAGGAGCGAGGGAGGGTGGGGCACGTAAACGAGAACCTATGTAGATGACAACCAGAAGTGAGCGTGTTTGGAGGCGTGGTCCTGCTCCTGAAATTCCGATACATAATCTCCAACAACTTGGAAATTTCCAAAAGGGAAAAAGACAATTTAATATTTATTTTATGTTTACAGTATGTGATTTAATTTATTTACAGTATGTGCTGTTTCACCAGCTCACACTGGATATATTTAAACTCATTTTCATGCCCACTCATATTTTGAAGCCCAATTTCTTTAAAAAACATCAACATCCAGACAAATTAAAAACTACAAACTATGAAAGTAGCTATTACACACACTTTCATTACACCTCAAAGTAACAGTTTAACAGGTCATAATTCATTTTCAGGTTCCACAACTGCCCAAGTCCCAGTATAATGATCACACTGGCATTTGGCCCTTGAACCCAGATATTTTTAATGAAGCACACTCCTCACCATGTGTAAAGGTTACCACCCCAATCAGAGACTGCCTTTCAAACTCTGCCACACATGACCAGTCGACTTCATGTCCGATTGAGGTCTGATAGGAATCCACAAACAGATCCAACTGCAGGAAATGTGCTTGTCTTTACAAGTTCATTTGGAACATTAGCTCAAGTTGAAAGAGACAATCAAGGTGAGCTGACTTTGACTTTTGCTTCATCTTTACTTTCCTGATCTAACCAATAGTAGAAAGACAGGTAGGTGGTACTGCTCCCCATGAACTCCAATAAATGGTCCTAAACCTTTATTTTGAATGTTGCAGGTCAACCTCAATCCTCATAATGTGACACTACTGTGAAGACAGCTTTATAAAAGGAGTAACATCGGGGGGCAGCAGTCCTCTAAAACCCCCCACACTGTTTCTTTTTTGTGTGTGGGGGGACACCCTTAGTGCATCCCTCATGGATGCTTGGTCCTCTTACTCCCTATTCTTCAAATCATTCAAATCTAGGATCAATGACGAGAAGGTAACCTGGGAGAAATATGATCTCCCTGTTAGTGCTCTCAGCGCAGCGTTTTAAATGAACTGAGTGCTTTTCAGGGAGCTTTCAATGACAACATGATAACAAAGAAATGCAGTGCAAAGGTAACAAATGCACCGACTAGCTTTCAGCAGGACGTACTTTTGAAAAGTACGTCCTGCTGCATGTAATAAAAGCTGCATGTAAACGTGAGTTTACTGTTTGTACAGAGCACAGTTACTCCGAGGATGTTTCTTCATTTCTTCCATTTTATAATAATCCCTTGAAAAGTGATGTTGCACAGGGGACCCAGCTGTTCATGTTTGCACTCCTGAATGTCACGTGGTTTCTTCTGATAGCACAGAAACCATCTGAACATAGCAATTACTAAAAGTAAGCAGTGCTCCTTTGGGTGATCGTGGACATTGACAGAGATGCTGGTGTTAGAACTGCTGCCCTGCTTGGAAAACCTCGCTGATTCCAGCACTGCGTTTCAATCCAGTTCAATTCAGTTTTAGTTATATCGTGTCAAATCACAACAACAAGCAACAAAGTTGCCTCAAGGCACTTTTCAGCCTTTCTCTGAAAAGAAGATGCTCCAAGTTGTGGCACAAATGTACACTCCTCTAATTTGTTCCCACAGTCTTCTGTTGACAACAAAAAGAGTTCAACACTGGATGTGAAGGTAAAAACTAAATAAGTTATTTCTGACGTCGTACATTATTGTGCTCAGCACAAAGGACATCTCTGAAAACATATTTTTATGTTTCTCTAAAAAATTATCAATTTTGTATAGTGTGTTCATCAACAAAAAAAAGGCAAAAAGAATGAGTGATGGGTTCAAGGACTTTTCCCCCTGCAGCAGCAGAAGAGACCCTGCAAAAGAGCTGCTTTGTTGAGCATTTACTGGCTCTAAAAACAACTGTAAAGCAAAGCACTTCTGTCTTCTTTTAGACCATTCTGCAATAACAGAAGGCACTAAAATCAAGAACATCAGCTTTCATTTAGTGAAACGTGGGACCACAGCGGTGCTTCCACTGGTGCCAGAGTCAGCTGGATGTTTTCTGTCCTCCTCCCACACAGAGCAGGGAAACAGCAGGTGTTTGTGGGCTTTGGAGGCAAAGTCGCTGTTGTATATGCAGAGACAAGTATAATGCAAGTCTGTGAGCATGTTTGCATGCATATTAATTAACATGTGAATTCTATTCTGGTTTTGATAACATTTAAAGTGTTTATATAATATAGAGGTATGAGCTTGCTCATATTCACAGTTAGTTTGAACTGGCAGCTCAGCAACCACTTTGACTTTTTGCCCATCATCTGGTCAGTTTCTATAGCATTTGGGTGTTTGCTTGGACTTTACTGCATTTACCACTCTCAGAGTTTTTATTTCAGTGTTTACCCATGCATAAATAACCAGTTATTATCTACAAGCTGTTTCTTTATTTCAAGATAATCTTATTATTGTCATATGGTTCATTAAAGGGTTTTTATCCATTACAAACTGATGCCTTGAGTTTTGACTGTTTGGTAACCACATAGGCAGCAGAGGATTACCCAGATTAGCATACAGGAAGTGGTGATAAAACAGATAACCTGGCTGGCAGAAAAGAAAATCACATATCACTCTCTCGAACCATTTGAGTCTGGTTCTGCTGGAGGTTTCTTCCAGTTAAAGGGGATGTTTTTCTTCCCTCTGTTGCCAGGTGCTTGTTGTTGGTAGCATGATATATGTTTCAGACATTCAGGGACTTTATTCAGTCTGTCAAACTACAAAGCACATAAATTCAGGCCACAGTGATCCCTGGTGTTTAAGGAATTAGGAGTAAAGCAGCTGTCATGAAGAAGCAGGATGAATGCAAATGCAAAAATTAAGGCCTTCATTTAGTTAATTAGTCATAAAGCAAATCTAAAAAAATACAGAGATCCTATATAGAGTCAGATATTATGTCTGATAGCTCTTTATCTCTGCCTTTAGAGCAGCTTAATTTGCTCTTAAAAGCTCTTAATTAATAGATTTAGTAAAAATCAAGGGCACATAATAATTGATGGGTCTTTGTGTTATGTGAGGGAACCTAAAAGGTAAATCTGCCCCATGAAAAATATTTATTTTGAAATAAACAAACAAAGAATAAATTATGCAGTTGAGAGAATCTTAACTCTATGTGACCTCTTCCTTAATTTACAAATTGTTACACATTACATCACTCGTTTCAACGAGCAGTAGACAAGTCTGAACTCTGTCCACAAGAAGGACAGAAGAACTTTAATGTCACCCACTGGTTTCTGGAGTAGGGCACTATGGTGCCTGAAAGTAGCCTATCACATGAGACCAGAGTCAAGTGAAAGGGTGGATGCTGGTTTCTTACTGGGTAGTTATCACAGAGACACATAGTAGAATTTCACTCACTGAAACTGGATAGTAAAGTTTTTGCAGGGTTTGTACCTCACAGTGGGCCATATTATTTGTCAGATACATGTTATAAAAATGCTCCAAAAGACACCATGAATACAAAAAGAGTGCAGCAAACTAATTCTTGAGGAAGAGGAGAAGCAGATAAGATAAAGGCCCTGTTATTACCGATAAAAGTATCTATAGAGACCAAAACTGTTTATTTCAGTGCTGAAGTCTTTGGGAACTGACTCACATTAGGAGTCAGCCACAGGAGGACATCAGAGGAGCTGCAACATCAGCATGGACTTCATTTTTCAGTCGTTAAAGTTGCAGCTTGGATTTAACACACTGCCCCCAAAAAACATACCCAGATTTTTTTCCTGCTCCAAATCAACGGGGTTACTGAAAGTACAGACTCTCTTTATTACTCCTATTAACCCTAATGCTAATTTAGCTAATATCGCTGGCTACATACAAGTAGCTGAGGCAAATAATAGATGAGTTAATGGGCTGTAATTACTAAGGTAATTTAAAATACATTACATGTGTGATGAAAGGGCATTAAAGTGGCAAAACCCTCTCAAGTCCAAGTCATTCGGTCTCATTGTCTTGACATAGAAAATGAATCGGAATAGCACACAACTCAAAACAGCTAACAACAGTTTGCATCTTCATTCCATGTGCAGTCAGAAGCATTTTGAATGCATTCATTGTTTTATTTGTTATGTTGCCATTTAAGACTTTTTTCAAGACTTTTCCCAGAGACTTCCTGATGGAGGTCTAATAGAGTGCAATGATTCCACTGTCAGATAAACTAAGGCAGGGTCTCCACTTTAAAGATGGTTTTTGTGAAGCCAGATCAGACCAAAAAGTTGCCCGATGGCCTTAACTTGACCCCTGGCTGAGGGTTTAAAAGTTGACTTAATAGACAGGAAGGAACACTGAAAAGGGTTATTACAAGCAGAGCATACAAACACACACACACACACACACCAAAGAATGAGTCTCTTGTAAAGACTTACGATCCCCAGTGATACCCATTCATCGAAGGTCAGCCCACGGTAGATATGATGGGATTAGATTGAGTAGCTTATCTTGCCATGAAAATGTAATTCTAGAGCAAACTGTTACACAACAGCCGTCCTTACACACAGATATGAAATATGCTTGTGCTTTATTGTAGCAACCCACAGACCATGTCCTTTAAATACACATTATATTACAGAACCCTTCCGTACAAGAAGGCATTCAGCACAGAGTGCTCTAGGATATGAAATTAGGATGTAATATGATTAGGAGAGGATGTAATACAATACGATTAAATTTGATGGAGTGAGATCAAGCCAACAAAAAAAGAACAGGGAGAGGGAAAGAAAAAGTCTCGATTCACCCCTACATTTTTCTGTGCTGTGATGAGATCAGGTTATTCTATTAACGCTTTAGTGATGACAGCTTTACAATGCCATCTGTTGGCGCTCAAACTCAACTGAACGCAGGAAATAAGAGTCTGAGCCGCTGCTACTGTTGCATCCCTGCCTGGATCTCACTCCTGCTCTCTCTTCTCTCTGGTCTCTGATTTGAAAGTGGATTTATAGGCAAGCAAAAAGTAGACTTTTATTTGCTCGCTCTCTCTCTCTCTGTCATTCTCTTTGTCTCTCTCTGCGTGCATGTCTCCTCTTTCCACATTCTTAAGTTCTTAGATTCTCAACAATCTGAAAAACGCTCCTATTCAGACAGCAACCTGCTGCTATATCTTCTGCTTAGTCCTTTACTTTCACGCTCTCTCGTACTGGTTTCTGATCCTTGACTGGACTGGGAGACAGGAGATAAGAGGTAAGGCTTGACTCCTGCTGCTAGATCCCGGATCACTCGCTTCGCTGGATTTTCCCAGTTTTGCTTTCCTATACAGGAAGCAGAAATAAGATGCCCACTGTGTGTCTTTTACCCATATAATGGAAGAAGAAGTACCTTTTATTGTCCCTGTGCTACAACAGAGGAAAATTAGAAGCCTCTAATTATGTTTAATCAGGACTCCATCACTCATGTGCAACATAAAGATTTATACACTAATAACTTCTGTTCATCTTTGGTGAGCTACTAATTCCACTCAGTGAAAAGTTACAAATGAACACAAGGTCAAACTCAGTTCATCATGGAGACAATAAACATTATAGATTCTGAAATGAATAAGTCCAACTCCCAGCAATGCACTAACTCTGCCCCTGTGTATATTAACCTGAGTGCCGCAAACACTCAGATGACAGCTGTGGGCTGAAACACAGCAAATCCCCACTGTGATGTGAGTCTGGTCTGGACCGGCTTTGTCATCTATGAACAGTGAGTAACCAGAGGTTTGGAGGTGACCCCTAGCAGTGAAAATTTGACAGATTATAAGGAAAAAGGATGCTCCTGCGTATCTTATAATAAATAATATACCGTTCTGTTATTGCCCAGTGTTTATGCATTTGTACATTTTGATTCTGGTTTATTTAATATTCTCAGATTTAGTGTATATCCCTGGTTTTGCTTCTGTTCGTTGTTTTTCTGCTTTGTGTTATATTTTGTAATTTATGGTTTTCTTCTTGTTCTGTTTCCAAGCCTTCCCTAAGTGTCCACATTCCATGTTTTGACAGCCTTGTCTTCATGTTTGTTTGACTCTTCCATTCCTGTCTCCCCAGTCAGTCTTATTCCCATGTCTGTTTCTCCCCCGGTCTCAGTGTCAAGCCCGTGTGTCTTAATCTTGGTCTCTGAGGTTATTGTACTTATTTATTTTGTCAGTCTCTCGTCCAGTGTCAGTGTTTTCCTTTTTGCTCCCCCCATCCTGTTTGTCTGTAGTTCCTGCTGTGTTCCCTCCTGTTTCCCATCCTGTCATTATAAAAACCCTCCTACATCAGCTGGGTGCTCAGGCGAGCCGCCCAAGTATACTGCGTCTGCTGGGTTCATGCCGCCACCTACTTCAGAGTATGAACCTGAGCCTGCTGTGTGCCCTGCACAGCCCCAGCCTGCCTCAGCCAGAGGTCTGCACTCCCCTGTCCTGTCGTGCTCCTTTGGGTCCTGCTTCACCTGAGGGGCTCCGTCTCCAATGTTGGGCTCCAGTCCTGTTGCTCGGTGGGTCTTCTTCATCCTTGTTGACCTCCAGACCAACTCTGCCTCAGTCGTCAGCTTCCAGACCTACTCCACCTTCGTCGCCGGCCTCCCAGTCAGCCTCCAGATCACCATCACCCACACAGTTGGTCACAAGGACATCCTGCAGAGCTAATCTGTCTGCGCCGCCGGCTGCATGGCCAGCTTCCTAAACTTCTCCGTCTCCACCGTCGGCCATGCAGCCGGCCTCTTGACACGCTTGTTCTTTGTTTTGGACTCTTGTGCTCCTTGTTTTGGTGGTTTTGCTCTTGTATTACTTCCAGCTGTGTTTCCTCCTGCTTCCCATCCTCTCCTTATCCTGTGTGTATTTAAGTTCTCTGTCTTCCTCTGCTCGTTTTCGCGTTGTCCTCGTTTGCTGTTTTTCCCTTTGCTCTGTGGTTCCTAGTTCCTAGTTTCCTCCTGGCCTGAGTTTTCGTATTTTTGTATTTAGTACAGTGCAAGTCTCAGTACAGCAGTAAAGCTGCCTCCTTGAGTTTATTCCCCTGCCTCTGAGTCCTGTATTTGAGTCCCGCCCTGCTGTACCTGACACTTTCTTTTGCATTTACAGAATTAAACCAGCTCCTACTATGGCTGTCTAGGTGATAATTCTGATAAAATTTACTATTCAACCATAACTATAAAAAACCTTCAGAAACATAACAACAATACCAAAAACGAAGAAGAACAACAACAACAAAGGATCATAACAAGGACTGGAACAGCTACCAACACTGTTTCAACACTAACATAAATTTCTTTTCTTCCAGAGCAAAGCCCTCCTGCTTCTCTCCAAGGCATGTGACTCCATACACTGGTCCTTTGTAAGCTGTGTTTACTTGTATGTTAGTCAAGGCTAAAGCACATGGACATGGCTCTGCCCTCAGCAGTGTGAGCCACTGGCCGTTTCTTCTACACATTTTTCCACCAAGGTCAGGGTGTACCCATACAGCATTTCAATTTGCCGCGTTGATATGGTTTACGTAACACTTTCAATTCAGTATCTACTCTATCAAACAAACACTTTCTAATGACCTACACGATTGAACTGGGTCTAAACAATAAACAAGTGTATGGCGAGAGAAGGAGAGGCTTTTTTCCCCCCTCAGGCTACTCTGTGGAATATAAACTGTTTAAAACTGGCTGTACTGTTTTTAGTTTGCACTCAACATGCTTTCAAGGACATTCACCCAGAGGAGAACCGGTTGTTTCTAAGGTGTCACTAATAGATGATGTACGCTTTAAACAGGTGCAAAATGTAACTATATCTCACGTAAACATCCTATCTGATAGGAAGTAGTCCAGTGGAGAAGATTTGTTTGCTCAGGCGGCATTTACACCAACAAACCAGTGAGACACAAAACCTGTGTCTTTATAGCTGAACCTCAAAATACACAAAGTGTATTATTTTTCACATATATATTATTTTTTTAATAACAGATTCTAAGCTTCCATCCCCCAGTTTCTCTGTTTCAGCGCTGATCCACTGCCTCTGCTTATTTACTCCTGTACACAGTGTTGGGGAGTAATGGAATACATGTACCGCCGTTACGTTTTCAAAATACAAAATATGAGTAACTGTATTCCGTTACAGTTATCGTTTAAAAAGGTGGTATTCAGAATACAGTTACTTTGTTGAAATAAAGGGATTACACAGCGGTCTTTTCCTGTTTCATATGTTCGGCTATGCCCTCTCTATTTTTTCCACGCTGGTGGAAACCCAAACAAAACACACAAATGCCTGAGTTTCAATCTCGCGTCTTATAATGACGTGAAGAAATATTTTTAAAATGATTTAATATGAAGGCAATAGGCAGAGTGTTACAGGCATCGCCCTAAAGAATGTAGCCTCATGGGCTGTGTAGTCCGTGCTGCAGGGAGAATGGACTGCCATACCCATTATGTGTCTGTGAGCGCGAGGAGGGAGAAAAAGGAAAAGTACGAGTTGTCACCGAGCAGAAACGGGTTGACCACGACAACAAAGTAAAGCTAGTTTTCGGCTACGAGCCCGACACGAACCCGACGTATTAGCCAGAGGTCCCTTTACTACGGTTCGGAGCCGCGGACCTGTTTTATATACGCGCGGAACAGTTTTCTATACGAGATCGCTGCAAAAAGTGCAGCCTTACCTAATGTCCACCTACTGTTACTCATTTATATTAAGATTTAAACATCTAGTTGGTATTGGTATGGAGAGTAGCCTTCAGTAATAGTAATAAATCACACAGCAATAGTACATTCATGTAGTTGTAAAACAG
This sequence comes from Pelmatolapia mariae, assembly GCF_036321145.2. Taxonomy (NCBI): domain Eukaryota; kingdom Metazoa; phylum Chordata; class Actinopteri; order Cichliformes; family Cichlidae; genus Pelmatolapia; species Pelmatolapia mariae. Next base: position 36,956,211 of record NC_086228.1, on the reverse strand, counting down.
CATGATAATATATTAAGTAATCCAAAGTATTCAGAATACGTTACTCTCATTGAGTAACGTAACGGAATACGTTACAGAATACATTTTGGGGCATGTAATCTGTAATCTGTAGTGGAATACATTTTAAAAGTAACCTTCCCAACATTGTGTACATATGATACGTTTTGCACAGGAATAAATAAGATACACAGTTCAGGTTTAGTTATGACACCTGTAGGTAACTGTAACCAAACCAATCCAGCCTTCCCTCAAAAAAAAACCTAAATTAAAGGGCAAAATCATTTTGTAATATAAGTGCAAACAGCAGTAACTAAAAATGGAGTTTTCACACCAGACACACAGAAGCAGAGCTCCTGAGATGCTGTACTAAAAAATATACTGTCAGGATAGTAACCCAGGAAGGATTTTTTGGATATACATATATTTAGCATGTGTTTAAATGAAGTGCCTGGACGTACAGTGACGTGTGGACAGAGTTTTGTGCCAAAGAGAACCACACAGTGCAGCCAGTTGTCGGCAGGTGGGTGGTCTGTGGGCAAAGTAACAAACAGCCACACTCAGCAACTACTAATCGGTTTCTGCTTGTATAAACAGACACTCTCTGGACCTGAGAGGAGGGTGCCAGTGCCCCCTGTGGTGCGGCGAAATGCCTACCTCAAGTAGACCTGAGGACCGCCATTGTTGGTATTCTTGCCACTTTGGCTTTTATTCTGAAAATCTCCTTACGTGTTACTGGGTAGGATAACAGATGTTGTACTGACTCAGTTGATGTTGTGTTATGGGAGAAATACCCGAGCCCCCCCCCCCACCCCCACCCCCTTTATACTATGTAACTCCTGAATTAAAGCATTTCACATTCGTCTTACACACGATGAGTAAAAACACACCTACGTTCAATTTAGTACACCCAGGGGGTTTTGCCACTGCAGCTGAATCTCTATATACAGATATCTTCTTATAAATATAAACACTTTAGCCCTTTATTAGATTTTCAAAATTTATGTGAATTCTTTAAAAATGAATGACAAGAATGAACAGCACTGTGAAGCAGGATTTCATCTTATCCAGGTAACTTCAGGGTTAGCCCTGGGTTTCCTACACTATGAAGACAGTGCATTACTTACTGCTCTACATCACCATGGTAACTTTCACCGTACACCTAATCTGCTCCGAACCAGGTTGTGTCCTAGATTAGATATCAACAGGTATGAAATCACCACCTACTGACTCATCACTTCTCTGGAAAATATCATTGCACCATTGGTGGAACATTCCTTATACCTCCATGTTCAGACTGTATTAGGATCTAGTTTTTCTGAAGTCTTTATCCCTAATGAGCATCAGTAATAACAGCAGATTCTTAGATGTAACCTTTTGCTTGATTCTTCTGTTTGTTGCTGAATTTTTCACCACTACTGAGCCATGCAGGGAGGAATATTAACAATGTCTTGGATAAACTAACCTGAACCAGTAGGTTTACTGATACAGCTCAAATCACAATAACAATAAATCAGCTTTAGCCTAAAATAGAACTCCTTACTGATTTCAAATGATTAGATGATGTTCGAGGTAGAAATATGATGTCGATTGTATAGGAATTTCTTTCACTTATGTATTAATCACATTATTTTATTGTAATGCCTTGGTGCCACTGGATTTTAACATGTCTGACACCCATACTGTAAGACAAATGGTGGGGGTCTAGTTAGGAAGTTGGGGGAAGCAGACAACTCCACAGGAAGAGTCTTTTGTCTCTTCCAGGGAATGGTGAATCTTAAGGTGTGAAACATCTGTGTACTGCCTTTTGTTCCTGGAGAAGGTATTTAAGTGAGAGCCACACTACTCTCAGTGAGACTCTGCTGACCTGCCCCGCGTCATGCAGGCTCTTCATCAAGCTTGGTTGTCTGTCTTTGTGTGTCTGGATTAAAGAATGTTAGCTACCGCTCACCGCTCGTCTGCAGGCTTTATTTAAGTGGAAAAAACTTCCACAACAGAATGGCGCTACGAGCAGGGTGGTCCGCGTGGTCGCTGAACAACGGTTCCGTGGATGGGCTGATCACCCCTGAGGAAAAAGGTACCTTTGTCCTACCAGCTGTTGAAGCAAAGGAAATGGAGGAGTCACGGAGCCGTGTGTTTCAGTCACCACCGAGACCATCAACTTTGAGGGGACTCCTGCAGATGGGTGAGTTGTAGCTAACTTGTATACAGTCATGGAGAGTTTTTTGTCTGGCCGAGGGGGGGAACGCTGGCCGACTCCGGAGTTCGAGTCTCCGGAGGGAAAATCCTGGTGGTTTGAGACCCCAGGCTTGTGTTGGGTACGGCCCATCATAAGGACAGTGGCTCGAACACGTTGTTGGGGAGAAGCCGGCCCAGACCTGTGTTCCGTCCAAGTACGTCACAGGGACAGCGATTCGGGTACACTGTCGGGGACAGGAAAATCCTGGTGGTTTGAGACCCCAGGCTTGTGTTGGGAACGGCTCATCACAAGGACAGTGGCTCGAGCACGCTGTTTGGGAGAAGCCGCCCGGGCCTGTGGTCAGTCCAAGTACGCCACAGGAACGGCGGTTCGGGTACACTGTCGGGAATCATTTCTGCGTACTACAGTGCGTGAAATGACGGTATTTTAGCACTTTTCTGCCGGTAAGGGAAGAAGGCCATTGCAGAGGACGCTCTGAATGTAAAGGGAAACTGGATCCAGTAAAGCGGCAGGCCTTCCACCAGGCGGCCAGGGACAAAACTCAATATCTGACTGTATGTTAAGAACTGAGTAAATGTGTGGTGTGTAAGATTGCAGAGAATGGTTGTGTGGGAAAAGATTGTGTGTGTAAAAAGAGTGAAAATGGGGTTAAAAAAAAAAAAATGTTGAAAATGGGGAACAAAAACAAGGGAAACAAGAAAAAAAAAAAAAAGAGAGGAGTGTAGAAATGTGTGCAAAAGTTGTTTCCAACTAGCGGGAGAGGGTGGTACTGCAGACCACCAGCTCCCCTAGGGTGGACACACAAAAATTTCTATTTTAGCAGACTTGATGAAAATAAGCAAAAATAGGAAGAGGGTTTAGTGATTTTCAGTGTAGAACAACTACAATCTCTCTGGGTTTTTAAGAAAGGGGAGTTCAGAACCAGAGAGGGGAGACGTGTTTTCTTTAAGCAGTGATAAGAATGATCAAAATGTCTCAGTGTGTCACTTGCAGGTGAAGAGCAGACCCGGATCAATTTTCCACGTTCAGCAGTCGGAAGAAAATTATAGGTCAACACCATTAGAAACACTCAAGCTAAGTTCTGGCTGAATTGCTTTACAGCTTAACTTCCATGTGTTTGTCACCCTGAGAACACAAGCTCCAAGAATCTCTCCCTGAAGACAAGAAATGCAGTTCCAGAACAACAAGATGGATATCAAGAGCTCACAGCAGTATCCTGAGCAGTGAAGAAAAGTTCTAGCTGCAGCAGCTGTGCAAGACAGTGACAGCAAGGAGAAAAATGGCATCATCATGACTGGATGGATGGATGTGCATTTCCAACGAGCTGCAACTTCACTGTGTGTGAATGGACCTTTGAAAAGACTGCCTGAGTTGGACATTTGCCACTTTTGGAGCAAAATGGCAAGATGAGACAGTGGAAAACACAGGACAAAGCTGAAAGACAACTGACTCTCACTGGACTGCTGCAAGAGGGGAGAGATGAGATGAGACCACAGTGGAAGGAGCAGGGGAGAACATGGAGGAAGGTTGTTTTAGTGTGGGAATGAAATTTGGGTTTAGGAAACTGGGAAGAAAAACGACTGCCTTGCGTGGAGAATTGAAAAGTGTCTGGAGCACCGCAAAGAGGAGAGGTACACAAAATTACACAAACAGAAAAATGCATTAATCCTACTAACACAAACACACGCAATGAAGCTCATGAAGACCAAATAGCATTTTAAGCATGCATTGCTGTTACCATCATCTTGTCCGGTTCACTTAGTGGGTTAAGAAGTGATACATAGACTAGTGAACTAGTATTATTTTGGGGAAGGATGATTGAATCATTGCAGGGGTGAACAGAATGCTGCAGGGGGGGGTCAGATGAGTGGGGACCAATAGGCTATTGAGTTTCTGGTTTCTGATGTGTGGGGGAGGTCTTATCATAACACACATCTGGGTACACGGGGGAAAAACAGAACTCATTATCTAATAGAATATTGTTGTGTGAGGTGTGACTGGTGGATGAAAGTTTTGGGGATTTACTTGGCTGATGCATTTTCTTTGCATTTTCTTTTGGTACCACTTTTAACCTACCAATTAGTTTTGTTTTGATCTATCATTCTGAGAGAGTATGCTTAGACAACTTCTAAAAAGAGGCCTTCATGTTTTTTGATTTTTAACAGTGCACTGAGATTTTTGTTTGGCAATTTTCTCTTTTGAAGCAGGCCTACAAGATCGGAATCAAAAGCGCTACACAACATGTTGAACAATCGCAAGTGAGTTTCTCCAAAAAATTTAAATGGGCTCGGGAGAAAGCCACTTATTTGGGACAATCAGAAAACAAGTCCCTGCCAAAAAGGATTCAGCGATGTAATCCAGTCTAAATTATTTTTTCTTTTTGTGAAATGACGTCATTGCTGGCAGTAGAAACTTATTGCGTCACGAGAGGTTCTACTGTCAGCAAATAAAAAATGGGGACTGACTGGACTGACAAAAGCTTTGACTGACTTGACACCAGAATGCAAGATTGCACCTCCACCCAGACAGTGACAAAAGGGTGGATGTATGTATGTTTCTTTTTACAGCAGCAGAAAGGTGACAGCAACAGGTTGCATGGGCTTTTGGGGCATGCAGACTTAACCTTTAATCGCCACTTTCTGTGCCTTTGTGAATTTACCAGCGGTGTGTTATTCATGACCTTGTATTGTTTACAGTGCAGAGGTCACTGTGGGAAAGTGTGCATACAGATGCGCTGCGCTAACATCTATTTTTCCACAGCAAAGGGTTAATCATATGATCCAATCACATGATTTACAGCAGGACACACCACTGGCTAATGTTTTCTTACGACAGGGCCTGGAGTGAAGCTACTTCAGGGGAGAATCCCTGGGGAATTTTTAAGAGACAATGCACAACTTCATTGTGCATGTCTAATTGTGCTAAGCTGACATAGGGCAAAAGAGGGTTTTCCGTGGAAGCTTTCATTTTTAAATTACAGAGACCGTGACATGAGGGATATGGAAGGATTGACGCAGATACAGACCACGACCGGGAGAGAACGCTTCAACAGGACCAGTGAGAAGCAGGAACCATCTCCAGGACAGCAGACAAACGACAGTGGGCTACACCACTGGGCTTCCAAAGGATTGTCACGAGGAGATTTTGAACAGCAAAATCTTAAATAAAATGAAAGAGTTTTCTACGTTGACGTTGAGGAAGACGACTAAGGTGTACGACGTGCTCTGCCTTAAATCTACAGCCGCGTTGGAATGGAAATCGAGGGATGAAGAGAGCGTGCCAAGCTCCAAAGGTGACAGCACAGAGGGAGATCAGCGTTGGAATTACAACTCTGTAAATGGCACAGACACCAGGAGCCATGACAGGAACTGAGAATGACCATCTAATGCTTTTTCACTTTGCCATGCAAAGTACTTTGACACTCTGGAGAAGACCTTTCCTCTGTATCATTGTTGTTGCCATTTGCATGTGAGAGCTTAGATTGGGGGGAAGATTAAAGATGAACAAAGGGTGGTGGGAGAACAGTGCAGTGAGGATACACAGTGTGAAACTCCTTTAAGTGTAAAATAATGTTGATGTAATATACAGAATGTTGGGAAAGAAATTCTGGTTTTAATGTGATTCTTGATTTGAGAATCAAAGGGTGGGATTGTATAGGAATTTCTTTCACTTATGTATTAATCACATTATTTTATTGTAATGCCTTGGTGCCACTGGATTTTAACATGTCTGACACCCATACTGTAAGACAAATGGTGGGGGTCTAGTTAGGAAGTTGGGGGAAGCAGACAACTCCACAGGAAGAGTCTTTTGTCTCTTCCAGGGAATGGTGAATCTTAAGGTGTGAAACATCTGTGTACTGCCTTTTGTTCCTGGAGAAGGTATTTAAGTGAGAGCCACACTACTCTCAGTGAGACTCTGCTGACCTGCCCCGCGTCATGCAGGCTCTTCATCAAGCTTGGTTGTCTGTCTTTGTGTGTCTGGATTAAAGAATGTTAGCTACCGCTCACCGCTCGTCTGCAGGCTTTATTTAAGTGGAAAAAACTTCCACAACACCTTTTTTTATAAGAGGATTTTCTCTTTAAAATTCACCACACCACTACATGTTTGCCAAAAGACACAATTCCACTCCAAAACGTGTCAGTATTGTAAGCAAAGCAGTCATCATGGCACTACTTTTTGTTGGAAACCTCCAATTACTTTGCCATGGAAGATTCTGTTTCACACAGTACGTATCCCACCCTGGAATAAAACACTTAACACTGGTTGCAGACAAAGACAGCAGGAACTTGGGCATCAATCACTGCAAATATGCTGCCTTTATGTTTTTGCTTCTGTAGAGCAAATGACAATATTATTATTAAAGGTTGTGGAATTTGCTAATTTAGTTCCTCGAAGAAAATGTAAACGGGAAGCACAAATGGTGGCTGCACCGACAGACATCCGAGGGATTAGAGGCACAGCTGACAGCAGCAAAGGACAGCTGTTATATGGAGCATCCTACAGTGTGTGTGTGTGTGTGTGTGTGTTTGTGTGTGTGTGTGTGTGTGTGTGTGTGTGTGTGTGTGTGTGTGTGTGTGTGTGTGTGTGTGTGTGTGTGTGTGTGTGTGTGTCACAGAAGCTTACCATGCAGTGCCAAAGTGTACACACCCCAAAAGCTTTAAGGGTTAGTAGAGGAATTAATAAGAAGGAATGAAAAGAAATATTTGGAAGACAGACGATACATTTAAAGACAACATTCATGTGTAATGTTTTAATATGGACGCTGTAGGATATAATGCCAGCTGTATGTTAGAGAAAACTGTGCAGCGCTGTTGTGTGATGCAGCCTTTTTCACCTAGGTCACCTTGCTTGCAGGTTTTGGCTTTTCTCCGCTCAGTGTTTGGACTTTGTCAGGCAGTAGATCATAGAAAAAAATATTCCCTCTAGTACATGTGACCTTACAGAGCAGGTAAAGGTGCTGGTGAGACAAGAAGGCCATTTATGTGTCAAGTTATGAAACTATTTTACACAAATACATGCAAAGAAAACTGAATCTCACTGGTAAAGAAACTCTACTATATGAACTAACTCACATCAGAGCAGAGAAAACCCAAAACAGCTTATTTACTCAGTCATTCTAAGGATTATTTTACAGTAATATGAGGTCTCTACATGTCGCAGTTGTCAGTTAGTCTGCTTGAACTGTAACGGTAGCTTAGCTTTTGTTTCTACATCTTTGGGCAGTGAGTAAAGGGCCCTGTTTCTGTGTTTACACTCTATAGTCCTGTGAAAAACTAAGTATACCACATTATTTAATCATTTATAGTCTGACTTTTCTTTTTCAGCCATTCGCTTGTGGATTTGCTAGTGTGCTTGGCCATACGTATTCAGTCTTTTCAAATAGCACTCTCCTAAACTTTAACATTTAACATGTTAACTGAGTCTTGAAAAGTCAGAGATCTAGCACTTTGTTTTGTTTTTTTAATATTCAACTAAAGAAATGTGAATAAATGTTGTATCTTTGCCACAAACTGTAACAAAGTTCAGAAAGGTATCTGCACTTTCTAAAAGTTGTTCTTTTCTGGTTCATGTAGACGTAACTCTGGTTCATCCCTTGAGTTAGATGCTTTTTTAGGCTTCAATGATTCATAGATCAGTGATAAGTGTTTAACAAACAAACAAAAACCATTCCTGTAAAACTGTCAGGTGCAAGGACTTTACTGAAAGTGACTGAACAAATAGCCAACGTCCAAAACAAATTCTGAAAGACCTTCAGAAAGCTTTTTAGAATTATTACTCAAAACCTCTTCAAAAAATTACAAGAAAAAATGTCTCCCTGGAAGTCAAATACAAAGACATGCATTATTAATAACTATTTTACAGAGCACTGTACATATATAGGATTTCCCCATAATAAGGTATGCTATTTGCACCATCTTTGTCAGACAGTGGTGAGAGTCAGAGACGCCAAGGCACAGAAGAAATCAAAAGAAAAAGCAGTGAGAGAAACGAAATGAGAGAGGATAAGGAAAGCCGCTCTTCTACCCAGGATTCTCCTGCATCGAAAATCCTGTTTGATGAAGCACCAGTGCCTCACTAATCCAGGACCTCTGGTAATGGAGGTCAGTGGAATCCAACTAGTAAAAAAAGAGAAACAAAGGCAGCTGTTTTCCTTTCAATACTCCTATCTGACCTCTGTCTTAGCTGATATCCTGAAAAGAAAGCCCTTCATTAATTTACAGAATACTGCTAACTCTAAGCTAAGTGTACATTTTTGTTCAGGCGGCTTTAGCAGTGGGAAAACAGTGTTTTGCTGATAAGGTCTAATACCAACTACTTTGAAGGAAAGTTTGGGGCTTACCTGAGGAGGTAGGAGTTTCTCGAGTGTTGATAAAGGGATATCACGTAAAGCCAAGATCTCAGTTTTCACTCACTGTTTCAAAGATTCACAGAAACAACTTTCACTGTCCACAAGATGGTAAAGTACTGAGCCTGGAGTGCACATACTGTCACAGCTGGGGTATGGATTACCTTTGCATTATGTTAACTGTAATCATTGTTACTTTAAATATTTATTCTTTTAAAGCATATTGAAGAGCTTCCCTCAGTCCATCTTTAATGAGATTTGGTCTAGAGATGATGGCGATGCTTCTGGAGCATGTTCGCTTTAACCTGCATATGTAGATGTGTTCACAGACTTCTGGAGGCGTTGCTACACCCATGCAGGGTCATTTCCTTGACAGAATGATGCCTGTTTTAAATGCAGGGCTTGAATATTGGCCTTTTCCTTGCACACAGAGATTTCTCTAGATTCTTGGAATTGTTTGATCACATCATGTTTTGTAGATCATGAGACATTCAAAATCTTTTTCAGTGAGAAACATTAAACTGAAACTGTTCCACAATTTGTAGACGCACATTTTGGCAGATGGGTGAATCTCTGCCCATCTTCTAAGAAACTCACATTTCATGACTGGATAAAAAATCTTTTCTTTTTATATCCTGTCATGTTACTAGCTTGTAGTCAGTTAACCTACATAGTTGCAAAATGTTCTTCCAGCTGCTTCTTTTCAGTACTACTTACCTTTCCAGGCATTTGTTGCCCCCATCCCAACTTCTTTGAGATGTGTTGCTGCAATTTTGCAAATCATTCCATTCTATTTTATATGTACACATTTTAACATACAGCAGGGAAGGGATGCGATCAGCACGAACATGTGCCCATGCACCACCTTTGACTTGAAATTCAGTAGATTTTGTTTAGCTGACAAACAAACACACGGTACAGAAAACATGTTTTCACCTTGCAGTAGAGTAAACATTGAAATTTAATCATACAAGATTGTAAAATGCACATTTTATGGTAATGGCAGTAAACGTTCTGTATGTTGATGGAGTACATGAGATATGCCATCAGAGAGCAGCAGGACGCCGTTGTAGAATCAGCATACCACCGAATCAGCAGTTTTGTGTTGTTTGTTTGTTGCGTGACTGAACTGCTCAGATTGAGCATTAGCTTGTAAGTCTTTATGTGACAAATTGTGGTCTAAATGTTATATAAAAGCGATTTTCAAATCTCCACGGTTATTCTGTGTTTCTGTAGGTTTCATTGGCATTTTTCATTTGGTAGACACGTTTGACATTTTAGATCAGATCTTTAATGATCTGTTGTCCTACTTCTCTCAGGCACCGTGATATTTTATTAAAAGAAAAACGAGGTTCATCACTGCAGAGCTATCTTGTAAACAACGCACTGACTCTAGTAAATCTTTGAAGAAGAAGAAGACGAGCAGCGTGTTGCAAAGTGTTGTGTTTACTTGTGAAAAGCAAATGACTAGATAATATTGTTGAACATGCCAGTGTCCAAGAATTGGGTGCATAAAACATGGAGGTCTGGGTGTGAGTGAGTGATTGGATGCTGTTTTTCCTCCGTGGGGTCATAAAGTTAAACGCAATAACCAGCATCATAAAGACTGATCGCAGGAAATCAGACTTCCCTGAGGCTGACACACAAACACACAGAGTGCAGGGTGATCCATCACAGTGGTGCCACATTGTACTGCATGCAGCAGGTAATAACTGCCATTCTTACAGTCTGTTATTGTGGAAGAAAATCGAATATTGGGGGAGTGGGTTTGCTAAGAGATACTTCATAACAGCCCTTTGGCAGAATATCAGAAGTGACTTTGGTTTAGGGTCTTTAAAGGAGTCACCATTACCTGATAGTTAGTTGATCTGGAACTTGATCAAATGGCAGGAACCTTAATTCAAAGTATGAATGACACATTGGTGCAGACACAACACTAAACAAGTCACAAACCCTCATAAGCTGTATTATGTATTAAAGCACCTTAATTCAACTTGTTAAATTGACAGACAGGTACTCGCAGTGACTCTGGAGCTCTGAGAAACTTACTGAGTATTATCAACTGAGACTGTGAAATTCTGAAAGCTGCTGTGCAATTTTTTAAAGGAAGTCTCCTTGAACAGCAGAGCTTGGCTCCTAGCACTCTTGCTATATTTAAACAGCTCCCTGGAAGTCCTGTTCTGACCACTGTGTGAAAACGGTGAGCCTGCGGCACGGGTGAGCAATGACTGTGCTGGTGTGGCCATTCAGGGCAAAGTTAAGATCATTTGTGCTGAACGCTCCCCCTCAGGTGCCCGAGGATGTTACCTATGGTAGTGCTCTGGACTCGAGTTGCCTCCTTCTGTCTTTCAGACAGCAGGCTCTTATATAGGCTAAATACAAAGATCAAAGTTAGTTTTAGCTCCTTAAGATGTGCTTCTTAACATCTCCTTAACAAAAGTAATTGGACAGTTGACTCAAAGGCTATTTCATGGACAGGCATTTCCTTCGTTGTTTCTTTATCAGTTACGCAGATAAAAGGCCTGGAGTTGATTTGAGGTGTGGTGCTCGCATTTGGAAGATTATGCTGTGAACAAACAACATGCAGTCAAATGAGCTCTCAGCGCAGGTGAAACAAGCAGGAAGAAACCCATCTGAGAAAGTGCTACAATATTAGGGCTGGCAAAATCTGCAGTTTGGTACATCCTGAGGAGCACTCGTGAACTTAGCAACGCAAAAAGACCTGGACATCCATGAAAGACAACAGTTGTGGATGATTGCAGAATAATATCACAGCAGAGGCAGTGTGATGGCTTGGGCATGCATGGCTGTCAGTGGCACTGGGACACTAGTGTTTATTGATGATGCAACTCTGGACAGAAGCAGCCGAATGAATTCTGAGGTGTTCAGAGACATGCAGTCAAATTGATTGGGTGGCATTTATACATAGATGGACAATGACCCCAAACACACGGCCAAAGCAACCCAGGAGTTTATTAATGAAGTGGAATATTCTTGAATGGCCAAGTCAGTCACCTGATCTTAACCCAAAAGCTGAAAGTCTGCTGTTTACAACCATCATTTATATTACTGAGATCTTGTGGTTGCAGTTGGCTGTTGTCACTGAGCACCGCTTGTTTGTACTGGAAACTGTAGCTGTCTCCATTATACAGGCATGCAAAAGACCCGTGGCCTCTCATAGTAAACTAAAGGGATAGCAAGCAAGCTGTTGATGACTGTGCATACACCAGCCACACTAAACAACCAAAAAGTTGAAAAGTAAGTTAACAGGTGTTAATTCATTCATTCTTGAGGAATCATTCCCCAGATAAGGTTTTTAAACAGGGGTACACACAGGAGTACATACCTTTTGAGTCCTATACTCTTTAGACCTTACTCTACCGACAAGTCTTCTATCAAACTCTTAGAATAAAGTCTTAGAGTCTTAGAATAAAGTTTCTAAAAGAAATGAAGAATTTTAAATTCATCCCTTACGCTGATGCTGTCTAATACTAAATAAATAATTTAAAGTTCTTAAGAGTAATTCACCTTGTATTGTTCTCGGCAGTTTAACTTTTCAACCACTTGTTCTGCACTTTTTATTTCCCACCAGCAGCTGCTATCTAAAGACACCTACAAAATGTCAGTGCAACACAGACCAAGCATATTACAGCCCCTCTGTTGTCGGTGTTTTCTGTCACTGTGACCTCATTATAACAGCTGGATGGACCCGACTCTTTGGGTTGGCTCTTTTTCTGTATTCATATAAACCGTTGCAGCTAAACAATCTAACAGGAGCCTCTGTGAGATGCTTTAGATTGGAAGTGTCCAGAGGATGGCAGATGTGTGGGTGGGGAGCTGCCTTGTCTCTGTCCTGCAAGAAGCAATTTTGTCAGTGTTTGACACTGTTTATTTATTATATATTTATTATATGGTCTTAACTTTGGATATTGTCCCTCACAGCAAGCAGAAAATCCAGAGAAAAGTTCCTCTGCGAGAATCTGCAGGTTTGTGTTTTCCAGGGGTGAGAAGAATTTCTCAGAGCGGGATAGAGACTTGACAAACGGAGAAAGAGTGATTGGCGTGAAAGCCTCTTAAAGGATTCTGAAAGAATGAGATGCAGATGACAACTGAGAGTTTGAAACTCTGCAGGCAACAGTGAGGCAAAAAGAACCACACAAACTGGCATCGAATCTCATCTCTTTCACCTTCACGCTGACTTAAACTTCAGCAGCTAATGAAGATAGAAGCTGCTTCTTCAGCTTTACTAATCAATATGAAGACGTGTGCGTGTGTGTGTCTCTGTGTTCATCTGTGTGTGCACGATTGTGGGTTTTTGTTCTTAAGCTTGAATATATCTGTGAGAAAATGTTTTCTTTTTCACCTCAAGAGCTTCTCTGCCTCAGTGGCTGCAACAACAACTCATTCTTCACACAGTGAAGACAGATTTCAACACGTTTTGCTGCAACTTCACTTCGCTCTTGTCATATCCTTACATGTCCCCTCAATGTCCATGTTTAACTGCTTAAAAATATACAAAAACTGACAACAAATGAAACTCTTAAGGGGCTGGATGAGGGTGATTTGAACTCATTAACTCACAAACATTATTAGAACATCAGCAACACATTTTTCCAACCGTAAGTTGAAGAATGACTTATTTTAAGTCATTCTTCAACTTAGCCAAAACAAATACAGATTAATCGCTTAACAGGTTAATTGAAACATTTTCTGACTTTGCCTGGAGCAATAAAACCACATCCTCCCCCTTCTTTCTCATTAATACATGTTTTTCTCCTAATTTTGCATTTTTTTCTGGTGAATTTTGGCCAATTTTTCTTTTTTCTCTAAATTTATGAACTTAGCCCAAAAAAAGAGTTCTCTCCAGTTCGACCTAACTTTGACAGTGGCATTAATGACACAATAGCATAAAGCTGTGAAAATTCATCTCACTTGTCTTAGTGGTAATCTGGTTGAGCTGTGGTTCATGCTGACATGTTGAACAGATCCACTAAGCAGTTGCTACATTAACCAAAGCTCTGAGTTTAGGACTTTCTTCTAATGTTAAAGCTGAGTCATCCATCCAGTTATATCCAGGTAGATCAAGCAGGTAGATATATACAGTTAAATATACAGAGACGTCACCCAGTGAGGTCCAACATTAGCATCAACATATTTAAAGGAGTGGGCACAAAGTTCATATCAGCTAATGCTAGTATACTTGGTTAGCATGCTACATGAAACACACTCAGACTCCTGCTAGTTAATTCTAATTAATAATGAAATTCTATAATTAACATGGAAAACTTGTTAATTTTAGTCACTAAAACTAAGACACACTCCTGCACAGGCCTTTATAGCACAGCACGCACAGCACATCTGTCAATGATAAGCTGCTGCTGCCTGTGTTAGCACACCTGTCAAAAAAGCAGCAGCTAACTTTAGTCATTAGCAAAGGCTTAGAAGAGCTGCAATTTTTGGCACTTCCACCTTAAATTGCAGGTTGCTGCTGGGTTGAGATTAGAGTATTGTGTATCTGTTCTGTAATATTACAGGTTATCGACTGTAAAAGGCTTCTCCTCACCATGAAGTGAAGCACATATCAGGTTGTTTTAAACTTCCAAACCCAACAGAAATTCCACAGAAATCCTGAAGAGGAAATCTGATGAGCAGAGGTTATATTATATATTTCTACAAAAAGATTTTTACATTTCATCAGATCTTTCTCATTATTGCTTTCTCATCTATTTTTTCTCCTCCTTCACTACTACTCTCTCTTCCTTCATCTGATCTTCTTCCTGCTCACCTAGAGCCTCATATTCTGAACCAAAGTCAGGGCTCAAACTCATGGAAACATAGATAAACATGCATATTTATTCATGACATTATTACAGTTACTGATTTTCAGTAGAACAGTTATTTGGCCTTCCTGTCCAGAAGCTTATGAAGTTTCCTAGAAGTCGCACTTTAACTCTGCGTATTTTATTGTCACATATCTATTTTTTATTTCTGATTTAGTGCTAAGAAAAAACTCAGAGCTATAATTCTTAGCTCATCCCATTTGCTCATTAGTCCTTTAACTGTGAACTATAAAAAGGACTTTGACGGTACTTGTGCTTTAACTATGGACCTGCTATTGTTTGTAAAATCCTTCACTGGTTCTCAATCCAGACTTGTTCAGATTCTGACCCAAAAACCCATATTTCTGTGATTTTTAACAGCATGTGTCTGACTAATTTGCAAAGTAAAGGAAAATGTTTAATATTTGCCTCTCTATCAGGAATCCTGAACAGAGTTTGAATGGCTTTGTGTCTTTTGAAAGGCTCTCTTCCTTTGGGCCAGCTGCACCGATAGAGCAGTATTGGTGCAGAAGGGTATTTTTCCATGACGTGATCTAGCAGAAAAACCTCAGAACAAAGGATCACTTAAGGAGGGGGTGAGACTTTAGAAGGGAAAATAAAAAATTTACTGAGACTAAAATGCTGTGTCATTCGGGGGGATTGGAGAATCTTAAGCGCCTGTGAAGTCAGTCGACTGTGTTAGATGGTTAAATGGTCTCTTTTTGCTCCCTTTGGTGACAATGCACTGCAAGTCTCAAGCAGAGCAGACACCACCCACTCATATTACAACTTTATTCAGAGCACTTTTAAAGGTCCCTCTTAATCTTTACATTCATCTGAGGGAAACAGATCTGATGGTTACTTTTTGTGCACAGATAGCTGAAATGGGTCATTTAAATTAATTCAGTTCTACAAGTTTCAATCAGTTCCATGAAAAACATGAAAAGCTCCATCAGACCCTCCTACCAAACCTTCCTCTGTATTCCCATCCAAAGGACCAAGTAAGCAGGGCCCTGACCACATGCAGCTCCATTTGTTTACTTATATTTTCCTGTAATATTTTTAACTGCAGTCACTGAAATGATTTGATAGAGATTGCTCTGCTTGAACTGTAATGTTTTAATCCTTGTTTGTTTGAGGATTCTTACCAGGAATAGACTCTACACAGGCCGGGTCCTATGACTGTGAAAGCCACGGCGGCTGGAAGCAAGCGGCTGTTAAATGGGACAGTCTAGCTTTTCCGTCATACTCCGAGAGCAGGCAGGACTCAAACACACTGAGAATGCAGTTCGGTGAATTTCTTTACAGTAAAAAACTATTTACAGTGTCTGTCTTGATGCCTGTTCAATCGTCCAGGTGAGGAAATCCCAAAGAGCTGATTCAGTTCATCTGGACGTAACTCGGTGGACCAACACATCAAATTCACCAGGGAGGAAATGAAAAGTGTTAGCCTTGTTAGACTGTGAGACCTCCATCAGTAATGGGGGACATCTAAAAGTTGATGTTAAGGTTTGACTCTCATCATCCACTGGAGCACAAACTGGGTGTCATCAGGACGCTACAACACAGAGCGAACACCATCCCCACTGACACAGCGGCCAGGGAGGCAGAAGAACAGCACATCAAGAAGGCCCTGAGTAAATGTGGTTATCCCAGCTGGACTTTTGTCAAAGCTGGGAAGGCGCCTAAAGAAAGCTCCAGCCGATCCAGGAGAGAAGGACAACCGCTGCCTAAGCGAAAACCTGTAGTGATCCTGTACGTGTCAGGAGTAATAATAATAATAATGGATTGCATTTATATAGCGCTTTTCGAGACCCTCAAAGCGGTTTACAATTCCACTATTCATTCACTCTCACATTCACACACTGGTGCAGGCAAACCACAGTTGTAGTACAGTTGCCCTGGGGCAGACTGACAGAAGCGAGGCTGCCATATCGCGCCATCGGCCCCTCTGGCCAAGAGTATTGCAACAGCTGAGACGCATTTTCTCTAAACACCACGTCTCTGTGGCTTTTAAACCCCAAAACACGCTGCACCAAAACTTGGTCCACCCCAAGGATCGGGTCCCCCGACACAAACAGTAACATAGTGTACGCTGTTAAGTGCCAGGAGGATTGGCAGGATTTATACATCGGGGAAACCAAACAACCTCTGGTGAAACGGATGGTGCAACACAGAAAAGCTAACTCATCAGGCCTCAGGCTCAGTCTTTTTACACCTACAGGCCAGTGTCCTCAACTTTCTGGTTGAGGACAGTGTCTTTCAAAAAAGGGAAAACATCCACAGTCTCTATGTACAGCATCCAGGCCAATGTTCCTATAGATTCCACTCCATCTTTAACTGGATAGTGAAACAGACTTCTCTCTCCAACTCACACGCTCAAATCCTCTTTAAAGAAAACTGAGCAGACTCGTGGGCAGAAGAGACAACAGTGAGAGGCACACGCATGGACACAGGTGAGCAGACGGGAACGGAGGCGAGTATCTATCACGACTGGTTTAACACTCAAGCATCGACTGAAGGAATGTCCTCAGTATGTGAAGGGAGCTGACTGATCACCAGGTGAAGAGCAGGTGAGTTGATTACAGCAGGTGAGGTACGGTTACCCCCCCCCCCCCCCCCCCCCACACACACACACACACACACACACAGGTACAGTGAAAAATACATGTCTTGATTTTTTTGGTCTGTGTGTAGATTTACTGGAACCTGTCCAAAGTTGATGCGAGCTCATTAAAAGCTTATTTATTTTGTCATTTATATTTCAGATTTTTACTGTAGAAATAATTTGGATATGGGAGTATTAACTCTTCAACAGTGAGGGTTGATTTTCAGCTGAGAAGGGAGTCTCTGCTGCTGAATCTGCTTAAGCAGGGTTGGAGATATGGACAGGGTGTAACAACTGAGGTCCTGGTTTTTCTTTACTGGCTGGCAAGTGGAGCGTCCAACAGAGTTGTGTCGGGGATGCATCATTACTCTCTTCATTACAGAATCACAGAGGATGTGGTGGCCTTTCACCATCAGGTCAGCCACCTACCTCAGACCCCTGAGGACCGAGATGTCATGGCTCATGGGTTTACAGGGCTGGTCCAATCATCCCCATCCCTATCAAGCCTCTGAGCGGCCCTGATATTCTATGCTACAGGAACAGCAAACTGTTCCCCTCTATTACGTTGCAGGTGGTTTGTGACCATCAGGGCTGCTTCATCAGCACGTATGTGGGCTAGCCTGGGTCTATTCATAACTCCAGGGTGCTCCACCACAGCCCACTGTACAGACAGTCCTGTTACCTTCATCTTGGCCATTTTATCCTCACAGATGGAAGGTGCCCATGCCTCCAACATCCATTCCCCCTCATCACTCCCTACAAGAGACCAGATTAAGGTGGGAGCCCAACGTTTTAACAGTCATCATTCCAGGGCATGCTCTATTATTGAGCAAGCTTTTGGAATAATGATGACCAGGGTCCAGGCCATCTTCCTACAAGGTGCTGGAGGTGCCTTTTTCCTTTATGTAAACCATTATATAGTGGCGTTGTTTTTAGAAGAAAAAAACTGAAAGGCAACTTTAATATATCTGCATAGTACTATCATTCAAGCAGGGTTACATATTATGTTAACAGCATTCTGTATGCAGCACTTTCTGTCAGGCCTGGTTAAAACAGTCTGTTCCTACTGGGACACTCAGGTTGGAGTTTTTAATAGTTGTCTTTTTTTAAATATTCATGTTTTTCCTGCTGTGTTGTTCTTTGTTAAATTTACACATTTTCATAATTCATGTGTTCAACAGATTCTTTATGTTGTACATGGTTAAAATAGGTTATGTAAATAAAATACATTAACGTTACAATTTATTTTATTTTATGTTTTTTTAATTTATGTACATTTCAGTTTTCACAACAGTCTCTCCTCTCCTCCACTTGTCTCTGTACCCTTATGTCCTCTCTGAGTCCAGTAGTTCATCCTCTCTGTCCCTCTTTTTTTCCTGGTCTGTTGCTCTGGCTGGCCCTCATCCTCCTCCTCTTCCTCATGCTCCTCTGAGTTACCCACTGCTGAACTTGGCCCGCAGTGTCTTCACGGATGGAGCTCTGCTGTTTCTGCCACTGCCACCATTGTAGGAAAAAAAATTAAATGAATAACAAATAAAATTGAACAGATTTGACCTGAACAAGTTGCCAGTCTGTCGATGGGCTTTTGCTGTATTTTTAAGCTGTTACATTTGTAGTTTGTAACAGTGCATTCCTCCAGTCTGTCATCGTATAGTTTTTGTTTTATTCCAGTTAGTTTTGAAATCATTGTTATTAGTTGTTTTTGAGGAGTCAGAAATCAAAAGACGCTTAAAGGAAGCAAAGGTTTCATCGGTGATGTGAGAAAGAAGAAGATGCCAGGTAATGTGCTTTAATTGCATGACTTACATAAACTGTAGACACATGTTTATTATTAGCTGTTTGCTGTTAGCATGTCACAGCTGTCTCTTTACATTATTATCTTCCCAAAAACTCTTCAGTTGCGTTTTGTGAGCTTTTGCAGCATTTTGCTATTTGCTTTTCCTTCTTTGCAGTGCATTTGACTTCTTGGAGCCACCGTATAAAAAATAAGTCTACTCAGTCTAGCAAAAAATGATTTTTGAGTTCACGTGGGACACAAACCCCAGGTCCTTGAGTGCAAATTCTGCCTCGTACTCAAGGATCCAGCACAACCTCATCTTTATGAGCACTTTCATCTTCTACATTTGCTTTCACTACAGAACAAGCTCTGCTTTGATATTTTCCCTGATTTGCTCAGCTTTGACATTACAACAACATGAAAAATAGTAATCTGATGTTGAAGGTGATATGATATATATTTCCTGCTGTGATCCAAGTTTATTTCTGAACTGTGTAGTTTTTGAATAATAATGAACATTTCTTCATGTGACTCTGCAGAACTTTCAGCAGTAAAGTTTTCTGTTTGTAGCTCTGTGTTTATAGTTAACTCATTGTTTAACTGAACTTTGCTATTTTATTTTGCCTCCATGGAGTTTGCAGGTGACGGTCATTAGGACAGAAATCTCCCCAGACCTGCTGCTGTTTTACCCGGGGGGCACTTATGTTGCTTTGTAAAGGCTGAAGTCAGGGAACACAAGCCTCTTGGGTAAACAGCACCCAGCGGAAATCTGTGACATGATTGGGTGCAGTTTTGTATCTCTGGCTGTTTTTAGGCATCCTTGGCTGTATAGCTGCAGAGTTACACACCAACATACTTCCTTTTGATATATTTGTACAGCAGCGATGCAGGCACTTATATTTATTTTTCAAAATGTGTTATTTTAAACATGCTAGCTTATGTCTCAATCGCAGCAGTGTTTAATGAGGGGGAAAGAAGGAAGAGTTGTATACTAATGCTCTGTGACTCTAACACATTCATCATATCTGTTTTGTAATATCTCCAGTTTGGTGCATGTATCCCCATCTCCTACTCGCATCATTTCCTGTCATTTGTCTGCAGACTACAAACTCATAAAGACACAGATTCCTTCAGAGATCATTTTATCTGAAGCTCTTATTTAGTTGAGAACCATGCGAACAATTAACCTACTGGAACACTGATTCATTTCCTCAGGAAGCTTTTTTTTTTTTTTTTTAATTGACATTGGCTACAAACTGCACATCTGAACTGAATTCTTGACACTTAGGATCTCGTGTTGCCATTCATCATTTCATCTCCACCGGATCTTATTAGAAGAGCTTGGCACCTTTGTCAAAACACGGTCTGCACGCATGACACCCCTTTCTCTCTGCGGAGACTGAAAACTTTCCATAAAAGAATTTAATCACACTATCACTTCCTATCTCTTCCTGCCTGGATCTCATGAAAATAAAAAGAGACACTCCTCTGTCCTCTAGGCCTGCTTCTCCCTCAGGGTGTCACGAGTGTTCAGAGGCCTCAGTGTTGGGGATGAAAACATAAAATTAGGTTTTAAATGGCTTAAAATTAGATATTTTTTTTTTTACTCCCTGTCATTTTCAGCAGTCTGAAAAGAAAATCACTGCTCATTGAAGGGACAGTTTTACTAGAGTAAACTGATTTAACCATTTTAAAGGGGAGGTACATGCAGATGTTGTCACAGTCGCAGAAGCAGACTGCGTGGAGTGAGGAGGAGGAGCCAAGTGCAGACACGCAAAAACCAAACTTGATTCGAACAGAAAACGAGCCGTTTATTAAGGCTGAACATGACAAAAACAAAAGCGTGAAATCAATTCAAAGATAAACAATAAGCTAAACAGGAGAAAACTAGAAAGAAAACATTAAATATCCTAAACATCAAAAAACCCGGCGAGGAGAAAATAGACATGAAAAACCTTAAAAATGACAACTAGGCATGGATACATAAAGACCTGGAAACATGGCATGACATAGCAGACGACGGACAAAAAATGAACCTGACGCCACAGGGGGAGCAAACCTAAACACACTGAACATGGAACAAAAGACTTTCAAAATAAAACAGGAAACATGGAGAGCTTCACAGAGGAGTGGAGTAAAGGGAGCGAGGGAACACGAGGGAGAGCGGACAGGAGAGAGAGACGTGACGGTCTGGGGAAATGTAGCTAAGCATAACACATGAACGACACATGAGGAGGGGAACACAGGCAAAGAAGAGGGAAACTGTCAGGGTCCTGGGTCGGTGACCCAGTGTTTCGATTTTTGTCTTATTATTATTATTTATCTTGTTCCCCGGTCAGTTGTGTCACTCCTCTCTCTCTGCTCCGTGTTCCCTTTGTTCAGTGTCAAGTCAGCGTCTCTATGTTATTCTTCCTGTTTTACTTTGGCGGTCCCTTGTCTTATGTCAGTGTGTCTAGTTTTGCTTCACCCTGGTCTCGTCATGTTGATTGCTCCCAGCTGCGCTCCCCTCATGTGTTTCATTCCCTCGTTTCCCTCAGTGTATTTTAGCGCTGTGTTTCTCTCAGTCAGTGTCGCGTCGTACCCTCTTCATGCTGTGCGTGTCTCTCCGAGCGCCCTGTGATCCTTGTCTTTAGTCTCTCTTTTCCTGTTTCCTTGTGTCTAGCTTTACTTTCCAGTTTCTAGTTTAGGTTTATTTGTGTTTTGCACTGCAATAGAGCAGCCTTTTTAAGTTTATTCCTCTATCTGAGTGTCTGGCGTTTGGTTCCTACATCCTGCCTGCCACACAGGCATTAATAATAATGAAGTCAGCATATGCACGAAATCCATCCATCAGGCTTCAGACTGCTCTAAATGGTCTGCTTCAGACAATTTCTTGTAACTCCTGGGTTTGTGATGTCAGTGAAAAAGGAGCATTTGGAGCACACAGGTCTGTGTAACAGAGACCATACCCACCAGCAGGTGGATGTGGTCTTGTTTGTGAGGGGCAGCCAATCATTGGGGACCGCTGGTATAGGGAATACTGACTACAGAGATCAGCTAAACAAAGCGGCTGCATGTCTGAAGAATTTACAGAACAAAATGAGACATGTTACAATCAGCAAGACTTGACACCAGCGTTTCAGATAAACTCACCTATAACGGGAGCCAAAGGGGCGTTTTGCCATAGACGTCTGACTCGTTTGTAACCAGAAAAGTCGCCCCTCTGCTGGCCATTTGAAAGAATGCAAGTTTAAGGCACTTGGGCCTCGGATTACGCAGAACACCCGATACCATCATGGTGTATTTCAACGACAGCTGTGACATTGTTCTACCATTAAAACGCACCATTTGACTGATACACTAGTAATGTGTAATTTAGTTATTTCCAAATAGAGCAATAAAACAACGTGGACCTCGAGGGTTGTGCCAGTTATTTGAGAAAAAATGTTAGGAGCTTAGAAAGAAATGAGTGCAAGATAAAGGGGGATAAAAGCGAGAGAGGAAAGGGACATTTTTTGCCATCAGCCCAAGACTAAAGTGTCTTATCCGTCTCTTCATGTGGGCTATTTTTACTTTCCCCCTTAATCCCTTGCTCTTTAATGAGGAGGATTGGATTCAAGGTTTTTTTTAACCTTTTTTGGAGGTGACAGACGAAGGAAAACCACTTGTTCAGAAAGTCCAACCATATTACCACACTTGTTAGTCATACGCAGACACACGCACGTAAGGCCGTGCAATCATGCACGCACACACACAAAGATATAGCATTGATACAAATGCACACTACTGCTGCTGAAATGTATTCTGTGTCCAGCAATGTGAATACATGCATAAGTAATGTATCTCCGGCTGTGGATATATGTCAGTCGTCTCTATTAGTATTCAAATGTCCTGGCTTTATTTTTATGTATGCACGTGTGTGTGTGTGTGTGTGTGTGTGTGTGTGTGTGTGTGTGTGTGTGTGTGTGTGTGTGTGTGTGTGTGTGTGTGTGTGTGTGTGTGTGTGTCTTTGATCAAGGCGAGCAGAGTTAGTCCTAAGCTTACTCCTGTCTGTCATTGAGGCTAATCACAGGCTTAATGGAGCAAGAGGGGATATGTTTGATTTTATATATAGAAGGAGACACGCACACATTTACCACTCTCTCTCTCTCTCACTCACACACACACACACACACACACACACACAGCCACACACACAGCCATTTATTACATTATGGATTACAAGTTCTCTCGCTTTAGACAGAGTGGGGCTCAAAGAAAACAACAGGACTCTCTTTAATCTGTACAGTGCAAATCAGTAATCTGCAGCATGAGATTAAAATGTAATCAGCCAACAGCAGCAGTGGAGTGCACGCTTATATATTTCATGTGAAACGATGAAAAAAAGAATTCACGTCCGCAGTCTGTTGTTATAAGTCAGAGTGAAAGGGGAGAAAATAAATGTGAGAGCGCACTGGTGGGGTAGGTACACATATAACAGAGTTAAAGCAGTAACACAAAAGTGTTTTTCTGCAAGCGTAGCTCTATGACAGTGAACCTATGACGTGTGCTCTGATTAAAGCTTTCTGAGCTGAGGAAACACTGATTGGCCTCCTCATGAATATTTCCCTGCATGTTAGCTAAACTTTCTGTGGAGTATTTGATTCGATTCCTAAAATGAAGAACAATGTGAAGTGGCGTTCTATGAAGCCATTTCTAATATACTGTGGACAGTTTAGGTAGGCTCAGGGATTATTTACACAGTTGTCCTTTCTTCACATGTACAGCTCAGGAAATAGTCTGCTTCAAATGAATTCACACTGTGGGTAATACTTCATGTGGTTTAGCTGAGGGACCAGCTTGGATAGGTCATGCAGGACGCTAGCAGTGAATGCACAAGAATATGAGCACACTCCAATATCACACTAGTATTTTTAGTCAGTGTTACTGGCAGCAGTCTAGTGCAAAGTCTAGTGTCCAGTCCAACTGCACTGGACATTCAAACATGCAGCCCTGAGGCCTAGAAAGGTCTGAAGCTGCAGTGCATGAGGTCCATGGAAGTTGACATTAAGGGAATAAACACTTAGGACCTGCTGTAGTGCCTTGTCTTTATTTCCTATCATTCACACAAAGTTTGTTCACATTCTTGAACATTCTACACAACATCGTTCTCACTTTTTGTCAGACTTCTGGAAAATTTCTTTGCATGTTCACCAAATGAGTCATCATTGCCAGAAACTCTACAACCACC
Organism: Pelmatolapia mariae; assembly: GCF_036321145.2. NCBI lineage: Eukaryota > Metazoa > Chordata > Actinopteri > Cichliformes > Cichlidae > Pelmatolapia > Pelmatolapia mariae. The sequence goes on along the minus strand of NC_086228.1, from coordinate 36,932,252 downwards.
TCCACGTGAATCTGGGTCCTAATGTGCAGTACGCTTGACCGGTGACGCATGGCACCAATATGCATGAGCCTTTGGACTCGAATAAGCCCCCTGTGGGCCTATTCAAGTTGTTTGGAAGTTGTAAAACTTACAAAGATTGAAAAGAAGAAGAAGAAAATTTGTCAGAATAATGTTTGCAGGACTGAGACACTCTGTAAAGCACACTGCAGTAGAAAGATAAAAAGAAGAAGTAGTGCAGATGATTTTCAGGTACTGAAAGAAACAGAGAGTGTGGGTTGAGGATTAGAGTATAATTTCAGGGACACTGTGTTCTCATAGTAGTAAGTTAGACTGTCTGTGGGTGGTGATAGATTTTATTAGAATTCACAGGGAAACAGTAATATATGATCATATAAGATAAGACAAGTATTTATTACTACCAGTTGGGGAAATTCACAAGCATAAACATCAGCCTTGATTCTTCCGTGGGTGTGCACAGATTGGCTGCCCCTCATTTCACAGAAAGATTTTAGATGATACCATGATACTATGGCCAATGTGCAATCACACTAATAAAGAGTTTAAAAAATAAATCTACCTGTCTGCCAGAGTGGTCTCAAATTGACCGTGTCACTACATTAACCGTGTGGAAGAAAGACTTCTCTCTCATTATTACACAATTGGAATTACAGCAGAATTAGGAGGACTGTGCAGGATGGCTATTTGTCCAACCTTTGTCCATTACAAGACCTCTATCACCATTGCACACGCAAAAATGTAAACTAGTATAACTAACCTAAAAGTAGCTAACCCCGTATCAGGTTTCCTCTGGGACCTTCTGGGTGACAGGAGGCTTGTTGGAAGTGGAAACTCAAGTCTTGGATCAAATATCTCTGTTGCCATGCCTCGCCTGGAACATAGGTCACCTTTGCAGTAGTTGCAGATGGTCAGAAGGACAATTAGGTGATATATTGATGGCACGTGTGTCTCTTCATCTTTTCTGCTAGAATCCAACTCCAGGAAAGACCCTTCACAGGCCTGGTCGCCATTGGTTAGTGCAACACCACAGGAAGCCTTTCTTCTGGCTTTTCTCTCGCCTATCACAAATCCAATGATTTCACCAACATGGAAGTTTCTCTTATTCTTGTTTTGTGTTTGGAACACCAGACATGAAATGCTTAAATGTTTGTCTTTCTTCCTCTGTCAGCCCATCCTGACTGTTATTATTATTATTATTATTATTATTATTATTATTCTTTGTTAATCCACATCTGACAGATTTGTCAGAATAAAGAATCAAGTCTGAGCTTCTATAGCACAATGAACAAATGACACAAGCTTTTATTTGACTCTCCCGAGGCATGCCAAGATTTGGAAATTTTACAGCATTCCAGATAATATCAGTCTACTTCTGCCCAAAGCTTCTGGGAACTTGACACAGCTGTCATTTGGCATTTATGTATCGTAAACCAATATAAAACATCCCACGTCTTGTGTACAAATCATCTCAATCATCTCTCCATTCAGAAAAGCATAATTTGTGATAAAACAGCAAATGTAAAACTCACAAAGATAAAAAAGAAGAAGAAGGAACTTGGCCAGAATAATGTGTACAGGACTGAGACACTGTGTAAAGCACACTGCAGTAGGAAGATTAAACAGAAGCAGTGCAGATGATTTTCAGGTACTGAAAGAAAAAAAGTGTGGGTTGAGGATTAGAGTATAATTTCAGGCACACGGTGTTCTCGTAGTAGTAAGTTACCTTGTCTGTGGGTGGTGGAGTTTATTAGAATTCACAGGGGAAACAAAATGACTGTCGACTGCTTCCTCATCTGTTCTGTCATCATCATTTTTATTGTTCTTCCTTCAGTTCTCTTATTTCTTCTCTCCACACCTTACACTTAATGCTAATGTTTTAACAAGAACACTTAGCATCTGTGGTAACGACACTGAAAATGTTTGATTTCCATCTGTAGACTAATTGAAACATAATATCAAAAATGTGCCTCTGTGAAGCTATCGTGTGCATGTTAGGTTAAATATTCCTGTCTAAGTGAATGTAATTGAGTAAAATGTCAAAAGTAAACATGACTATTAGCTCTCAGATATGTCTGTGTGTAGGTGTTTGCATTAACACCCTTCTCTCTAAAATCCTGATTTACAAGCACTTTTTGCTGATGGAAGGAGGAGAAAGAAATTCTGATGGTTAATGTTTTTTCTCTGCTGGCTAAAGATGATCATTATATTTGTACAACTCAGCAAACATACTCAGTTGGGCATAGGGTACTTTTCCTCTGTACACAGGCATACTGTGTGCACACTTTACTCATACTCTGTGTGTAGTTTGCTTGCAGTTTAGGTCACTTTCCCTATTTTGACCTCAGTGCTTGTTTGGAAAACCTCTCAGCTATGAGGGAGAACCCCTGCTCAGTGTAGCAACACATGACTGGGGTACAACCTTGCCAGTCAGCCAGACATGCTAGCTACTTTTTCCATTTTTAGAGTGGGATGGTGAGGCTGTGTGGAGTGTAACTGATCAACAGTTTCTTTTTGGAGTCTTAAACAGGAGTTTAACCCTCATCCAAATGAAAAGACTGATTAAAAATGAGCTAAAAGCAAGACGCAGCGTCACCGAGTCTCTGTTTCAACTTGTGTTTAAAGTGCGGAGTTCAAACTATAAACCAGTTTTTAATCCTAACAGTGCATTTAAATGAATCAAACTGTCAAAAAAATCCACATAAGTCCTAAACCATAAAAAAATATGCTGAAGTCTAAAAAGTAAACATTCTTATGTTGTCTATGTTGTGGATAGATCTTACTGTAAATAACACAGAAGCTTTTTAGATATTTTATGATGTGATAATGATACTCTTAACGTATGTAAGATAGTACATATAAAAGCAAGACTGTTCTGTATCACATTTAGTGTTACACATATTTTAGGTCATCTTGGTAGATATTTGGGATTCAGATATTTGTTTTAGTTTGATATTACAAAGCACCATTTGCTAGCAAGCGTTGGTGCTGCTCTCCCAAAGTGTGGGGTAGTGTTAGCATATATAATGATGACTTGGACTTCCGAGGGTTAACATTTATGAGCGGTTTCAAGTGGCTGTAGCTCAGAAGGTAGAGCAGCTCATCTCCTAATTCCTAATCCCTGACTGCTCCAGCCTACATGCCAAACTGTCCAAGGTACTGAACCCCATGTCGTACTCCGATGCATTCATGTGAATGTTGTAGAAATCACTCAGGTAGAAGAAGCATAGAGAACAGTGCTTGTATGAACGGGTTTGAATTAGTGAACGAGACATGTTGTATGAAGTGCTGTAAGTGCTCAGAGTAGAAGACTTCACAATACAATACAACTTTATATATATAACACATTTAAAACCAATGGTATACCAAAGTGCTGCACAATAAAACAGCAGGTTAAAACATAAACAATATAAGACAAAGTAGTGAATGTGCTAACAGGTTGATGGCAATAATTACGCAAGAATCAAGTGAATATCAAATCAAACTTGCTAAAAACACATGGGTATTAAGTAGATGAAGATATATAGGAAGATAGAAGGTTAAGTAAGTGAGTTTTTAATTGTGATTGAAATGATTGGATGGACTCAGACATGCGAATAGCAATGGGAAGGTTGTTCCACAGGTTAGGTGCAACCAGGGCAAACGCACGGTCACCTCTGGTGAGAGTAATTGGGCTGATGTCACTCCCTGCCCTTAAGCAAATAGTTCCATATAAAAACATTTACCATTTATTTATTTGTATCATTCATAAACCACAATCATTCAAAGAACAGACAAAAATTAATCATGTATAATTGTGTGCATAACTGGCAAGCTTCCAGCCACCTCCATCAACCTTTCCTAGTCTACTTGAGCACTCAGAGCACTTTATTACTACAAGCCTCATTCTCATAATCACACACCTACAAAGAAAGCACTTTTACCCCAATATTCACACATAAATACACTCCAGTGAATGCACTAGGGGAAACTCTGGGTTGAGCATCTTGCCACGACCCCAGGATGGAACCCCCACACTGTAATCCCTAACAGTTGTTCTAGCTCATAACTAATAAGTTCATAACACTCAAATGTCGTTTTGCAGTTAACCAAACTATAAAGTATTGAGCTCTGTTGACTTTTATGCAACTTTAATTGAATAGGGCTCAATACTTTATAGCTAATTTGTTTGGAACGCTCAAAAAGTTTAAGAAGCATATATTAGTGACGTTGTGGTGGGTGGAGTCTTGTCGCTCCCTCAGGAAAGCTGAGTCAGCCATCTTGAATTTACCTTGATGCGGGGAAGATTTGGCCAGCCTGTGTGGATTAAGGGTCCCCAACTTCAAACCACAACGAACACCACCTTAGTTTTTTCATCAACAGCCCTGAATTTGGTAAGTCTAACGTGTTTTTGTTTTGTTTAAATTTAATTTCGATAAACAGTCTTTTTTTTTATTTTTTTAACTGGAAATATATTTGTACTTTGTGCACAGTGAATGTTTGTTATAAATAAATTCGAATCCAAGTAATTGTAATTTTAGAAGTTATTGAATGTGACAAATACGTAATGTTACTTCAAATTACAACGGTGTAACGTTTTGGCGGTTTTCCGTGGGGGACAACATTTCCCATAATGTATTGCACTCTTGCCCGGGAAGTTGACGGTGGCAGTTCTAGCTCCATGCATTTGAACTTTCTGCCAAAAGCCGAAAACTTGTTATCGCTGCTGTCCGTTTCTACCGGTTGTCGTATTCGCCAGTAATGCACGTGCGTATAGAGATTGAAAATGTAACGTCATTCAGGGGTAAAACCGCAAAGGATTCTGGGAACTCGTGGCAAGAGGTACTAGCGCATGCAGGCTTTCAATTGAAATCATTTACACAGCGATAAAAAGAAACACAAAAAATGGCAAGAAGCTGTTGTATTATTAACTGCAATAGCCGGTCGCATGACAGCCACAGGAAGCCGACGGGTAAAGAGATCGTTTTTTATCGGATTACGTCGTGGAAGAGGAATTGTTTAAGCCATGTTTCCGAAGTAACAAAGAGCCGACGGATGGCCTGGATATACCAAATATAACGTCCCAGAACACTCCAGCTCACATGTTAGTCTGCTCCAAGCATTTCCACAAAGGTCAAAGGTTTTGTAGTAGTTAATACGTCATTTTTCATAACATAATTGGTGATATAGGTTACAAGCAAGTCTGGCCCTGAGCAGAAATTGTCGCGCTATGCTCCTTTATTTATTGTGCATAAATAGTGAATTGTCCTGACAGAATATTGCGTTTCGCTTCTGTTATTACCACGGTACATTGACAAAAACATATACTTTTATTCACAGGATAAAACAGTTGTTTTGTATCACTAATTGCCCAGTACGATTACAACATACAATATGCTCAAAGGTTATATTAATAAATGGTTAACGAATGTGTATTTATGAAGACGATTTGTGAGACTGGTAAACTGACCTTTGTTCGTACGATGGTCTTTCGTTCTACACGGTGCATTTCAAGGTCCTGTACCCATCCGTCGGTAAACTGTACCTGGGCTTGTTGCAGTGACCTGAAGTTACTAAACTTCATGAGTGTATGCACTCACTCCAAAAACTATATAATTATAAATCTGAGCGTGGTGAAAGTTGGGCAGCACGCTGACGTCTTTTGTCCACTCTGTGTGCTCGTAAGGGTCTGACCCTTTCACTCCTTTGATTTTTTCCTCGTACCTTTTCTTTGCCTTTTCGTCGAGTCTGTCTTTGTACGGTCCGGCATTGTTCTCCTTCGTTTTGTACATTCCTTTTTTGGGGAGCAAAGAAAAACCAAGAAGAATGAACGTTTTGCGGTGCTGCAAATGCTTGCATTTGATGCACTTGGATTGTTTTGCCACCAGTTCCCGGCATGCAATGCGCGAAAGTCACGTGGTCTGTCAATCTCTATTGTGAGTATACTTATTTCAATAAGTGTCCGCGTTACACAGTCAGTAGTTTACGCTGTTGAGCTGTGTGTATGTGTGTGCTAGCATGAAACGAACAATGCTAAACAACATGAGTGTGTTATCATGATGGTAATTAGGCACATGTTTGTATTTCTTCGTAGTCTCAAATGTGTCCTAGGCAAGCTCATTGACACAACCTATGCCCTACGTCGCCAAAAAAAAAATTGTTGGAGCTCCACGACTGAGGGACGTTGTGGACAGATGGCCAGCCCTACTTATGGAGTCACAGGTCAAAAAAAAAAATACTGTTCTCCCAGTTTTTAAAAGTCTACATTTTCAAAGAATTTACCAAAAAGCAAATGGCAGATGTAAAATGACAACACATCACGCTGTGACGTATTTCTTTCTTCCCATTCACAGTAAACAAAGTGTCTAGAAGTTTATTTAAATTTCCTTTAGATAGCATTACAAAGAATGACAAATAACTTTCTATTTTGGCCTTGGTTCTGACTAGAATTGCTCTGGTTTTGCTAACCTGAAAACTTCTTAAAATACATGAACAATTCTGTTCCTAATTCATCTTTGTACATTTCTGTGTATTTCTGTTCATGTACAGGTGGTTGCAGAGTTCCACCGAATCAACAATGTTAACCTGCGAACTCAATTCTACAAGGAGCTGGACAGACACACGCCTAGACTCATCACTTTGTTCCGAGACAAGGCCATCAAGACTGGCAAGACTGCAGAGGAGCTAGCAAAGCTCATGAGAATTTATGACATTCAGGTAAATTTTTCATTTCACATGATTCAGAATTACATTAACAGATGGTTTGTACACAGCTGTAAGAAGCCATAGTGTCAATTGCTTCAACTGTGCCCAATCAATAGCATGATTTGTGTCCTTGAGGGGCTGAACTCATTCTTGTATTATTTGTGTTTTGCAGTCAGCAGATGGTCCAGACCTCACTGACACTCCTGTGGCTCTGCTGACAGTTGTCACGGATGACACTACTGATTCGGCCCTCTTCAGTCCCAAAAGCATCTGCATTGTCTTTGAGGATGAAATACTTGTGAATGGTCCCACAAATCTGGCTGACTCATTTCTCCTACTCTTTGGGTACATCTATGCACTAGACCTACAATACCCAAAGAAACTTGAGCTTACATTCACATTTATCCAGAACGTTGTGATGTGGTTTGAGGACAACAAACCACTGAAAGGGCGTCTACTGACGCTGAAGAATGATTTGTTCAATGAGTGAATCACTCAGAATGGACTACTTGTTGAGCTGAGTATTGAGGAAGTTTTTTTTGGGGGGGGGGTTTCTAATCATTTGGCTCTTCTACCTCACATTTAAGATGAAAGACTGTTCAGTTCATGCACTATTCATGTTTAATGTTCTGTTGCCTAATACCTTTATGCACTACCTTGATGTTTGTTCCCTATGAAGTACGGCTGTAGAAACCAGCACCTTTTTTTTTTAAATGTATTTTAAAAAAGAAATAGAAATGCAGCTGTCAAGGTACAGTAAGTGTTAAATGCCTCAGTGTTCTAATAGCTGTAATTGCTGTTAATACTGAAAATGTTATTGAATTTTAGAATTGCGATGGAGACCCTTGGAGTCTTTTTCTTTTGTTTTATTTATGAAGCACTTTGTTATGAGTGAGCTCCGTTATTCGTGCCTTTTTAAAAAGCACATTGTGTTGAATTAAAAAAGTTGTTAAATTATCAGTGTTGTCACTTTCATGTTTTCTAACACTTTAAGCTGATTATAATTTACTGGGCAAACAGTTTACAATTATTTTTAAGCGTATTTCCCACATGATTTGAAAAAAATATTGAAAATTTAAAGTGTTATTTCCCACATTATAAGTTAGAAAATATCAAGAAGTTTGAGTTTATTTTCCACAGTGTATGAGTTGCAATATGTAAACATTTTTGAGTGTTTTTCCCACCTTAAATAAGTTGAAAAATATTGAACATTTTGAGTTTATTACTCCCTAATTATAAGTTGAGGAATATCAACATTTATAAGATAACATTGAGATAACTGGCAACTGCAAATGTAATTTTTATTTTAGTTGAACTTAAAACTTTTAAAAACATCACTAAAATATTGTTGTGTAATCTGTTACACAACAACTTTTGAGTTCTGTGAACTTATTAGGGTTTACAGTGCAGCCTTCTGGTTAGCACTGCCACAGCCCCCAACCACTTGACTGCACTCACTCTGAAACTGCTGATTTCAAAGCACCTGCCAGGGTACACCGTGAGTCTAGGACTAGGACTAGGACACAGTCTAGGACTATGTGAAACCAGGGTCTGCTGGGGATAGAGACCCTGAAAACACGTGACAAAAAACTATTGAGAAAGAGCATGTGGTTTCCAAGGCCCTGGGTGGTAGTTTATGAAAAACCTATATCACCCAAAGAACAAAGTCCACCAATCTTGGCAAGAGTCAAATCTTGTAGCTGTCTGGATTTAGGTTCTGTCCACACAGTAAATAACTTTAATGAAGTGAAGGCAGAAATTGGAGGAAATTCTGAGGCATCCACTTCCACAGTGAACTGAAGGCAGGTGAACAGGTGCAGATGTATATTCCTCCAATGAACACTGAAACGTACCTGCAGCTTCTGAAGACCAAACAAAGGGAACAGAGATTGAAGTGACTTTTGTTAAAATGTCTAAAACTTTTCTGTAGTCTGTGATAACCCTAATATAAAAACTGACAAATGAAGTACTAAAACTCTTTGCGTGTGGACGGAGCGGGCCAGTTTATTACTTCTTTGACTTTTCCAGCATTGATCTCACCTCCTCTCCAATATGTAGCCAAAGAATGAAACAGATGAAGCATGAAATTCCCATTTCTCTGCCTTTACACGGAGCTTGTTTTCCAGGAGTCTCTGTAACACCTTTCTTACATGCTGCTTGTGCTTGTCAAGGTCCTTGGAAAAGATAGGCATATCATCTAAATACACACAAACAAACAGATTCAAATAGTCTCTCAAAACATCATTTATCAAGGGTTGGAAAGCTGCTGGAGCATTTGTGAGGTCGACTGAGAGGTGTGTTAATGGCCGTCTCCCACTCATCGCCCTCCTTAATTTAAAGTGGATCATAAAAATTAAAAAAAACAGATGATAAGCATGTCTCAAATCCAACTTAGCAAAATGGCTCAAAATCTGAACTAAGGGGAGAAGTTTTTCAGCTATGCCCTTCTTTGCAGGGAGTTGTTGGGTAGTGATGGATCCAGATTTGGCACAGATTTTTACACTGATGCAGTCTGGGATAGCTGGAGTAAAAGGTTGGGTCATATTGACCAAGCATGGCACCTTGATTAGCTAGAGCATTATGGACTTCCACTCAAAGTCCACTCAAAACTATCATGATAGATAGCATTAAAGGGCTGTGCGATATGTAATGTATTGGATGACAAAATTAAACCATCCATTGTTTCTTATTATACGCTATCGTTTGTTTTGTGATGTCGCAAAATACACTTTTTACAGCTATAGTTTTTCATGGTTGGGATGGTCACCACGAGGATGCAGGCACAGAGAATCCCAGCATGGCCAGTGAAGATGAGGCAGACCCAGGCACCTCCAAACAGAAGGACCACTCCAAACAAATCGAGGACCAGCATGGACATGGTTTGGTTATGAAAAGTCTGACACAGACCAGAAAACTGTTCTTTGCAAATGATGCTGCAAACCGGTCCCCACCTCAGACTCAAGCGCGACAAACCTCTTCTACCACCGACGCAAGAATCACGTGAAATAGTGTGGAGAGAGTTTATGGATGAAGCAAAAACAGCCGCCAGGTGCTCCAAATAAACCTCAAACGTTAGAACAGGCTTTTCCCCGCAGCACACCGTGTAATAAATACTCACAAAGAAAATGGCAGCCGTTACAACTTATATCTAAAAATTAGGGGTGCAACAATACTCGTATCGATGTTGAACCGTTCGATACAGTGCTTTCGGTTCAGTACGCATATGTATTGAACAATACAAAATTTTTTATTTATTTTATCAACTTTTCTTCTGACGATGCTGTCTGTGTTGAGCGCTCAGTGGATCTGCGTTCGACTACTCCGCCTAGGCTGCACTGTCGAGCGCAGATCCACTGAGCACAGCGCAAGCTAGCAAGACAGAAGCTAAGCTCGTTGCAACATGGCAACTGCCTCAATGCTGCCCGAAACTGAACCTCCCCCACCCTCATTCAGATCTGGCGTTTGGAACTATCTTGGTTTTCATGTGAAGCATGACCCTGATGGTAAGTGCGTCATGGACAAAAGCAAAACAGTATGTCGGATGTGCCACGCAATGCTCAATTGGTGGGAACTAGTGCGTTAGCGCAGTTAGCTTGTTAACGTGTTGACGCTGTCCAGCCCCATGCACAGGGCGATCCGCGGTAACTCGTTAACGGAGATTTGCCGCGTTATGGCGTTAATGTCATTTTAACGAGATTAACGCTGACAGCACTAGTGGGAACACAACGAGTATGACTGCACATTTACGCCGACATCATCCTAGTGCAAAGACAAGTGGAAGCAGACAAAAACAACAAGCACGCATGCTACAAACTTTACCCGAGTCATTTAGACAGTCGTTAGCACATGATTCTCCTTATGGAGACCTGATATGTTAAATATGCTGCTGAGAATATACCCCAGAAGAAGCGTATAGTATAGCTTTTATTTTGGAAAGAGCCATTTCTCTGTAATTAAATCTCTTTTCCAAAGATGAGGGATTTCTCGATCAGATAGATTTTTTTTTTTTTATTACTTTGTCGTTTCAGCAACATTACATTTAAAAACTGTACTTTTGAGTTAAAATATATATTTATAATTTTAATAAATGACAAATTAAAAAGGCATGAACATTTTTTTGTATCGAAAAAATATCAAACCGTGACACCAAAGTATCGAACCGAACCGAACCTACTAAAAATGTATAGTTTCATGCATCGGTCAAAACACTCGACTCCAGCTACACGACGCCCAGCTAGAAACACTTCACAAAAGTCGAGTTGCAGAGATTCACAGAGTTTGCAGAAAAAGCACTATTTTGTGATATATGTCATTATCGGGATGAGAAGTGTCTCATATCAGTATATGAGATTCTGGTCATATTGCACAGCCCTATTAAAAACACATTTTTATAAAAAGTAGACTCGGCTTAATTAACATGGGGTGTGCAATTCATCATATAGCTCTTAATGGTAAAATAGAAATAAAACAGATGAACAGTCTACTAATAATGTCAAGGATACGCCCAGTTTGCCTTATTTGGTCTATCCGCTGTGGTCACACTGCACAGGGGGTGATAAATCACACCTTAATGGTAGAAGGAGGGGGTACTGCCATTGTTTTGTAATAGCTTGTGAATAGCTAGGAAATGTAAAAATCTCTCCTGCTGATATGTTTGCTGGGGTCAGTGTTGCTCTGCTATTAACACATTGCTCTCTTCTAAACTGAATCTTAAGAGCAGGAAAGGCTGTAAGTAATACTCATTATTTCTTTGAAGAGTCAACAGTATGTGCATGGATATACGGTCAGTGGACTCAAAGATTCAGTCAAATAATGTGATGTTTACGTCCGTTCCAACTATTAAAGTTCCAAACTTTGAAAACCATTTGTGTGGCAACTGTCTGCTCTGATGCATGAATCACCTCCCATAATGCTGACATGCTGTATACTATGCAGAGAAACATTTCAGACAAAGCGTTTTACACAACAACCCACGTGCTGGCCCCGGTGGGTGCAGATACATTAGAACATTTGGTTGTATGTCACAGTATTGTCTCTAATCTCCAGAGGCTAATTACACATTATTAGCATCCAATTAGCAAGTCACAGAAGTGACTGGTGCTTAACAAGGGAAAATCAGATTGGCAACTGTTCTTCCTATTGAAGGCTTTTGGGAATCAGTGTGCTAAAGAAGGCTGTTATGTGCTTAAAGCTTCACCAAAAGGAACTGCCTTAGTTTAAAATGGCTTTATGAAGGAAAAGTCTGTAGATCAAAATTTTAGCCTTAATTACCAAGACAGCATGTGTTGAGAATATAATGAATTGATCACTTATTGAAAGGTGGGCGCCTTGATTCAGCATCAAAATATGACCTATGCTGACTGTCATAGGTAGACCAAAACAGCAAAGAATGAAGACATCGCTCTCGATAGACTTGGTTAAAAGGCTTTTTTGTTTGAAATCAAGTCACTTTGACTTGACTTTGACAATTAGGTCCATACATATTTGCAAAAATGCCACAATTTTTTAATCTGTACACCACCACAGAGGAATTTAAATCTAACAATCAAGATTTGACTGATTGAAGTTGTCAGCTTTAATTCAATAACAGACATTTTTATACATAAAACCCAATTTTCAGTCTCAGGAGTAACTGGGACATAATTTTAATTTTCAGTCCAGTTCTATGTAATTTGGCATAATTCAGCCTTTTCTCCATGATTCCCATTCTTAAAAATGGTCACCCCACCACTCAGGCCATTTCTGGTGAGGCTTCAGCAAACAGTAGATAAATTAAATGAAGGTACAGTTCCTAGAAGGTCTTTGCTGGTTTTTTGCCTGTTTCCTAAGCACATAACTTTGGAAACAGGCATTACTTTCAGTATTGTTTGTCTGCTGTCGACATTGTTTTCAGTTGGGTGCCTTTTCATGTTTGAATGGTTCACAGGTCAATGTTAAGTAGCTTAACAACCACAAATCAGACGATTCTTCTCTGAAAATGGTCATGTAGAACAACTGCACTGAAAATGAGTGAAAAAGCAGCCAATGTCCAAAGAAAAACTTTGAACGCTCTTCAGTGAGCTCAAGAGCACTTTAAAAATGAAAAGGAAGTCTGGCTTCTTGGAAGACAAATAAAGAAATGGCTCAAGACTTTTGGACGGTACTGTGTGATGCCAAGGCTCATTTTTATTTTAGCAAATAGATTTCTTATCTGCCAGCACAATTTCTTTATGGGAATACACCAAAGCATAAATGTATCTGAAGCCTCACTTTCTCATAAAAAACTGATTTTCTACTCGAAGACAGATGGACGCTCATTGAACACACAGGAAAGACATTTTTTAGTTTCTGAATTGCTTTTGTTCAGATGAGTTTTCCCAGTTTCTTGTCATTATCACAACTTTGTGACCTCATGCCCCAAAAGCCTGGCGAGAAATTTAGAACTTTTGCCTCCATAGCAGCTGCTGCCTAAATCCACAGCCTTAGGCTGCTTAGCCACATCAGCTCTGCTTCCAAGGCATCATTTGCTTTGATCACCGCAACAGCAATAGGTGAAGCCAGCTCAGCCAGGACAATTTTGGAAGTGGGTGCTTATTTTTCTTAAAAAGGGAAAGCCCTGCTGGCTGACAGTTTTCGCCATTAGCAATGGATGGTTGTGATCGATCCACCCATGGGTTAGGGGCCCTGCATGCTTCCACAGCACCACTTTGCTCCAAGAAAGAACTTGGGTTTAACAAGGAAAGGTTATCACATGGTCATATCATGATAGTGTTAAATGTGTCTGAATGACTGCCTTTGAAGTGAGCCAAGACTTGGCAAACATCTTTGTGTATTGACATGTAGCCTGAGGCATTTTTACTGGCATATTAAAAAAGTTTGCAAACTCTTTTCTACTTTCTAGCCAATTTTGCCATAAACTGCCATTTCCTTACTGGCCTCTCTTAAATCCCACCTTCTTTTCACCACATAATTAGGGGAGCTGGCCTGCTAATATCGTCTAACAGCACTTCTAATCAGCATTAAAAAGTTGCCAGACTTGGTCGTTGAATGTGCCACGAGGCTCACAAGGAGTGTACACATACACACTTTGAAGTCTGCAGGGTCAGCAACATAATCCTTCTTGTCACAATTTAACATATATTTTGCTCTCAAGTGGAAAGAGGATATGTTTACAGTATGTATGATTTTGGACTGAATAAGAGCCGTCACTCCTCCAGGAAACTCAAAAGTAAATTACAGCCAAATGCATGCTCTCCGAAATCTATCTCCCTCGGTTGAGACAGCCAATCTTTGAGGATTTACTATGCTCCTGGAAGATAGAGTTGTTAAGCTTTGCTGTCAGCCATCCAACAAACATGTACTAGCATGACACGGTGGCTACAAAAACAGCAATCTGCTCTCATCTGTCTCTCTGTGTTTTGGAGCAAAAGTGATTTTTCTGTCTCCTCAGGTTCATGCTTGTGCCTCCAAACCCAAGTGCACTGCCCCAAATCGATTGATATGAAATTTCCTTTGATTCCTTTTGGCCCAAGAGTGTCTTAATAAAAGAAATGAACAGACTGCACTTCCAAGTACACATTTTTCTGTCTGCTAGACTCCCTTTTTATCCACCACGTTAAGGGTTTGAAGTAGATGCTTTTTGGATATGCTCTAATTTTAATTAAAAAATGAATGTCTGACATAGCTTCCTCATCGACAGCTGGGTTTACGTAAAGCCACACCCACCAAACAATAAGTCAGCGATAATGTTGCTGAGTCCATCCATTTACCTCTCCTTAGCTAACACAGGGGTGTAGGTGGGCTGGAGCCTATCCCAGCTGCATCCTGGACAGGTCACCAGTCTGTTGGAGGGCCAACACAGAAGGACAGACAACCATTCACACCTATGGACAACTTAGAACCACTAATTAACCTAACCACACTGACTGCATGTTTTTAGACGGTGGGAGGAAACCAGAGTACCTGCAGAGAACCCACGCAGAGGAAAACAAGCGGACTCCACAGGGATGGTGGATTTAAACCTAGGACCTTCTCACTGTGAGGCAAAAGTACAAAAGCTGCAGCACCACGCTGCCAGAGTTACAGCTGACTATCACTTAATCAAGCAAATGGATACATTGCATTTCTGTGCTGGTAGTTGACATGTAGTATAATGTGTGGCTTGATTAGAAAAGCGCTACACAAGAACAGCCTCTGCTCCGTAGGTCTGTGTTATAAGCTTTAATAAGTTCTCAGTCTTCCTCCTGTGTTGGTATTGTCTACCTTCAAACTCAGCTTTGCTTTTTATGCTAATCTGTGCAGGTTAGCTTTTTAGCTTCTAGAACATATCTACAGCAAAGTGGGCCAAAATGTATTTAGAGCCTAAAGTGGTTTTTTGGGTGGATTAAAAAAGGCCAGATTTGGTCCACACGCAAATCAGTGTTTTGTTTAAATGAACATAGTTTTTCATATAGTGTCATTTATATTTTTACAAAAGGGTAGTTTAGAAAATATAATTAGTGATAGCATATTTGTGAGTATTAGAGTTTGAGACAGAGATGGACTAGTTGCATAATTATGTGCAGAAAGTCACAAAAGTTGCATAAAAGAGTGAAATAAAAAAACTAGAAAGCTTATCATCCTGGCTTTTATTTTCTCTCTACGAACCTCTGCCACAAACATTTTAAAAAATGCACAAAATCCAGCTGCAAAGAGCAAATGTTTTGCTTCATTTCACTATGCTGACATCACTGTGACATCACCCATGTCTAAAAAAGGAGGTCAATCGCTTTCTTTCACCCCCTTTCCTCCACCCTTTGCCTCAATCCCTAAATACACAAGTTATTAATTTTCTGTCTCCGTTCCTCTCTCCCTGTCTCCCTCTGTTCATTCCCAGAATACACACACTATTAATTAGACAGAGACCCAGGTGGTGACAGGGGAGACAGCACAGGGCCCCAGCATGCCCCTCGCTCCCAGAGCTCAATCCTCACCATGCAGCTCTCTTTGTGGCCCACAGCAAAGATCACGTGTGAAATCTCATCTTCTTGGATTGTTTTATTTTAATTTGCTCTTAATTGAATTGAAGTACATGTCTCTTGGAGCTCCTCTGTGTCACCGTGGCAGCGGGTGGATGCATGAGCGGGTGTCTACACCAGGGATTTTAACAGAGAGATTGAAAGCTTCAACCAGAATCTATCCTTTTCTGCGTCATCTCTTTTTATGTTTGATTTTGACAGAAACTTATTTCCCCTCCCTGCGACAGAAAAAGAAATGAGATTTAGGCACGCACTGTGTATCAGAAACTGTCATTTGTTTCCTGAATCTGGGACTCTAAACATTTCACCACCTACATCTTAGGTGGGGATGGAAGCTAAGCTTCCTGGCAGCTCGTAAAACTATCAAAATACAGACTCAGGTGCACTGTTTACAGCAGTAAACAGACTTTGCACTCCTTAAAAACACATGTAAAATTCATATTCAAGTGTCACTGACAGGTCCTAAATCCAAAACTCACGTGTGTTTCAGTGTAGGTGGGATGAGCAAGTCTCCACACAAAGTCTCATCGAACGCATGTGAAGCTTTAAAAATCAAAGGCATGCCTGTCAAATCACTTTATGCCTCATTAATATCTCTTTTTTTGGCAATTCCCCTCAATTTCAAGAGGGGCCACACACCCTAATCCCTCTGTAAGACTCCGTTCCTCCTGAATCTGAAGTTTAACTAATGGGCAGAGTCTTTCTGCAGCATCCACACAGTGTTTTTTTGATCCTGGTCATGGAACATTGGACTTCTTCTTCCTCCTATTTTGGATAATCAAGAGTCTATGGGCCTCTGAGGCTACATTTAATTTGTTGAAGACAGTGTCCTGTGGGGTGTGCTTGTGAAGTTTGGGTTATCTGGCCTGTAATTATGGGCAGTTGAAGCCCTCTACAGCTGTACTGAAAGCTTGTTTTGTATTGTCAGAAAAAAGTTAAGGGAGTGGGTGTTTAACTCCAGCAGGGCTGCCCCTGTATGAGACTAAGATTCTGTTCCTAATTTTGATTTACAGTATTTCCAGGCAAAGCAAAAACGTTGAGGGTCTTATGGTCTCTGGATTTCACCTCTGCTTTTTGCAGATGATATGGCACAAGAAATTGGCACTTCTAGCTCTGAGACTACAGGTCTCAGCAGGAAAGAGGTGGAATTCCCTCTTTGGGGTGGGAATGAGCCGTGTTCACCATAATTTGGATGCTGTACCATTCACAGAAGCTGAAGAAATAAGACTCTCATGAAGAGTGTCTGGGCTCTCTCTTAGAGGCACGATGAAGAGCTTTGTGTGGCTCAGAGTACAGCTTCTCTGATTAGGATGTCTGCTGGGTGAAGTGATTTGGGCATGGCCAACCAGAAGGAGATCCATACTCAGGACACACTTTTAAGATTATGCTTAATGGATGGATGGACAGATAATGTGACTTCACCCACTGAGCTAAACTGAAAACTTAAAGTTTAAAAGTTTGTGTTTTTACTAGTGAGAGTTGCTCCGCACATCGAGGCAGCTTGTTTTCCTTGACATGAAATAAGAATTGTGTTCATATGTCTGATCTTGTCTTGGACCATTTCCTGGGTGAGGATCAAATATTACTGCACAGACTGGAAGCGATCCAATCAGAAGCAATCTTGTCTACTTGATTAGTTCTGATTTGTGCATTTGGTTTTATTTAGCTTTATCATCTCGTTTTTATCAGAAAACAAAAAGACGTTGATGGAAATTATAATCAAAATCACTGGTCAATGAAAATAAATAAAGTAGTCTTACATGAGACTGTGGCAAACTGTCTACACTTGTTTTGTGGCAAAACATTGTTTTCCTCACACTTCTGAGAGTCGTCCTAAAAGACTGTGACATTGAATAAGGGGATTCTGGGGTCTGTCATTCTCACCAAAGTGACCACAGGCACTAACCAACACTGGAGACAAATGTACGTCCGGTGCTTGCAAGCAGTCTTAGAACAACATTTTTACACATTTCATGTTTTTACGGTAGTAGTTAAATGGTTATTTGGAGAAAATGGAAATATGGTATCTGTCTTTGTTAAAAGAGGGGATCAGTGACACAGTTTGTATGGCTGCTCGTAGTCGTCTCTGTGGTATTTCAGAGGCTGGTAAATGTAATGAACTTCTCCTCTGCGGCAGAGGGAAGTTTTCCTGTTCTCAAGAGAGTGACGTTCATCACAGCATTTAAATTGTTTTGCGACTGCACTTGATGACACCTTCAAAGTTTCATGTTTCCCAGATTGTCTTTCCATCACGGTATAAAAAACAGTCAGACTATTGTTTCTACTTATTTAACTGGCGAGTCCTGGCTATACACTGACATGGAGCCAAACAGCCCCTCAAACTGGACATCAGACACAGTTTTAATAGAGCTTTCTGTTATTTTTTGTCTATTTTTCCAATATAAGAAATTATCAAGTTGTAATGTAATCGAATACAAAAAGGAAAAAAATAAAAAAACAATATTAATGTCTTGTTTTCTTCTTCAGCTATGTCACATCTTCTGCTCACTGAACCAAATGCTTTAAAAAAGAATGATTTAAAAGTTTAAAAAAGTCTTTCTGCTGCTGGAACTTTGTGCTTGAAATGTTTTGTGCCGTAGCAATTTGCTTCATTAGCAGAAGAGAAACCTCAGGGATGCACATTTCAGAGGGACAGATGAAGGCTCTTTCTTCTACTGTTTCATGTCGATTCTGATGAGTAAACTATAAAAGCAGAAACGCCCTACTGAAAACAGCCACCAACAAATAATACAAGTGGAATTTCTCTATAAGAAAGTCTTTCATTTCCTCCGTCATGGTGTCACTTTAAATGGGTCATTGAGTGGAAAATATACCAAAGGGGAGTGTAAAGAAGATTCATAAAAGTGCATCAAATTGTTCCCCAACAGCTGCAGTAAAAAGCCCATTTTGTGCTTTTACCTCCTTCCTTTGTGTTTACTATCACTTTGTGTCTGATGTGTGCGAGTGAGTGAAGAGACCTTTTGTTGTTTTTCAGTCATGCAACATTGTGCAAACCTCTTATAAATCTTTAAGTCGGGTTCCAGCTGAGGGAAAAGATTAAAGCTACATTAAGTTATTCTGTTAGCCAATGCACTGTAAATACACAGATAACATATCATTTTACAAAGATATCAGTCAAGTTATTTTGGCCCCCAAAATAACTTGACTGTCTTGACTTTCTCTGTTTTGTTTACCACCCATTAATCCGTTTATTTTCTGGAATGGTTGTCCATTTCATGGTGGTGGAGGGGCTCCTATCACCAACACAGAGGAGCACTTAATCATTCATGCTCACATTCACACTTACAGCCAGTATAGAATCCCCAGTTAACCTAACTGTCAAGGCTGGCTGCACAGCAGGCAGGCATAGGACACAAAGTGCAGGACTGAGGACACGAGAAGTAAAACTCAAAAACAGCTTTATTTCTTCTTTTAACTACCTACAACAAACAGCAGGTCAACTGCAAATAAGACAAAACAACACCATGTCTGAGGAAAATCACAAAAGGACACAACCATGAGGGATAACACAACAAAGGACAAAAAGAGACTGGGATAATATTTACACACCATAAGGAAGAAGGGAAACACCCGGAAGCACAGCTGAACAGAATCTGACTAAAAAGACAACAGGAAGCAAAACTGAACATAACACACATGGGAATAGAGACTGTCAAAATAAAACAGGAAGTGACTGACACTGAGATCAAGAATAATATAATAAGACACAAGATAAGATAAGATAAGATAAGATAAGATAAGATAACCTTTATTAGTCCCACACATGGGAAATTTGTTTTGTCACAGCAGGAAGTGGACAGTGCAAAATGTATGAAGCAAAAATTAGAATACAATCAGAATAAATACAGTACACAACTGTACAGAATAGAATAAAATAAAATAAAATATACAAAAGGATAAAATAGAATACAAATGCTGTATACAACTGAGTAAAAATACAACAATGCCAGAAAAGAGTATTGCACTTAGTGTTATTGCACATGTGTGGATGTGTGTGTTTGATCAGTTAAAGTCTTTGTTGTGGAGTCTGACAGCAGTGGGGAGGAAAGACCTGCGAAATCTCTCCGTCCCACACCGTGGGTGCCGCAGCTGCCACTGAAGGAGCTGCTCAGTGCTGTCACAGTCTCATGCATGGGGTGGGAGATGTTGTCCAACAGGGATGACAGCTTAGCCACCATTCTCCTGTCACTCACCACCTCCACTGGGTCCAGAGGGCATCCTAGAACAGAGCTGGCCCTTCGGATCAGCCTGTTCAGTCTCTTCCTGTCCCCGGCAGAGATGCTGCTGCCCCAGCAGACCACACCATAAAAGATGGCTGAGGCCACCACAGAGTCATAGAAGGTCTTCAGGAGTGGGCCCTCCACTCCTGAAGACCTGAGTCTCCGCAGCAGGTACAGTCTGCTCTGCCCTTTCCTGTAGAGGGCGTCTGAATTATGAGTCGTGTCCAGTTTGCTGTTCAGATGAACACCAAGGTACCTGTAGCTGTCCACAGCCTCAATGTCCATACCTTGGATGTTCAGTGGTTGCAGTGGAGGATGTTTGTGCCTGCGGAAGTCTACCACCAGCTCCTTGGTTTTACTAGTGTTGATCTGGAGGTAGTTCAGCTGGCACCAGTCCACAAAGTCCTGAGTCAGTCCTCTGTACTCCTTGTCGTCCCCATCAGTGATGAGGCCGACTATAGCAGAGTCATCAGAGAACTTCTGCAGGAAGCACTGGGTGGAGTTGTGGGAGAAGTCTGCAGTGTAGATGGTGAAGAGGAACGGAGCCAGAACCGTTCCCTGTGGGGCCCCCGTACTGCAGACGACCCTGTCCGACACACAGCCCTGAGTCCTCACATACTGTGGTCGGTCGGTGAGGTAGTCCAAAATCCAGGTAGTGAGGTGATGGTCCACTCCAGAGTTCTCCAGCTTGTCCTTCAGAACCGAGGGAAGAATAGTGTTGAAGGCACTGGAGAAATCAAAGAACATGATTCTCACAGTGCTTCCAGCGGTCTCCAGGTGAGCGAGGGAACGATGTAGGAGGTGAATGACGGCATCATCCGCTCCAATGCCAGGCTGGTAGGCAAACTGAAGTGGGTCCAGTGATGAGCTCACAAGGCACCGGAGCTGAGCCAGGACCAGCCGCTCCAGGGTCTTCATCAGGTGGGATGTCAGAGCCACCGGCCTGTAGCTGTTGAGGTCCTTGGGGCGTGAAGTCTTTGGCACTGGAACAACACAGGAGGTTTTCCAGAGCTGTGGGACTCTTCCCAGCCTCAGGCTCAGGTTGAAGAGGTGCTCCATCACACCACACAGTTGGTCTGCGCAGGACCTGACGACCCTCGAGCTGATGCCATCTGGACCCGCTGCCTTCTTGGCTTTAATCCTCCTCAGTTCCCTCCTAACCTGGGTGGTTGAGAGAGACAGGCTGGAGCCTTGTGTTGAGTGTGTATTGGATGCTGTTGTTGGGGGTGGGGAGGAGTGAGCAGGGTGAATAGAGGAGGTGTGAAGTGTCTGAGGTGTCAGAGGTGGAACAGCAGCAGTGGGGGTGGGTGAGTCTGATGTTCTGATGTTTGTGGCCCGAGATGGTTCGAGGCCTCTCCAGACTTCACCAACGTTATTTTGCTGAAGCTGGTTCTCCATCTTCTGCCTGTAGCTGTGCTTCCCATTCCTTATCAGTCCCCTCAACTGTCTCTGCACCCTTTTCAACTCCTCTTTGTCTTTGGATTTGAAGGCCCTCCTCTTCTGCTTGAGGACGGCTTTCATTTCTGGGGTAATCCAAGGTTTGTTGTTGGAGAAACACCGTACAGTCCTGGTAGGTACGGTGTTATCCACACAGAAATTAATATAGTCAGTAATGCATGTAGTAAGGCACAGAGACAAGACAAGACAAACACAGAGACAAGACTGGAGGGCCAGAATGGGTTTCCAAATAAAGCAATCAGGGAGCCCAGAAAATACAACCATCATAAGCCCCAGGTGTGTAAACATAACATCATAACCAGAAGACTAAAGAATACAGAATATAGAACCAAATTATAAGATTATCAAAAAAATACAAAACAAGAAAACCCCTAAGCATCCCCAAAAACCTGAAACCATGACCCTAACAGGCATGATGACTGTGGTAGGAATCCGGAGAAACCCCCTTACACACACATGCACAGCGAAATCTGCACACAGAAGTAACCGGAGGGTTTGAATCCAGGACTTGCTGTTGACAGTGACAGTGCACCACTGTGCCACCAATCCACCACATGCTAAATTTATATAGTGGCTGTTAAAGGCGCTGCTGATTTAGTGACCTTGTTTAGAAGTTTGTTGAAAAGAGCCGCATGCTTTAGCTGGAACTGAGGTTGATGAGAGCCATAACAGGAAGCCTAAACGGTAAAGCTGTTAGCCATAAAACCAAAGCAAATGAGCTAAAGAAGCTTGGATGTTCAGAGTCAGCCACCTTTCACACAAAAGAAAGCAAATGTGCAGTACACCTGTGCTTTTCTTTTAGGTCCTATCCCTATTATTTTAATGAAAAGCCTGAACTAATAGATATTTGCCACCAGCCTGAGCTTCAATTTGTCGAGACGTGACTCATTGTCCGCTTGAAGCCTTGGACTTCCATTGTTCTCAAAACCAATTAAAAAGCAGCTTGCAGACACAAGGCTGCCTTGACTGATATAATCCATCATGGTATACAACTCCTATAATGTACTTTCTACTAACACCACTTTATAACACCACAGTGAAACAAGGTGGATCCATTGTACCAGCGCTGGGAAGAAATTATTATGTCTCCAGCTGACATCACCGGCGCCGCACACCGGCCCTCTGCCCTCAGTCCTTATTTCACTTCCCTGCTGCTACCACTGTGGGAAAATGCATAGAATGATCCCAGTATACACAATGATTAGCTCCAATTGATTTCTGTGCTGATGTGCTGATATTGATAGTGATGGATTGCATTAATTAGTGTCTCTGCGAGATTTAATGGATTTTAAAAACAGCTGTTACTTCAAACCTGCAGCAGAACAGCCAGTTAAAGTAGAATTTCTGAGAGAGTCTGCAAGCCCCCAGACAAATTCACACTGCCTCCATATGGATGAGGGATTCACAGGAAAACAATGCATGCGTGTAATCCTGTGTAGTTTATCTCATACACCTCACTGTTCGCTCACTTTACACTGTCTGAGAGCTGGATTAAGGTGCTGCAAATGCAAACACAACATCCTACTGCTGCTGTTTGTGATTGGAAGCATTCATCTGAGAAAGCAGGATCACTTTTATTGACAAGCAGCTGTTAAGGTTTAGATAATCGCAAGAAGTAGTGCTGTAAAGTTTGCTACTGAGTTGATACTTCGTAACTACAGGGCCAGCATGGTCGATACTAATACCGATACCTTTAACCTATAAAAGAGGGGTAGCAGTGTGTTACAATTTACTGTATCGGATAAACCATTATCAATCTGCAAATTCTGAGCGCATCTATTGTTCTTTCCACAATAGATAGTTCGCACAACTTTCAGCTTTACATGTATTTTGAACCAGTGTCTGCCTCTAAAACACAACACAAAGGTTCAGACATATTTCTCATATTTGATTTCCAAAAGAATAATATCTTTAAATTATACATATACACAGATAGGATCAATACTTTGTTTCTATCACATTAGTATCGATCCAGCGTTGTTACTGATGCTAGCGATATTTGGATTGATCCACACACCTGTAGTAAGGAGGACTCTGTCATGCGATACTGTGAAGTTACTTTGTTGAAGTTTGTGAAAGTAGACCAGTCAGCACCTCGTGTTACAACATTGTACAATTCCTGAAATCCTGATTGGTATATTTGGTTTTCTAAAAAGTACCTACTAGTTGCTTTACTGTTCTATTTGTATGCATTTGTAAATGGTAAAATGGCCTGCATTTGTATAGTGCTTTACTCAGTCCCTAAGGACCCCAAAGCGCTTTACACTACATTCAGTCATTCACCCATTCACACACACATTCACACACTGGCAATGGCAAGCTACATTGTAGCCACAGCTGCCCTGGGGCGCACTTTGTAATTTCAAAGATCACAAAATCACACCAATCTGTGCAAAATGATCCTCTGATTGTGCTCTATCATCATGTTATCATCTACTTTTCAGAAGTGAGTTTTTGGATTGCAGTAGCTGACACATTCTGGCAGGATCCATATGGAAAAGAAAAAACTTATAAAAGACTTGCATCAGATGTGGCCTACTTCATATAGTGAATTATATAAGGCTTATATGATTTACCAATGAAAGTGGCCACTTTCATATATTGTTTTAGTAAGTATCCAAAACATACAGGTTTCATTTATATAATTTTTCTAGGGATCTTATATCTGTTTTCACTCTTGTATGCTTTTCATACAAGTTTCACACAAGACAGATACAAACTTTATAAGATTTATATATATCTTTTCCATATGGGAAGATTCTCGTCAGCGTCTGAGTATTTGTCCTTAAAAACCCCAGAAGTGGCAAAAAATGCTCCTGCTTATCCCCAAATTGCAGCCTAGCAAAGCAACGACATTCAGGAAACTCTTTATACACAATCAAGATGAATGGAGCCCAAGACCCAATGAGCTGTGACAATATTTCTGTTGCACTGCGTTTTGTTGATGAAAGTTCGATCATAAAAGAGAGATTCTTGACGATAACCACAGCCGCTGTGGGAGATGCAAACTTTCATACAGACACTTTTTCAGAAGAGTAGCTGGCCTGAACAGAGACAAAGCACTCTGCCAGGTTTATGACAAGGCCTTCTCTCATGTCGGGAAACTTGGTGGTTCAAAGACTCCTTCAGGACGAGCTGACGAAAACCCTTTTTTTCACTGCTCTAAGAACCAACCACACGATATCCTGTGAGAGGGTTTTTAAGGATTTATTCAGTATATGTAGTTTCCTCTCTAGTTTACATGAATATTGTGGAAGTTCACTGAATGGTTTGCTTGAACAGCACTAGACAGTGGACCCTGCCACAGTACTGATTATTCTGAAATCCTTTTAAGGTTCTGTGTAATATCGGAAACTTGATTATTTCCAGGAGACAAAGGGGGGGTGGCTGCAGGGTTGCTGCAATATCCAAGCTCAGCTTTAAATTCTGTGCCTTATGATGACTAAGATATTGTCCACTTTTAGCAGAAACTTTTTATAGCAGCACTGATGCAGTTACTTTGCAAAATCATGCACTGCTAAAAAAATTAAAAAAAAATAAAAAAAATCAGTAATAGAATCCACTGCCACACTTGACCCGATGAGCAAGCCTTTCTGGACCCAGAAAAACTGGAACCCTGCTTCAGCTAATTCTCAAACAGTTCCACACCTCCAGATGACAGGAGCCGGACACTGAAAGTACTGCTGGGTAATTTCCACAGGGCCCTTGAGGGGCTGTGAAGTGGCCTCAATGCATTTAAGGTTGCCCTAACCTTCTGAGCTTCCACAACTTTATATGAGAAGTCTTTTCTTACTTTGAAAATGTGCTCACTGAGCACAGAAGCAGTATGTCACACCCACGAAGACTCAGCTAATTCATCTTGCTCTTGAGAAGGACTTAGCTTAGAAGTGCAAGACACCGTGGAAAGGAAAACTTCATTATTCTTGGAACGCCATCTCAGAGACATTTGAGAGCGACATTTCACTCAAAGATTCCCAAAATGAAATCTGTGAGACAATTCTGTAACAGCAGAGAGAGAGTGCTACAAGAATAACTTGCAAGGGGAAAAAAACTTTTCATTTTTGGGGCAAAGGCACTAAACTTTTATAGGTTTGTGTTTGTTAGTCTATTCGTAATTCTGTACATTATTTTTTTATGTCCCAATCACATGAAATTAAACTTAACATAGATGATGCTTTAAAATAACTGCATACATCACTGTGCAGAGGTGTTTCAATGTGACTGGCAATTAGAAAGACTTGTTTACAGGTTTTTCGTCCATCTGTATACTTTTAGTTTTTGCACAAACTAGAAGTATCTCAAACTTGTCGGTAGCACCTTCTG
This sequence comes from Pelmatolapia mariae, assembly GCF_036321145.2. Taxonomy (NCBI): domain Eukaryota; kingdom Metazoa; phylum Chordata; class Actinopteri; order Cichliformes; family Cichlidae; genus Pelmatolapia; species Pelmatolapia mariae. Next base: position 36,906,535 of record NC_086228.1, on the reverse strand, counting down.
TCATTGCTCTAAGTCTGAGCACCTCAGCAGCTATGAAGCTTCTTAATGCACAGCAGTAATCATATTTGAACCCCGTTTGCATATTTACTCATTAGTTTTTGGCTGTTTCATTAGTTTATATATTATTAACTTTATTAGGAATTAACATTGTTTAATACTAATAATGATATTAATATTGTTTTGTTACTGTCTGGGATCTGTGCTGAAGCTGCCATGGCAATGCAAAGCATTAATAAAGGCTCAGTCTCAGGTACAGTTCTTGAACATTCCTCCTTTGTTCTGTTTTCAGTCCTGCGGACACTTAGAGCAAAATAGCTAGCACTCTGAGCCTGTGTGTCTTTATTATTTGATTCAGTCATGCCCAAAATGCTGTCATGATCATCATAAACATCTTTTCAGTGACTTTGGATTTGAATTAAACTGATTGTCATGATTTAAAATTAATCAAAAAAATGATCGTGATAACAAACAAGATATAGCAGAGGAAGTGAAAGCCTCATTTCCAAGACTGATTGCAGGTCTTGCTGCCAAACATGCACAACCAGTTATTAGGTTTAGGAGACGATTTCTTTTTAACAAACAATATCTTTTTTTTCCCCTCAGTAAATAAAAATCATCGTTTTAAAAACTGCATTTTGTATTTACTCTGATTTATCGTCGTCTAATATTAAAATTTGTTTGAAAAACAGGAAAAGTAATTGCCAAAAACATATTACAGTGTGACTTTATTTGCCGTGAGCCATTTATGTATGAATTTCAGTGTTTAATTTTAGGGTAATATATCTTACAAAATTACTTTGTCATTATTGGCTCACAACTTGATGAACAAATTTTAGGTTTCATAATTAAGAAACACAGAAAAATCCATGGAAGTCTTTCAGCATATGAATCTGTTGTTGCATTAAAAAATGACTCGTATGCAGTCATTTAACTTCTTCTGGTCTGACGACTGAAACTAGTTAATTATTGGGATTTTTAAAGGATCAAGTTTTTATGCTCTCTTCTGATTGTTTTACTACAGTCCCTCTCTTCTGCTCCCCTGCAGTGCCACTAGCACATGCTACTTTAGCGAATGTTAGCTTTGAGAGTTATGTTAGTCTTTGGAGTCTAGTAACTACTTGCAGTCAATAAATGATGCTACCACAAACAGCACACAAAGAAAAAAAACTTTGCTACTGTAGCAGCAGGTCTAGCAGGGAAGAAAGCCAAAGTTAGCTAACTAGCTGCTACATGGTATCAACAGTGCTGGAGAACTCAAAAAAGTAATCTATTACACAATACTCATTACTTTTACTGCAGTACGTTATTTATTTACTCCCTGTAAGTAATTGTAAGCAAATGCTAATCATGATGTCATTTTTGTAGCACTCTACAACAAGGCCTCTGTTGTCACATAATAACCAGCTAACAATGTAATGCTCAGGCTACATGCTAACACACTGAGGCAAATTCCTATTCTAATGAGGACACACACAAGGTCTGTAGTATTAACACAAGGCTTTGACAATTTCACAGTAAAATGTTGTAGTCACAGCGATTCTACTTCAAGTTATTCAGGTACAGGTCGAAGTAGAGGCTACTATGTCACCAGCCCAAATGTTCATCACTGGTTTTGATATCACTGGTTGTTTGGCATGTGGTGGTATGGACTCAACATCACTCTAGGTCTGGGGTTCTTTGGCATTTGCTTTGTGTTAGCAGCAATGTGTGTTGTTTCAGTGTGCACTTTCATCATCTCATCATTTGGTGATTTTTTTTCTGTATGAATATTGAAAGAATGCATATAACACAGGGAGATATATAATTGGATCATTAGCATGTGTCAACACTACAAAAGCAATATGTTGCTTCCAGTTGTACTAGCTGAGAAAGATAAACTTACTGGAGAAATAAGTGCTAGCAGACAATTTACCAGGCCAGCAACTAAACAGCTGCTGCGTGTTTTCAAAATGGTGTGTCCTCATGGTAATAACCACATGACGGTTAGTGTTCCACCTGACTATGCTGAAGCCCACCATCTGGTGTGTGTTTGTGTTTAAGGTGTAAAAGGAAAAGTGCCAACATATCCAGATTATATGGAAAAATGACACGTGAAGTGTAATGTGTCGCACCTGTATATAGTCGTATACAGTGAGGCTGTTAACACCAGTGTGTCTTCGGTGAAATACACAGATATGGTGTTATCCACTGACCTTGCAGAGTGGCACCAGGAGGCGATACAACATTGGTATTTAGGCATTCAACAATGCCACAGGGGCAGTCATTTAGTGTGGTGTGTGTCTGTGTGTGTTCGCCCATCTGTTGGGTCCACCCCAGGGACAACTACAGCAGACAGTTCTGATTCTCACATATATACAAACGCACACACACGTAGAGATTGAGAAGGAGGGAGATGGTGGAACAGAAACAAACAGAAACAAATTCACAGATTGTGTTTATGAAGAAACTGTCTTAATTAAACATCTTTAAAGGAACTCGATGATGAATACAGCAGCAGCACCCCTCAAGCTAGTACAGAGTGCTTTGCCCCAGAGTGTTTCTGCAGGGCAGGTATAATTATGTTTAATCTTTACTAGAATTATTCATCCATCAGTTCATCATAAACAGGGTCTGAGAACACATACAGTATGCTGTATTATGAATACAGAAGAAGGAACAGGCCTTCAGACAGCTGAAGGCCATCAAGGCCAGACATTCAAGCCTTGTTCTACTAAAGCATGGTATCTGCAAACAGTAGACTGCACAGATGTACAGTGCGCATGTCTGCATGTATACGTTACACGCAATACTGTTGCTTATGTCCCTTGAGGTGCAGCAGCTGTGTGTGTGTGTATTTTCTTAAAAATCAATTTCCCAAAACTTACTTTCATGACCCAAAACATGTCCAGTTTTATGCATACTGTGTGTTTTTAACACTAATAACTGCACAGCTGCTGGCTAGCCGGGAACCAAAGCAGCTGCAAGAGGTTCAATTGAAACACTCGAGAGCAGCAAAGAGAGCAGAGTTGCACCAAAATGACCAAGAGAGGAGCTGTGTCTACTATGATTTGCAGTTTTGCTTCATTTCTGGTTGCACTGCTTCTGAGCAACAGGGAACCATGTGAAGCAAAGACAAAGTGTTACCTAAGGCTAAAGAATAAGTCCAAGTGAAGTTTGTTGTGAATCTGCAAGTCACAGCTCTGCAGCAGAAATGTTAACAAGCCCCGTATTGACTTTGGCAACAAAAACATAAGTCAACTGCAAATAAGTCATCCTCAAAAAACGCACTGTTCATCCAAATCTCACGAGAGCGCAGCAGCAGGGAGAATTTCACGGTTTGATCCGGGAGTCTTCGTACATATTTCAGGATGTCAGTGGGGCAGTTTGAGCTCTTGTTGGCAGAGTTGGAACCACATATGAGGAGGCTGAGAAATTATTTCAGAGACTCAGTTGACCTGGAGCATCATCTAACTGTCTGAGGTAAAAAAGGATTATTTCAAATTGCCATGTCATTGTTTATTCAGCACAGCTGCACGCTTTGAGATACGAGCACACTTGTTGCCACGTTCAGTGGTCTGATAGGTGAAATATGTTTAACGCACAAAACATTCACACAAATTAAGGTCTTAAGTGTAGGTTATTCCTGGTTTTGGTTATATGGATATACCATGAAGTGCCAGAGTCTTATATGAAATATTATAATACAAATTTTCAGTCATACCATTCGGTGCTAACAGGAAAGTGCAGAATTTACCGAAAAATGTTGTCAGAGCAGAAGATCAGATCTATGAAGTGTTTCTGATCAAATTTAAAACACTTAATTTGTATGTAGAAATATTTTGTATGTCACTGTTGTGAACTCATGGTATTCCTGAATTCTTAGGATCCCCAGTATTACAAATCCTGACCACAGCGTGGAAAGGTACAGGTGCAGCTAAAGCACATTAAAAAGGACTCTTTAAAGGAGGGTATTAAATGGTCCTGGAACAGAACTCCCTTAAGTGAAACACAGCTGTTGTGCAATGACACGTGAAAATGTCTGTCATATGGTGTCCTATAATGTCATTAGAGAAACACACTTGAAAGAACAGAGAACCTCTGTGAGCACTGAGTCATCCGTGGGATATTATAATATTCCACTGGATTTTTCATCATAAAGACCCAATCACTTTACTGTATTAGAAGAACACAAAGGATAGGGTATTCATATTCACTGAGCACTTCACAGCAGAAGGACTCTTTAGGCTTTGTTATGCTATTCCTTGGCTTTACATGTTGAATGGATTTAGTGAAGAAAACTAAAGCTGGGGCCTTTTCTTGCTTGTAGTCGTTGACAGCATTTCAGGTTTTGCAATTAACTCGAGCTACATTCAGAAATGTGTATTTCCTTCAGAAAAAAGTTGAAGAGAAATTTAAAAGAAGATAAATTCTTTGCTATAACTTGATTTCTTTTGAAAACTGAACAAGTTATTTTTACTGTGTGACAAATCACAGGTGGCCACAAACACAATAAAATGAAGACTTTAGTTTCTAGATCAATGTAAGTATAAACTACAGTCCGGACTCACGTTAAACTACATAGTAACATGGGCTGTCAAGTCTTTAAGGACTCAGGAACTATCAATTCAATTCAGTTTTATTTATACAGCACCAAATCACAACAACAGTCGCCTCAAGGCGCTTTATATTGTACAGTAGATTGTACAACAATAGATACAGAGAAAATTCCAACAATCATATGACCCCCTATGAGCAAGCACTTTGGCGACAGTGGGAAGGAAAAACTCCCTTTTAACAGGAAGAAACCTCCGGCAGAACCAGGCTCAGGGAGGGGCGGGGCCATCTGCTGTGATTGGTTGGGGTGAGAGAAGGAAGACAGGATAAGACATGCTGTGGAAGAGAGACAGAGATTAATAACAAGTATGATTCAATGCAGAGAGGTTTATTAACACATAGTGAGTGAAGAAGAAACAACCAGTGCATCATGGGAATCCCCCAGCAGCCTACGTCTATTGCAGCATAACTAAGGGAGGATTCAAGGTCACCTGGTCCAAAGTTTGAAGCCTAATCTTAAAAGTAGAGATAGTGTCTGTCTCCTGAATCCAAACTGGAAGCTGGTTCCACAGAAGAGGGGCCTGAAAACTGAAGGCTCTGCCTCCCATTCTACTTTTAAATCCACTCCTGCTACACTATATTGTCTTCACACGCTCATGAACTTGAGTAACATCCTGTTCTTAATCCACAGGGTTTACATTTATGACATCGGGCAGCATGTCACTGCAAAAAAGGTTTTCATCTCTGTGATGTTGTTTTAACTTAGTTCTTCCCATTATTCTCATAAGGATTAACGTTTTGACTTCTTTGTAAATACCAATATATTCTTAATGATTTACAACTCACTCATAAAGTGGTTGTTTCTTCACATTCTGTTGATAGCTTTAGTTATTTTGGAAGGTTTCAAACACTCTTTATAAACATAAGAATAAACTAACACTGGTTTGCAATGACAGCGTGAAAATGACCAATAGTGATTTTTAGAGGAACAGTTTAGCGACAGGGCTGAGCAGTGTCCTGGTTTGAAGCTTGACCAAGCTTTAAGACTCAACCAGAGAGCATTTCATAAAATGTATTCACATAAGCTACAGCTGATTTGCCCTACAAATGTATTTTGCTATTCTGAGGCTTGACAATCAGAAAAGAGAGGCTGAATAAATACAGAGGACCACATGCTGATCAAAGAGTACAAGTACACTGTAGAAAAACAGAAGACTGTATGGATTCCTCTTTAAGCTGCAGCTGTGAAAAGGCTGAAGAAACTAAGGAGACAAGGACAACGGAGCTTTTAGTGCAAAGTTCAGACTTGAAAGGAAATACTCCCAAAGCCTCTAAATACCGAATACTGTCTGCTGGCAGCAGATGTACAGAAACTAAGTGACTGACTGGCTCTGAGCATTGTATACAAACATATACACCAAACAGTACAAAGGAGTACACGCAGTAACACATAGCAGACGTTTGAAAGCCACACAATGCAGAAGTCCAATGTGAAAAACATTCAGTGAGTGAAGCGCTGCAGGTTTAGGAGATACATAAAAACAAGTGTAGAGATAAATAAGCAAGCACGTGTTCATACTTTTCACTGAGGTGGACTTTTTGGGAGGGTGATGATTCGAGGTGAGCGGTTTGATCCAAACGATGGTATTGGTATCCAATCGATACTAGCACCACAGGATCAATGCTTTGTTTCTATGCTCAAAGCTCAGTAAGTAGCCCACTGATTATATTAAATATATATAATTTGGGGAAATGCACTATGTGAAACTTTTTGCACTGACTGTCATGATTATTTTATTTATAGCACATTTGAACAGCAGAAGCTGCTTCAGAGACAGACTCATGTCAAAATACATGAAAGCTGAAAGGTGTGTTTTTTGTGTTAACTCATTATCATGAAAAGTAAAACTCACAGCGCTTTAGTGCTCATTAACATTTGACATTAACTGAATCCTCATCTCATGACTCGTGACACACTGCTCTCTCCTACATAAGCTGCCTTTATAGGTTAAAGGTATTGGTACTGGTATCGGCTGTACTGGCCCTGTATTAACTTGGTATCAGATAGATCGATAGCAAAACTTGCAGTATTGCACAGCACTGCTAACAGTTAGACACAAACACAAACGCTTTGTCTTAAAGACACGTGTAAACACAAACAAAGCCAAAAAGAGATCATCAAATATTGCGGTTCTGTCACTGCTGGTAAATCGGTGAAATACTCGTAAAGAGTTAACTGCTGTTCGTGTCACGTCACACTTCCATAATGTGATTTATGATAGACTTTACATAAAACATAAATGTATTAAATCTTCAATGAACTCACCATTGATGAGGAAGTCTGATTTTCTTACCAGCTTGGTGTTTTTAAACCAGATGTGATTAAGACGTCAGTGGACATTTATGATTGGTATGTCATTAACCATTGAGCACAACCTGGTTCATCCTCCATTCTGACCCTGATCGGCCCACCATTTATAAGATGAGCTTGAGGTCACAGAACAAATTCTTTCCCAAACCCCAGAATATTTGTTCCCTGGTGGCCATTGAAAACAATGCAGGTTTAAGGCGCTTCTACTGTATATTGACTTTCCATTTCAGACCAGAAGCTGCATCCATTATTTATGTCTGTGAAAGTTCTCAGTCATCCAGGTCACCGTAGTCTAAGGAGCTTGGAAAGAAAAGCGTCTGGACTTCTTTAACATTTATGGACATTTTCACTGTATTTATAAACCATATTTATTATTATCCCACCAACATTCCTTCCTCTAGTCCTACCTACTACTTAATGTGCACTACCACCAATTACATTGCTCCTTATATTGCACCTGCTCCTTTATATGGCATATATAACTTGTACATATCTGTATAGATACTTATGTTATTACATACAGTCCCTGTGTAGGTACTGCTTTAATTTTAAGTCTATTTTTGGTTTCCCTTTTTCCTTCTCTCATTCAAAAGGAATTTTAATGTAAAAATCTACAAGCTGCTAACGGAGAGATGCCAAACTGTCTTTCATTGTTCTTGTAACAGTAACAATAAAGATCTAATCAATTCTATTTAAGCTTCCTTGAAGACGTTTCACCTCTCATCCAAGAAGCTTCTTCAGTTCTAAGAGCAACTGGGGTCCTGACCCTGGGGACCCCTATTAGGGGTTCATGACCCTCTTGTGGAAACTCCCATAGGGCTTAAAATCTGGGACTCTCCACCAGTTGCTCTTAGAACTGAAGAAGCTTCTCAGATGAAACGTCTTCAAGGAAACTTAAAGAAGTCCAGACGCTTTTCTTTAAAAGCTCCTTAGATCCGTTTTTTATTTACAGTCTATGTAGGTAGCACACAATTTGTCTGTGATTTGGTGGAATGAGGCAGAAATGCCGAGCATGTCAACACTCTGTATGGAACTGTAAATCAAGCTGTAGTGTCATATGTAACTATGCAGGAGAAATATAACTTCATAAAACAGCTTTTTAAACCGTACTATGGGGCAAAGTTCCCAGTGTTTTTACATCAGGATTGATTTGTGACTCGATACCTGCAGTTTAATTAAAATTAAAGTTATGGTTCCTTACGCATTAATAAAGATAAGGACTTTAAAATTACATCCTAAATCACTGACCAGACAGTTTCTTCTAAATGGACTTTAAGTGCTGATTTAACTTGCTGTTTGGTTAGTTTTAGACAACAAAACTATTTGATAAGCTTGAAAAACATGGTTATGGTTAAACACGGTCTTTCACAGCAGTAGTCCTGGACTTGGAAAATGTAACTAATTCATTAGAGACAAAGGGAAATGTGAGATAATGATTTAAATGGATTTCACACAAGGTGTGGTGGAAGGAGCAGATTTGATTCACAGCCACAAAGCCACAGTTTCCAATGTGATATAGATAAAGAGACGAGGCCCAGACAGAGAATCAGCTAACAGTTTGTGCATGTACATGTGAAGAATCGCCAAAATCTTCTTTGGCTGAAGTGTCTCTGAACTGCATGAACTATTGTTGCTGCTGCTGTTGTTAAAATTCTGATCATGCCAAGCTCAGTTTCACACATATTTTCTAAATTCTTTTTTTTTTATTAGTTTTTGTTAGAAACTGAGCTTATGATGAACTCACCACCTCTTCTCTCTTTGTGTGTGTGACTGAACAAAATGGACCTGTTTTATTGTTCGCTGAGGAATGAAGGTTAATATGATCATTTTGTTTTTAATTGCTTCTCACAAATAAGTGCACTGCACAGAGTCTTGAGTCAGGATCTATTGTCAGCGTGCTGACATTGTTAGCCTGAACCATGGTACACTCTTTCCTTTTCATTACTTTATCATCTGCTCTTTTTTCTTGCCTGTGTGAAGCACTTCAGGGCTTAAGTTTAGAAAAGTTTAACATAAACAAACATAATTAAAATTATTATTGTTCAGAGGTGTCAGAGATTGTAATGCTATGCTAATGTGAATACTATAGAAACTATTTAAATCTGACTTCAGTGAGTATTTAGCTTGCTGGAGTTAGCAAATGCTAGCCCAGCCCTTTACAGTTTACTAGATAAACACGTGAAGGGTAGAAACGTGACGGTAAAAAGGTTCATATATATCTGACGTTGCCCCTGTTAGCTTAATTTATATGTATATTTATTGTTCTCAGAGATCGCAGACACATGCTATGTTGACTGTGTCAGCAGGCTAAATTAAAGAGCTGTAAATTGAATGATGAGGGCAACGTGATGAACCACATCACTGATACATAATTGTGATTCTTGACATTTCTGCCAATTTCATGTAAACTGGCGTTTCATTAAAGTAAAAACAGATGAAGATTTGCAAAGTCAGTCTAATCTGAAATGACACACCTCCTCAAGCTTCTGCCAGCCAGTGAAAATCTGTGAAACCACAAGTATTATTTTAAATATATCCTAATTTAGACTGATCATTTTCAGAGGAGCTACTTTGCCAGCTCTCTGCGGAGTGTTTTTGATTATGGTGCAGTGTTTCGTTGCTTTCCACAGAAGCAGAGATAACACTCACTACTACTACACACCCACATATGCCTCAGCACTGTTGCAGATGGCCATACGGCCCATCAATACAGAGAGAGGAGAGAGCGAGGCTTTGGGCATTGCCAGGGTTGGAGCCAACAGCTCAAATTGATAGGTCTTGCTATCGCCATGAGTTTCTGGCCACAGCATCAGGAGATTCTGGAGGAAAAAACCCCTACAACTCAGAGGAGGAGACTCTCACTAAGCAACTCCAAGTCACAAATTCTCACCCTGCCCCCCCCCCCCCCCCATCCCCTCCCCCATCCCCTCCCCCGATCTAGATCTAACAAAAGCAGAGCATTGGATTGGACGTATAAGGGCCTGATAAAAAGGGGGGAAGGACACTGTTTGTCTGGATATAAGTAACTGTCTTTAAATAAGCAGACTAGACAGATGCATGTTTAGATAGTTTTCCTGTCTAAACCGTCGTATTATGGGCTGGGTTTAACCTAAGTGTTGCAAGGTTTAGCCTCAGTCGCACATGCCTAGAGACTTGTCAGGAAGCTCCAGTTCCCGACCAGATGGCTAGTGGCTGATGGCTATCACCGGGCGAAATCAGTAGCTAACAGGGTCCATTACCAAAAACCTCCTTTTGAATGTAGTTGGCAAGTGTTTGCAGACAAGTCAGCGTCTTCCATGCAAACTGCTGGTAATCACAATAACCTAGTGAGCAACCAAAGCAATCATAAGGAGATTTGGTGCAGCACCATATACCTCTATGCAACTACCACAACAACTTTCCAACTGGTCACAGAATATTTTCCCTGCCAAAACGATGTATTCCTTTTAAGCAACCCAGGAGGGCGCTGACTGGTCTCTATAATTCATTTGTCAGCAACTTTCAGTGCTTTCACTGCAGTAAGCAAATCTAAGTAATTACCGCAGAGAATGGCAAAATTAAAAAAAAAAAAAAAAAAAAAACATACTAAGAGCAGTAATACGAGTCAGTAGATATTTCAGTTGTTGGTCATTGCCTTAATCCTCAGTGGAGCTCTGAGAAGAAAAACAACCCAAACTCCAGTTCCAGTCTACTGTCAAGCAAACTATTGTAACTCCCACTGTCTCAGTGGAGCTATCAGGTGTGGATGTGGGTAGAAAGCATGTCAAGGCTTCAAAAAAAGTATTTTTATAGCTAATATCCTGGAGGAGTTGTACAATAGTCAGAGTCTTCAAGGTGTGCATCAGAACTCTCCTGATGTGTCCTCGAGCAAAACAATGAACCTCTTAGAACAAGAGAACATTTGTGAGGAAACAGTGCTGCTGCCCAAAATATTCCACTAAATAACTTCATTAATAACCTCAAAATTTCTTTAAGCTCATTCCAGAAAATCGTTGCTTTAATAGGCAAAAGTCCCAGATCATACCATGCAATCCCCCACGTGACTGCTATTGGAATGATTCCCAGTGTAGATGGTTGTAAATCCTGGTTTTCACACATGGACTTATGGAGTGCTGCATGATTTCACTTGGTCATTGCGATTACAGGAGATCTAAAAGAAAATTGTTGCATGGCCTGTAACTGCTTCTGATCAGTGCTCAGGTCATAGCTGATTTCTCACAGAGTTCATGTGTTCTGATAAAAATGTGTGAGTCTGTGTTCAGCACCACTGTCTCTTCATGCTCACATCGCTGCCAGTATCCCCTCACCTCCATCACCTCACACAGCAGTGGAAATGAAACCTGCCGTCCGGGCTTCCTCATCGATTTACAGTCTGGACAAAGCGCCAAAGATTCAGACTGTATGGCAGGTCGGGAAGAAATACACCCATCAGCAATTCCACTGCCAGGAGAATGAATTAGAAATGAGCCACTGCCCTGTGCTGGCACAACCTGAAGATTGTCAGAGGGGAGAAAAACATTCATGCAATGCACTTTCATTTCACATAATTAGAAAATAAGAGGTCTATCAGGGCAAGACGATAAAATAATAATAATATTTAATGACAAATTAAATTGCCCAACATTAAAGAAATTTGCAAAGTTGCTATTAAGCTGACCAAAGGTTTGACAGATTTCTTTGAAAGTAGTATATGGACTGAGCTTTGCATAATGAAGTTTGCTAATTAACACGTTGAAGCGTCCATACACAAAGAGAAATGTAAGAACTTACTGTATTTGTTGGAAGTTTCGTGGACTGTGTGCAAGTTTTTGTTGATAACAGCTCCGTCTGTCTCGCACCTCTGTGACACAAAGGTTCCCAGCAACAGTTGGTGAGCACAGATTTCAGTATCTGCAGTTACAAACCTGCCAAACCAAGACTGTGATTCTGCATCAGGAATAGTTACACAGTGTACTTTCCCCTCAAACCGTACACTGTGATTAATGGCAATGAAATATGTGTTTATACTCCACTTTGCATTTAATCATTAGTTATTATTAATCTGGCCGCCCCCTTTGAGCTTGGTTGTGTTTAAGGTGTCTTCCTGTTAAAAGGGAGTTTTTCCTTCCCAGTGTTGCCAAGTGCTTGAATCGAACATCATGCACATCTTATTGAATTTCTAATCAGGCAGGCTCCCCAGTAACCTGCCCTAACTTTGTAACATATGCACATGCACAGGTTTATGGGTAAGATTAAGGTTAGCTTGGTGTACTCAAATAGACATTTTTATAACAGGAGAACTGTGCTGCGTAATTTGAAGAGTAACATCATATAGGGCTTGATTAGCAAGTTGCTGAAATGCAGACCTAAATGGTTCTGCAGAGACTTAGTAGGAGTTCAGTGGATTTTCATTCTTAAGAATTAATTCAATCTTTAAGCCAGAAATCAGAAAAAAAATTGAACCATAAGTTTGTTTGTTTTTAAGTATGCAACTTTACTTTCAGCCTTTCTGTACTTGACATCAAAATAACCGATACCATCTTAACCCACCACTCAAAAAGACACATTACAAGCACTTGGTGGCCTGTAGTCATAGGCTGGCTCTCTGAACCCTCTCAGGTTAACTTGAGCCCCAAACCCTAAAACCCATGTTTAAGGAGAAAAAGCAAATTGCATGTGTGTGTTCTTCTTTGTCCTTTGATTTCTAAGACTTAAAAACAATTTTTAAAAAGAACAAAACTGAGATATTCCGACAGCACAGGGTTAGTGTCACCATCAGGGATGGCTTAGACCTCAGATGGTCAATTTGCACTGAGCTTTTAAAGTTGGATCCAAGAGAATTAACATTTGACTTTTTGTTTGATATGAGACTTTTTATTTGCACTAATTAGTGAGCTTTCACAGCCCTGGCTGATGTCTTTTTTAACTGCAGCTGAACAGTTTCCCCAGATTATAATCTTATACTAGCACATCTGGACTTAAAGGTAACTCGTGCCTTGTGAGCTCATCTAGGCCTAGGACCCGTTACACCTTACTTATTATAGCTCCACATGGAGTTTTCGTGGTCTTATGTAAGCGTGGGTGAGCAGAGTGATGCAGATTTGTTGTAGCGACTGTCACACTATTTGGATGAGCAAGCTCCGGGGTTCTTGTATCACTGCCATCAGTTAGTGGGACATCTTTCTGGAATGGAGCCAGCGTTAATCCAACTACTTGCACCGACGCCTTGTGTTGTGACAAGTCAACATGTCTGCTGCGGGAAAAGGGCCTGAGTGAAATATGACTCAACTCAATCAATACTGTTTAAAAAAAATAACAGTAACAAAGTAGTTATGGTACACATTTACAAAATGAGCTATTCCAGAAAAATTTGCTTCAGGGTGCTTGGGCAGTAGGTGAAGGATCAGGGAGCATGTACTCATTTTTTGTCTGGCATTTGAGCCTAATTACTTTTCAAAAAACTAATTAGTAGCCATTTACTGAGTGAGCGTACATGCTCTATATTTAGACCAAGTTTGTGTCTCATTTATTGTTGTGCACATTATGCTCGCAGCGCCTGGTGCTCATGGATTTGGCACCATTGCTCTCCTGTGGCGGCTGTGTGCAACTGCATCGTAAGGCATCAGGGCGTGCATCCCTGCAAGCTTGTGCACAGCTGCACAGAACAAAGTCTATGGATAATTCTTCTTTCAACAGCTTGGATGAGTGAGCTGAAGCAGCTGAATGACTCAGTCAATCCCACAAAGCTTTCTCTCTTGAAACATGTGGAAGACTTGACACTTTCTCTTTTCCCTCTTCTTTCTTGCAGTCTCTCTCGTATCCCTTCATCACCAGTTTCTTACTTCCACACAGAGCAATGAAGATCCTGGAAATGCCAGTACTGCTCAGCCGAACACCGGCTGTATACACCTACACACACCACAGACTCAGGGTACCATCTCATTGGACTGGACTGGCGTTGTTTGATCAACTCCCCACTGGGAAAGGGTGGGAGAATATCGGAGCAAAGGAGTTTTAGAAGCATCTGTATGATTTTAAAATCTTTTTAAAGATTAAAACCCCCTTTTTTAACAAATGCAACATAATAGATGGAGAGAAGACATCTATTATGCTGCGAGAAAAGACATCATGCAAGAGAGAAGGGAAAGGAGATGGAAGAGAGCAGACATGGGTGACTGAAGGGAGCGAAAGGAAGGTTTTTCTTTGCAAGTCAACGAGGTGAAAAGGGAAAGATTTAATATAGAGTAGATGCTAAAGGCATTGAAGCACTCCATATGGTTTAAAATGGCCTCTATTACCTCGTTCCTACTGAGGTGGCACATTTTCCACTAAAAGAAAGAACAAAATAAATGACTGGCACCACACAGCACCACAAAACTATAAAGCCAAAGTTGGAGTCACTGAATATGAATATAGTAGGGGCTACTGCAATAAATTTACCTATGACTGGTGGCAGCCCACAGCTTCTGTCCATAATAAATTATAAGATTTTCTGTTTTGCTCGCAGAAACCAAGGCAGGACTATTCAGATTTGAAGCTTTTGGAAAATGTGGGTTGGTCCTCAAAAGGCACCAAAGCTCAGAATTAGTGGGAAAAGGTTATTTGTTCTTGGCACAAAGTAGGTTGAACCTTACTTTCTTCAAAGGGAAAGGCTTTTCCCTGCCACTCAAATAATATCGGGGCTGTATACTTTAGGGTACATGGACCTTGACACCAACAGTTCAAAACCTTACCTGACATGCTGGGCTCCTTGACACTTGTCTTTACATCACACAGACTGATCTTGAGCTGAATATGCTGGAGCTGCACAAATGTCAGAGGCTTAGGCTGCCATTCAGCCAGTGGTATTGGAGATCTTTTCCAAATTGAAGGAATTATGAACACAGAAGCGTTCCAAAGTGTACAGAAGTGTCTGATTGGCTTGCAGGAAAAGCATTACTTGATAGAAAATGCAAAACTGTCAGTTATGGATTGGCCTTCCCAGAGCCCAGACCTCATCAAAAGCCAGCAAACACCAAAAGCAAAGAGCTTTTGGAATGTCCTTAAGAAGCCTGGACAGCTATTCCTGAAGACTACTTAAAGAAATGACAAGAAAGCAGCCTATGAGAGTTCAGACTGTGCTGAACAATAAAGGTATTAAACTCAAATATTGACTTTGAAGCTTGCTAGAATTGTACAGACTCTGTTTTTGCCTTATATACTGTAGTTCTAGTTATATTTGCACATGCTTCAGTATATTCTTGCACCTATTCCTAATTTTCCAGTGCACAGGCACAGGATTTTTTCATAGCACTGTAAAATAAAATACTGCGTTCCCCATTCTCCGTGTTGTTCCTCTTGCTGTTTCCCTCTCCAAGTCACATACTGAATTACTAAATGTAATGATTTTCTTAGTACCTATCCTTTATTTTTTAATTAAAATAAGCTTCAGCTTTAATAGTGTAAGTGGTTTGTTAGCGCTGTCTGTGAGGCAGCCAGATTCTGTGCAGTCGAACTAAACAGCTCTGCAGACATCAAAAATAAACGATCCTTCTTTCTGTCAAATGCTGAACCCAGGGGTTACTTCAGCTGACATGGTGATGTTTCCCTATAAATAGCTCCTCATTAAGCTCTCCTAAAAACAGCAGCTGGGCCTGTCTCTCACATGCATGTGCTGTCTGTGCAGCAATTAGTTGGAGAAAGAAATATCCTGAAGCCAGTAAACACAGGCGTTTAACACATATGCCGCCACTGAACTTTAAAGCTGCAGTAACGCATATTTTTTTATTCAAAATGGATTAAATGACTGCTGTAAGTGTTGTGAAAAATACGACACCTGTTGAGTCATCCCCATTACCATGCGACTCCTGCTGTTCTCCCTTGGAGCATTTAAACTTCTTTTAGATGATTGACTCTCTGACCCTCGCCAGACACAACATGCCAATTTATCTTGTCCCACCCTGAATCAAGCAAAAAAAAAAAAAAAGGACAAGGCCACTGTAGGCTAACTTGTCCAAAAGCTAGCTGCTAGTTAGTACAACTGCTAAGTAGCAACTTGCACACAGGCACAAAATCTGCCTTGTGGAGGGGGGGGGGCTACACCAGCAGGGCTTACTGTATGTTAGTGAAGTTGGCTGTACTTAGGCATATTGACTTTCACACAGTGTTGGGGAGTAATGGAATACATGTACCGGTGTTACGTATTTAAAATACAAAATATGAGTAAATGTATCCATTACAGTTACCGTTTAAAAAGGTGGTATTCAGAATACAGTTTTTTTTGTTGAAATAAATGGATTACACGGCGTTCTTTTCCTGTTTCATATGTTAGGCTGTCCCCTCTCTATTTTTGGTAATTCCATGCCGGTGGAAACCCAAACAAAACACACATTAAGAGGTTCTCATGTCTGTGTCTCAATCTCACGGCCCATGTCACCTCTACTGCGACCCGCAGAATGACGTGAAGGAATATTTTTTAAAATTGTTATTCAAAAAATTATGAAGGCAATAGGCAGAGTGTTACAGGCATCGCCCTAAAGAATGTAGCCTGATGGGCAGCGTAGCCCAGTTGTAAGTAAGCTATTAAGACTCGACTGTACACTGTGTTCGTGTTTTCCTCCGAGAACAATAAGTTCCGTTGGAGCAGCCTTTCAACGCCTCTCTCTGTCTCTGCTAGCAAAGTTGACCCAGACAACAAAGCAAAGCTAGTTTTCAGCTAAGAGCCCGACACGAACCCGACGTATTAGCCAGAGGTCCCTTTACTACGGTTCGGAGCCGCGGACCTGTTTTATATACGCGCGGAATAGTTTTCTATACGAGATCGCTGCAAAAAGTGCAGCCTTACCTAATGTCCACCTACTGTTACTCATTTATATTAAGATTTAAACATCTAGTTGGTATTGGTATGGCGAGTAACCTTCAGTAATAGTAATAAATCACACAGCAATAGTACATTCATGTAGTTGTAAAAAGCATGATAATATATTAAGTAATCCAAAGTATTCAGAATACGTTACTCTCATTGAGTAACGTAATGGAATACGTTACAAAATACATTTTGGGGCATGTAATCTGTAATCTGTAGTGGAATACATTTTAAAAGTAACCTTCCCAACACTGGCTTTAACAACACAGCAGCAAGTATAGCTAGCGTCCCTGGCTAAATGGGAGGCTAGCTATACTTCCTAGTATGTTTAACAATCTTCTCTGTATAGCTAGCACTATATTAATTAAACAAAAAAAATTCTTTTTTGTATTACTTGTTGTGTTTACATAAGGAACTGTGGAACAGCATTTTATAAAGTATATTTTTAAATTTAATAAAAATGTAATAAGTTACTACAATTTTATTCATCCAAAAAGTCTTCAGTGTATTTAAGAGTAATGGTGAAGCAACAAATTTTTAAAGTGAGTTCATATTCCATAACATTTCTTGTAAACTAAACATGAACAAGTCGGTAGAGGGTAGAATTTAGCAGATTTTATTGTCCAATTAACTACATAAACAAAAGTTTCTGGGAAACACAAAACACATGTGCCTTATGTTTTCAAGGCACATGTGTCCGGTTGCACCTGCAGTGCTGACAGCTGTTTGTCATAACTGGGCAGTCTAAATCCAGCTTTATAGCTATGTCAGTTGCACTACCTAGTCTTACGCCTTCTACCTGCTAAGACTGGGCATAAATCTAAGTTTAGTTAGGAACAGTCAAGAAGTCAAAGTCCAGGCAGTTTCTATAGAAACGATTTTAACTTCACAGCAAAATAGTAAGAGACAAAGGCATGGCTCATATATTGACTTTACAACAAGCAGGCTTTTAGAGAGGAGAGAGTTATAAGAAACAGTTATATGCACTGTTGAAGAGCTGATTGAGAGGTTTCGATTCAGTCACAGAGATTTATCTGAACTCACACTATCATCACGTTTTCATTTTCTATCAGACCTCAGTGCAGCATTGTCACCTATGTTGCAACTGCTAATGGCAGATTTTATGGTTGTTTGTTTGTTTGTTTGTGTGTTTAATTGTTTGGTTTTTTTTATACTGATCCATGTCTACCAGGCTACTATCTGATGGGCAATCTATGCATGTATTTCACAACTAAAATTGTCTTTCGAAGAATATAGGATCACGCCAAATAAAACTCAAAAAGATCATCACCCCATCAAGAGAAAAATAAGGTTAACAAACATGGTGAAAGAATTCCTCATTTTGTCACATTATCTAGAACAGCTCTGCTGAGTGCGGCGATCTCTTTCAGCACCATGGATAGTGTCTCTGTGACGCTATCCATGGTGCTGAAACTGACAGCGCACTGCTTAAAGCAGTGCTGATAAAGACATTCACATCTTTTTTCTATTATGTCTGTATGTCATTATAATGATAAGAAAGAGATAAAGAACATTTGCCTTCTTCAAAAAAATAAACAGCTTAATTAAGCAAATCAACAAACCAAATAACAAACTCACAGTGAGAAATTTCAATCCTATCCCAAAGTCCTATCCCAGGGCATAATCATTCATTATATTCCCTATGTGTCATTGTCTTTACTGGGAAACCTGAGAGGGTTTGCACCTTAATAGCTGTGTGGACAGTACTTTGCAACACTTCTGACTTCAAGTGTTGCAGAACACAGGCAATTTCCCCCTTTCCCATGAAAGAGGAATATGCATATGTATGTGCACTCTGGTTCCTGCAGTGCACAGGGACACTGCTGGTCAAGTGCTCCACACACTCACTGTGAATTTTTTTTTATAAATGTAGGTAGTTTACCGTTTCAAAACATCTTTATTGATCTCTTCTTGTCTAATTATAGTGCAATTTTTCTGTTTGATCAAGAACAAAAACTATTTTTTAATATCAAAATTGAAGGACTATAGCATACTATAAGTAAACTATAATAACTATATTTTTATAATCATTAAAGCTTGCATATTTTGCAGGTATAAATGTGCAGGTACTTATCCTGCTTTTCTACTTTTGCAAGAAGCCTCATTCATACAGCACTTGTATTATAACCACCTTGTCTAATATTCATGCAGACAATCACAGAGGATCAACACATTCCAGGTGACATTGAGTTCACGCTTGTCCAAGGATACTTTGACAAGATTCTGACATTCTCTCAGCACAAAACCTTTGTAAGGAAATGCAGTTTAAAATGAAAAAATGATTTAAAATATACTGTGTATTATATTCTCCTTTAACATTTGACATCATATTCATTCTTACATGTATGTGTTTAATTGAAAATCCATGGTTTGCTATTCTAAATCATATTTAATCTTTTTTCCCCATTTTTACAGGTTTTGAGTTTATGAGTGCATGATAAAAGTAATACTTTTTATTTTAAAAATTCCTAACTTGATACTATGCATCAAGGACAAAAGCTAAATATTTCATTTGACATATTTACATTGTGTTTGAATCAAGAGTTGTGGTACATGCTTACAACAATTTTACCAACTTTTTATTTCCATTAAATGTAGCCTGTTGCTCACTTGGCGTTGGCTCTCACAGCAGTATTGTATCACTTCCTGTTCCTGTTACAATGCACAGTAGCGTTTTGTGCAGCTCATGCATAACTGATTTACTTCTAAACTTTCAGATAAAAAAATATTTTAAAGGACAATCTTCATATCCAAACCACACCTTCTGTTGAGTCACCACAATCACCATGAATATAATATTCATCATATTCATTCATTGTGTCTTCACTAGCTTAGCATAGCTGTTAGCTCTTAGCCGAGTCACTAGCACCGTGGCTTCTTCACCTGTTCCTTCTGTGCTTTCCTGCTCAGTGTGTCAGATGCTTAGCTACTCCTCAGCCCCTTTTAGTAATAACAATACTTATAAGAAGTGTAGCTTGGTTGTAGCTTTGGAGACCCAGCTCCACACCTGTGAAAATGCCATAGCTAGCCAGGCCCCTGTGGTTGGTGCGGGTAAAAGTAGCTTAGCCACCGTTAGCTCTCTCCCAGCAGTTTGTGTAAAGCACAATCTGCCACAGGCTGGCTGGGTGATGGTGTGTAGGAGGCAGAGCTCTAAAGAGAAGCACCGGTACACCACCAGCCTGTTCATATTTGAATCATTTATCATACTACCTTATAATCATTTATCATCATTTATCACTCTACCTTATAATATAAAGTGCTTTGAGGCAACTGTTGTTGTGATTTGGCACTATATAAATAAAATTAAATTGAATCATCAAATATCTTCATAGACATTCTTTATTAAAACAGTATATAAAAAAATGGATCATCAGCAAATGTAATTTTTCATAAATGGCCTGTATTTGTAAAGCGCTTTACACTACATTGAGTCATCCACCCATCCACACACTGGTGATGGCAGCTACATTGTAGCCACAGCTGCCCTGGGGCGCACTGACAGAGGCGAGGCTGCCGGACACTGATGCCACCGGGCCCTCTGACCACCACCAGTAGGCAATGGGTGAAGTGTCTTGCCCAAGGACACAACGACCGAGACTATCGGAGCCGGGACTCAAACCGGCAGCCTTCCGATTACAAGACGAACTGCCAACTCTTGAGCCGCGATCGCCCCGTAAATGGGAAAACATCACGTTATTTAATGGAAAGAAATCCAAGAATCTGCCATAAAGTCTTTCAGGATCTTTCTGTGAGCTTTGTCATTCACGGCCTTATTAGCACGAGTTCCCTCTGATATTTAACACGATGAAGGTAAGGACAAGAAGAAGGCTTTTTCATATTGATCATCAACAAGCTTTGTATTAGATAAAAGGACTTCACACAACTGAACTTCAACTGAGAAACTACGCTAGCACTTCTTTATACATAGTGTTTCCCTGCTTGTAAATCTAGTCAACATCTAGAAAAGTGAGTTTTATCTGTCATTCCAGTGTATGCTTTGTTTTATGACCATCATTCATATGTATGTGTATTTCCCTCTTTTTAGTTGCTCTCTCATTGCTGCCGACTTTTTGCAGGCTGTAATACCACAGCAGGATCTGCTCCTCATGGATCTATCTGTCTGGCCAGTAAACTGTGTGTGTGTGTGTGTGTGTGTGTGTGTGTGTGTGTGTGTGTGTGTGTGTGTGTGTGTGTGTGTGTGTGTGTCTTTTAAAAAGCTCATCCCCTACACTTCAAAGTCTCTATGCCTTCATCTTCCTTTCTTCCTCGCTGTTATCGCTTTCATTCTGCCATCTATCTGTCTCTACAATGAGACAGGTATAAAATGTAATTCATGGCACTGAAGCGAGTATTAACTAGTTCCCAGTAGAAGGGCTCGACTCTAATCCACAGGCTGTTATGATGGAGATGGGCTGTGTTAGAGTTTTTAGCAGAGGTACGATCCCTGCTGGAGGCAACAAACAGAAACACACTTGCCAAGAAACTCGTCCTGTTTGTTGTCGCCTTCAGCATTTCATATCACAGCGCTGAGGTTTTGCTTTGTTCTGTTGTTTTATATAAGCCGGCTCGTTGCTGTAGCTTCATTCAGGTGACAGTGTATTAATTAATGCATCGCACAAGTTATTTATCACTAACACATGCTTCTTAAATGAACTCTGCTCTGTTTTGTATCACTCAGAGTTGAACTGAGTTGAATTTGGTTGGCTGGGTTTTGTTGCAGTTTCTCTGAGCACTGGAGAGTCTGACCTTGTGATGGATTTGCTGGGACGTCCAGTCCTGAGAAGACTGTGGCGTTAATCACCAGCAAGTTACCAAAACCTCTACTTTTATGTGGTGCTCCAACTTTCTGATGATCAGTTAATCAAGTGCATTTGATTAGCAGCTGCTGTTACATTCTTAATTCCTATGGAAGCTGTCAGAGGGTATTTGTTTAATTTTTCACAGGACTGCATAGAGTCCTGTGAAAACACTTTTGTGCATGACTGCACATACATTCAAATAATAGTGCATAAAACTATATGCAAAATCTGATCTTAATGGGACCATGAAAAATGTATTACAGATTTGGCCATTTAAGAAACGCATCCTGACATTTAAAGGGCACCGAGTAAGGGTGTATGAAGGGTTATGAAAGCATCATAGAAGTACTGTTTAAAAACTAAGTCATATTACAGGCTTTGCATTTGTGGTTACAGCAGAGAAAAATAATTGTACCAAACCACTTTATTTGGGTTGGAACTCATTTAAGATGAACTGAAACAAAGAAGGAAATCAACATTTGACCTTTTCTTTGGGAATCATGAATGCCTCACGAGGACCAGTGGCCAAAATGAGTCTCAATTCCAGCAGATTCCCACAAACTGATCGTTAGTGGCAGATAGTTGAAATCCTGTCTGATAAGAGAATGGGAAAATATTTCATTTTCAAAGGATTTGGGGCCTTCACTTCCTAAATGCTTACAGAGAGCTTTAAAAAGAAGAGATGATATATCACGGTGGAAAACAAGCCTCTGTCCCAGCTTTTTCAAATGGGTTTTGATGTCTCTGCAATCAAATACAAAATAAGTGCTTAAAACATAAACACACTAAGCTTTGATGCTTTGTCTTTGTTATAATTCCAATAAAATATAACTTTTAAAATGTTTGCTACTTAAACTTCAGCTCAGTGTAAAAATATAACAAATCCAGTACTTCGGCCCTATTTTCCGAGAGAATCATTTCCTGATTCAGACTGAATGAATCAGCTCTCTGTGTGAAAAAGATTACATCGTCCCCTGCCCTGTGTTCTCAGACCACGACTGGGAAGTCAGCACTAGCTTACGTACATGCAAAAGATTAGTACACTGACCCATAATGTGCTCTGAGACAAGAAAAGCAGGATTTACGGAGAAGCCTCAGCCTCAGTTTTCAAGCTTGGTGCTTTGCATGTATCGCTGTTTTTGACTTGTGAAAACAAAAGAGAACTCTTCAATTAACTCATCGTCACCTGTGGGAAACAGAGAGTTTGCCAGATAGCTGGTTATCAGATACTTATTAGCTTATTAGCTGTCTGGGTGTCTTGGACTCCAGTCAGAACATTAGAAGTCTGTTTAGTGCTGATTAGCAACAACTGTGTTAATTCTTTATAGCTGTACAGCTAATAGTTTGCCCTAATAAGACAAAAAGGATAGGAAAACATTAAATGTCACCTAATGTTTATGTCATGGCAGAGAAGGAAAAAATGTCTCAGCATTTTTGTTCAGCTAACAGAGTGAATAGGAAAGAGGTACACACTGATAGCGTTGCCTTTTGTGATCCGATTAGATTAAACTGCAATGATATTCACCACAAATGCAATAGAAGCACATAAAGGAAAATGGAAAATAATGAAACATAATGCATGTGACTATTTTGGCACTGCAGTGTATTATGCAAATCCAAGGTAAAGGAAAAGGTGCGAAAGCACTGCATTTACAGAGGGTGTAAAGTACTGGATAAGAGAACTTTAGCCTTTTTTATGCAAATATGTATCATTTTTTTTTCCAAAATATGTGTTTTTCGCTGTGTAGGAAACAGCAATAAAAGCATACTTGTATATTCTCATACGTGTGGGGTCTATGTGTTTTATCCATTTTCAAAGGTTACCAAAAATGGCATATTCACTCTAGAGGCTGACGAGGACTACTGACTGAAACAGAAGCAGCACTGCTGTGTATTTCTGTGAACTGGGCAGAAGTAAAACTTTGCTCCACATCTTGTTAATAGAGATAGGCAGAGCTCTGCTGTGTATCTCTTATGCACGAAGCCTATTTTGGTTTTTATATTAGAAAGCAAAGGGTGCATATGATTAATAGTACAAACTGGAAAATACTGGGGGAAAATACATAAAATGAATACAATGTTGGATATAAAGCTTCAGATCAGTTCATGTTTCTCCCAAGTGTCCTCCAACTTAAAAGAATATTTTTTAAATAAAATGTCTCGTTAGCCACAGAAAAAGTAAAAAATGTGTATAAAAAATATTGCCTCATTCCGTCTATCTTGTAAATTAGTGCCGTCTTGTAGCCCCTCTGGACTCTAGCTTGGGTATAAGCCACTTGACTCTATAGTTTCCAGCATGTACATGTCCCATCATCAGATGCTGAACATTTGCACATTGTAAGGCAAGTTTATTTATATAGCACAATTCAACAGCAAGGTGATTCAAAGTGCTTTACAGAGACATTAAAAAGCAAAAACAAATAAAAAGCATGATTTGTAGATAAATCTGTACTTTTTTGTAAAAAGACAAATGTCAAAGGTCAAACATGATCTGCATGTATTATACACATGCTACACATACACATGGTTGTTAGCAAGTAAATGAGCAATTTACTCTGTATTTCATGTTAACATGTAAGTTTTCTGTCAATAATCAACTTGGCCAACATGTAAGTTTAGGAGTTTAGTGTGAAAAAAGTTTAGCGAAAACTTAATTAATACAACTTGAATGTTTTACTTTCTGTAAAAGTCACTGCACTGATTCATAGCATACTTCTAATGCAGTGAGATTTTTTAAAAAGACTGAAAAATAATTATATGTACACGTGTTTTTTCATTGAGATCTTAGCATTGAAGGTGGAAAATTTATATCAAAGTGACATTGATGTATGAAATTAGCCAGCAAATGTCCTCAACCTAACACCACCTTTACCTTCAGTGTTTCAGTTTTACAGAAGCCACCTTTTATTTGGATTTGTTGTCACTAATTTTGTCAATTTTGTGCCCCAAAGTGTTGTTGCATTGTATTATAATGTGTCGCACCAACCTAGAACTAAGAAAAGAGAATTAATTAGTACAAACAAATATGCATGCTCTGGAATACTTAATTCAAATCCAACATACATAATTACTTTAAGCCTTCAACAAGTAAAAGCGGGAAAAGTATACGCACAAAAACTGGCATGTTCACATATAATAGCAGTAATGTCGATGCTGTATTATCTTGTGTGAAAAACAGTCTGCTCATAGTGATGATCTGTTGGCAAATGTGAAGGATGAACATGCGCTGGTGGATGAGAAAACCCACAGTGTTTGGAAGTTCTATTCAAAGGAGAAAATGCAGCTTGTATGAAGGTCTTTCAGGCCAGACTGAAGTTCTGAAATATTGAGCTTTCATGGTTCGATACCTCTGCGGGTGAAACAAGCATAAACAATCGAAGATCATGAATATTTAGGAATTGTATGCTGTGGCTGACATGTAATCTCAAGAAAGTGCAGTACACAAACGAGGCAGTAATGATTGCTCAGCACCAGCGATGGACACGAGCCAGAAAGCCTCCCTGTATCAGTTTGTATGTGTTGTTTCTGAACTGAGGGACACATGACTGCACTTTCAAGGAAGCCTGAACAATCTGGATGATGTCTCTCCTCTCTGTATTGACAATTACTGTCAAATAAGGAAGGTGCTGTTTTCCACACACGCAGGTTTCAGTGCTTTCATTCCCATGTACTTTCTGTTTCAAATTGCTACAATTACAGTGCTGGAAGGGTCCTTTGATTTCACTATATCACCATCATTATGTCCTGGTGTTCACTTGAGTTGTTTATATATACTGAACCCAGAGCACCTCAAACATTTGAACGTCAACACCTCATAAAGTATACCTGAAGTTTGTTTTATGTTTGCTTTGCTTTGGTTTTAATTTAACTCAATTTAATACATTTTAGCCAAAACATGAAAATAACACACTTGTGTTCTTCATAAAGCTAAAACCTAGCTATGTAACGTAGCTTTTCTGTTTCAAGCTGAACATCCATTTCTTCAAATATCCAGTCATGTATTTAGTTGTACGTTACCACATCAAAAAGGAAAACTCTGACAAACCTCAATGAGACATGACTATTGCAAGCTTGGAAACCATACTCATACATACGAGTTCATTAATGGGCTTTAGCAAAGTTGCCGTGTATATCCTTCTGGATTATTTATGAGTTGTGAAACATCAACAGTGGTAGTGGTTAGAAAAACTTTTACTGACTATGGTCTGGGTTCTATTTAAAATCACATGGCTGTACTGTGAGGTCGCTAAAGAAATGCCTCAATGATTTGGTGTCATTAGTTCATCCAACTCCTTACTGAGGCAGTCTCAAAAGAGAAAACAAATCACACTCAAAACATATGTTTAAGGCCCCAGAAAAGTGTTTACCTTTTTAAAAAAAATCTTGCTTATGTTGCCAATTGTTGGATATATTTTCTAAAATAAATATTGGTCGACTGATAGCTGGGTCTTTAATAATAGCCAGAGCTGTGATTGACACACACTAAAAACCTTCCTGTCCAAACGCTGATGATTGAAACATTGTTAGCAAGCTGAGGGGTTTGATCCACTGTAGTTTCGCTTGTTCCATTGGCAGATTTTTTTCACTTATTTCAAGCAAAAATATCTTGTATTAACCGAGAAAAATAATCTGCCAATGGAACAAGTGAAAATTCTCCAGTTTCAAGATGCACTGTCTAAAAAAAAGTTCCTATATCTTACTGAAATGTTACTCTGTAGCTGATTGTCTCTTATTTTAAGTGTGATGAGATTATTTTGACTAGATATAAGACAAATATACTTGGTTCAAGATTACAAGATTGGTACAAGATTTTGAATTTTTTGCAGTGTATTGACAGTGTATTTGGATCCACTGAAACGGCTTCTATAACAGACCTGAAGCTGCTTGACGTTGTTATTCCTATGTAGGAATGTCTAAGCAGTTCCAGATTTGCACCCGCAGTGCACTGGGAATTTAGCAAAACTGTTAAACTCTCCATCATAAAGAACTGTTTGTGCTGTTTGTAGTTAATGTTTGTGTATTGTTTCCCGTCATGTGAGATTAGCAAAGCTGTGACACTATGTGTGCAGTGGGTTGGAGGATTGATGACATCCTCCTTTTTCATGTGTTAGCATAAATCAATGTGTATTTTTCTTATTGGCCACCAGAGGGTGACTACTGTAATCTCTGATTGTATAAAAGTCTACCAAAAAACAACATTTAACGTCGATAAACACCTCCCTGATATTTTACAGAGTGTCTCATTTCAAATCATAATGATTGCAACATAAAATCCATTTTGTAAATTATGTTCTCCATTGTAGTCAAAAAGGAGGATTAAGAACAGTATGCTCACTTGTTAATGACTTGTGCTTGGTAAGCTGTTATCCAATGAGCAGTGGGCCTTGTCAGATCCAACACGATGTTTAGTTTTAACACAGAAAGCAACAGAAATGCACAACTTGAAACAGGACTTATCCAACAAGACATCATTTTTTGGTTAATTATGTCCATCATTTATATACAGTTTATGGGCAATTACTGTAATGTTTAGGGATGGGTATCGTTTAGGTTTTATCCGATACCGGTGCCAAATCGGTACTTTTGAAACGGTGCCGGTGCTTAAACGGTGCTCGAACCGGTGCTTAAAGAATGGAGAACACAAACTTCGTCCAAAAACCTCTCATGTTTTTATTTTTAGCAGTCTCTTTTTTTCTGCAAAATGATAAGAACCGTAACAACATATAAACATCATCTGTGCAAAGATTTATGTTTTTAAATTGAAACAGTGAAAAATTACAGCGCTGTCAATACATGAATATCCAGACGTTGTACAAAAATGTCCAATTCTGGCACACAATTGGACACCATGCCATTTTAGGTATTTAAGAGCAGACATTAATTAATTTTATTAACATGCCTAAAAATGCTTATTTTTAAAATACGTTTTTGAAGAATTAACCAGACATTTACATGGTAATGGGCCTTTTCTGCTATGGAGTGCTTAATTGGCCTCTGGCCCTTTAAACTCTGAGGGGCTGTAACTTTGGTTTCTTTTGGTCAATTTGCATGATTGACACCTCTTTTTAATTGTTTGAGCCAATAGAGTCACAGTAACGATACCACATTCACGTTACTAAACCAATCAGACGTTCCAAGGCCAAAACCCACGTGGGCCCAAATTTACTGCGTGTGACGTCTGTCCAGTCACGTGTCTATAGGTGGCTCTAAAATGGAGGTTGTTGACGGAAAACGACTCTGATGCGCTAGGTAGGCGTGGTAACTGCTGATAATCACATGGCTACCGGCGAAAATAACGGAGGAAATCGGACGGTAAGCCAATTTCTGTCTTAGCGCATTTGCGCCGCTGTGTGTTTTTGTGGTCTTCTTTTGCGGCTCATTCAGTGAATTTTGGTCAGAGTGTGGTGAAACTTGGTGTTTGGAATTGGTGATAGCTCTGGAAGATAACCAGCCTTTCTTTAGCCGGTTACATGAAGTCTGGAGAATTTCTGGTTCGCCTTGTTTGTTTAGCGGACTTGTGCGCATTTACATAACTGCTCGTTTAATCATGGCTTGTTTTCGTTGAGTTTGGTGGTTGTAGAAATGGTTTATATGACATTTTAGCTGAGATTCAGAGGTTTCTGTGGATACCACACATGTCTGGACTTATATTTCTCACCCTGTGTTATAACCGATTAACACAGGGTGTTAATCGGATCAATCGGTGTTGATCTCCTCCTTTTTGCTCGTGGTACCGGGGGCGTGGGGCTTAAAGCACTTGTTGCAGGCTGCTGAGTTTGCATCTTTTGGTGTGAAGTACAGCCAGACTTTTGACCGCTTGGCCTTGGGCATTTTTAATCTGTAGCTCTGCTCTAAAAGAACGTATGTACCTGGGCCCGCCTACTATCCTTGTAAAGGTAAAATGATTGGCTAGAATCCAAAGTGTATGACATCTCAAGAAAAAAAAAAGCACCGAAATAAAGCACCGAAATGTGCGCTGCTTTTCGGTCTGGTTACTACCGTTTATGTCAGAACCGGTGCCATTATGGCACCGGACACCGGTACTCATCCCTAGTAATGTTAAAGGGAAAAAAGCATACTGGAGCAACAGGTTTTGTGTATATGACTGTTTCTTTATAACCAAAAAGGGACTTTAGGAATAAAAAAGAAGTCTTTTCTCTAATAAAAAATAATTAAAGTGGATGAAATGCAACAGTGACGTTTAGCTTTTCAGCTTTAAACTGACTCAGACTGTCATCTTGTTCTTGTTCCACAAGTAAACAGTCTATTATTTACCGATGCTTTCTATTTTCTAATTCATTTCCGCTTCAAAGTGCCAATGTTGCATGATCCATTCAAAGAAAACGAAGAAGCAAAATTATAGGCGGGGGGTATCTGATGAGGGATTCTGTCTGTAGCCTCTCCTCCTTTTTTCTTTTTGTTTTTAGCCTCCATGTCTCCACTTTCTCTATTCTCGGAGGACAAACTGCGGGGGAGACGAGCTAAGGTTGAGAAAATTCTGGTTAAGGGTTTCTGCCAGCAGTGCTTCCCATCCCTTCGTCTCTGCCATCACTTTCTTCTCCTGCAGAGTAAGGAGTCAGCCCCGACTAATTGGATTTTCGTGAGAAAGCAGAGAGAGGCTCGGGGAGGGGTGAAGAAAAGGGAGATGGATGGAGTGACAAGCAGGCAAAGTAGAGGACAGAGGTGGAAGGAAGGGGTGCATTCATGGATGGATGGATGGGTACTAGAAACAGAACAAAAGAGAAATGTGTCAATGTGAAATCAACTGTAGCCAGAACAGTAGTTTTTGGTCATGTGACCTGATCTTAATCTAATCACCATTAGAGAGAACTCATTTTCATGTAATCCATGAATCCCAGCGTTCTCCCTAAGATTAGTGTAAGCAGTTTTAATATGTCTATGCATACTGTCGAGCTTTACCATAAGGGATAGAAAGGAAAACTAATTAAGTGTGTTTTTCTTTTTTGATATAAGCCTGTCTTTTCATTGTTTGCCCTCCTAAGCTAACATTCATGATCGTTCTACTGTAAACTGAATGCTTGAGCATTTTTGCTTCACAGTGAAAGCATTCAACAGTCACATGAAATACATGCCACCATAGTTGGCCCCAACAAATAACCTTGAAGTACTCAAGAACTGCCACTCTCTAGGCTTCAGGTTTTACAGGATGTGCTCATGAAATAATTCATAATGAATGGGGCTCTTTGCAGCTACACTTCGGATTTAGCTACACTTCAAAAACATTGCCAGTAAATGAACGTGTCCTATCGTGAGACCTGGACCAAATCAACATGTGTTAATCAAAATCTTTTATTGTCATTATGCCAGAAGCACAACGAAAGTATATTCAGTCCCGTTCAGTACAAAGAAAGCAATCGATCTGTTCACAAAAATACAACAAATATAACAAAAAAGTTTCTAATAAATAAATACAGTATAAACAGTATAAAAATATAAACAAATAGATGTGTATTTGTGTGCATGTATGCTTGAGTCATTATTGATTGCACAGGTTGGATTTCAATTAGCAGTCTGCAAAATAAATACTACCTATTATGCTCATCTTTTTTTCCCCTGCATATACTTTCACAGTGATGCATGTTCATATTTAACATGTCCAAAGACTGCTTATAGTCTTTGGCTCTTTATGATAACAATGAGAGGGGTCATCACCTACACAAAGTTTGAGGCCCCTGTTAAACAGAGTTTAACAGAGACCATGAATCAGAAGAGAGTTAACTTAAAAATCTTGTTTTAGACAGATGTGGCGTGCCAAACGCCTCGAAGTAAAATAAGGATTGTTTGGATCTATACATCATGCAAAGCTACTTCAGCAGGATCAAGGAACAAAAACTTGGGGTTATTCAATTCCATTCAATTTTATTTTATTTATGTACCACCAAATGTACAGTCACCTCAAGCTGCTTTTTATTGTAAGGTAAAGACACCTACAATAACACAGAGAAATCCCAACAATCAGACAACTTCCTATGAGCAAGCACTTGGTGACAGTGGGAAGGAAAAACCCTCTTTAAACTGGAAGAACAAGGCTCAGGGAGGGGCTGCCATGGGTTGGGGGTGAAGGACAATAAATAATTGGCCCCCTTTAATCCTCTTTTTTCCAACAGTGTTTCATTTGGGCCTTGTGAACCTCACTACAGCACTGTCAAAGTGCATTCTCTGTGTCCCATTAAAGGGCTTTTAAATCCTCACAGATGTATTTAGATGCTGATTTGTTGGAGGAGAAATGAACTGGAAGTGCCACATTAAGAAGTTCCTCCATAGCCGTCGTCTCTCACTAACTGTAATTAGAGCCACAACAAATGTGCATTCTGTTGTATGACAGTGTGTACGTGCACTCCTCTGCATGTGTCTACACTGGTTATTATAATTGGACATTACTTTTTTTTAAATAAAAGCACAGCAACGCAGATGTTTTCCACAATATAATGACCCCGCTGCTACCCACTTACAACAATCACAGAAGAACTCACTCACACACACACACACACACATGCTCGCACTCATAGTCATGTGATTTTGTAAATGAAATGTCCCATTATCTGTCTCCTTGTGTTTCATTTTGTCTGATTGCAGCACGTCAGATAAGTAAACACATGCCTGCAGAAATTAATGCCTGCAGACTCCCAGACATTATGTTCGCTCACGAGTGTGCACACACAACTTTCCACCATTTACACAACTTAGACAGCCTCTGCTTTGGTGCTGTGAGTAATGAAGTCACTGCGTAAAGTGCTCGATGATGTTAAGGAAATCAGCTGAGACTATCCCTGCAAGGTGACGAAAATAGAATCGCTCACACGCAGCTGTAAATCAGTTATTTTGTCCGTGCACTCTCTGTTAAAAACCGAAATTGTACAAGTTGGGGTTTTTTGTTGAATTTATTTATATTTTTGTGTCAAAAGAGGCAAACTGGACTGTTAGCCAAGCTGAAAAGTCCCAATTAATCCCACATGCGGTTTCCTATATGGCCGTGCAGCTGCAGACAAAGAGCTTTCTTTGATTCATAAAGTCGTGTTTTCAGTTGTTAACGCTGCTATCTTGTAGACACAAATTAGCAGGCATAAACAGAAAGCTCCCCACTGATTCCAAACCTGAAGTCTAATCATATCTTTCCCCCGTGTTCATTGCTTTGTGTAGCACAACAGATGAAGAAGAAAATAATATAATTAAACAAGAAATCTCTGAAACCTATGAGCTTGTTGACTTCCCAACCCATTTGATAGTTTTATCATCGTTATGCAGTCTGTATCGGCTAAGATTCACCAGATCTGAGTCCAGATTAATGGAGCGACAGCAGGTTTCCCTCGTCTGCCTGCCAGCATTTCACTCGCTGCATCCTTTTTTTTACACCTTGCACTTTGAAGAAATCCGTAAATGATTTCCAGCTCTACTTGCCCCAGTGATTACAAGGTGACTCTTGCAGAAAGGTGAGGGAATGTTTTTTTTTTTTAACTTGTGCCATTTGCACAGCGCATTCATTCAGGCTGAATAAATTTGGTTCTGCTCGGGCTGTTTTTCCTTGTGGAGACCCGGGCTCAGAGCTTAGCTCTCCTTTAAGACCGACAAATGATATTCAGGTTTGGCTTTGTGGAGCTGTGTAGAGACAGCTCCCACCTCTGCAGGAGTTGAAAGGACATGTTGCTTGCAGTGTGAATGCATTTTTATGGGCCCTTCAGAAGATTTTGTGTTGTATTTCTTCAAGAACAAAATAAAATACTAACTCATTTATGAAAAATAGCTGCATTCTACAGAGAGAAATGTGCATCCTGTATCTGTCTCGTACAGAATCCCCACAAATAAAGGCGACCTATTATGCTTTTCCTCTTTATCTCCCCAGGCAGGTCGTTCCAAAACCAAGGGGTCATGCTGGCAACATCAAATTCACCTTTCCATTTAAGTCTCAGCTTTGGAACAACCAGTGGAGCTAGCTCACATGGGTCAGCCTTTCTGCTATGCAGTTTGGAGCCAGCCCTCAAATCTGAAGTCAGCCAGCCATCAGTAAGAAGCCGAGACTGAGGCGACGTGATGCAGTCTCCTAACACAACTAAGAAGCTCATCTGCTGAATTCTGAACCAGCTGCAGGTGCAAGAGTGGCTTTTTATTCATGGCAGGCTGGAGGGAGCTGCAACAATCATGGTGTGAATAATATATTTTATTGTTTGTGACTACAGGGCCAATTATGAAGATAATGCAGGGGAAATAAAACTTTTTAGTAACACGTTTTACACAATCTGATTACAGTTAATAAAACTGAAAATCAGTTTAAGGGGATCATTGTTGTGATGCCCCTGGCAGCAACGATGAGTTTGATATTAAGAAATCAAGGATATGCTGTCAGTTTTCACTGTAACTGGCTCTTTGTTGTTTGGCTAGCTGCACTGAAACGGGAAAATCCACCTGTTAGCCATAATGTTCAGGTTTGTAAAGCACTTTATGAATGAGGAATATATGAATCATATGATGACTACTTATGAATGACAGTATATCCTTGATTTCTTAACATAAAACTCAACATTGCAGAACAAACGCGACCTCCTTAAATGATTTTTAGTTTTAGTGTGCATATTTAAAAGTCATTGTTTCTGTTACAAGTTAGCTAATATAAAATAATGTAAGTCTATTGACTGAAACCAACTAACCATCCCAGTGAAGTTTGTGTACTGACAGAAGATTGAGCTAAACATGTTATATACAGTTTAGCTTTAAGCATTTATTTCTTAAATCCGACTTCACAGACAGATCTATGTCAGTTTCTGAGAGCAGGGCTCCGTGATGTAAATGAGCTTTTATACATCTACTGTTTCATGTCAACAATGTGCTGCAGAGGGTTTTTTTAGTGCAAACAGCAAGTATTATGCTATTTTTAGTGATACCTGAATAGCTCCACCTGGTAAGAACCAAAACAAATCTTGTTTTTCCTCAATTTTTCTGGGACACACTGGTTCCAGGAACTCTAAGGTGATGTCACTGTCTAGTTCTGAACTTGGAATTCCGAGATGTCTGGAACACAGCATATGTCTCTTTATTGAGGCCTAACCGACAGTTTGAAACAACTGTCTCCTCCAATCCCTGCTTTATATGTCACTCGATCACTCATGGTGCTTAATAATCACTCAGCAACACCGTAGTTAAATGTAGTGACGTATGTCTGAATAACAAAATGTTGTCACTTTGACAGATGGACGGAAATGCTGCATCCAGCTGCTCTACTCTCAAACACTGTGTTGCCTCAAAGTGAGCTGCGTTTCCTTTGTGTTTTGTTTAGAAAAAAGTCTGCAAACGAGATTATTTAGGGAGCGTTTGAGGATTTCCGCTCACTTATTTCTAAACATTTGGAAAATGACGATGAGTAAATGTTCAAATACTTTGTCTACACAGGATGCATTCAGGCGGATTATTGGGTGTAGCCATTTTAGCTCAGTACACAACCGCTGTTACTGAGGCAGATATTTCATGGCAGCCATAAATAGTAGACGTTAAATAGACAAACTTGGAAAGCAGTCACTTTTTAACCAACAGAACTCAAAAAGCTGAAGTCAATAACACTGTCCCAGCTGAAAGCGAGAAGTGCCGGTGCTCATCAAGACTGTGTCAGTTCACTACTCCTTTTCACACTTTGTAAAAAATCAATTCTCAGCAGAATTTTATTTTTAAATACTCAGATTATACTGCCATTTTAAGTTTGCTTCACAAGAAAGAGGATATAACTGTTTACTGTTCTGAAATACAGGCGTTTGTGGCATGGTGTGAGCCCAACCTCTTCATTTTAAATGTAAAGGGAATAAGAGCGCAGTATGGAAATCTCTCAGTCACAGTGAAATTAAAGTGCAGACAGCCATGAAAATCACAGGCCAGGAAGCACATCATAGTCCTCAATCCCTTTATGGATAGATATAGTAGTGTGTGTTATTCTGTGCAATCCCATTTATATCCTGCACTTGCAATATGATGAGTTACCCTACCTTCTGGCAGATGATATAGAGGTCTGTACTTACGAACTCATTTAAGTGTTTGGCTCAATCAAAGCTCTAAATAGCAGTCAATGTAACAGCTGCAGTTACAGTTAATGCTGATTTTTAGGTGTGCTAATTTACTCGTGAATTGCAATTTATCATGCAAAATATACATAGTGTGGGAAATAATAATTTGATCATCTGCATTAATTTGTATAGGCACGTGTACAGGCCCGTCTTTCGTTTGCCCGTGAACATCTAAATGATTGCTGTGGTCAGATGAAACCAAAATCAAGTTCTTTGGCATCAACTTGGCCTGCTGTGTTTGCAGGAAGAGAAATACGAAAAGAACACCGTTTGAAACAGTCAAGCACGGAGGTGGAAACATTATGCTTTGCGCCTGCTCAGCAAGAACTCTAAAGATGGGTTGAAGATGAGGCAACAAAGGAGTGGCTAAGGTCATGGATTGGCCAAGCTAGTCTCCATCCATCCATTTTCTTCCTCTTATCCGGGGCTGGGTCGCGGGGGCAGCAGCCTAAGCAGAGAAGCCCAGACCTCCCTCTCCCCAGCCACCTCCTCCAGCTTGTCCGGGGGAACACCAAGGCGTTCCCGGGCCAGCCGAGAGATATAATCTCTCCAGCGTGTCCTGGGTCTGCCCCGGGGCTTCCTCCCGCTGGGACATGCCCGGAACACCTCACCCAGGAGGCGTCCAGGAGGCATCCTTGTCAGATGCCCGAACCACCTCAGCTGGCTCCTTTCGATGTGGAGGAGCAGCGGCTCTACTCTGAGCCCCTCCTGGATGGCCGAACCTCTCTCTAAGGGAGAGGCCAGCCACCCTCCAGACATCAGTGCTGTGGAAAATCTGTGGAAGGAGCTGAAGCTTTAAGTTCAACCTAGAAGGATTTAGTTTTTCTGCAAGACAAGTGGCCAAAATCTCTCTTGAGATGTGTACAAACCTGGTGACAAACTACGAGGCATGTCTTACCAATGTGATGGCCAACAAGGGTTTCTCCACCACATACTAAGTCATGTTTTAATTGGGGATTGAGTCAATGACATGCAAAACTACTTATGACTTTATTGTAATGTGTTTTTCCTGGATTTTTGGTTGATATTCTGTCTCTCGCCATTAACAATCTAACAAATTCAGCAGGGGATCCAATACATTTTCCCCACATTGCAGTGCAGTGATGGCTGTAATGTGGTTGTGCTGTTAGCAAGTTGGACCTGGAGGTCCAGAAAAAACATCCTCTGTTTGACATTTGATGTAGAAACACATCATCTTCATGCAACAGTTAATTTATCTCGTAGCAGTGACCTCCTGATTCGGTTTATTGAGCTCAGACCTAGAATCTGTTTTGTGTCGAAGGGTTTTTTGTAATTTTTTCTGGAAGACTTAGAAGATCAGCTTTCATCACCATCATCATCAAAAAATATTGTGAGAGTCGTGTATATGCACAGTTAAAAGTGTGTAAAACCTGTTTCGGTTCTGTTTTAGACCAGCTGTCTTACTTCTCTCACACACTCCTTTTTCTGGTCGCATTCGTTCTCTCCACCTTCCTCTAAGATTGCTGTAACCTTTGCTGGTCCTTTATAATGAGGAAAGAGTTTCCATGGCAACAAGTGGCCCCCAGGTACAATTGATCCTCAAGGGTCTGCAGACATCAGCGTCACTCTGTTTATTTGCAAAGTCCATCTTTCAAGGCAAGTCCAGCCAAGAGTATTTATAGAGTGCCTTTAACAAACAGGTGTGCCACCAATCTGCTCACAAAGGAACAAAAGAGGCAGCAAGTGTGATTAATAAAAGATATAAAATAAATCCAAGTTCAGTACACTTGTCAGCAGACATCCACTTTGTTTTGGTGTCCTTCAGCAAAACACTGAATCCCTGAATACCAGCGCACACTCCCGACCTCCCTGACAGGAAGTCACACTCTTTAAAGCCAGAGCCAGTAAAGACTGTGACTGGAGAATATAGTCCTGGTTGGCCTTAGAACAAAATAGTGAAATAAACAAAATGCTTACTGCATGATGATTCTCTTAAAGGGGCATTCTACTGCTTTTAATGCCACCTTCCTATCCACAGCCAGTACTACTATTACAGTTACAGTTTATTCTCATTTGTGACTTTTAAAGATCTACACGTATATTTCATTCAGCAAATTCAAAGCACAAGAAATCCATAATCATCCAGTGAATGCATTTGAGTTATATGACGATAAGGCTGCACACCAACCAATGTGACAGATTCAAAGTTAGGTTAACCCAGTGATTC
This sequence comes from Pelmatolapia mariae, assembly GCF_036321145.2. NCBI lineage: Eukaryota > Metazoa > Chordata > Actinopteri > Cichliformes > Cichlidae > Pelmatolapia > Pelmatolapia mariae. The sequence goes on along the minus strand of NC_086228.1, from coordinate 36,869,736 downwards.
TCAAAGGGATTAGATCTGATAGGTGGGGCGCAAGTTACCTGGCAGAAAAGTCACGTGGAACTAATGTTTAACATCGGGATCACTTTTACGGTGGGACAAAAAGAAATTCACAGCAGTCAGGTTAATAATATGCACATCCGCTACAGCCTGCACACATCAACAACAACAGGACCGACTTCATTCTGTTTTAAGACGGCGAGGCATGATTGCGGATGTCGCTCAGGCACCTCCGCCTCCCCCGCAGCCAGGCCATAGACCACACCCCACCACAGCTCTGCAGTCAAAAACAGGCTCACTGCAGCCACTAAGAGTGAATAATATTAAACTCTCACTAAATTATATCTTTTTCATCTCTGTTCACAAGTTTCTGGATTTCTTTTTTTTTATAAGACTAAGAATGAACTTTATTTTTCCACGTTTGGCAACGTTCACATTCTGTTTAACTTGTTGCTTTTTTGAAGAAGTGCTGCAGACTGATGAAGCAGTCTAGTGACAAAAGTTACAAATAGTTGTTTGGGATGAAATTTGTTTGTTTAAAACAAAAATTACTGAAGGATTCATTGTGAATGAGTTTATTATCTAAATAAAGTTGCAGCTCAGCTTTTCTGTCATTGTTTGGGGAATGATGTAAAAAGTTTGAGAACCACTGGTTAACCCAGTGTATGAAAGACAGAAAAAATGAAGGTGTGGGAGGACCATTTACAAAGCAAAAACAACATTACATTCCTATTATAATTAATGCAAGTAGGTATACCGAGCATGGCAGCAGTGAGCAAGGTGTGCATTTATACTGCAAACATTTGTATTGTAAATATAGTTCCACTGCCAGGAAGCAAGTAGGCAGACTGCAGGACTAAGGAATGAGTTTGTATAAATGGAATGTGGCCATCTTAATACAACCAGCTGCTCTTCTTGTCAGCTGTGAAAAAATATTAATTAAGAAGGGGTCAGTTTGTACCCACCCACGCACCCTAAGAAGACCTCTAATTAGATGGTATGAATGAAAACACCAGTGTTGTTTGCATGTGGGGGTTAAAATGAGATAATCTGCAAATATAGAAAACTAGCAAGAATTCAAGTTGCTTCAGATTCACTTCCTCGGTTTCTCCAGCGATATGCCTCACCAGAAAAAAGTCTGCTTTTATGCAATTGCCGTACAGCTTGTAGATGTTGGGATGTTTTCTACCTCCACAATAAGTTTCTCCTAGTTATACTGTGGCAGCTACAAGCCAATAGAAAAAGACAAGCTAACACCTGACAAGAGCAGAAGCAAGGTACAGTAGCTGGAAGGTGCCAATCCTGGGAGCAAGCCTGAAATAAAATGCTGGCTCCCCGGAGTGTGGACCACCGTCAGAGATGGAAAATAGGACAGGATCAGCGTGTGGATGTGGGTACCCTGAAAAGAACAGAGAAGGTTGTTTTGACGTGTAGAAAAAAACAAAACACTCTATGTGAGGAAAAGTGTGTCATGGAACAGAGTGTGATTTGTTGAGCTTTACCGGTGATGAGTCTTAGGTTTGCTTGTTGGAAACAAGTTAGAGAGCTGGATTCTCTCTGTGAGGTGCCAAATTAAACTCCAGTCAACCTGGCTGCAGACTGAATCTGTTTAAGACACGTGTCCTCCCAGGCTGGTTGATGGACTAGTACCTCAGTTACACACCATCTGTGCTCCAATTACCAAATGGCTTGCTTAAGCATTCATGTGGAGTCTGTAAGAGACGGGCAATATTTAGTTATTTTTTGCCTTTTGTTCTGCTGACTGATATGTCATTTGGTTTTAGTTTGACATACTAATTGATTTTGGGGGGGATCTTCCTGTTTTCTAAGCCTCATACTCTGTGAAAGGGACTGTTTGAAAAGAATGATGGTAAAGGTTATGCTAGTGTAGGTTTTCATACTGTGAGGCGTGCATAAAGTGAGAACGTGTTGGGTAAAACAGATTAATGCTGGTGTTCTCAAAGCAACAGGATGGTTTAGTTGGTGTTGCTCATTTGGCCCATTGCAGCAGCAGCACGAACTCACAGGGGCAAAACGGCACATAAACCCCCCCCCCTCAGCACTCAGCTGTGCCAGTCAGTCCTAAAAGTCCTTCCTGGAGTCATAACTCCAAACCTGAGCATACACATATTAAAGAGTTTAACAGTTCTAACTAACAGATGTTAGAATTAATGATAATTCCTCTATAATTGTATTTTATTTGAACTAGTTTTTGACAGAATTGGTTCAGTTAGTTTTACATATTTTTTCATATCTAGTTTTTATTTTAGTTTTACCACTAAAATGACTGGATATGCAACCCGTTCTCACTCCCAAATCGTAACATTTTACGCTAGGTGACAAATCGTCAACATAGTACGTTTTCGGGCACCCAAGGCGTTCCTACGTCACGACATCGGAAAACTGCGGACACATGAGAACCGTTTGGACTCAATCTACACATCTTCGCTTTTTCCCTTAAAATCGCTTTAGAAAACACTATTTCACCTCATTAAAGTGCTGGTTAAGGTTAGGAATAAGGTTATGGTTAGGTTTAGCGATAAGGTTAGGTTTAGGCTTAGGTATACGGTTATGGTTAGGTTTAGGCATAAGGTTATGGTTAGGTTTAGGGATAAGGTTAGGTTTAGGCGTAGGGATACGGTTATGGTTAAGGTTAGGAATAAGGTTATGGTTAGGCATAAGGTTATGGTTAAGGTTAGGCATAAGGTTATGGTTAGGCTTAGTGATAAGGTTAAGTTTAGGGCTGCAGTACAGGGCTGGAAACCGCCGCGTACCATAACAACGTGGAAGGTCACCTTTCGCGTTCCTCAGGAACGCCGCAGGACATGACAAAACGTCGGGATGTTACGCCTCGGGAGTGAGAACGGGCTCGGATATGAGACCACCCGTAAAGAGATTCAGTTTTTCTGAATCAAAGATCATTTTTCTGCTTGTTGCCAAAGATTTTAGAGAGTTTATTATCTACTGTACATGATATTAATATATGTGGAGAATCCAGAGAAATCTGTGCACTATGATCTTCAGGCTTTCAGGCGTCACCGTTTTAAAGCAAACACGACTGTGCGTGGGCTCAGGAAGACTTCTGCACAGCATTGTCAGTAAACACAGTTCATCGTTTAATCCACAAGTGCAATTTTAAACTCTTCGATTTAAATAAAAATAAAAAACAAAAAGATTTCTGTGCCCAGGCTTTTTGAATCTGTCCTGTTACCTGTCTGCTATCTTCAGTAATCACAGACGTAGGTTCCTCCAGGCTGAACAGGAGTCGGGCCAAACAGCATGTTATCAACACTGTGGTCAAAAGCCAGCATCTGTGATGGTATGAGGAGAATTAGTGTACATAGCACTGGTAGCGTATACACTGGAACCACTAATGCTGAATTATACACACAACAGCTAGATGTGATTCTTTAGAGAAGGCCCTGCTTAGATAGTGCCAGTCCACACTGTGCACATTACAAGAGCATGAAAGTGTCCTGCAGACCTGTCACTCACTGTTAACATTTGGCACATTAGGAAATGTATTAGAGAAATCATTGGGATCACGTTTTGCATACATTGTTTCTGATGGGTTGAAAGGATCTGCAAATCCCTGAATTCTGTTCCAATAACATTTCAGTGAAACCGAGTTGTGCAAAGTCGATTCATTTTAGCTCGGTTTCACTGGGGCTGCTTGTGTTTTTAATGACTGAAGCCTATAATCAAGGGAACATTTAAGCATTTTACAAGTCAGCTTGAGCATTGTCTCAGCATCTTAGTGATTTATTTATTTATTTGGATGTTTATCCAGTAATTTCTTTCCCCTCCGTGCCTTCATCCCGCTCACTCGCTCCGTCTTCTTTCACCGTGCTAATCTGTTTCTGTGTCTCTTTGTGTTGTTCTTGCTCTCCGATGTTGAAAATGTTTTTTCTTTTCCGTGCTGAGGAGAAAGAAAACGAGTGTGATGACGGATTTTCTGCTTGGTGGCATCTTATTGGAAACCAAGCATCTATAATTAAAATGCTGACAATGCCTTCAAATGCTAAACTATCTCAAACATCTGTTTTTCCCTCTCTCTTACACACACAGAGAGAGAGAGAGAGAGAGAAACTGGCCTGTACTTCGAGTTAAAGAGTGAAGACAGAATGCACACAGCTACGAGTTCTTTACTGTCCATTGGAGCATTAAATATAATTAACTACTGAAAGTAATCCACATACTTATGTATAGCATACATGTATGCTATACACAAGTATGTGGAAACTTTTATTGTATTGTCCCATATCAAAGATATGGAGGCATATCTGTGCATGGAGCAATAAGGAACCCTTTATTTTATCAGGCTTCTGAATTTTGTTCTCGGATTTGGATACAGTTACAAGACTACTGTTCCTGTAACACTCAGGCAATAATACATTTTCTTGCCTAACTTGAGAATTAATATTTATTTAATTTGGAGAGTTGGGCAATTCTTGCTTCATTTGTATTAGTTTATACTGCATTGGTCACTCTGGCACAGCTGGCTGCCGGTGGAGCTCACGGGCACATTACTGCAACCCCCCCTGGCTTCAGCTCCGCGGCTGCTGAGTGACCCCTCATCTGGGACTCTCCTCAGCTCTTTCGGGGAGAGTGGCGCGGCTGCCCCTCTGTTGGTCTTCCTTGGTCTCTTGTGCTCTGAGGGCCTCTGGATGTCTGGAGTTTTGATCTCCTCCTTACCTGCTTCATGCCCTGGAGGACGGGGCTGTGGCCCCCCCACACCCTCTAGCAGATCATTACATGAAGGAACCTTTTAAAAACAAGCGCGTTCATGCTCACAGGTGTACACACGGGTGCTCACACACACAAACTACACCCTTTTTGGCTCCTACCTCAAAGCACACTGTGTGCTGTCGATCCTACCTGCTGCACAATAATGTTTAATATTTAGTATTTACTGTTATATTCCCATAGATCATCATGATGTTGTTTATTATATTGCTCTCTTTTTCTTTGCTTGTTTTCTCTTTATTCTTTCTCAACAGGTGATCCAGGTGATTGATATATGTATTTTTTGTCTGTTTGTTTTGTTGGTTTTTGGTTTTTGCCCTTTATCACCGTCCCTCTTCCCCACTGTTTTTCTTTCCCTCTTTCTTTCCCCCAGTCATGTCTGTCCCGTGTGTAGCAAATGAAAATAAAATAAAGTAAACAATAAAAGCAAAGGTGAATCAAATAGACCAATACGGCAAGGCTGGGATGGTCCATTTGGTAAAGTAAATCCGTTGGGCATCTTTCTTCGCCTCTAGACAATAATTCTGATGGCAAAAGAGCCAAACAGGACAGGTGGAAATATATATATATAGATATATACTGCATTGTCCAATCTTTGTCAAGTATTATTTACTGTCTAGAATTTAAGTCAAACTGACACATTGTGGAACAACTTAACTTGTGTTCTTGTTGTTGCTGTTTTTAATTGTGAACAAAGCAGGACAGCACAACACATATCAAGGACAAGGATACAGAAGACTTACAAGAACAACACAAACAGGAGAACACTCGTATGAATATGGGGGATATTAGTGATAGAAGAATGAGTGCTTATGTGCACAGCACTGCTATGTGAGTAATTTTAACCAAAACCAGTCAGTAATCAAATAAATGCTAATAGTAACACAAAAGTCAGCAACAATCCCCATCCTGCTGTTTGTGGAGCAGCGCTGGTAGGCTGACCAACATGCTGTACCCGTCTGCTGTCACCAAAAATTTGTAAGGACTTGATACTGTTTGTATCCATTCCTTTAGCTTAGCTGCAAAGAAGCAGAAGTCATAACTACATACTTAAATATACAGTCCTCTGGTCATCTGCTGTGGCTAAATTCACACATAAATTAGTATTTTTTAACTCTTTGCCTCATAAATACAACATCTGACCTTTTCTTAACTTCGCAGTGCTTCGTGTGTGTAGGACTAAAGAATGTCCCGACCAGTCGGGTGCCTGGTCGTATAAATGTGTTGGATTAATCAGAGAATTCTGTTAAAGAAGATTGTTGATTTTTTCTATTGCAAATCGATCTTTTCTCCAGCAGCTCCTGAGAGACAAAAAACATTTTCCATGGAATGTGAGTGCAAAAGAAATCTCTTCTCCTCATTTTTACCCACACTTTCCTGACACTGTTTTTTTGGAGAAAGAAGGACTGAAATTGACCTGTAATACACCTCAGTGAGAATTGCCTCTGGTTCTTCTCCGAAGATCTGTGGAGAGTCTATTACAAAGATTTCACTTGCTCTCAGTCGAGATAAAGCTGCTGCTGGCAATGACGTCAGAGAACAGAATGAGGAAGCAGTGCGCCCGTTCAATCCAGCTGGTTGGGGTAAAGTGGGATTTGAGTGCCACTACACTCAGACAATCCAATCATTTACTACTGTGAACAACAAAGCTAAGTTCGGGATGACTCAGCTGGATGCATCTAAAAGCTCCAGGCACTGAGGAGACACTGCACGGTCAGTGCCCATTGTGTATGTTTTGACATGCTATTACAGGGCAAACAGTGTCTGTGTGCCATAGGGACGTGAACCCAACAAACCCAATCAGACACCTGATGAGATTTCACTCAGAGAGGCCTCTGCTGGTCACACAGGCTTAGTGCATTAGCCACATTCACCTGTATGAAGAATGGTTTCCCTATTATCATTGCACTGTCTGCATGTAGGTGATGTTACAAAGGTGATATCAGGCCTTCGTTAGTCACACTCATCATGTCATGTTAGGCCTTCTACACTTTTAGCAACAACCCATACTGATATACTATGTAACCTTTAGAATATCTCACATATTGCACAATTAAGACTTTATTATGTATGACTTGAAAAGGCACCGTTAAAAAAATGTGTTTTCTTCAGGATTATCCATGTGGCAAATTGTACAGTAGGAGGCAGCTTAGACATTACATTAGTGGGGAAAGTTTCCCACAAACTGCAAGACAGAGTCATTTGTTTGAAGCCAGTTGTGGTTCAATATAAAACATATGCACTTGTGTTCATTAAAAACAATCTTGGCAGTCGTTGTCATGTGATGGAACAGCTGTGGTAAACAGCTAATAGCAAACATATATTTACAGTATTATCATCTGCACCTTGGAAGACAGAATTTACACTGAGGGAACGCCAACAAACATGCAGCTGTGAAACCCATGAACTCGCCTTCAGCCTGCCGTGAGCAGCACCAACACCAACAGATGGTGTGTGTTACAGAGACTTTGAGTTTAAAATTTTAAAATGCTGCCTTTGAATATTTTTATCATTAATAAATATTACAACTACAACAACAATCACTTCAACTTGAAATCCAAGACCTTCTGAAATGAACTATACACTGAACCTTTTACCTTTCCTCTGCCACCTTAGCTTTTTCAGAGCTGTTGTTGTGCTGCAACCTGTCTCTTCTGCTGAAACACCATTAAAGTCCCAGCTGGCAGATATTCCTATAGCAGTGTACACCTCTCTGTGGCTTGGTTCAACCCTCTAAAGCCACAAAAGCAAGGGTGATTATAGTTCTTTATTGAAGTGGAACTTTTCTATTGCTACTCACTGCCTGTGAAAGCCACCTCCTCAATAGGACACCGAGAAGTATGGGCACTTCATCCACACACTCAGAAGCAATGCACCTACAGATTGGTTGTGAGTACTCTATGGTATTTGGGATGGCTCTACCACTACTTAACTACAAGGGGAAAAATATCTGGTCTGCGTCACCATAGTATAAAACAGGAAGCTTGCTTGTTTTGAGGCCCTTAAGATTGCTGTCAATGAAATAGCTCTTAGCCAGGAAAAGATGAAAGACCTCCATCTACAATCCCTCCAAAACCAAACCAAAACCATCGACCCAACAGAAGAAGGAGGGTGAGGAGGATGAGCAACAGCAGAAGGCTGTGCTAGCAGTAAGCCACCAGGCTGAAGTGAACATGTTTGAAAGATCTGAACAAAATAATACCTACACGCAGTGTTGGGAAGGTTACTTTTAAAATGTATTCCATTACAGAATACCGAATACATGCCCCAAGATGTATTCTGTAACGTATTCCGTTACGTTACTCAATGAGGGTAACGTATTCTGAATACTTTGGATTACTTAATATATTATCATGCTGTTTACAACTACGTGAATGTACTATTGCTGTGATTTATTACTGTTACTGAAGGTCCGCGACTCCGAACCGTAGTAAAGGGACCTCTGGCTAATACGGTGGGTTCTGTGTCGGGCTCGTAGCTGAAAACTAGCTTTACTTTGTTGTCTGGGTCAACTTTGCTTGCGAGAGACAGAGAGAGGCGTTGAAAGGCTGCTCCAACGGAACGAACACGGTGTACAGTCGAGTCTTAATAGCTTACTTACAAATGGGCTCGTCAGGCACTCTTCTTGGCTGCAGTGGTTATTATTATATTTACATGCTTCCAGCTCCCGTTTTTGCTCCGTGACAGCTCGGACTTTTCCTTTCTCTCCCTCCCTCGCTCACAGACACATAACGTGTATGGTAGTCCATTCTCCCTGCAGCACGGACTACACTGCCCATGAGGCTACATTCTTTAGGTCCATGCCTGTAGCATTCTACCTTTTAGCTTAGCACAACAACAACAACAAAAAAGCGCTCTCTCACCCAGGAAACACGCAGAGAGAGAGAGAGCGTCACCCTGTAACCATGGCAACCGTAACGCTGCCACCTGGAACAACAGAACGTAGCTGTTAAACAAACCCAAACAGTCCTGACCCGCGACAATATGAAACAGGAAAGTACCGCCGTGTAATCCATTAATTTCAACAAAGTAACTGTATTCTGAATACCACCTTTTTAAACGGTAACTGTAACGGAATACAGTTACTCATATTTTGTATTCTAAATACGTAACGGCGGTACATGTATTCCATTACTCCCCAACACTGCCTACACGTACCAACTTTTGTTAGCCAGCACTCGGAGTAGTGTTGCTTTCATTTGGGTTTTTTCTACCTGTCAGCTATAAAAATTAGCTCTCCCCTCTCAGTGCTTTTCACCGCCTGCTGAGAGGCAACCTCTGCTATACAATATTACATTAATAAGAGAGAGCTTATTGCTCCCACAGGATTTAGCATTTACCTTAATGAAAAATGTGTTATGCTAACTGGATTATTATACACACACACTAGCATTAGCAGCTGTGCCAACTCTTTCTCCTCTCCACAAGCTAAAAATATGAAACACACAAACGTGCACAGGCTCCTGCACACACAAACACATGTAGGAGATGCTAAATAAAGATGAATGAGGTTTGATATTGTCGCACCGGTACAAAGGACATTTCCTCTGACCTGCATCTCTGCTGTGTCAGCACTGTTCTTGTGAGTGTGTGTATGCTAACTGACTTTAAAATAAGGCCTCAGCAGAGAGGTGTATTACTGCATATTGGTGAGGAGAAACGCTATACTTCGCTAATGACAACAACTGGGACCATAATGGAGGGTCAGTGAAAAAGTGCCTACGCACAGAAAGTTTTTTAATCGACCAGAAAACTATTTACAACTTCAGGTTATTGTTTACTGAACAATGGTCTTGGATGTATCTCCGTGATCCATTTTGAAAAGTTTTCCCTTATGGATGTAGCTCAATTTAAGAAACGTTAGCTTATTTAACATCTAAAAATTGTTAGCTAACTCAACTTTAGCATTTAGCACCAAAGGAGAGTGCATGGGATGTAGACCCGTGGATTTAGTATTTAGGCAATGAAGGGGGAAGACAACTGGCAGCTGCTTTTTTAGGTTCATTAAAAGGCTTCAACTCTCATTTGAGAGGCTTCTTTTCTCCTAAAAGCTGGGTACCAGGTATTTAACCCCAGTGGGTTTCGTCACAATGGGACTGTCGACCCAACCTAACCACAGACGTTTGATAGTAATTTGTCCAAGTGTGTGCCAACTAATTTTAGCCTTTTTTGTTTCAATATCTGCACAACAATTATGTTGATTTATAAGTGGAAAGTTCCCAGTTAGGCCCTACCCTTCCCATCCCTGTTTACCATCCTTTGGCTCATTAGTCAAGTTACTGTTATAGTGGACAGTACTGCAAGCTGGAACATCACTCTTACCAGAACAGACAGTAAGTGAAGAACTGGTTCATTTATCACAATGCCAAATTCACTGAGGCTGTAGATCAGACCAAGGAGCACAATCAGTAGCTGCAGCCCAAAACATTGGAACACAAAAGACTCACTAGAGAAGGAGCTGATTGTACAAGAGGTGATGAAAAAGCTATGAGAGCAGAACCATAAAAAAGGCCTTATCTGATTTAAATGAATCTAATGTCACATTCGGTGTCACCTTGTGCATATCTGTGTTGTCTGTTATTTTTAGATCACTTTGTATGATTTTTCCATTGTCCCATTCTACTTGTGCCTCTATGATGGGTGCTGGATCTCGTAACTAAATCTTTACAAAGATTTTATAAAAACAGTGATCCTGCAACTTGATTTTTCATTTTTGGAAAAAGGAAATAGAATATAGTCAAATCTTACAAGTGTCACGGTCCTGGATCGTTTGACACAGTGTTTTTGTGTTTCATAGCATTTTGATATTCATTGTTTATGTTTTGGTTCATTTAGTCTTCTTTAGCTCCTAGGTTTCCTAGTTCTTTGTTCATGTAGATTCTTCGTGCCATCTCCCCCTGTGGTAAGTCTCCCTTGTTGGTTAGTGTGTCTAATTTGTCATGTCTCATGTCTGCGTGATTTATGTTGTCAAGCCTGTGTTGTCATGTCTGTCTTATCATGTTTCCTCTTTTATTTTGAAAGAGGTTGGTGTTCTTTGTTCATTGTATTTTATTTTCTACCAACATGATGAAAATATTGCAATGCTTGAAGAAAAAGTACAATATACCAATCACGCTTTTAAGCCAGATAAGCAAACTCCTGATTGCAGAGTCTCCTGGCTGTTAAAGCACTACAGGTAATCTTGCTTTGATAGTTGTACCAGCAAAAAGAAAACATGTATAGAGAATGGAAACATTCAAAGTGGGAAGCTGCTTCATGGTGTGATAAATTGGATGCTGCTGTGTCCTCTGTTTTGTTTTGTTTCATACATATTGTTTATCGGTTTCACCCTGTCCTGTCTCGTAGTAGCGAGGCGCAGCCGAAATCTCTGATTGTTCTGTGGTTTTAATCCCCCAAACTTATGTAGCCTACCACAGTTCTGTGCCGTGCTTCAGTGCTTCTCCACACATGGATGAACTGCTGATTATACTTCAACTTTCAAATGAATCAAACCAGATCGAAGCACAGACCAAGAAGGGCAAGTTTTTTCCTCTGAAAAGTTAAGACGCTACAAACAACTCGTACTGTTTTCCTTGCAGAAACTCTGCTGCTTTCTACTGTGAGTTTCTGTTACTTCCTCAACATTTGGTTTATTTTACTTGAGTTTGCATCGATGCATTTCCACTCCTTTATTCCCCCGATTAATTTCATCTGTCTTGTTTCCAAATTAGTTCTCTGTATTTAAACCAGTAACTCTCTTTATTAACTGTCAGCTTGTATTCTTACTTTCTTTAGTCTGCACTTTCTCTGCAAACCTTTGGTTCCTGTGTGTTCTAGTGGATTTATTTTGCCGTCAGTCTGCCTGGACGATGGTTAGATTGTCATATATATCAACAATGGTCTCAGTGGAAGGGCAGCTGTCAAGAAGCTATTCCTAAGAAAGGCTGAAGTAAACAAAATTACACAAGACCTGGACTGAAAATCAGTGACAACAGGTCTTATGGATTGCTGAGTCTGGACCTCAATGTTATTGAAGAGGTGTGGCATCATCTTGACAGAGAAAAGAACAGAAGGTAAGCCACATTCAAAGAAGAGGTTTGGACGTCCTTCAAGAAGCCTGGAGAACTATTCCTGAGGACTACCTAAAGACATTACAAGAAAGCTGTAGTTTAAAGAACAAAGGTGGCCGTACCAAATATTGACTTTCAAGCTGTTAGAATAGTGAAAACTCAGTTTTTGCCTCTGTTTCAATAAATCACTTGTTTTCAGTCTTAAATCATTTGACCCTGGGGTTTACTTCAGATGTGTGATTATCTTAATGCACATTTATGATTCTAGATTGCAAGGTATTACTGTCAGGCACCTGACACGTGAGGAAAAGGAGAAATTCTCCACATTATCTTTTTTCAGGATTAGTTTACAGTACCTCCTTCTGTAACAGCAAACATATAAATGGCACTTGTGCACACAGCGATCCACAAAGTTAAGAAAGGGATTTGCCAGTGGAAGGAGAAACTAAAAAAAAGCAAAACATCATAATCTTTCATATATGCAGGTAAAACAGATGGATTACAAAAGGGTGGAAATGGAGGGTTTGTTATGCTGCTAGTCCACTGAACAGCTGACACCGGTGGTTTTAGATGGATCCCAGGGATAATTTATCAGCCATATGTTTGGATTTCCTTCTGTCTTTGGCTTTTGACGCAGTCAAGATTAACCGTGGACGTGGCTACATGATGGGATAGAGTTCAGTCTGCTCTGCTGTCTGGTGGGGATCAAAATCTATTCTAACAGCTGTGATGAAACAAGATACAAACTTTTCAGAGTCACAGTTGTCAGCAGAGTATTCCTTCATGTTTTTAGTTTTCTGTCAGCCACAGCCTGGGTATACAAACTATGAGCAGAACCTTATCTTGCATGCATAAGTTCTGTAGTGAAGGCATTAGGGATTGTACATTATTAAAGAGAGCATCAACCACTACTGACTTTCAATTGTGTTTTAAAAACCTCACACACTGCACATTGTTTTGTCTTGGGAACAAAAACTACTCCATGTTTTGGTGATTTCTCTAGCCAATCACAATAGGGACTGTCACAAAACGGGGTTTCAGTTCAAAATCAAGAGCTATTAGCACAAAGTTTCTGATAATCAGTCTGACATGTGAAACCTAAAACACAAAGCTTTAGGTTTCGCAGTGCATTTAGTGGTACGTGGCTCTATGTACAATTGTGACAGGTACAAAGTCAGAGAGAGGGAACACTTTGGCTCACAGCATCTCTGGCTGGAAATTTCAAGAGCAAAGCTTTAGCTCAATCTAATCAGTGCTATTAAGTCCTGTATCACACACCAGCAGGTCCTTACACAACCAGCTTCCCCTTCTAAGTGCTCGACACATGCTAAATTCAACCTTGGCTAGTTCGTATAACTACTGTGTTTTTCCCCAGACAGCATTGTTCACACAGCAGTCTCAGTGGGCTTCAAATGAAGTGTGTTTCCCTGAAGTTTCCAATAAAGAGTGTTTCCTGTGGGGAGAGCACAGGGAAGCAATAATTACCTGAAGCTCTTCAAATGCTGCTGCTGTGAACACACAAACACACACACACACCAGTGCACATAGGTTACAGATACAAGAATGGGCAACCGGACACCTCACTCTTTTCCTCTCAACTGACAAGAAAAAACACAGAGGATGACATTACCTTTCCTGTACTCTGTTCATTTAAACTAGAAAAAGCAAGTTCCTTCCTTATTATTCAGCTTTCAGATATGACAGTATATTAGAATTACATGTTGCACTTTAAAAAAGGCAACATTTTTGGTTCAACTTCAATATGTGCCCGCTTGAGTTGGACAGTGTAAGAGGTATAGTGGCACCCTCACCACCCTCGTCCAGCATCCTTTTAAAGGCTCTTTATTCATATTTTGTCCATTTTTTTGTCTTTCCTCACTTGCTGCTAAACTGAGCTTGTCATTTCTTGTTGAACCCAACTGGGTTAAAGATTATGTGCTCAAATAGCTGTGGGAATTAACTGACTGTACTATTGCACCTGGCAGGGTGGCACTTCAAATTTAAAAGATCCATTAGTGCCAGATCACATCACTCCCTTTTTTATGAAACCTCAAATGAAATCTCACTCTGAGAATATTCACCGGCTTACTTCTTGATATCCTAAAAGACCTCAACATGTATGTATGGATTTTCTTGATGGAGTGTCGGTAACCTTCTTTTTACTTTTTTTTAAAGGATTCAAACTAATCACAAATGGACTTGAAGTGTCCACACAAACTTGAAATGTAAAAAAATTGCTTTATGGCATCATTATTAGTATTTAGCATTTGGTGATTTGTACTAACAGACTCTTAACCTATTGGAATCATTTATATGAAAATTGAACCTATATATATAAATCCTAGAGATTTGAAAGGTGCCTGTTTAGCATGTGGCTGAAAACCTCTACCCAAACTGGTCGAGGTAGACGGCCACCTCTCCCTGAGTCTGGTTCTGCCGGAGGTTTCTCCCTGTTAAACTGGAGTTTTTCCTTCCCACTGTTGCCAACTGCTTGCTCATATTGGGTGACCAGATTATTGGGGATTTCTCTGTATTATTGTAAGGTCTTTACCTTACAATATAAAGTGCCTTGAGGCCACTGAGACCACTAGCAGCAATATAGCAATGGAAGGATGAAATGGCAATGAAAATCAATGACTTGTATTGACAACAGGTTAAAGAACTTAAACTGGTTAATAACGTAAAGTGGTTTACTCAACTTTTAGGCAAATGACTGAAGTCATTCCTAATGGGAGTGAAGGATACTGCTGACTGGGATGTATGGGGGTAGTAAATACATTAGAGGGTGACCTGTACAACCAGAGCCTGGAAATGTCCTCTAGGGACCCATACAGGGACGCTCGATGATTGAACTACTTATACGCACAGGGCCGGCCGCTGCATGGTTCACTGAGGCCTTATATGCAAATGTTTTTCACATTGATCTTTTGGGTTTCTGGGCTTCACCAATGTCTTTATATTTCACAACTGGGTCAAACTTTGTGTAGATCACACTCAGTCTTTTTGACTTGCCAACCAATAAAGGACGTTTCTTTAAACTTGAGCCCTGTTTACTATCCCAAGCTCTGCAAGCAGCTCTGTGCTTGGAGAGTTTTTTTACTTTTTAGACATGAGATACAAGGGCAGCACCAGCTCTGCCAGTAACACATAAGGGTTTCATCCTCAGCCCATGACTTTGAAGAGTCGAATTAGAAGTTAATGCACGCTTATTTATTCACTTTTGTACGTGAGTTTCTGTTTGATGATGAAAATGAAATTAACCAAATTCTCACACCAGATGTCAACCATCAAAGCAGTAAAGCCACTGGATGACAAATCAGCTTGTGTGTCTGCAGTATGTGTGAGAGCAGCTTTTTCGTCCTAAATCTACAACCCCCAGTTGGTCTACTGGGACAGTACTTTGGGAGGTTTACGTTCTCCTCTACACGCACATGGACACACACATACACACAAGTGTGTGCACAAGCCAGCTGGGGTTTCAGGACAAAAGACTAAGAATTCATGATGCTCCTCTGAGGTGATTTGCAATAGAAGCAGTGTTCCACTGACGATAAATCAGCCCTTTAAATGTAATGGAGAAATTATTGCTCACAGCACAAACTGTACTTCCAGTTTCACCTTGTTTGGCACTCAGCAAAACAGAACTTTGGTTTGAGACGATGCTGAATGGTGCCATTAATTTCTCTGTAATGGAGTGCTTTGTTAATAACTCCACTTAAAATATGCACTCTCTTGTATTATACTGTAAACTAGATCCTAAATTGGAACACTGTAAGTCTCACCACAGTCATCTTGGAAAATAACCTAGAATAGAAATTGTTTAACAAGCTGTCAGCTGCACTTAATTCAAGGCAATCTAGATTCAGTTCAGTTCATATAGCACCAAATCACAACAACACTTGCCTCAAGGCGCTTTATATTATAAAGCAAAGACCCTACAGGAATACGGAGACAACCCCAACATGGAAATGACCCCCTGTAAGTGAGTGCTTGGAGACAGTGGGAAAGAAAAACTCCCTTTAAACAGGAAGAAACCTCCGGCAGTACCAGGCTCAGGGAGCTGCAGGCATCTGCCTAGACTGGTTGTTTGTAATGGGAGGGAGACAGGACTTTGGCCTTTTGTCCAAGCACTACAGCTGTGTGAAAAAGTGTTTGCCTCCTTCCTGATTTCCTATTTTTTTGTGTGTTTTTCACACTTTAATGTGTCGGATCAAACAAATTTACCATACAAACAAATTTTATTAACATAAATTAATATCACATCTTTGTAAAGCTGAGTATAATTTCTCTAACTATAAATGATGAAAACATGGAACAGTGGTTTACATTCCCGGGAGTGGCCGGCTGACTAAAATCACCCCAAGTGCGCATCCAAGAGGTGACAAAAGAACTGCAGACCTAACAATGACCCAAAACTCACCAGCATGTCCAGCTCATAATGCTTAAGAAAAACAAAATGAAGACTAGTCAAAGTCCTGACCTGAATCTGATTGAGATGCTGTGGCCGTGACTTTAAAAGGTGGTTCATGTTCGAAAACCCTCCAGTGTGAATGGATTACAACACTTCTCTCATCTAAAAGACCCATTGGCAGTTATCACAAACGCTCGATTGCAGTTGTTTCTGCTGAGGGTGGCAATCACTTTTTTACACAGGGCCACATAAGTTTGGGTTATTTTCCCCTTATTAATAAACACCTTCATTTAGAAACTGCATTTTGTGTTACCTTTGTCTACTTTTTAAATTTGTCTGATGATCTGAAACGTTTAAGTGCTATGAACCTGCCCGTTCTCACTCCCGATGCATAATATAGTGACGATTTGTCCCGAGGCGTTCCTGAGGAACGCGAAAGGTGGCCTTCCGCGTTCTTATGCTACGCGCCAGGTTATGGATGAAATCCAGCAAAATAAAGCTGCCACGGTAATACACGTTCCAGTCATGTATTCCACCCTTAACCATAACCTTATCCCTAACCTTATCCCGCACTTTAATGACGTTACATAGTGTTTTCCAAAGCGATTTAAGTAAAACGAATGTACATGTGTATATTCATTCCAACTGGTTCTCATGTTTTATCATTTTTCCAGTCTCGTAATATAGGGACTAGTTGGGTGCCCGGAAGCGTACTATACCGACGATTTGTCACCTAGCGTAAAATGTTACGCTTTGGGAGTGAGAACATGTTGGATGAACATGCAAAAAAATAGGAAATCAGGAAGGGGGCAAACATTTTTTCACACTACTGTATTTTCCTCCTAACTAACATGAGGGCGGCCAAAACAAATAGATGATGTAATCGAGGCGATGTCAATCTTTATATACAGTCTGTGGCTCTGAAATCAACCCCTATATGATTTCTACAAAGAGCCACGTCTCTACAGGAAAATGTTGCAGCTTACATTAAGAGGGTGATCAAAGTAAGCCACTGACAAAGCATGTTGCCATCATACATGCCAACCCTCACGATTTTTCTGGGAGAATCCCGAATTTCAGTGCCTCTCCTGAAAATCTCCCGGAGCTACCATTCTCCCGAATTTCTCCCAAATTCCACCCGGACAACAAAATTGCTAAACCATCCTTAACTGGGCTGCCGTTTCCGGCCAGACAATAATAACGATGACACCTCGAAGTCAAGCGTGAGGATGATACTGGCTGCGAGGCATTGCACCTTCAAATACAACCATGTGTAGAGGAGTGTTCTTGTTATGGATATTGTTATAGTTAGGGAAGAGTATCCCCAGTTCTCTGTATATGTATATACCTGTTTCTGTTGTTGTATAGGATGGTTCTATTGAACCATCACTACCATGTGTTGCACAGGTACTGGACAGCTATTTAGTTTAACTTATTTTGTCCGATAAATAAACACTGTAAATTGTAAATATTAGGCTGCATTTAGTTAATGTATACTGTATTACTTTCATACTCTAAATAAATTCTTTTCAAAATATAGGCTGGCCTTGTCTCAGTTGCACTCGAGTGGATACTGCACTCGTTAGAACTCTGACATCCTTTCACTATCACATCGCTATGTCATTAGAGTTATATAGATGTAGTCGTGACATAATTATTTAACTACATGTCCCATGTATTTTAAAAATTCCACTGAAGTTTCAAAACTCATAGTTAATCATTAAGGAGACTTTGTTGAGATGAGTGTACAAGGATTGAACATTTCACTCTTCATTCACTGGAGGTCCACTCAGGCCCGTCTGTGTACCTCATCCCTTTGCAACTGCCCAAGTTTCCACAGTCTCCCTGCTGCTGAATCTCCTTTGCCAAATTACTAAACAACTCTGTGGCAGACTTGTCAAATAATGCTGTGTGTCAGGGATCCTTTTGTGAGTTAAAGTGTCTTTTAAGAGACATATCACCATCTCGATAAGGAGACAAACACACACACAGAAACACACAGGTGGCCTTCTTCTCTGTGCTTTGTGTCAGATGAATGATTTCCTCCTTCTCTTCTTTTCTCTGTCAATATTTGACACACTTGAAATCCTTGTCTGGTGTTTCAACAAAAAAAAATTCTCATTGTCAGCAATGAGAAAAAGAATTAGATGACTTACAAATGTGGAGCCAAAATGCTTTTTGGAGCTGCAGTGACTTGTGCCACTGAGGGAGCAGCTGGTGGCACATGAGTGTGCCAAGTGTGTGTGTGTGTGTGTGTGTGTGTGTGTGTGTGTGCGCGCGCGCGCGCGTGCGTGCGTGTGTGCGTGTGTGTGCGCCTGCGTGTGTGCGTGTGTGTGTGTGCCTTACCTTGTAGTCATTCTGGATGGAGGATATCACATACACATGCACAATGCAGTCTTTGTATTGCAATCATTTGGATGATGCACAGTTCTGAAGCAGCAAACCTTTACTACGTTTAACTTCTATGTGAACAAAGTTTCAGGTTTTGTCAGCAACAATAGAAGGAGTGTTCAGTGTTACTCTGAAATCAGGAAAAACGGAGTGTGGTGAGGCCTGAAAAGGTGTGTTTTTCTTAATGGAATGGAGGAAGGCCAGTACATACGACGAGCCTTGACCGAGATGAGCGATGGTGGGTTTCGCTACAGAATGAGGCAGCCAATCATTCAGAGAGAGGACCACAAGGTTGGCCCAGCAAGACAGAGTGCGGAGTGTGGCACAATCATCACTTTTTGGCAAAATCTGCCCTTTTTTTAAAAGAATAACGTAGCAGCAGCATGATTCATGGACCTGAGCCCCTGATTAGAGACAAACTCACACGCCCTGGCACCGTCACGTTAACAGGAGCCAGGCGAGGTGGTTTGATGTGATCAGGATCCAAGGCACCTTGGAGTGGAGGTTTTCTGGGCAGGTTCAAGTGGTAGAAGATCCCAGGGAACGTGAACATGATGGAAAGATTATCGAGCTCATTTGGCCTTGGAATATTATTTCCCAGATGGAGCTGAAAAAAATTGCTTGGGAATGATATTTATGGAGTGCCTTACTTAGCCTTCTGCCGCTGGAAACTTCCTCTGGATCGTCACCAGAAAACAGACTGATGGATAAGCTGATGAGTCATGGAGCTCATTTTAAAAGAGGTTCATTTTAGCTTTATTTTTTCCCAGCAACACTGGCGATGTTTTGAAGTCTGCCCTTTTTTCATGTTCTATGGGATATGTATTCCATTTTTTTCCGATGAAAGAGCAGTGCGTTCCCTCTCGTTAACTCTCCATCAATTATGACTCCCGCATCAATCACTCGGCAGTGCTTCCGTCTCTGTGGCGTGTTTGAACAGGACAGCGAGTGTCTTCAAAATGATGTGAATGAAACTTTGTAAGAAGAGAGCGTGTGGCTATGAACAACAACGTGTACTGAGAGGCAATTCATTAACGCTGTGAACTGGGGTTTTTCTTACTTCATATCATTGTTCATTAATCTTCCACTGACAGTTTTCGGTTTAATGAACTTGTAGGAGGACTGCAAAACGCTCTACAGCGTGCTTACATTTTGTGTTGCTCCATGGTTTGTGATGAGTTTTGGGTTTCTTTTACTTTGCTCGCATGTTTCTGAGTGTTTTTCTAACATGCATGCTCGTGCTGTCACTGCAGTGTGAGTCGTCCGAGTTGTTCTTTGTTTTTGAAGGTTTGTTCCTCATGTGGCTCCACCTCTGTGGCTACTTTTGTCCTTTCCTCCTTCTTCCCCCTTTAGTTGTCTTTAGCCATATTATCCCTTCTCCTGCACAGTGTCCCTCATTCATTGTCTCGGTTCTTGAGTCCACTCCATCATATCACTATGGGAGTTTTTTCAGTTGATCATTTTATCATGGTGCATGGTTCTTCCCTACTTTAGATCAGCACAGCACATCACCAGGACTGAACTGCCAGCCATGCCGGATCTCTACAGACAGCGCTGCATGAGGAAGACACAGCGGATCCTCTCTGATCCCAGCCACAGACTTTTCACATTCCTGCCGTCCGGCAGGCGGTTCAGGAGCATCCAGACCCACACTACCAGGCACAGGGACAGTTTTTACCCACAAGCCATCAGACTTTTGAACTGCTGACATTCCATACACACCACTACACACTCACTACAAAATACAGGACTCTGCACACTGTCACTTCAACAAATGCTACTTAAATTCTCATTGCACAACTTTGTACAACCTGCAGATACTCTTGCACAAACTTGTAAATACCAACTTGTCTTAAATGTAAATGCCAACTAAATTCTCTAATATTTAATACTTTTTCCTCTCCTTTTTTTTGTTGTTATTATTATTATTATTTTATTACTACCACTGCTATTTTCTGTTATTTTCTGCAGCTGTAGTATTTATGGTCAATACCGTGTTCTCCAGCAGATGTTCTTCCTAGTGTTACTGCAACTGTGGGCCAAGCAGTTAATGCCTACTCTGCTAAGCATCAGATAAGAAATAACTTTAATCAAGTAAGGATATTTAATTTATGAAGCTGGGATTTTAAAAAAAAGTCTGACATTTACTTTTGTAGTTACAGAAAAAACTGATCATCAAAGTTGCTGGTGACTGATTTTGTTGTCCATTGAGAAATCATGCCAGTAAATTTGAGGTCACCTTTTTTTTTAAACCTAACTTTAACATATTTTTTTTTAAAGGTTTAAAGGTTTACTTATGAAGTTTATTCTTTCAACCATTCAGTCACACATCTCTGCTCTCACTAGTATGTCAGACTTGACTCACAAATCTACAAAAACACATTTAGTTGTTGGACTTCCTGAGTTTGTGTGGGGTGGCTGTGGTACAGCTGGTTTAAGCCATTTGGCGGTTCAGTTCTACGTGCTGATTTGTGCTTAGCCAAGACACTGAACCTCAGTTGCCTCTGATGGCAGGCCTGTTGTGTGTTTATGGATGAATAGGTGAATGAGGACCATTGTAAAGCAGAGCTGATATAGTTAAAAGGTCCTAAATAAGTGCAGACGCCTTACCATTCTGTCGCCTCTTGTTGCAGCCAAGCTTCATGGATCATGTTAGATTGAGTGAGATAAAAAATTAATGAAAATCGAAGCTATTTAAATTTGTGGTGCAATCTTGGCTGAGGTTGAAAGAGCAGGGGATTTTTTCTTTTTTAATTTCATCCTTGTTGTGCTAATCACCTGAATGAGTTCTTTCAAGCACATCTGCCAGGTACCTTGGCTAAGCAGCTCACAGTGGGATATAGTGTTATCCATAATAGTGATAAGAGCTTATTAATGTAAGGGCGTGCAGGGTGATGCATGCAGAGTGAGGGAGATGAACGAGAAAGAAGAAGGGAGAGAGGAACAAACATCACCCGCCTCCTTAAATCAGTGCTTCTCACTGCCTGTGTGTTTTGTGGCTGACATCATTAGGCTGTTTACCCACCATCCCAGCCGGGCAGATGATTCATAATCGGTGGGCTTTAAGAACAGTTTTTGGGGACTTCCTCTTTGAAAGTCTACTTTTGAGAAAAAGCCTTTGAGAGCAGGGCTGTTAATGAGCGCATGAGTGGACGGCTCTCCGCCGAGGTGCTGTGACTCACCACTTCTTGTCGTGTTTCTCTGCGAGCTCCTCTGAAAATCAGTGTGAAGATTTCAGATTCGCAAAGCTTTTTTGGATTCTTTCATTATTTCCCACAACAGCTGGTCCCATCTTGGCACAAAGTATTGTGATAAACAGAGAGTTATAATGCCACAGAAACATGTGGACAGTGAAAACACACACACAAAGAGGACTGCAGGATAATGTTGAGAACTTTTCAAGGTTTTTTTTTTTTTTTAATAAAAATAAATGATAATCTCTGCCTGGTTTGACAAAAGCACATACGGTGGCAGAGGACTGAGCTCCGGACACATGAAAATACCCTCCTGGTGTTTCGGTGCTGGTTTATGGCGCAGGGCAGGACAATGAAATAAAATTCATTTGTGTGTAAAAGTCATAACAAACATTTTATGACACCCCACAAACCAGCCATGATCTGTATTCACACCCACACGTACACACCTTGGTCATTACGTCCTGTGCCAGTAAGATGCTATGGGAGTTAATGAGGCCACTAGGTTTACTGCCTAAACATACAGACGTCTGAGCACACACACAGCTGGGTGTGTAATGTGCCAGATGCCACTGGCTGAACACACAGTGGGCTGAACAGGAAAGGAACCAACTTTAGCTCAGCAGCATTAGTGTAATTGATGGCACCCATCCTGTCCAAAACTATATTTGAACACAGGGCTTTCTCCTGGCCCAGCAGGCGTGGGTACACCGTGGCCCCTGGAATTCACTCTGCACAGAATGTGACAAATCAATACAAAAGATCACACAGGAAAGAAATGACAGGCAGGTTGTTAAAGATGGATGCTGCGAGCAGGCTGAAATCTTGCTGCAGGATATGTGGATATGAAAGATATTTCAGCTCGTTTTACCTTTTGCTGTGAATTAGTGCAATTAAAATCTGTCATCGCTTTCACTTCATCACATCAATCGCTTTTTTAGTGTTAAAGCCTGTCGGTAACCCAAGTTCAGTCAGAGTCAGATTGAATTCTTCTATTTGCAATAATTTATAAATATAAAGTCGCTTTGTTCTAAAACCTTCTTTTATATGGAAAACCAGAAGCAGCAAGGAAGGGAGCAGGCATAAGTGATAACACACTGAAGCCTGATAAAGCATGAATGGAAGACCATGGGTGATGGTGGGTTGCAAAGGGGCTTGCAGAGGTGTGCGCAACTTTATGCAGGCTAAAGTAGCTTAACCCTTTAAAACTGGTCGGAGCGGGCACGCTCTGTTTTGTGTAACTACTTTTAAATCTCTGTAGAACTGGAACCACGTAAGCTAGCGCAATAATTTTTTGCATATGAAACCAGAGGAGTTGCACTTACATCTTATGCCATTAGCTTGTCCTAGGTCACAGTTTCCTTCCACATATAGCTTTGCAAAAACTGCATAAAAAGCACTTGCGAACAGCTGATCGGATCGGCAAAGCGTGTTTCTGGAATATTATGTTTTTGTTGCTGCAACACTTGTTGGGTTGGAATAGACGTCAGCGCGAACTACCGTATGTCCGCCATTACCTGGCCGAAACCGGAAGTGACGTCACTTTCACGGAAAATGTAGTTTTTACCTTCAGGGCCTTATAAGCCTATACGGGTGTTTTTAAAAATAATGTTTGACTTTATGCTTTTCTGTATAGTTTCTGGGATGCTTAGAACTCAAATTGCACTGCTGGAAATAGTTTATTTTGATGCACATGCTGTTTCTTTGCAAATTTGCATTACAATATTTATTTTCGTTTTTCCTGCAGTATATAAAAATTGGTGTATCTCAAAAATGAAACTATGAAGACACTCAAAATAAATTTCTCGTGGTTGGAAACTATTTTGTGCAACTTTTTTGTATTTACAGTTTTGAGGAATAAACCTCTTACATTTCTCTAACTAGAAATATATGTTAAAAAAACAAAAACGATTTTCATTTTTTTTGTAGTTTATTGCACTTTTTAGCAATTTATGTAGTTTCTATGGACTTAATGCATACATATTATTAGAATTTGGGCTATAATGGTTGTATTGATGTATAGCATCTTGAAATGCTCCCAAAAGTGGCACTACAGCATGTAAAAATATAAAGATAACCTCTGGCGGACTTGGTTCTATGGTAGGTCTTAAAGGGTTAAATAGCACATCCTATGGATTTCTATGAGACACCAGCTGGATTTGTAGAAGGGCTTCAGTGGTGGTATCAGTATACAACAGAACACAAGTGGATGAATTACAGCTTAAAAAGAAAATCAGAGCTTTGATTTAAAAGTTTATTTTGAGCCAAGAATTTATCCACCACAGTCCAGGATACTTAAATGAGCTTTGTGGGCAATGCCATCTCATCTTTCTCTCACAACTGGAACTTTCATTAGCTCATTACTGTCTTCTGAGGCAGGAATCTGTTTTATTGGCATTACAAGATGTTGGTTTGGTGCCTGGCTGATTAGCCAAGCATATTAACGATTACAGTACACACTGCTGCTCACTTTGTTGGGTACACATTGCTGGTACCAGGTTGGGCAGGCTGGATATTTTCCTCTGACCTCTGACACCAGCAAACCGATTTCACCCAGATACCTGTCCCTCACTGGATATTTTCTCCTTGTAGGACCATTGTCTGTAAACCCCAGATAGAGTTGTGTGGGAAAATCCCAGTTTCCGAAATACTCATACCAGCGTGTCTGGCACCAGTAACCATTCTTCCCCATTCTAATGCTCAGTTTTTAAAAGTCATCTTGACCATGCCTGCATCCCTAAACAAAGCTTATATGTGAGTTCAGTACAGAAAATCTGTAATCCTTCATCTGCCTGCTTTGCTTATTGGCTGCTTGCTTCTTCTTTACATGACTACCATCCATTCTGTCCATCTCCACACTGACATCGTTACTATAGTCCAACCATTTTCTTTCCTGCCTTTTTTGAGCCAATCAGCCTCCACTCTGTGTGGTTTATATCTGTACTCTCCATCATTTTCCCTTTCAGACTCTCATTCATGCAACCCACCTCCTCCCCATCTCCCCATTTCACTCACAGTCACTCAGAGCTACATCCATTCTGTAGTCTTCATCTTCACCACCAGCTACTAGACTAGCTTTCTTAAAACCTGTCACCACTGGGATTCTGTTCTGCCATGATGGGTCATCGGAGTGTGATCATCAAATATATTAATATGGCTATCCCGATAAATCATGTTCAATTCTTTCAAGTGCTCTCTGCTATCAGGCGATCGTCTGATTAGATATTTGCATTAACAAACAGTTGAACAGGTTTACCTTCTACACTCGGTGGCCACTTTGTATGTGTATATTTCATTCTTGAAAAAGCAGCTGGGGACAGATGAGCAGTGCCCGTCTATGAGCAGAATAACATACAGCCAGTGTTGGGAAGGTTACTTTTAAAATGTATTCCACTACAGATTACAGATTACATGCCCCAAAATGTATTTTGTAACGTATTCCGTTACGTTACTCAATGAGAGTAACTTATTCTGAATACTTTGGATTACTTAATATATTATCATGCTTTTTACAACTACATGAATGTACTATTGCTGTGTGATTTATTACTGTTACTGAAGGTCCGCGGCTCCTAACCGTAGTAAAGGGACCTCTGGCTAATACGGCGGGTTCGTGTCGGGCTCGTAGCCGAAAAATAGCTTTACTTTGTTGTCTGGGTCAACTTTGCTTGCGAGAGACAGAGAGAGGCGTTGAAAGGCTGCTCCAACGGAACTTATTGTTCTCGGAGGAAAACACGAACACAGCGTACAGTCGAGTCTTAATAGCGTACTTACAACTGGGCTCGTCAGGCACTCTTCTTGGCTGCAGTGGTTATTATTATATTTACATGCTTCCAGCTCCCGTTTCTGCTCAATGACAACTTGTACTTTTCCACTCTCCTTTTTCTCCCTCCTCGCGCTCACAGACACATAACGGGTCCATTCTCGCTGCAGCACGGACTACACTGCCCATGAGGCTACATTCTTTAGGGCTATGCCTGTAGCATTATGCCTATTAGCTTAGCACAACAACAACAACAAAAAGGCGCTCTCTCACCCAGGAAACACACAGTCGCAGAGAGAGCGCGCGCGTGTCACCCTGTAACCATGGCAACTATAACGCTGCCGCCTGGTACAACAACATAGCTGTCAAACAAAACCCAAACAGTCCTGACCCGCGACAATATGAAACAGGAAAGTACCGCCGTGTAATCCATTTATTTCAACAAAGTAACTGTATTCTAAATACCACCTTTTTAAACGGTAACTGTAACGGAATACAGTTACTCATATTTTGTATTCTAAATACGTAACGGCTGTACATGTATTCCGTTACTCCCCAACACTGCATACAGGGGACAGGTTGGGCTATGGATGGAAATGGTGGCAGAGGTCACAGTGCAGAGCTCAGAACTGTGGACAAGAAGAGAACAGCACAGAGGTCTAGAATCAACATGTTTCATTTTTATTTATACCACTGCAGTCCTCATAACAAGAACTTTGCACCATGGTAAAGGTTCCCACAGTGGAACTCCTACTGTAGGTAACAGTGGAGTTAAGATTTTATGAGACTATTTACTTCTGGTAAGTCAGGAGAGCATCAGTCATTAAGACAGATCATCTGAACCCCTCAAATACTTGGACCAAATTGCATCCCATATTTCTCACATCTAAAAAAAAAGATTAGCAGCCTTCCAAAGGGCCACAAAGTTCAGGAGTTATACTGAGGTGATGGCTGACGTGGAGTATTGCCTCTACACTGACTACTGAGACATGCAAACAAGGCCAGTGAAAGCTTTCTGAAAGGTTTAGTTACTTGTACTGTAAGCATGCACTCGATGCCAATCAAACTATGTGAATATGACATGCTGTTAAAAGAGTTTCAGCACTTTCAGTTGTTGTTGAATTACCTTTCCACGGGCTTGAAAAGTGAGAGGAGCGTAAAAGCAGATCACAATCAGAGGGGGTGGAAGCCTCTTTTTTGTAAGCTGTAGGATAAAAACCAAGAGCATCTAAAATGTCAGTGCAAAGCAGTAACAAAAAAGAGATGAGAGGAAAAAAGAAGGAAAAGATACAAGAAATGGGAAAAGACAAGAATGTTTCAAGAAAGCAGATATTCTGTAACGAAAAAGAAAGAGTGATTGGAGGAGATGTTTAATGGGAAAAGTGAGAGGGTGGTTTAGTGAATAGACAGATGGATGGCTGTAAACAACACTCTGAGGTCATAATGACATGATACAGCTGTAGGACCTGTCCTCCTGACCTGCCATTACCACACACGAACACACACCTCTCCATCGTTAAGGATTGAAGTCACAGTGTTTTCCATCCCAGCTGCAAATCTCAAATCCTCCTGTTCATTTTCACACCAGTAGAAAAATGCATTATCTTCAATTTATTTTATCTTTCCGTCCTAGTAGAGGTTGGCGAATTGATCCAAATATCAACATTATCCATACCAATGCTGGTATTGATATCGGATTGATCTGGTTATAAGCTAACATGTTAGGCTAATGTTAGGTGTCCTAACAATGACAGTTTCCCTCAGATAAACAGTTTGATTACATTCTCACATCGTAACAATTTATTCGCTAAGTGTCCAAGTCCAACAATGTTAGAGCCGCTACAAAGAAAGTTTCAGTCAACACGAGCTAAAAGCAGCGTTACTGAATACCAACGCTTGCCAAAATAGCAGTACTCACTGATGGAAAAGTTCTGGAAGTCCTCAACAACTCACGTCTGTATGTTGTCATCAGTCAGAAGTTCACTGACTCATCGACCCATATAAGACTCTGTGACAGCCTCCTCTGGGGTAAATAGTTGTGGACGCAGGTAGACAGTGGACAGGAGGCATAATGGTCAAATGAGCTGACATGGCTGAATCTCTTTCACTTTCAAAGAGAGGCAACGAGAATGCCCAACAGCAGAACCTAGACTGAGGTTGGGTTATTTTAACACTAGCTGGGAAGCTTTTGTTGATTTTATGGTAACATAAAGTATTGTTGTCAACTCCCTTTGATATTATTTCACTTCAGCTGCCTTCAGTCAAATGACGCATGCGTGTGAAGAGCAAAAAGCAGTGCAACAGTAAATAACAGGGATATGCCTAATGACTCTCATACTGAGCTGACATGAGACAAGTGCAAAGAAATTAGATGAATAATTCCTGTGTGTGTCTCATGTCATTTATTATTTCACTAATAAAAAACAATTCAGTACATTTATGTTCTTGGATTTATTTATGTGTCCCTTTTTATTTTACAAATTTAGTAATGCAGTATTTAAGGCGAGCACGGTGTTGACTTCAACACTGAGGAATGTTTCCCAGTCTCTTCTTCACAAGGAGAAATACATCTTATTCATTTAACTCTGGTACTGGATCGGTACTCGGTATAAGCAGATACTCAGAGCCAAGATATGTGTAACAATTAAATCAGTGAATCAACTACAATACTCAGGCATCAGTGAAAAAAAAGAGAGAGAATTAGCAGAATTAGAAGCTAGCAAGCGAGGTATGCTAGCTAGCAAGTTAGCACATAAAGGTGATATACACTCAGATAATCCTTAAAAATTCTAAAGTACAGCATCGCTGAAAACTAAAGGACACAAAAAACTAAATATCAGCAAGTTTCTGGAGCCTTGGTCACCAATATTCAGATTGCATTTCAGATCCTGAACCTAGACACCGTTCTTTACAGATTCAGACCTATTACACGATTCTGACAGACCATTTCTATTTCACTCTTCTCACCCTTTCTTGTACATATGGTAGTTATTTTAATATGCACAATCCTATTGCACAAATAATTTAAGTCATTATGTTAGCAGGTATAGTGTACACCATGAGATTTTAAAAGGTTAGCTTAGCGCTGTTTGCGTATTTGCGTGCACAGATTTAAGGAAAAAGCTGTAGACAAGAGAATAGTAACTGATTTTTAGGAAACATCTCTAAGCAATAAAACAACAACTGCACAGCAGTGCAACATACTGCAAAGAACAACAAATGAGCTTCAGCCAGTGCAGAGAATAATGCAAAAGTGACAAGCTAACAATAAACGGCTAATGGCCGACATGTATCTACAGTATTTTATGAACTATGCCATTAAAACAGTAATTACTTCTATCTTTTTCTCCCTCATAAGTCAAATGAATCCATTGAGTTCACTGCAGTCCTTCACATGTTCACTTCTGCAGCTGTTCCTTCAAGTTGTCTCCCGAAAAACACATCAGTTGTGTTTTGTGTGCTTTTGCAGCATTTTACTGTTTGCTGGTGCTTTTTTAAGTTGCAGTGCTTTTGAGCTCTCAGGGCCACCGATTCTTTGTCCCCTAATACATGTTTCTACGTCAGCTAGAAGCAGTCAGTTGGTGTTTAGTACAAAGAGGGGATCCGGCAGCTCTGTTATACTGTGAGGGAGACTTTGATGGAATGGTTTGACTCCATTTGTCCCCTGAGAGGTACGGCTTACTGCAAATCAATACAAAGTTATTAGTTCTCAGTTATCACCTATATCCTCTGATAGAACATTTTTATCCCAAGAGCGGTGGTCTCTTCCAGCTTTACACCCCCCATCCATGGGGAATGAGGGTCATTAAATTATTTGATGACTATGGAAACTAGATCTCTGCCCTGTTCAACGTCAGTATGGGAGATTTTTGAGGAATTGTTGCATACCACTCCAAATCACTACCATCAGTCAGGGATACCTCATGGAAAAGTTCCACAAACAGCCTACTCCAAGGCTTTTTTGTGGCAGGACATGGGGGACCACACTTTACCAAGACACTGTATGTTGGTTTTTCCTTGAGTTTTCTCCAGCAGCCTGTTGGCTACATTAGCAGCACTAGCAAACACAGTTGAGTTAAGCAAATGTAAAACATAAAAGCTGTCCACCATGATGTCACCCGCTGGTTTGTGCAGTTCAGTGGTGACTTTTTAGCGGTTGTTGTTCTTTTCCATTCTTTTTTTAACCAGACGTGACAAGGAAGAGGTCAGAACAAGAGAGAAGTAGGGTCATTTTCTTATTGATTCCTATAAAATCTCACCTCTTTTTGCATACATGAGTCACCTTCTGCTGGCTATTAAAAGAATACTGGCTTGAAAGCCCCTTGCACTTCAACTACTGTGCCCATTTTTTATATTCAGAGTATGCAGTCTGTGAGTTTATCCCACAGAGATGCATATGCTCCAGGAAACAGACTCAGCCCTGAGTAATCAGAGTTTACTGTCACCACAAGGAGGGAGAGCCAGGTCCACCGCACTTTGTTTAATGGTGATAAAATTTAAGGCTTTAAGGCTCAGGGATCATTATGAATGATGAACAATTCCTAAGCCTCAAATTTCTTGCACTTCTTTCACTGCCTTTGTAAGACGCCCTCCTCTGACTGCACTTGAGCAGGTTGATATTTTCAGACTCATCCACTCTGAGAAATCTTATTTTACTGGGTGTCTTGTGCAGGGAAGGAAGGAAAAAGCATGAGGTTTGTTTTTTTTGGGGGGGGGGGGTTTCTTTACAGCTCATCTCAGAGAAGACAAAGATAAGCCAGAGCAGCACCTGCAGAAGGAGGGGAAGGCACTGCTGGACACGCTGTTGCCGAAAGCACAGAAACAAAAACTGTTTAAGACCAAAGATGGTGGAAAAAACACGGAGGTTTGATGAGGCAGCCAGCGCAAGAGAGAAAACAGATTATTTTACCTTTTTAAAAAAAATCTTGTGCTCATTATATCTGTCAATCCTTCTCTTTCTCTTTTCTCTCATCCCTTGCTTTGTTTGTGTCCCATTTCACAAGCTCCGGTTGCCAAGGTAACTGACATTAATTCATACGACCATCGATTCAGCACTCCACTTATTACTATTTACCTCTGCAAGACTCTGTGTGCTTGCGTGTCTAAAGCTGGGAGAGACTGCAGTGTCTGTGTGTGCTTTTAACTTTTGTCAACTTTTATTAGTGTCCAACTTCATATTCATGACTGCCTTTATTTCCCTTTTTCCACAGCTAACTTACAGATATAGCATGCACACTGCTGAACTCTGCTGCATTTGGAGGCTACAGTTTCATTGTTTGTGCAGGAAAATGAAGAAACTGGAGGGGGAAAGGTAAAGAAGAGTAGAGCAAGACAAAACGCACACACCTCGTGCCCTTAACGGGTCACTTCACAGCACGATATACATGTGAGGTGATGTGTCACAACACACACACACTTGGACACTTCTGTGCGCGTCACTCCTGGCACACACACAGAAACACACACACACACCTGACTTCATTATCTGCGCTCTGCTATCAGGATGTCAGCAGCAGCAGCAGCAACCATGGTAACAAGTAGAGAGAGAGGGAGACTGTTGAGATTCACAGCCACTTCACACCAACGCATCATTAATGTCATTTAACTCGCCCCTCGGTGACACGCGCTCCTCTCCCCGTCTGTTTCCTTCTTTCGCTCCTCTCCTGCTTTCTTTCCCTTTCCTCCCTGTTTCTTCCCCCAAACCTCCTCCTCCTCCCCAGCTTCACTTCTCCCTCAGCCCTCTCTGTCTTTCTCTCTGAGTCAGGTTTTTATGTGGGGCTTTGCTGATGACTCACAATACCTGGTTACTTCCCAAATGGAATGTGTGTGTGTGCTTCATTACAGCCCAGCTGCAGTGCACAGCTGCACTGGAATCACTGTGAGGGTTAACCTGACCGTTATTCATTTCCTTTGACTCCTTGCACCAATAACAAAGATTATATCCGGTGCTACACCTTCCTTGCGTCACATTAGTGCTGGAAATATGCGGGCGTGCCGGCGGAGGATCCTCGCATTAGAAATGAATGAGGTTCCAGCCAGCGAGGCGCGCCCAAACTGTGCATTCAAATATTTGATGCAGCCGATAGCATCTGCTTCTGCACAACTGTCTTAACCTCTCTGTTGTCATATTTCAATCATGGGTGAGAAGAGACAGTGGCCCGAAGACGCGCTCGGTCGTACACGCTGTGATGGTCTTCCTGTGAGCTGGGGCAGCGAGTTCTGATCCATTACAGGGACAAACCACGAGCCCAAGCACCATATTGTTAAATACAAGGTGCATGATTTTAATATAAATAAAGTGTATCAGTTTAAATCAGGGGTGGAATACTTTTCTAAAGAATACCAGAAAAGTTTCTCTGATGGGAAAGAAATCAAAGACAGAGCCACAGGAACACAGGGGTGGAGTTAATAGATGGAGTAACACTGCCATCTTGTGGACACAAAGACAGCAAGGCTTTCCAAGTAATAATTCTCTGTCACAGCTTTGAGGAGGCTGGGTTCAAGTCATTTGTACCAGATGCCATAAAGAAACTCTGAGGCTCTGTAACTGTGGGGTTTGGAGGCTTTTATTTTGAAATAGCCCCAAACTATACATGCGTAAGCCAAAAAAATATATAGTGTCTACTTACTTTTAAAATCTACTGTCTACTGTCTCTACTTCCTTTTTACACACTATTCATCTTTGTGAGGTTATCCTCTCTATAATATGCACTCATCAGACACATTATTAGGTACCACTTGTTAGTATAAGGTTGGACAACTTTTGTCTTCAGAACTGCTGTAACTCTTCGTGGCACAAGATTCACCAAGCTGCGAAACTTTGGTCCATATTGATATGCTAGCATCACACACTTGCTGCAGATTTGTCAGCTGCACATCCATGATGCCAATCTGTTGTTCCACCATAGCCCAACAGAGCACACAGAGATTGACATCTAGTGACTGTGGAGGCAATCTGAGTTCAGTAAACTGTCATGTTCAAGAAAACGGTTTGAGATCTTATCAGAGATTCTTATTAATATTCTTTTTTATTAATAAGATTGTTGTTATCACTATCCTAAGCATTATTATTATTGTTATCACTATTATCAGAAACAATATTTGTATTAGTACCTGTATCTAAATTTACACCTTAACATATAATTGCATAATCTCTCTATATATGGAATACTATATATAATATATAAATATACAATTATTATATAATTGTCGGCCATAACCAAGTGGCCGACATAGTATACAGAAACATCTGTATGGTCTGGAAGTCCTGAGGTGAAAATGGGAGACGAGCTTCGATCCTGTGGGACTTCCAGATACAGATGGACAAATTGGTGATCGCTAACCAACCGGACATAGTGGTGATGGACAAGCAGAGGAAGACAGTTGCAGTGACAGCTGTGGCGATACCGAATGACAGCAACCTCAGGAAGAAGGAACATGAGAAGCTGGAGAAGTACAAAGGGCTCAGAGAAGAACTCGAGAAGATGTGGAGGGTTATTGCTGATTGTTGAGTAGCTGGGTGGGTTAGACCTAGACCGTTGTGACGACATCCAGGAGCAGGTGTCGTGGGAAGGTAGGCCAGCTCACCAATATAGATTCAACATTCGACTAGCTCAATAATAAACAGTCTCCCTGTTTAGGGTCTGGGGGCTAATTTCTCTTAGAGCTGACCCCTTTTGTCTTGGGGTCTGGGGGCAATCCAAAGCGATCTAAGTGATCTAGATCAGCATAGTTGTGCACTATATGCACACTACAACATGATAAAAATCAAAGAATAATTTCAAAGAGTGAACAAGAACAGAGTCACTGCTGGCCTGGCCATCAATTACCCCTCCCTTACTGATACAACATGGTATTCCTAATGAGGATCATGCTGAGCCATCCTCATTGCCCAGTCTTACTTTTCTAGGTCTCACCCTCCCACCCCTTTTGTTTGTTTCCCTCCTCTTCTCGTCATTATTATCATCATTGCTATTATTATTATCAGTAAATGGTAGTAGTAGTAGTGATGTAAGCATCGATCAGAAGATGTGGACACTGTGGACACCTAGCACCTTGTCTAGGATACTTGGATCAGCCTGGAAAGAGAAACACTTTCCATTAAGGCTGAAACGTTTTTGACCTTCAGCAGCAAGTACACTGAAAGTTCCAGAGTTTCTGTGAAACCAGAACTGTTTTCTAATGAACATAAAACTAAAGAATTTTGCACTGTTTAGTTCTCAAACTCACATAAAACCATTTTGTCTAACACTCTAAATGATTAGAGTGTCTCAGTCACAGAGCTTCATATTTGAGCAGAACTGAACACAACACACCTGTTATTCCACAAGGTGTTATTTAGTACCTGAAAGGTGAATCATGTCGCCCTGTGGATGAAATCAGCCTTAAGGAAACAGCACTAAAAAAAAAAAGCCTACGTGACACCTGAATGCATAATACAATCCCTTCTTGCATCTGTGTATAACATCCAACACCCTCCGGGCAAATTACATATTTTGTTGATCACTGAAGTGAAAAGAGGTAAACCCCTGCAGCTCATCTTAAAATGTTAATGCACCAGTGTTTGGGATTTTTTTAGTGAACTTAAAACAACTTTGGCAGATGAGCTTGTAGCATATATGCCAAGGGACTTTTATTCTGGATGTAGGAATCTAAAGAAATCTACCATGCTGACATACAGAATGCAGTGACCGACAATTTAATTAAAAAATAATACAAAGACATTAAGAGAAATATCCCTTTTCAAATTTAAATTTCTGAGAACAAAAAGACTGGAAAATCTACATTCAGAAATGCATCAGTATATTTATTACATGTCTCATGACTGTTTCACAAACTGTCATGAGACTGTGTTGAATGTTGAGCACTGTCAGAGCTGCAAATGACCTCCAGCAGGACACTGGTGTGAATGACTGTCATCAAACAATCCCCATAGGATAGCAGAATTGGCAGATTCCACTACTGGAGCTTTTTACAGATAATGTTACAGACATGTTACAGACATGTTACAGACATGTTACAGACATGTTACAGACGTTAAAGGGTCTGCAGAAGCAGTGAAGAACATTATGCTGCCTGTAACTTTGACCTGACCGGTTTGGTGACGGGTTAGTCAGGGCTCCTGTGTCCTGTATGAAAACAATCATATTCTTTAGAACATCAACTTCTTTGCTTTCCTAAACATTTTTTTCTACATTTGCTATAAAATATATCTCAAATTAGACAATGTGTCTGCATTATTACACTATTACCAGAAACCAAACGATGTTCAAATAACAGGACAAACGACAGAATCGTAAATTTTGTTTTACGTGCTTTCAGCAAAAGGACTAGCTAACGGCAAGTGTAGGTGGGAATTCACATCACTGTTTCCCATGGCTGTTTTTTGGAAGAGACACAGCTTGGACTCAATGAGGAATTGTGGATTTGAAGCTTTTATCTGACAAAATTAGGAAACACGAATGCAGCACAGGGCTCGCAAAATTTCAAAATCCCTGGTAGCCCTTCGGGCAGGCACTCTTCAGTTTTTGGTAGCCCAAAATAAATTTAAGTAGCAAAAAAAAAGAGGACAATTTTTTGATTGATGTTTTGTTTCCTTTACAATATTATACATTAAAGTATAATATTGTAAAGGAAACAAAACATCAATCTAAAAATATTTAAAACACAAATTACAACAACAATTTCAACCATCAACTCAAATATTTGGTTCTAATTGAACAGAAATTTCTATGAACTTGCAAGAACTGTGTAGAACATGAATCAGTCTGTGTCAGATCCTGAATTTGAAATTTCCACTGAAATCACGGGTAAGAGGCAAGTGGAACCAAGATCTAGGACATTTGCTTTTTGAAGTTTGCAAAGACTGCTACATTTTGCCAGTGGTAGTTCACTCTTTGCAACATAGCACGCGGTTCTAAACAGCTTTTTCAGGACTTCTTGTTATGCTTGGTTTACTTTTAGTATCTTTTTTGCAATTGGTGTTTGTTCTGGGAAAGATACTGCAGACTGAGCAATAATGCATTTCTTGCATTTCTCATGGGTTCTGATGGGGTCTTTCTTAAAATGACTGGTCCCAGTAACAAAGGCGCTTGTCGACTCAGAAATCGAGGGAAACTCACAACACACCCGGCAGAACATGATGTTATTTAGCTCGTCATATTCCAGCCACATAAATTCTTTTGTCCATGAAACCAAAAAAGCTGTGCTTTCTTTTTCCCTCATTGTCTGATTTGTCATAACTTTTCCGTTTTGTGGTCGGCTTTTCTTTGGCTGCCCCTTCTTCACCCTGACCTCTCTTGTTTGGCTCTGCAGAACTAAAATACCTGCGTAAATCCATCTGCTTTTACACACGTACTTACATAACGATCAGCAATTCTCTGCGCAATCAACCTCTATCACATGTTTAAGCTTGCTGCAGGAGATTTCACTTGCCATGTTTGATAGTAAGCTAACGATTGATAAGACGATGTCAGAGGAATTGGTGCGCAATTAATCTGTGACTTACCAATTAGTGCTGCCGCTCTCTACACACAGTTTGCGCGATCGCAAAGTGACGCAAAGTGAAAGTGAAAGCAAAAAACAAGCGCAAATTCAAACGCGATTTCAATGTGTCACATATTGACATCGATGCCGATGACATAATTACTCAGCTACATTTGTGAAAGAATGCAAAAGCATTGACATATCTTTCATTCCTATGATAGCCCGACGGGCAGGGCTGAGATGGATTTTGGTAGCCCGACTGGAAAAATCGCTAGCCCCGGGACGTCGGGCTAGCGATTTTGCGAGCCCTGCAGCACAAGTCACATTGGAAATAGTGTAAAGCTATCAATGTTTGCTAAAGTGAAAAGCGCCTGTCAGCTGGATGAAGGACACCGCATTGCTTTACAGAGACACAGCGAGCTGGCGAAAACAAGCAAACAAAAAAAACAGCTGACCACGGATACCACACCGTCACATCAGAGGCAGACGCAGCTGACGTTGCAGCAAGGCAGCGCAGGATGCGATGGACTGATTGGCTGGGACGTAATGATGGAGCAGTCAAAGGCTCGCTTTGAGAAGGCTCGACGATTAAAACTCGACGATGTGAGCTTCTCTTTAAATAAGGTAAGGCCGACCCCCCAAATACATAACATGCTTCTTTGTTGTTACTGTTCTTTAAAGATCAATATTTTTTGCTGTGGATACAAACTCCTCCTGTTGGTGACGTGTGGTTTGAGTCAGTATGTTGTAAAATACTTGTGATATTGCAATTGTAGTCTATTGGCAGATTTTACATTTTTAACTACATCCCTGGCTGCATCAACAGAACTTGAATAGATTTTTCTGCCAATCTGATCTGTCAGCAGTTCATTCCATCTTTCTTGCATATTTTGTTTTTGAAAAAACAAAAAAGGCATGTGCTGATGTGTATAGAACTAGTCAAAAGGTGTGTGAGAGTGTGCTGACTGGCATGGTATTATATAGTTATATAGTTTTGTTAGTGTTGCTATGGCAAGGTCTTATGGCTGTAATATGTTATCAAGTGATGCTGCTGCTAGTAGTGTGACCTATATGTATATATATATACATATATAAATATTTGTTAGCCCACCCACCCAGTATTACTACTAGCTGCCACTGCTTAGTAATAAAAATAGTCATTTAAAAACATCATCTGCTGCTGTGTCTGAATGTGTGATATCGCCACTGTCAGCTTGGGCCTAAAGAGATATGTGGGGTCTTTTTAAAAAGACCATCTAAATTAAATGTAATCATTATATGCTTATTAAAAGCTAACTTACAATATATAAAGTTTCTAATAAGCACAATGACCAGATAAAACATATGGTACCCCAAATTGTTCCTGATGATTCAACTGTGGAAGATAACATATTTCTTCAGAAGGACAAGTTAAATGGCTTTATTTTCAACTATAAAATGAACCTACATTTTAAAAATTTAACAGGCCACAAATTTGGTTTATGGCTTTTGACTTTCACAACAAAACTTTTATTTAAACACAATTTGTAACGAAGGCGATACTAAAGCTAGGCTAACACTAGCTAGCTAGCAAGTTCATAAAGCTGGTGCTCAACTGCAAGAAGGCACAAAAAAAGTTTGAATAAAAGTAAACATTTACTCACCAAAATCAGTGTATCACATATAAGAATCACAGCAATGGCAACAATAATCTGTTAAACTGAAGCTTCTCCAGCTGCATCCAGGCTTGCTCAAAATATTCCAGAAAAACCATGTGCTCCATGCCCATGCATACTGATCTGTGCGAAGGGAGGAGGAAAGCAGTGACAAGGTATTTTCAAACCATATCATTTTATCCTTCTGCTAAAGGGAGACTGCCTTTTGTCTGTTTTGCTGCAACATCTTTTAATAATGAAATAAAACAAATAAAAATGACCATTTCATATGCTTTTATTTAAAAATTTGAGGGCATTTCTATGACTCTGTCTAGTTCTTTATTTTGTCTAAAAACAAAAAACAAAAATTGATGAATCTCTAATAATTTCAGTTGTACTGTACGCACAGCTGGGTGACTTATTTGTATGTTTTACATACAAAAGTCCAAAAATAATATAAACATCAGCTAATGAAGTAAATTATAAAATGTAGTGAAGCAACAATAGAAAGAGGCATGAAGGGGAAGCCAAAGGTTCAAGTAAAACAGGCTACCTGTGAGTTATACTCTATATCAGTACAGTATAGAGTAAATGTACTTAGTTAAGTACTCAATATTCCACCACTGAAAAACAAAATTTCCAGCTTACTTTTTTTCTAATTTAAGACAATTCAAATAAACGGAGTTAATCAGCTTTTTGAACGAAACTACAGGTAACTTACTTAAACTGAGGTTAAAAAACAAGTTGATAAAAATTTCAGTCTACTTAATATTTTTAATAAAGCACACTGTCAGGTTTTGCAATGTGTATTCTAATGATTGATGTGAACCATTAATATTGTTGATGTGATTTGGAGCTATGTAAAAAACTGAACTGAATTATGTTTTATAACTGCCTACTGACAGATCTATTTTTTCTTTCTGCTTTGCTGCAGTGCACGACACCCTTTTTATTCTCTACAAATCTCGGGACAGGCAAGACTGCATCCTGTTCCATTTACTGATATCAAAAGCAGACTTTGGGGGTTTGAGAGTCAATAAATCCATGAAAATGGCTCGCCCTGTAATGGGTTTAACAGCATCATGGACTGCCGGTTCTCAGATGACAAAGTGGCAGATCCGCCCGGATCCATCACAGGCTGTGAAGCAGATCCACAAAATGGGTCCGTTGTTGGTTGGAGTCACATGGATCTGGAGCGGGTCAGGAAGGACCTGACTTGGATCCGTTTTAGCCATTGTTGCATGTTGCCACAGCAACAGCTGACTATTAGGCCCTCCTACACTCACCATCTTCTCCTTTCTGCCATCACAACACTGTGTCACCACTGTAGACAGTGTGGATGTTGCTACAGAGTGAAACTTCTCGGGTCCACTTGACAAATACTAAGTCACGGTCTCTAATTCACCTTATACATCCCCTCTGTGATATTTTTAGTTAGGGCATTTTCTTTGGTTGATGACCTGCTCTCCCTTGCCTGTAGGTGCCACAAGCCCCAAATCCCTGCTGATGGAAGAGGAGGGGGCTTGTGTAGTAGCTCTGGCTACAGTATATGATGCAGCCAGAGCCAACGTGGTCCTTGTTGATGAGGGACTTGACCACATGAAAGGAGAGCCCATTTCCAGAGGCCACTGTTGATTTGCCAGTGTACAGCTTAAAATCTATGGTGTACCCATTTACATCAGCCAGTACAAAACACTTGAGCCCCGATTTTGTTGGTTTATCTCTCATTTACTGTTTGATTCCCAGCCTGGCCTTATGGATGGTAGAGAGGATGGTAGCAACCATCCTGTCATATACAGAAATATTCTGCCTTGGATGATACAGGGATGTGCTTCTGGTCCTCATCATTTCCAGCAGAGCCCTGACCCGATGGAGACAGTCATAAGACTCGCTGCCTTTTTTCTTTTCATTTTTGACATCTTCATGTCAATAATAAAACAAAATCACAGAAGGCAGAAACTCAGGTTTAGCAAAATTGTCATTTTCTGTTGCTTGCAAAATTCGTGACTTATTCCTGTTTAGATGGATCTGCTCCAGATGAACTTGGTTCCTCATCCAGGTCATTTTTCTCCTCTGTGAACCTTCTGGAAGGTTTTCTCTGCCTTTCACTTTTTCTTGACATATTCTCTCAATATTTCACTCCCGTCTCGCTCTCTGCTTCGTGTGTCATCAATACTTTCCTGTGATTAGACCGTCGTTGCTCGTGCATTCCAACGCTGCACCATAAAGGTAAAGGCTTGTCTTCTCAGCTTTCTGTAGAAATTTCTTCTTAGCCCAAATGTTTGATGAGTTATGGTAGGCAGAGTTTTCCCTTCTGTGTTCAGATAAGAGTAACTTGTGAATGATTTGTGCTATTGTAAAGCACCGCACATCCCCGTAAAGCTCTGCTTCTCTTCTTTTCAAAACCGTTCACATTTTCTCCCTAGCATAAACGATGATGAAGTATTGGTCATTTAAAGAGCGCTTGTAAAATGGGCTCGCCAGCAGGCCCATGGTAAATAAAGGGTTAAGAAACCAAGTATGCTGGAAAATCCACCTGTTAGACATACTGTTTGTCTTTTTGTTTGTTTGTAAAGCACTTTATGAATGAGGACAGTGTGGAAGAGACAAGATTTTACTTCTTTAAAAGTATGATCTTCAGAGGTAGTAAAAAAACAAGAAAGAGACAAAAATTGTAATTTAAAGTTTTATTGAAAATACTTTGATCCAACTCAAAGCAAAGGTTGTTTTTTTTTTTACGTTTGGTCCTAATATAGTTGTAACACAGAATGTCTCAGTGCAAAACAATCTACATTTAACCCCATAAAAGGTTGATTGTGTTCATCTGGACGTATCGTTTTCAGTGGGAGAAACGTTTTGTCACTCTCACTGAAAACGCTACGTCCAGATGAACAGAATCAACCTTTTTGGGATTTACCTACCTGGATAGCTGAGCATGCATCAAGACAATCTATATTTAACGTTTGCTAATTAATGATAAGAGCGTGTTTATGATGTTTTAGCTGGTAAACTGGTTCACTTTAAGTTTAAAAGAAGGACAAAAAGGTCCAAACGGCTGCTGTGGCCTTCTCTAAGCCAGAGCCTGTTCAAATGGACTGAGTCTAAAATTGTATAAACAGTACATCAACCCCAACCGGTCACTGCAGATGGCCCCGCCCCTCCCTGAGCCTGGTTCTGTCGGAGGTTTCTTCCTGTTAAAAGGGAGTTTTTCCTTCCCACTGTCGCCAAAGTGCTTGCTCATAGGGGGTCATATGATTGTTGGGTTTTTTTCTTTATTATTGGAGTGTCTTTGCCTTCCAATAATAAAGCGCCTTGAGGCGACTGTTGTTGTGATTTGGCGCTATATAAATGAAACATAAACATAATTCAGTTCAGTTTAATTGATATGGCGCCAAATCACATCAACACTATGAGTGGTTCACATCAAGTATCATTAGGATACACAGTTATGTGCATTATGAAGCAGTGCTAACCACTACAAAACTGCAGTATGCACATATGTATCTGCAGCTTTTCCATCCTTTAGTCTGCTTCTGTAGATTCTGATTGATTAGCATAACAAACTCATCAAATTCTTCACAGCTAATCTTACCGTATTATGATGCCTCGTACTTAAAGTGAACCGGTTTACCAGCTGCAACATCAAAATCACGCTCTTATCATTAATTAGTATACGTTAAATATAATGTATATACAACTATACTACGACAAAACATTTTTTAAAAAGCATTTCAAAATTTTGTTGAATTTTGTTGTGATTGAGAAAGAACTTCACTTACTATTCTTACCGTAAATCTCATGTTCAGATTTTTTATTTTTATATTTCTTCTTAAATCTCATTCTTTCTGTATCTTTAAAGCCCGTTTTCTTAAGGCATTTTTCCCCCTCATACTCCTGTTAAAGTCTCCACCTCACTAGTTCTTAGAAACAGAAAGCATTTTTTGTTTTGGCCTGTATTCACGCACCTTCCCAGTACTGAGAAAATTCCAAGAATTGTCACGGTTTCTAAAAATGTCTCCTGAATGTTTCAGCTAAATCCTGGTACAGACAAAAGTTAATCACAACTTGAACACCAACCACTCACATTTTTAAAGAATGTGTCATATAACAGCAAAGTCCGCTACACCTCTGCACTGAGTTAACAATGATAGTTTTTCTTGCTTTGAGCTGCTGGGAGAGTTTTCCTAAAACTTCATGCTAATATTTTTAGACTGTTCCACGAGCTCTCTGAGACCTGTGTGAATAAAGGCCCCAGTTTGTTTGCTGTCTATATTGTGGGGGGTTTTGCTGAGGGGTGTGTTTATATGTTATCTACAGGATGGCAGAAAACTGACTTTTCAGACTGTTCACAGTATTTATGTAAATCTGTGGCTTGATAAAAAAGCCCATCAGTAGAAACCTTTGATCTAATGTCCCAATAAAGAAACAAAAGGAAATAAAGGAGAGAATTTTGAGCCTGGTTTTATCCAGTTCATGTGAAAATATTTCAGCAGATAAAGGAGCCCATTTAAATGTCACTTTTCAGAAAAACTTTGCAAATGTTGAGGTAGGCTCAAGATCTTTGCACAGTACTGTGGACAGCTGCAGTTCTGCCTGTGAACAGCAGGTGGCATCAGTGCGTAATCACAGTGGTGTGTTTTCCTTCCTATGATGACGCGGCACAAACATTTACATGTTATGTGAACACATACACAGTTTTTATGACTTTTGATTTTAGTTATTTGCTTTCGGTTAATATTTTGCTTCTCTTCCTTAAAGGGAATCTAATCTGGTTTTGCTGAGAGCAAAGGATACGTGTGAAGAATGAGCTACTGCACAGCTGAAGTGAATTCCTTCTGTTGCTGCTTCTGAAGAAAAGCAAGAGCAGCAGATGAGCTGTGCAGACACAGAGCAGCTGGTGAAATAAGGCCTGTTTACTATAAAGGAATGCGGTTAGCAGTTGTCAGGGTGACTGGCCGGCCATGAAGCGAGGTCTCGGAAACAAACAGGAAGTAAAATGAGAACTGAG
The DNA here is from genome assembly GCF_036321145.2 of Pelmatolapia mariae. Taxonomy (NCBI): domain Eukaryota; kingdom Metazoa; phylum Chordata; class Actinopteri; order Cichliformes; family Cichlidae; genus Pelmatolapia; species Pelmatolapia mariae. The sequence goes on along the minus strand of NC_086228.1, from coordinate 36,827,058 downwards.
AACTGCAACTGAAACTGAAAGGGCAGTTAGTGCTCTGGCTCAACTGAATGAGCTGTGTGTGTAAAACAAAGCAAACATCTGCTGCTCTGACAAAAAAGCCTAAACCACAACACACAGAGTATTTTCCACTCAGAACACACTCTGCCTGTTACTCGCATGCAGTCATTGCATGTCCCTACTTGCACAAGTCAGCAGCAAAGCTTTAATTCTTATCTCAGAAGCTGAGCTCGGAGCCAACTTTGGCTCTGCCTTTTTTTTTGGTTACTGAGGAAAGTCCTCACTTTCAGAGGACTTTGTTTTTACTGGACACTCTTATCTTAACAGCAATAAATATTTACAGGGCCTGTGTCTGGGAAGCTGTAAAAACTGGACTCTGAGCTCTGTGATAAACTTCCAGCAGTTTAAATTTCTTTTACAGGTCATGAATGAGGCCAAACAGCCTATATAAATACAAAAAAGTCTTTATTCAGATTTACATGGTGATTCACATGAAGTCATAATGTACAGACAAGAAACAGTGGTGACAGGTTGTGGTGAAAGCCTCTTTGCTGCATTGCAAGAAGCAGAACAATGATCTGGGTTTTTTTCCTTTCTTTCTCTCGTTTGAACTTACGGTTGCCCTTTATGGTAATAAGCTAAGTGCAAAAGAATAAGACACACCTCTGCTTTGAGTTATCAGTGGCTCTGAATCACATGAAAGCATAAAAATAAACAAACGAAAAGATGAGCAAAACGCACGATACCATGCCATCAACACTCACTGCTGACTTTTTGGTTGTAACGACATTGCGAGAGCAGAAATAAACACGACAGAAAAGGGCACTTTGGGTACTTAAACCTGGTCAGGTTGTTGTTTTGTTTTTGTTAAGGCAATACAAAAAAGGGAAGTGATGTCAGACTAGAAGACAAACTGGAGCTAGAGAATGGAAAGATCACTATAAAAACAGCAGTCCAGTTAATATGGCACATTCACATGTCTCAAACAATTCATCGTGACTGCTATGCATCTTTATTCTGCCTTTGAAGGGTGTGACCAAATGGCTGAAAATTAAAATTTTAAAAACCCACAAGGTTAAAAATAAAAAGACGTTTGTTATGGCTGTAGGGAAAAAAAGAGAGTGAGAAGTAGTAATAAAAGGCTTTAAATGTCACCCTTGAACTGACGACTGTTACACAGAGAACTATCAGGAAGTATAACAACAGAAATCTGAAGCAATCTGTCACTGTGAGTTTGTGGTGCTCTGGCAATAAAGGCACATCAAAGATTTGCTATCGAGGAAGCCCAGGGCTCTGTGATTCAGCGAGAACCATAAATAAATTCACCACGATCGTTAACGTGCGTCCAGTGTTAAAATTCTCCAGGAGTTTGGTTTAGAAAATAAAAAAAGCATTACAAGTCTCCTACTTTTCCTACTGTTTTCCTACTTGAGCTCTGCTGAGCTGTGCTTTAGCCTGCTAGCTGCCAACACATCTTGCACACTGAAAACATACTCCCCGCAGCCTGCGAGTCAGGGGCCGGTGATTCTCCACGGGACTTGATATAAACAGCTGGGATTGCAGTTCATCCTTCTGTCAGCTTTTTGCATTCCAGCAGCTCGGAGTCATTGTGTTACAGATTGTGGGGAGTACGATGTGCAGACTACTGTTAACGCAGTCAGGCTAGTGTTGGGCATCACAGGAAAACAGGACGGAGCTGTGCACTGGAATGCTGAGGAGGTAATTCACTCAGCTTAATAGGCTCATGTTCAGCTCCATCTTTTTATCCTTGGACTCTATGAGTAACTTGGCATGATTCATAGTTTAATTCATAGATTAAAATAATCTTTTCTCTTGGTGCAGCCCCTCAGTTTATGCTCTTTCTTCTGATCGGCTGCATGAAAACAAAAGCTGGGATCGATGGGTGGGTGGTCGCTCTAAGATGACCACATCAGGGTAATCTTCATATGATTTGTACTTAACAGGTCTGCTTTAAGAAACTCCTCCAACACAAGGAATTTAAACCTTTGCAGTGCCGACCACTTCCTCATCCCGCCATGCTTCCTGTGGCAGTGCTACCTGCCTCCCTGCGTGTGTCAGCAGCAGGCTAAAGCACACATAGTTTGAATCCAGCTATGCTATCAAAAGGCACACGCAATCAATAACAGCTATCCCACCCCCACCCCCACACCTCACTCTCTCTCACACACACACTCACACACACCCACACCCCAACACGCATGTACACAACAGTGCTGTCTGTAAGGTGCTGAAGCAGCGTGCAGGCATACACAAGAATCAGCTATTTACATTATTAATACCAGTAGGGAGAGGTCTCTGTGTGTGTGTGTGTGTGTGTGTGTACTTTGTCCTGAGGTCGACAGACAGACAGACACACGCCTGCAGGGCCTCACGGTGATTGTCGTCCTCTACACAGATAAAAACAGGCCTGTGATTCCTTTGACGCCTGCTTCGCCAAAACAGAAGAATTTTCGAGTCACTGCTTATGAACACAAGTGGTCTAACCATGTGTCCCCGGCAGAGCCTTTCATGGCAACACTTGAGCTCACACTGTGTAAGATAAGGAAATGACTGCTGACTGGAAACTGTGCACATCTTAAAATCACAACACAGCAGATGAATAAGATGATGCAAACATAAAGACTTTACTTGGGCATGGCGCCCATTTGGCTACATATTTTAGCTTTTTAAATTTTTATTTATTTATTTACCATTTTTGCTTTTTGCTTCGTGCTTGGCAGGCATCCTGCCCTCAAACACAAGCTCCACTCTCTTGGAGTTAACGGACTTTAAACAAAGAACAAACCCATTCATATACACAATAAAATCTTGAAGAACTTCTGAGAAGTAAAAGCTAATTTTGCTTTCTAAGGTAAAAGTAGTGAAATTCCTTCACTGGCGTTTACTCAAGTGTTACCACAAAGCAGCGGGGAAGACGATCAACCAGCGACACACAGTGTCCATGGCTGAGCACATGGTGTTTTGCAGTGGTATGCTACGGTGCACTTGCTCCTAAATTTGATACTGCACATAGGTCTGCAAGTCCTCCACACATTGAAGTTAATTTTTACATCAGGAAGACGTGCAGGAAGTAGAAAGTGACCTTAAGTGCTCATCACTTTGTGAACAAGTCAATGATTTCCTCAAATGAAAGGAAAGAAAACAGAGAAAATGTTGGCCCAGACAGATATTAGGAAAAATCTAATTTTTGGAGGTTTGTCCCTTTTTCGGCCCCACATGGCTCTGATGGAGAAAACAAACATTTTCTGTCTTTCATATGGACTGGATGCAGTGATGCTACTCCCACGTGTTAGGTCAAGAGGAAGTGACGTCAGAGGTTTTCATAATGACACTTGCGCGCACTTCATGTGTGTGAGTGCCTGGCGTGGACACGAGAGAGTTCTGGTTGTAGGTCGGCGTCCAGCCATCGGTGTGGTAGCTGATGAGCGGGGAAGGGTCTCGTGTGCTCGTCACCTTGAAGTTGGGCTTGGTTGTACTGACGAACGTCGCCATGCCAGGAAGAGAACACGGGGGAATCCTGAGAACTGATGTGCTGTAGTCCCGCCTCCAGGCAGCACCGATACCCTGGAAGACAAAAGAAGAAGATGGGCGGTCGTGGCTCAAGAGTTGGCGGTTCGTCTTGTAATCGGAAGGTTGCCGGTTCAAGCCCCGGCTCGGACAGTCTCGGTCGTTGTGTCCTTGGGCAAGACACTTCACCTACCGCCTACTGGTGATGGCCAGAGGGGCCGATGGCGCGATATGGCAGCCTCGCTTCTGTCAGTCTGCCCCAGGGCAGCTGTGGCTACAACTGTAGCTTGCCTCCACCAGTGTGTGAATGTGAGAGTGAATGAATAGTGGAATTGTAAAGCGCTTCGAGGGTCTCGAAAAGCGCTATATAAATGCAATCCATTATTATTATTATTATTATTATTATTATTAAGAAGGTGATATAGCAATACAATGATAATATGCAAAAATAAGCACAAAGTGATCACTGAGAAGTGGGTTTCTTTTTACAGTTTTGTTGTTTCCAGATGGCCACTAATCACAGTTTGGAGATTTAAGAAATAATGTAAAAGGCAAACTCCTACAACGCTCTATATTACAAGTTTGTCTGTGAAGGTTCTCAGTCACCCAGGTCATCGTAGTCTAAGGAGCTTGGAAAGAAAAGCATCTGGACTTCTGTAAGTTGCTTGAAGACATTACAGCTGTGTACTGCCTTTTGTTCCTGGAGAAGGTATTTAACTGAGAGCCATGCTAGGCTCGGTGAGACTCTGCTGACCGTCTGCCCCACGATCATGCAGGCTCTCCACCAAGCTTGGTTTTCTGTTCTTTGTGTTTTGATTAAAGAATGCTACCTACCGCTCACCGCTTGTCTGCAGGTTTTATTTAATGGAAAACTTCCACAACACACCTCTAATCCCAGAAGCTTCTTCAGTTGAAATGTCAAATTGTGGAGAGTCCCAGATTTAAGCCCTGTGGGAGTGGCCCCCCAAGAGGGACATGGACCCCCTAATGATCTTCTACCTAATCACACAAGCCAAAAAGGAAATCACATGACAGGGTGGAGCTAGGTTTCACAGTGGGTTCACCCGAAACCTTGGCTGATTGTGACCTCCACCCGTTTTCAAACCTTGGCTCGTGTGATTAGGTGGAGGATCAATAGGGGGTCAATTGTCCCTCTTGGTGGGACACTCCCACAGGTCTTAAATCTGGGACTCTTCCACCATTTGACCAATTTAAAGAAGTCCAGATGCTTTTCTTTCCAAGCTCCTTAGTCTGCTTTACAAGACACACATTCATATAATATCGGGGCTGCTTTAGCTGAGGAGATAGAGCAGATCATCTAACAGCTGGAAGGTTGGTGGTTTGCTCCCTGGCTCCTCCAGCCTGCATGCCAGAGTATTCTTGGGCAAGATACTGAACTCCAAGTTGCTCTCTGATGTGTTCTTATGAGTGTGAATGTTTGATAGAAAGCACTTAGACCTAGTAAGAAGGGCTGAAGTAGAGTACCATTTATCAAACGGCACTCTATTGTATGCACTTGCTGTGCCTCACATAAATTACAATTAGCAGTTAACCTGACATGCATGTTTTTGGGCTGTGGGAACAAGCCGGAATACCTGCTGGAAACCCACAGAAAGGCCCAAGTTGGGATTTGAACCACGAGCCTCATTGTTGTGAGGTGACAGTGCTAACCACCAACGCTTCCTGCTGTATTTATTGCTACAAAGGTTAAACATGGAACCATTGAAAATGCGACCTGTCTGGGAGTGTGTGCGTATGATTACGCATGCACATGACAAGTAAGACATATGGACTGTGTGTGGCTGTCACGTATATGCCTGCATACAGGTGATTTTACGATAAACGCCTGTTATAAATAATGTGTTTGGTTCTCACAGGAGCATAAATTTGTTTCGTGTGATTAGAAAATAAACCTTAAGTCTTGTGACAGAAATCTGCTGGTTTGGTTCACGTTATTAATCTCTTACTAGGGCTGGGCCAAATCATACCGTTCACGGTAATACCGGTATAATGTTGGGCAACGATAGGAAAATGAAATATCGTGAGAGAATATGGGTAAAACGCGCATGCGCAGTGCCTTGTTTTCATACGCACACGCCAGAAAAAGCATGGCGGCGACGGAGAACGAGAAGGGCGAAAGCGGATCGTTGCATGAAACGGATGAACCAACATTGGTTTGTAAAAATGCTGCAACTTCAGTGGTGTGGAACTGGTTTGGCTTTCGTCCGTCAGATACACAACAAAGCACTATTTTTGGTAGAGCATGCTAGCGGGCCGTCGTTATTACCGTGTTTTTTGGAAAATACGGCACACTTAAAATCAATCCTTTGATTTTTCTGAAAATCGACAGCGCCCCTTATAATCCCGTGCGCCTTATGTATGAACTCTGGTTGTGTTTACTGACCTCGAAACCATTTTATGTGATACATAAAATCTGTCAAATGTTTCAGTACGACTATGCTAAGCTACGAAGCCGCACCGCTTGGATAGTCGGAGCATTACGGCTATCGTAGGCAGGAGCCTCGCGGAGTGATACGTACTGTGCTTCAACATAATATTACCATATTGTGTGTGTATAACCTCTTTTTAAGTTTGTGGATATTATACATGGTTATGCTGAGGATATGTCGGCCAGTTTCCACTGGAAATGCCTTTTGGTTAAACTGTCAGCGAGGAATTTGCATTTGCACTGTTAAATGTTTATATAACTTTAATGCACATAAAAAACAGCTGCTTGTTTAACCCTCTCAGGCTCAAATTAAGTTTTTGTTGCTAATGCACAACCAAGTCCTGCAGTGGTACTTCTGAGTAAAAAAACCTCATAAAATATGTATGTGGGGTAATCAGGTTGTTAGTTTTTAACTGTTGCAAATCGGCAACGCCTGCCTCGAGAGGGTTAAGTGAAAATACATTGATGGGGTTTTTTGCACTAATAAAGTTGTGGAGTTGTAAAGTATTTTGTCTAGTGTCAATTATATCGTTATCGCAAATCTTCAAATGTATATCATGATAAATATTTTCAGTCATATTGCCCTGCTCTATCTCTTACTGTTATTTTTTTTTAATCATTCTTTACTTGTTTTTGTTCTGTTTTATTCTTTAACTGTCTGACTTTATATAAAAAGGTTCCATATTATTGTGAGCCAAAACACATATGTAGGTATTTGTGTGGTTTGCACTGTGTGTGTGTGTGTGTGTGTGTGTGTGTGTGTGTGTGTGTGTGTGTGTGTGTGTGTGTGTGTGTGTGGATTAGACTACAAAGGACAGCTTCATATCAAACTGTTAATATTTGACAGCAGCAGTTCCTGACAAGACCCTCCCTTTTCTCACTCTCACTTAACATTACAGGAACATTACGCACATACACACACACACACACACACACACACACACACACACACATATAACAGGACTCTTGTGGTCTGGTAGGCAAACTTCACCTGGAGCTTTAAACTCAAAGCGGTGCTCAGAGAAGTAGCCACACGTGCACACACACAATCACACGCCTTGTTCAAGCCGTACGGTTGAAACAGGTAAAAACCTGTTTATCTGAAAATCAGACCGGTTAATGATTCAGTTATTACTCTCTCCCCTGTGCGTATAATCAGATACTAACCTCTTTGATGTTTTCTGTATCACTTTCTGTGTCGCTGCCTGTTCAAAAAGAGACATGCACAGAACTATTACTCCCTCTTAGGTCACACACATCAAAGGTAGAAAAATTACGTTCAGTTAAAACCGTGATTTACAGCAGAAAAGCAAACTGACTACGCCGGCATCCGCCAGTACTGTTCTAAAGAAAACAAGGGATACATGAATGACGTCCATTTGCACCCTGACTCATAAAGTAATGGTGCAATTTAAGAAACACGAGAAAGAAATAAGAAGCAGAAAAAGGAAGATGAAGACTGATAGTGCACTACAAACTGAAAGAGGCAGCTCTGCCTGAACGACTGACTGGGGGAAGAAAAAACGATAGCTACACATACGCAGAAAAGAGGGTGCTGATGAAATGCGTAATGGCAAATCAGTGAGGCTCAAGTACCAATAACCTCACAGCCTCACATATAATAATCACAGTTAGAGATCTGTTTAACAGGAGCAGGTTTTCCTCCTCTCTAAAGCTGGCTGAGCAGCTTTGCCTTGTTAGTTCTCTACAGGTAGGGTATAGAAAAGATGCTGGTGGATGTTGAAACCTAAGACAGTGCTCTGACTGGTATCAGCAGGTCATCAGGTCACAGTTTCGATATTTCACAAGCTGATGGCGACACAGAGCAAGTGTCATTTAAAGAGAGAAAAAAAACAACAACAAAAAACTGATCTGATCTTGACAGCAAGATAATGCCGCCGCTCTTCACTCTACAGAGCATGCTCTGTGTCTGCATTCGTAGCGCTGCTCTAAAAAAGGTTACTATGTGGTCAAAGCTCCTTTGAATAACTACACAGCGGGCACTCCTACGAGCCTGCTCCTCTCTAACTAACCTATTTATGTTTCTCCTCGTAACAAAATGTGGCGAGGTGCAGTTATGTTGTCTTACCGCCGCACATAGACACAGGAGAGATCTGCAGCGGGTACGGGTGGGAGGAGCTAACAGTCTGCTCCTCATTCTCAGTGGTCACCTCGATTGTTTGACAGACAAACGGCAGCTGCTCACTGGTGATCACATGGTCTTCAGCTTGACTGTGGATCACTGAGGATGGACAGAGAAGAGTCAGGATGTGTGGGTTCATAATCCTTTGTATCTGTAACGACCTTATATGTGAGTAAAGTACACCTATGTCTCCTCTCCAAGCACTTGTCTTAGTGAAAAGTTGTAGTTGGTGTGACAGTCAAACTTTAAAAAGTTAAATGATACTGAGTGGAGAAAGGGAGGGTTTCGTTATTGCATAATGTGCGTGTTCGCGCTTCTTGTATTTCTTCTTCTGATGCAACACCCTCAGGACTGCCACTGTGTTACAAACCTGCCATGCAAACAAAATCACCCTGACTCATCTGATTAGTCATTGTAAGCACAGGCCAAAAGCAAACAGGTAGCACATACACACACACAAATGGGATAAAGGTAATGGAAAAAAAGAAAGACGGTGGTGTGATACCTGACACACTGTCTGTCACTGTCAGCTCCACTGACTCCTTCTTGATTGTTTCATGTTTGGTGTAGTCAATAGGTCCGGCATCAGCTTCAAGAAGACTGTTGTCTGGAGATGGAGAGGTGACCTTCTGGTTTCAAGAAGGAAAAGAAACGATTTTTAAATGATGGACGATCAAAGTCTAAAGACACTTTATTTCCATAACAAAGAGCTGACGCCAGTAATCAAAATAAGCGGTAAGACAACATGCCAAACACCTGACCATACAGCAGAGAAAGAAGAAAAACAATAAGCCAAGAAATACAACTGATTAATAAAACTATATATAAAGTTAATGCTACAGTAGGCACATTTTTAAGCATTAAATGGTTTTTTTGCTCGTGTCTAAACAGAAAAGCCTTTCCCTGACTTTCAGCTATCTGACAGTGACTGCTGTTTGAAAGATGCTCGATGGGTTTTCCACTACAGTCCCAGAGTGCTTTGCCTCTGCTCCCAGCATTAACAGTGAGATTAGAAATGGAGTCAGTTAAACAGACAAGCTCCACACAACAGTTAGTAAACAATGTGTCCACATCAGTGGTTATGCTAATGTTAGCCAGAAGAAAGCCAGTTGTATCTACTTAAACTAGTCAGGAAAATCATATCATGTCATCATGTTGCAGCATTTGGTTTCCCAGCACTGCCATTGGTAAAATTACATTGAATGGAAAAGCTTATCTGATCAGCTAACTTGATCCAAAATACAAACTTGCATCACACTGAGTATGTGGTACTGGCTGCTCTGTCATGCATATGTTGGCTTTATTGTCATTATGCTGATAGACCAGTATGCAGTGCAGGACAGAGTTGTTTATGTCTCCTCAGCTAATTTGTGCCCTGTACGCACATAATTTGTGGTGGGAAAAAAGACCATCAACACAACGCTGAGTGCAGTTCAGTGTTTTAAACACTGCCTGCAGAGTTTGAGTCTATAAGGAGATATCTACATCACAGGTGATCTATTCATACGCATCAGAAATCCCAAAGGTTGTACCAGGAATATAATAACTTTAATAAACTCTAACTGCCTTGAGCCAGCAAAGAGATGATATGTGTACTTTACAAAAATGAAGGGATTTCTAAACAGCTTTGTTAGAAACGAGCTGCCCTGACAGAGAGCATACTCAGATACAGCCAGATATCTGCATCAATTCTGCCATAAAAGCTCATTTTGCCAAAATATACTAAGCTAACCAACCCCACCACATTAAACAAGTGCACGGCTTCCTTTTTTTTTCTTATTCAAATTTCCTGTTTCAAAGTAAACAGCTTGACCCTGTGATGTTCTGCTATTTCTGATTTTTTCGACTCCTATTTCTAAGCTTGTTCTTTCAGAAAGTGAGGATAAAAATGCCTGAACAGATTTTTTAAAAATGTTTTTCTGTAAGTAAAGCTTCAAGATCCGCTGGTTCATCAGTGCGATACAAGCAGCAGTTACCGGTCGAACTTCTGACAGGCAGAACAGAATTCCGGTGGAGTGTGTGGTACCACACCTTTTTTTCCTGGTAAATTTCTCTGTCATGTGTGGAACTGAGCAACAGTTGATTGTTCAAAGTAAGATAAAATGGCAGGTCGCCAGCTCAAAGGCTGCGTGTCATTTCCAGAAGTGTTTTCTTTGCCTTGGCAGGAAAAAGCGCTCACAACACTTCTTAGTAAACCATTTCTGTCATGCCAAACGTGTTACCAAACCAGCCAGGAGGAAAAGCTGCTTATCAGCTGCAGGTTAAAGTTTGAAATAACTAAGTGAATCCTGAAGAAACATGATGTTTGTTCTAACATGCTGCTGGTCGCCAGCACTGCTCCAGGATCTCTGTCTTTGCTCTTTCATTCCTCTACATCCTACTCTAGCAGTGGTGTGATCTCCATGCCGTACGTTTATCTACCTCTTTATTTCCTTTGGACTTCCTCTCCTTATCTGCCTTCTTCTTTCCTGGAAAAAAAAAGAAAAAAAAAAACATTCAACTGAGTTTCCAGTAACCTCAAACAACAAAAATGAGGAAACAATTGAGTTTCGAGGCAGAATGATAAAACTGAAAGAATTTATGACGACAGCAGCAGTGCTCACCTTTCTTGGCATTTCTCTCTGAGGAGGAGAGCATCTTATAAACTCTGAAGGCATTGGTTCCCTTTTTGATGCTTTTATCCTTTACCTCCTCGATGTCTGGCAGGCTGTTCATGGCACAGCGAAAATTAGCCTTCCATGTCTTTGGATCAGGACGGTCTACACCTGGCTGGTATTTACCTGAGTCAGATGCAAGAAGAAGAAAAAAATCACAAATTTGTCTTTTTGTGGTGGATTTCAGAGAAGAGCTTCATCACTATGGAGGCAATCATTTCTGAGCTAACCAGTGTTACCAGTATGCATACTGACTCTTGCTGACTCTATAATATTAGCTACAAAGACTCTACTTGGTTAGTTTTTGCTGTTTAATTTTACAGCAGCTTGTATTATCTGACATGTTCACTTCAAGTCAGATCAAAGTGAAAAAACAAGGAAAATATATTTCTTTGTCTTATTACATAAACTCATTTAATATGATACAATTAGACCATTTATTGGTCAAACTAAGTATTGCAATCAAGTACAGGCACCACCAACAAGACTGCAGCTGCTTTTAGCTCGATCTGTAATAAAGTAGCATTTCTCTCTGTGGAAAAATTAACCTGAAATATTTAAACAATGTAACAATTTCCCTAATATTATCCACCAAGGAGGTCATGTGACTGGTTTGCTTTGTTTGTTAGCAGGATTACTCCGAGGTGAGGGTTTACGCAGCTTAGCAGTGATTAACGTTTGATCTGGATCTGGGAATTTTTAGAGGGGTTCTTTACCACCATGGGGCAAAAGTTGGACATCATATGTTCTCACATACCAACCAAACTGAAATGTAAAAAGCGATTGGGAGACATCATCTGACAGTCTTCAAGCAGAAAATGCATCCCACCCTCAGACTGAACGTCCTTCTAGCAAAGATTACACAGATTATGTTTTCTCATTTACTGCTGTAGCAAAGCAGTGGGAATTACCCTTACACAGACACTGTGTGCTTCCTAACAAAGTTACCTGAGAGCAGGTACTCAACCTGTTCAGCACAGAGCCAGCACACGTGGTGTTTACATCAGGTGAAAAATATGGAGTCAAACAAACGCAAAAGGATCTCATTATTTTAGGGACGGTAAACAAGCAAGAATTTCCTGATGTTACTGTTCTCTGTTTAAGTGAAGCTCAACTTGGATCCTTTTTGAATGTTACTGACTGAGGTTAGTAACGAAGAGGAACACTACTCCCAGCAATATCAAAATGAGGCATTTTATAAATCAAAACTCTCTGAACTTAGTCACAGAAGTGTTTCAGTGTGTAGCAGGCATGAAAATGAGAACCGCTAAAAAGGAGAAGCAGCAGCAGAGGCTGCAGTTAAATCTGTGCAATACCCGTGTGTATGGCCCATCTCATGAAGAGCGGAGCATCTTTCTCCAGGTCCCAGCCATGACGGGCAGCGTGCATCCACGGAATCTGGAAGATCCTCTTCTCCTACAAACAATTTACATTGTTTACATCATCTTGAATTACAGTGTGTGTGTGTGTGTGTGTGTGTAGCAACACTCACTTTGTTAAGCCATTTCAGCCCTGGAATCTGACAGGATTCGATTTGTTCCTGTAACCAGGGTCTCATCCTCATTCGTTCTACTGGCATTGCGGTCTGTGAAGTCACACACACAGATACGTTATTATGAATGTGTGAGCACTGGTATGGATACTGGGATTCAAAGATGTTTTTTTTACACATTATAGCATATTGTAGCAACTTTAAAAAAAACAGAAATGCTGTAATACGTGATTGCTGTGATGCTCACTGTGCCAAGAACAGTTAAAAAAATCTTGTTTCACACAGGATGAACGGAGCGGCTGCACCGAGCCAGCGACAAACAAGAACGATTCTGAACCATGAATCATCCAGAGCTACTCAAGTAGAGCTGGAAATGAGCATCGCAGGCCCCCCACTGATGTTTTTTCCCCATTCATAGTCATCATGTCAGAGTGAGGTGTGGAACACAGTTGAATCAGATCTGTGTGTGCTTGTAAAGATAAAACTCTTGGCCAGGCTCTTTAATGTGTTCGCAAAGAACAGCAGCCATAAAACACGGTTCGTAAATAAAAACGTCAGCTCATGTTTGTAGCTCTACACTCAGCCTCATGCTGTTTGTTCCAGAGAACGACACCTTAAATAAAACAACAATGGACCAAGAGGAAAAAATGAACACAGAGCTCATAACCGTCCCAGAAAACTTTAGCCCACCCATGTCGCTACATTTGATTTAAGGGCAGAGTGATGATCTCTGCACACAAACCCGATCAAAGTCCAGTCAGGCTGACACTCCCTGCCAGCACAGTGCTTCCCCAACAGGTTAAACAAGGTGAAACAGCGCAGCATCAAATCCAAAATATCAGACAAGGCTGAGCCTTCCAGCTGCGTCTGCTCAGTGAAAGCTCACAATATCACTACAGAAAACACAAGCTGAAAAAGATACAAGGAGTGCAGCACAAATGGCACATGGGCAAAACACAGGGCCCACGTCCCACTTCAACCCAGCCCCTGGTGCCCAAAAAGGAAAACTAAACAACCCACGCAAATATCAATAAGAGACAGCTTTGTGTCACCAAATCTCAACAACAAATGACTTCAGCAAACACAAACTGATATTTCACCTTTAAGGTCCTATCAGCGCACTAAGCTCTCGGTGGTTTGCACACCTGAAGCATCTTTGACTTGCTCACTGTTAACATCCCAGTCAGGCTGCCATCAGGTGCAGGGCAAACGCTCCTACAAGCAGATCCAAGTATGCTGCGGGTGCTTTCAGTTACTGCTGACCTGAGATCAGTTACACCTGTGCATGCATTCAAAAACAGACTCAAAACCTTTTTGTTTGCGCAGGCTTACACTTGTTTACTTTAAGGCACTGTAATCCTACATGTTTTTTTTATCTCATACATGAAGCACATTAAGTTTATATATGATAAAATGTGCCATTGCTGTTTAACTCAGTTGCAACAGGGGGCGCTGCACTGATCACTGTGCAAACAAACTGGGCTGTGTGCTTCAAAAGCAGACTTTGGTGGTCTTGCAAAGACAGACAACCGTCTCAGGTGTTCCCAAAAGACTACATGACACACAGCATCAGTTAGAAATCATTCACACAGGTTACTTACAGTCACACGAGTGACTCAGGACAGGAAATTGATTGATTTATTCACAGATAAGACTGCTCATTAGTTCATATATAGTAAAAAACGACCGAGGTATCTCTTCATCCTCATTTATCACCCAAGTTCTGACCGCAGCTTGCTTCACACGTTAAAAGCAGCACGCTCACATTCACAAATACAAGCATCTCTTTGTTCTTAAATTACGTCTGTGGATATTAATATTTTCATCATTCACAGACATGCAGTTTAACTACAGATATACCTGTAAAAACTTACAGTTTTATTTCAGAGTATCTGACGCTGACAGAAGACATTTTCTAACAGAAAGACAATTGAAGAAAAAAAAAAAAAGACCCAGATATATTTTAACGCATTCGCCAAGTTCACTTAACTCAGCACTATGTCATGTTTCCGCTCCGTTTTTCAGAGAGACAGACTGCATCTAAGTCCTCTGAGAGAACAGCACATGTGTGAATACATTTCAATAAGCAGATGTTTAATTGGTGGAAGGGGGAATCATCACAGCGGGACTTTAGGGTTAAATGAATGCGGTTAAACCGTTGACGCAAACTATACTGATTTCTGACCAACATGTCATCACAGTGCGTGGTACTATGTGTGCTTTCTTCTGGGGTTTTTTTTTTTAAACTAATTGCACAATGAGGAACATTTGCTGCTGATAATGCGGAAAAATTGGATCAAGAAGAGTTGAAATATGTATTCACACTGTGTATTTACACTGTGTACATAACGGTGTCTACACTCAAATATAGTCCAACTGTACATTTAAGAATATAACATTCAATATTATAACATCAGCAGTACTTTCTAAATTATTAATAGTATTACTATTATTACTTCTTCAGTGTATAGCACATTTATTTTTATACTGCTAAACATGGTAAGTTACCTGCCACGGAGTTCAGACAATATAACACTTGTAGTGTTTTCAGTGTAAATGACACGCACTAAGACCTGAATACTGTTCACGGCTCAGTCCCGCTGCTACTCACATTATAACACGGTAAATACACACAGTTACAAACAGATAAACACTGTACACTTCAAAGAGTCTACATTATAGCGGGAGGATGCTAGCAAATATTAACTATTCTAGGTAAACAGCCACATCACCGCTGACTTTCCAATGTTAGTAACATGTTTGTTCTGGAGTCGAGTCTGCTTTAGCAGCGGGGGTCAAGTCAGAAGTTTATCGCGCTCTGTGTGTCTACCGCCTGCCACCGAGCTGACCCAAAACAACGAAGTCAAAAGTGAAAATAAATCCCATACCGAGTCATGAAACGCGGAGACAAACTGCAGAACTACTTTCACTTGAGCTAAGGATCCGTCATGTCGCCCTGTAGGAAGTCAGTGTGGCCAGGGGAGCGCAAGGCAGCGACGTTAATATGCGGAAATAAGATGTTACCTGTTAGGTTTGGACGGCCTCGGGCTCCACAGTCCCGCTGTCGGAATAAGAAGAGCAGCCAAAGCCGGACAGGTTAACGTGTTCGAGGTTTTAAGTGGAAAAGGGAAAGTGTGGTCGTCGTTTATTTCTGTTTCTGCATTCAGACCGAAAGCAAAACAACGGCCGCTTCGGGAAGTGGGGGCCAGAGCTGGAAATCCCCCTCCTGCTCTCGTGCTCTCGCTTTGGGTCGGTCTCGAGCGTCGTGAAGTCTCGCGTGCACTCGCACACGTCAAAGCGAAGATGGCTCACTCCGTTGTGTTTTGGGGGTTTTTAATTATCTTTTTTTTGGGGGGGGGGGGGGGTGTTGCTTTTTTATCTGTTTGTTTTTTGGCGGCAACCATGACATTTAAGATTAGGCTAATGCTCGTAGCTTAGCTTTACTTTTGGGGGTAATTATCCGGCAGACTGCACACAAGTCACATGCTCTGATACCGAACAGCGTAGGACAGAATCACCTTAAAAATAAAATTGGTCTAAATTCTCGTATTTACCATTCACCTCGCCACGCCACTGCAAAACACCAACATTAAATCACTGCACGACTGGGATATATATACATAGCTCAGTGACTAGTACCTGAATACATCAGTGTCCTAGCCAACTGAAGCAAATACGTGTTTAAATGTGCAAGCAGGTGAAACACGGCGGAAATGACTCCCCCTCCCCCCGAAATCGTTTATTCTTAGGACATAGACGATCTTTGAGCTGAATTTCATTTTCACTTCCTCTGTGTCTCTCTGCCTCCGTCGCCCCCACAGCTCCTCTTCTTTCTCCGCCGCTGCAACTGGAAACGAAACTAGAAACTTCTCACAACCGTGTGTGTGTTTAAGGGGTTGGCAGCAGCACACCTGCCGTTGTGTGGAAAGGACACGTTTGTAATGTTTCTCCTCAAAGTGTGTAGCTGTGGCGGTGGGGCCCAGAGTCAAGCTGCAGTTTAGAGTAGTGCACGCAGTGATTCCGTTCATTCTTTCAAAAGGAGAATCGAAACTGAGCTGTGCAGTTTCACATGAAAATGTCTGCAAGCTAGCAGCAGATCGACAGATTCCCAACACAGCAGCATGCATGTATGCATGACATGTGTCTGTTTTTAATGGAAACTCTGAAGATAAGGCTTCCAATGGCACTCTCACACGTACTGAATTTCCCCATTCATTTATGATTGTTACATTTGGTGTTATTTGTGCTGCCGGTGAGTCACTCAGCACACTGTTTCTGTTTACAGCAAAGAGAAAACAGCTTTGTCAAAATCTGGGAATGGAAAACGCGATGTCTGAGAAGCTCCAACCTCCACAGTCGATCCTCAACAAATAGAAAGTGTGTGCCAGCTCTCCACAGGGTCAGGGTTATCTCTGTGAAACACACAGCTGAGCCCGGGGAGGGGTCTGACAAACCTATCCAAGGAGTTTGTATTTCACAGCAGTGGGCCCCAGACAGAAGCTGCCTTATACGCAGAATACAGATGGTTAAAAAGAAAAACGGAAGAATTAGAAAAAGAAGAAGAAGAAGCTGACAACTGTCTAAACAGAAAGTCTTATTTCTTTTCTCGTTTTCAAATTAGCACTTCCACATGGTCGGTGCATCAAGGGTTAAACCGGGCCACAGTTTCAGTTCCTGAAACCTGTGCAAAACTGCTGAGTCAGTAAAGGCCTCTGAGAACCACGTTAGTTGTTTCTCTGGCCTCCTCTAGTGGCTGCATGTTCACACCGTTGGTTCAAAATACAAAACATCTGGCCTGTCATATGGTCAGCTCCATGAGTGTGGACTGCTGCTTCTGCACGCCACCAGAGTGGACTTTAAGTCAAACAAAGAAGATGTGACTGAAGTGCGGACCTTCAGCTTCAATTCAAGGATTTTAACACATGTATTTAATTAAATGTTTTACACATAACCTCCCATTTTCAAAGGCTCAGAAAGAACTGATGATTCAAAGTTTTGAACCTGAGTTTGGTAGATGTTCACTGGAACTCTCAATATGAGGTCCAAAAACATGCCATTGTTAGGCTGACAAAACATAAACCTATGACAGATAGCGAAAACGTGCGGAGCGCCCAAAAAATACAGATGGAAACTGTCGCAACACTGTTAAGGCTTTTTTTTTCCACTTTAATACAAACATACATAAACACACAAAATATAAAAGTTTACCTTTTATATTTTGTGTGATCCAACACTAAAATCAATAAAAGTATCACTAATCTAAGTGCCAATTGTGCAAATGGGTTTAGTCACATTTAAATCACTGTCATCCTGCTTTGCATCAGCTGCAGCACAGCACCAGACTTTGCATTTGGTCAAGGAGAACAAAGATCATTGAGGTTCAACCATGTAAATCTAGACGGGGAAGTAAAAGTCTTTGGTCAACATAGAGACGATACAGGGGATCTGCTTATTGCGACCAAATCCAGGCAGGTTGCTGGAGGACTCGAAGTAGCGTGAAACACCGTAGTTGACTCGCGTCATGATCTGCATCAGATCCAGCTTCCCACTGTAGCACTCCAACATCTCACACAACGTCAGTATGAACCAGGAGCCGTAGGTTGTGTTTCTCCATGAGTAGTATCCTGCAGGACGGGTGACAGTGTTAGCGCTCTTAGAAAACACAACAACGAGGAGGCGATCGTTCACTATAATACACAATCCTGACACTAATAGTAGCTGGACTGGTGACTGAGACAAAACACTGATCTATGGGAGGGCATCTGTTTAGTTCAGCTGTGTGTTTATTATTACTACGATGGTACTCAATTTAATTTAATATCATTTTATGTAGTAAAATATCGATAGAACTGATACCAGCGCTGGTATTGGATCAATACTAGCCCGATACGCTCGATGCTTTAGTTTGTCAGTCCCCTGTAAGTTTCTCCCATTCATCAGAAAGGAGACGTGTGTGGAAGCAATGCTCCTCTCATGCAGGCACGCTTTGCTCCGCCCCCTCCTCCCTGCTCTACTGCATTCTGATCTCCTGCGGTCATGTGACTCAGCAGCATCAAGCAGAGCCATGTAGGTTGCAGTGAGTGAGAAAGCAACACATTGTTTAGAGGTACGTTACGGTTGTTAGTGCTATTAGCTGCAGGGGAGGGACGACACAGTGAGCTCACAGGAAGGCGTGGTTGAAACGCAGGTGTGCTGGGTCCGGTTAGATGACATCTTCTTGGCTTTTTCAGTGACAGCAGAGCAGAAAAATGTGTGTGTGGCAGCAGCCTTGGAGTGACCGTTTCCAGCATGCAGAGCACCAAAACAACAGAATCTACTGCCATAGACAATAAACCGAACAAACTGACAGTGCTGTGTGTGTGTGTGTGTGTGTGTGTGTGTGTGTGTGTGTGTGTGTGTGTGTGTGTGGTCCTTGCCACAGTCATCTTAGCTGTTACTTTAGCAGACTGATCACCTAAAGGCTGTATTAAGACATTTAATTCTACATCCAGCCCAGTCAAATCAGTTCGATAAATGATGGGACTGGAGCAGAAAAAATATACCTCAAAAATGAACCATGAAAGATGTCTGAATATAATGAAGTGTTGTATTTTATTCATACAACAAATTAAAAACAGATATTCCAGAGTCAAAATCCATGAAAAGCTAAACTAGTTATTGTAAAAAAAAAAAATCACAGAGGTTTAGTTGTCACTAAAGTGTGTCCAGAATTTTTAAATTGATGATGATTTATGTCATAGGTCACGACACTCTGCTTTCCTGCAGCAGTTGCCTTTTCAAGTTAAAAGTGTCTATATTTGGCACATCTGTCGGTTTCTGAACTCAGAGTTTTCAGAGTTGTGTTTAATGTTTTGGTTTTTATTTCCATTCTTTCTTCAGGTCGTCTGGTTCTTGGTATTGTTTCTGTCTGGTTTCATTGGGTTTTTTTTTCATTAGTATCCTGTTCCTCTTTTCTTCTTAGTTAGAGTTTGTTCTTTTATTGTTATTTATCCCGTAACGTTCTTGTATCCACGTCTCCCTGTTTCAGTGGCTTTTTTTCATTTCCTGTTTTATTTTGGTAGTCATTGTCTCCTGTGTTTTGTATTTAGTTTGACATCTCCTGTGTCATTATCCTAATAATTTCCCCCTTTTTTTCTCCGACATGTTTGAGGCATATATTTTAATGTCCCATTTCTGTATGTGGGCTACATCCTGAGCTTAAAGCATTGATCTTATCGCAGTAAGCGTGTAAATCCCTGTCTCTCCTGTGTTCTTTATCAAAATGTTTATTTTTACACCTCCCATTTCTTATCTTTTAATTTTTTGGAGATTAAGTATTATTTGCACTTTTTTTGGTCTTTTTTATGGACTTTGCCATCAGTTCAAATAAAGCTCACCTTTTCCCACTGGCCTCCATGTGAGTCCACCCTTTAGCCAAAATGTGATGTAGTCTATTAAGATAACAGAAAACACTGTTTGTACCTGGAGCGGTGGAATAGGCGTACAAGAAGTCGGCCTCCACAGGAATCTTCTCAGACGTCTGCTCGTGTCCTACACTGTCGGTCTCAATGACTCCCTCATCCAGGTTTGTACCACGGCATGCCTGAAAAGGAAGGAGAAGCAGATATTATCAAAGTGCTTCTTGAAGCTCCACTTGGCAGACATCTTGAAACATCTGTATAAACATCTGTACAAAGTCACCAGTCAAATCTGCTAAAAACTGCTTGTATGTACTTTTTCACAAGCTCTATACATCCATTCATTTTCTGTCACTTATCCATCTCTGCGTCGCAGGTACACTAATCCAAGTAGAGATGGCCAGACCTCCCCCACCCAGCTGCCTGCTCCAGGTGAGGTGGCTGGGAATAAGCTAAGCGTAACTACCTGAATGTTTCTGGTGGATGGAGGATGTAATGTACAGCTAGACATACAGTTTTTTTGCATGTATTTTTAATCTTAGCACCAAAAGCATTCAGATTGTCACAGTCAAGCAGGTGTGTACATCCGTGTGTCTAAAAGTTGTTATAGCTTTCCAGAATGGACTAAACCAAAAACAGAATTTCAGGAAAAAAACTTCTGTGTCTGTCATCCTCCTGAATACTGAGGAAAACAAGCATCTTTCAGTTGAACTCATTTTGACCACTACAGAGGACAAAATGAATCGGCTGGGTCTCGGGAGAATATGTTGAAGTAGAGCTGGGCGTAATACCAATGCACACCACAAGATGGTGCAGTGACACAGTGTAACATTATTAAGAGGAACTTGTCATTTAGAAGGAAGACTGGCAAAATGCAACACCTCTTGAGGAAATGGGGATAACTGCTCTCTAATATTTGGTATTAGCTACACCCGTTTTAAGGTGGCATTAACTGTAGAAAGGGAACAGTCTAGATGTTGTAACATGTAGTAATTAGCTTTTTCTCATTGAAAGTGAGTTTAGACTTTTTATCAAAGTTCCAAAGCAAATTACGATCAATGGAAATATTTTACAGCTTGATCAAATACAAATGAAAACATGACTGTATTCACAGAAGTGTACCACACTGGCATAATTATCTAACCTGAATGAAGAAGAGCTTTGGCTTCCCCACCAGACCCGCACAGTAGTCTCCTCTGAAGTACTTTGCCAGGGTATCGAACCTTTCGGGGCCATCGGTGCCGTATATCACGCCCTCATCTCCATGACTAAGCAGCACACACACGAATGATGCATTGTTCTTGTGGTCCTCTTTGGATGCTGGAAACACAGCAGAGTAGATGGGAAACAATATGAGTTATTAGTCCAGTTGTTTTAAGGAGTGCTACTAAAATAGGTTTAGGTTTTTAGGTACTTCATATTTCTGCAGTACATGTGTTTGAGCTCCTGCCTATTAAAGCTCACACTCCCAAACAGTCCAGTCTGCTTTTATTTGTTAGTTAGCATGGCCCTCTAACAACTGCTAGCAGCTAACACGAAGCTTTGTATGACTACAAATAAAACCTGGCAATAGTTCTGCTAGTCTTAGGCTACGTTCACACTGCAGGTCTTAATGCTCAATTCCGATTTTTTGATCAAATCCGATTTTTTTGTCTGCTTGTTCACACTACAAATAAAATGTGACAGCAAACGCGCTCTAGTGTGAACGCTCAAAGCGGCCCGCATGCGCAAAAGAAGACGTCACACACAACGCGCTCTGTTTAGACCCAGACCAACAGTATTGTTTGACTGATGGCTTTAATATAAAGACTTGTTTCGGACTTTACGTTTTCCAATTTTGCTTTAAGTTATAAAGTTATTGTGTTATTTACATTTGGCCTAATAATGATCCTTATTGCTGTTTTAGAGAGGAGCGGTGCTTCAAAGGATAGTTGCAGATTTCTGTCAGAATCTGCAGATTATACAGTACAAATAAAATGTTCACGTTTCTCCAACGTTGTCTTCCCAACAGTTTCACTGGATGGCCAGGAAGCGTTCACGATGTCTTCTCCGGCGCTGATAATTGGCGTCTGTCTTGTGTCAGTGACGTAAAAGACGGATTTAATGCGACATGACCATTCAAACAGCAGTCGCTTTCTAAAACATCAGATATGTATCGGATTCAGGACCACATATGAAAGTGACCCAGATCGGATTTGAAAATATCAGATTTGTGCCGTTCACACTGTCATAGCATGATCGGATATGGGTCGCATAGAGTCAGAAAAGTCGGATTTGATGCGCTTTCGCCTGCAGTGTGAACGTAGCCTTAGTCTCCTTGGAAACTCAGTAACTGGAGTTTCAGTGACACAGACGGAAGGTTGCAGGAGCAGATGTGTAGCTTCACCGAAAGTACAAAATTAGGTAAATCTAAATAAAAAATGATGACAAGGTGAGACAGACAAACAAGTGATCTGAAATCAGTCTGAAAGTGATAAAATTTATGCAGTGTAATATATGATTGCTGGGTTTTTCTCTGTATCTATTATTGTACGATCTACTGTACAATATAAAAGGCCTTGAGGCGACTGTTGTTGTGATTTGGCGCTGTATAAATAAAACTGAATTGAATTAAACTGAATTGAATTATTTAAATAATAGTAGAACATGTTAAAGACCAGGTGTTTTGGGGTTCTTGTTTTGTTTTGTTTTCTAATTACAGATACAGGCATTTGAAACTGCCACTTTCAGCCAGGGGTCAGCCAGGGGTCAGCCTTGGAGTGGATCTATTTTTACACAGTAACACGCCCATTTCACTCAATTCCAGGGTGTCACCAAGAGATGGCGCTTTCTTCCAAAATACTTTGACTTGGACAGTTAGCTATAGATGACTTTCTCAGCATTATTACAGGGTCTTTACCTTATAATATAAAGCACAGTTTAGATTTGGCACTGTATAAATAAAACTGATTTTCACATTCTTTTGAAAGCTTTCATTGTAAATGTATAGTTTGACCACTCACACTTTTTAAGGCAGGACTGAGCAAACAGAAGCAACCTCATGGTGTCTTCCCAAAAACGGGACATTAGAGGACTACAAAAAAGAAGCAGTCTATCCTGACATGTGAATTCCATGCATTTAAGATTTTCCTGCTTGATATTCAGTTTCGACAATTTGAAATAAAATAAACAGGCGTGTTCTGTCAGATCGTTGCACCAAATAGAAATTACTTCTTCTTTTTAAAGAAATAACTGTTAAGCTACTTTTAAGTTACACTCTGTGATAAATTCAACATGATGTCACAAAGTTTGCAGATGTATTAAAAACAGTTTGCGTAACGTACTCTGGACCGTGTACTTTTAAAAACGGATTTTAAGAGTAAAATAAAAATCTAAAACTCTTTTGTGATTAATTTTGTTAAAAGGACAAAACACACTGATGGCACTAAGAAGGCTTCACAGACAGGCAGAGACGGGCTTTGCTGCTTATCTCTTCGATCATTAAGAGGCGACGACATTCAAATGAAGCGCGGCAGCTGAATTATGAGCGCTAAAAGGAGAAAAGCAAAAATCCCTCATTTGAACTTTGTCATAAAGATTTGGGGGAAAAAAAGAAAATGTTTTTGTAAGAGTTCTGTAAATACTTTCTGTCTCTGATTCCTGGAATAGCGTTTACATGTGTTCGAATCACAGCCGGCATAGAGCGGATATTTGGGTTTGGAAGTCGTTGGCCTTCTGTTTGAACGATCAGCTATGTGTGATTGACTTGATACTCTGCCTCTCTGACCTGTCTGTAAACGCTGGCCTTAAAATTACTGCAACGATTTATCAGAGATGTGCAGAGCGCAGACGGTTAACGCAGCAATTTACTGCATTTTAAAATAAATAAATGAATAAAATTTTATTTATATAGCACCTTTCTAGACAGAATCACAAAGTGCTGCACATAAGATAACAAATAAAAAAAAAATGATGCAATGCTCAAATTATTATTAAAACTACTGTTAAGACATCTACGTAATATATTTAAAGTGTTTATTTATTCATTCATCGTCAGGATTCAGACGGTTCCTGCAGTTTCCCATAAATTCTGCATGGTTTATTCCCTACATTCAGGTTTAGGGGTCATATGATGATGATGAAGCTTTGACTGAACAATGGTAAATGGTAAATGGCCTGCATTTGTATAGCGCTTTTCTCAGTCCCTAAGGACCCCAAAGCGCTTTACACTACATTCAGTCATTCAGTCATTCACACACACATTCACACACTGGCAATGGCAAGCTACATTGTAGCCACAGCTGCCCTGTGGCGCACTGACAGAGGCGAGGCTGCAGGGACACTGGCGCCACCGGGCCCTCTGACCACCACCAGTAGGCAAACATGAAATCACAAGAAACCATTTAGGAAAGAAATTAAACAGATATAAATCCTGAATAATCTAAACCGCATAGTTTAAAAAAATCGTAATCTTTAGGGGCTGAAAGTGCTGTTTGTATAGTTGCTCATTAACAGTGTTGGTCAAGTTACTTGAAAAAAATAATCAGTAACTAATTACTGATTACTTCCCAAAAAAGTAATCCCGTTACTTTACTGATTACTTATTTTCAAAAGTAATTAATTACTTAGTTACTTTTTAAAAACACGATTTACAACCTGAATAGGTAATAAAGAAATAGATCTTTCAGCCTAATTCTACTTTTTCTGCATAATCCATCATACAAAATGTAATCAAAAGTCTCTTTTTAAAACTTGTTTTATTAGTTTTAATCTTTTAACTTTATGCATCAAGCAAACATTAAATTATATGCAACATTCTCTGACTGGAAGAAATTTGTTTAACATTTAAACCTATTTCCAGCATGTAAAATAAAATAGTTTTTTGTGTTTACACTCAGTCTTTCAAATAAATCAAATCAAAGACTCAGCGGTCCTGTTGCTCTATTTTCACCTGTATACCAGGCGGAGGTTTGCCCTGGTGTAGGTGTGCCGCAGCGGTCAGTGGAAGGATCTGGGAGTTTCACATTGCCGTGGTAGCTACTCGGTGCTTGCTCGGACGTTTAGGGGGTTTTTTCGCTGTAAAAAGAAGTTTTCTTCCCACGCAGTGAACAGCGGACACTAATGTTTTTGTCACTTTTTACGGAATCAAACTCAAAGTAAGGTCAGTACTTCCACGCTTTAAACGCTGCACGCTCATACTCTCTCCTGCACTCGATATATTATCCATTGTTGATCTGCACACAGCTGTTGCCACGAACGTCGCACTCGCTTACGTCATTGTCATGAGACACTTTCGCAAAAAAATCACGGTTTTAGTAACGCAGTAACGCAGCGTGCTTACGGGAAAGTAACAGTAATCTAATTACCTTTTTTGCAATAGTAATCCCTTACTTTACTCATTACTTGAAAAAAGTAATCGGATTACGCGTTACTGCCCATCTCTGCTCATTAAAACCTGGTCAAAATTAAGATTTTCCACATCTATCTATATAAATAAGTAATGACTGCACATATACCTGCTGTTGCATTTGAAGTGTCTCTTTCAAAGTGCAAAAAGAGTAAAAGAGCATTAAACTGAATCACAAACATGATCCAGCTGCAGACAGCATCAGCTGACAAACTGACTTCAGCGTAACAGCATGGGGAGGATTGTTCTCCACACACACGTAAACATGAATGACCAAAACTCTTCTTACCATCTAGCATTAGTTTCTTCATCTGTGCCACAGTCTGGTTCTGGTGCACTTTGACCTTGTAGCCCAGCTTACTGAAGGTGTTCTCAACATTGACAGCATCAACATCTGTGCCATCACGAGTGCTCATCCCTGCAGAGACACACCAGCGAAAAGGCAGCGTGCTGTAAACATCAGCGTCTTCAGTATAGTTTCAAAGAGGACGTGTATCCTGACTTCACCCTGACTGTGACACTTTGGACTGATGACACTGAGCCTGATCTTTGTAGCAATGACACAAACTCCAGTTTCTTTTTGTCGTTTTAATCAAGTGTTTCTGTTAACTGTCACAGCACGATTCCTCTCCGCTGTAACTCCATGAAAAACAGCAGTAGTCAAATCACAGTGGTGACTATGGCAACAGGAAGGCCCAGGCAGAGGCCAAACCTATTTGTGTGTGCAATAAGAGTCAGTGTGGCCCGAGCGGCAGGATGGACTCACTGTTACCTATTGTTGGGTGGAAGTTCTTGTTGTTGATAACCAAACAGGTGCCGATGCATGGGTAGTCCATCTTGTAGCGGTAAGAGTCAGAGGCTTCTGGTCTGCTGCTGTTCATTTCCTTGGTCTTACCCTTTCCTGCATTTGCTTGTTTCCTGAAAGTGTACACACAAACGATGTGATTACCCTTCACTGAAAAACTTAAGAACTTGTTTAGTGGGCATCATACTTAAAAGAACATTTTAACAACTGTGCAGATACATATTGTAGATAAACATCTTTGTTTAGGTCAGGTGTTACTACAATGCCAAAATTGTTTCCAGGAGTCGGGCAATGTTCAGAGAAATTAGAAAAACTATCACTTAGTAAGTTAAGTGATAAGGTTAATGACAGGAAAATTGGAAAAAGTGCAGCTTGTTTGAAAGAAGAAAGCCTCTTCTCTCTGAAAAGAACATGGTAGCAGGGCTGCACATATCTGTAGAAAACCAAAAAGAGCACCTCATGCTGACTGAGGGGGGATGATTTGGGTTTGGTTTGCAGCTACAGGACCTGGGCACCAAGCAGACAGGCAATCATGAGCTCCTCTGCATAGCACATTATTCTACAGTGAACTGTGAGGCCATCTGCCTAATAGCTAAAGCTAAGGCTCATATGATCCTGATGACACCAGCAAATCTAGAACAGAAAGGCTGAAAAAGCAAAGAATCAACGTGCTGCAATCAGCCGAAGTCCTGCAACGAGACCTGAAGAGAGCTGTGCATAAATAAATGCCTGCAAAGTCTCAATGAACTGAGGCAATGTAGTAAAGAAGAGCGAGCCAAAATTCCTCTACAGCAATGTCCTTATCAGTTCACCACTGTAGAGGAATATTTGCTTATACAGGAAACAATTAATTCAAGTTTGTGCGGCTAAACGTGGTTCTGCTGAATCATTGGGTGTACATGTTTTTCACAGAGTGTACAGCATCCTGCAGAAACTTTCTGTTTCATATGACTGTACGGGGAGTCAGGCTGTGAGCAGTAATGCACAATAGTTACCACAATTTGAAGAGGCTGGCATCCACCACATCCCCCTCTCTCTGCGTGTCACCATCAGCCATGTTCCTGTGCACAGAACAGAGAAAGAAGTCACCACAGAAAGAGGAAAACACCCTGTGACTCCTAACAGTCTAACAGAGCATGCCAACCTGTGCAAGCTCAAACTAGGAAGTCGCTCATATGAATATTAATAGTTTGGTGCGAAGCAGTTTATACTGTTGGGTGCATGGAGGCACCCAGCCTGACATAAAGCAGATTCTGATGGATCCACACAAAAAGCAGAAGCTAAACCAAACTTAAGATGTAGCTCATAGCGAAACTCCACTGATGAAACAAAAACCATACACACCCATTTTTATTAGTACAAAGGACAAAATGAATCTATTTAATTACAAATAAAATCTAAAGTCAAATGTTAAACTCTCATGCTGTTTCCGGACAATATCAGGATATGAGTTTGATAAATTACTCCAACACTGGGACGAGGTGCGTAAAATGTAACTGCAGACAAAAACTACAAACCTAACATACGACAACTGTACATTAAATTGTTACGACAGCTAATGTTACACAGTAATAAAGACGAGTGAACAAAGTCCTAAAATTGACATCCCCACGCTGTTTTTTTTAAACAGTTTCATTTTAGTTACGGCTCCGCCAGAAAACATACAAGTGAAACAAAACGGCTCACAGGAGTAAAAACAAATAAAGTAGAACATACCTAAATAAACGTACCCTGTAACGAGACAGTAGAAAACAGTAGAATGCGCTTTTATGACATCTGTGGCATAAATAACGTCAAACAGGAAACCTCTCACTTAAAACTTGTCAGCCAGTCGGGACGCCGTCCCAGAGTGGGCGGGAGAAGAGAACGTCACTTTTTAAAAAATCCACCTTTATTGAGAACAACAAGACGAAACATGTCGCACATCAGGCTGGCAAGAACACAGAAAGGAGTACAGAAGATACAAGTTAGTGTACCATAGACACAAAGCGCCCGCGGTTTCTAATCGTTCAAACACAACATTATGGAAATATATTCAAATGTTTAAAAAGGCGACACGTTGTTGTTCTTGCTGCCCATTACTGAGAAAATACAATGCGTTATATACAAAAGTAATTCAATGAAATTTGGCTTACGACGGGAGAACTTGGATTTATGAATATAGAATTTGGACAGTATAAGAAGCAGGTTCGTAACATAAACGTGAGAACTGAGTTTACTGTCATTATCAGTGTAACCAAACTATTCTTCCAAAATAAGGAGAAACGAGGCTAAAATAACTTCCTTTGCCTTGTTGATCAAAAAGAATTCTTGTGGTAAAAACTAGACTTTGTGCCAGCAGATATTTTCCACAGAGCCGG
Organism: Pelmatolapia mariae; assembly: GCF_036321145.2. NCBI lineage: Eukaryota > Metazoa > Chordata > Actinopteri > Cichliformes > Cichlidae > Pelmatolapia > Pelmatolapia mariae. The sequence goes on along the minus strand of NC_086228.1, from coordinate 36,798,847 downwards.
ACCAGTTTGGTCGAAAAGAGGGTAGAAATGTGCAATCTGGAAGAAACAGGTTCCTTTGTCCCGTTCTTCTTTTTAGAGGTTGGAAGAAAACAAGACTTGCAAATTTCAGTTCCAGAGACCCGAGGACGCAGAATGGGTTCTGTTTCCTGTTCAGAGGCGCAAAGTAACAGGAAACAGTAACAAAAAAAAGTTACTAAAGTTCTGTGCATAAATAAAGGACCGAGCCATCTGTTTGTGAAAATATGATCATTTTAGGGGAATTTTGTTAATTTTGAAAGAAAATCAAGGTCACCTACTAATGAAAATACATAATGTGGAATAAAATTCAGTAAGGAGGTTAGGCTCTTTAAGAAATTCTTCATCCAATCAAATGTGAAAGTGTCTTTTATTGTTCCAAATTCAAAAAATTCAGTAATCATTTATCAAGACTGCTTTTTTTTTAGAAAATGAGTTCAGTTCTTTTTGAGGCTTGAACTTCTTTACCACTTGTCCCTTAAACATATTGATAATTTATCCCATGTAATTTTCAGGAATGCTTTAGTTTAGACATTGCTGGTGTAACTTTGCTCTACATACGATCCCGGGTTTGTTTGTATGTTACAGTTTATATCCACACATCTGCTTTTAAAGCAAATACTACTGAACCATCAGCTGATCTGAACTTTCTTCAAACGTTTCAAACCAGCTGTGTAAATGATTTGGTCAGTTGGATGAATAAACTTATTCCTGTGTGTAAAATTCAGAATAAAACAAGTGAGATTCTGACAACTGGGGTTGTTTTGAGATGGTAGAATGGAGACGCCAAAAAATAAAGAACACTTAAAAGAAATTTGACCAGCCTGCTGATGCTCTCTACTTATCACTTTCCTTACCACTTGCTCTACACTACCTCACATTACTCCATGTAAGATCTACAGAGCTCTATAGTTTTACATATTCGGGGGTCAGCATCCCGAGATTGCACGATGATGCAAGTCTTGAGATTCCTTCAGCCTTTGAAAGCAGAATTCTCCCTTTTAATGACAAATCTTGTGGGAGCCACAAGTTTAATCTTTTTATTTTCAATCATGGAATTAAAAATGTTGAAACATCGCTGTGATTCATTGCATTCAATATTAATGCCTGGATAACTGAGTTTTTCACAGGGATATTTGAGACCGAACCAGTATTACACTCCTTAACTGTTAATAATTCACACTTTTTAAGATTAAGGCAAAGACTGAAGCTTTAGAGAGAGTGATAGAAATACCCTGTAAGTTTGCATCATTTTATATAGGAGCAAAGCAGCTGAGCACCAAGAAGGAAAAGATACGGTCACACTGAACGGCCTTGTCTGATGCCTCCTTGCACATTAAATCTGGCTGATGACCCATGTTTAACGTTATAACGTTCTGATAGCGTTGCAAAGCCTCTAGAGCCAAGCTTTTAAGTTAATGGTGTAAAAACTGATGTTCAACTGTGTCAAAAACAGATTATAGCCATCTGGAATTAGGTATGAGTAATCCAACAGATCCAAGATAAATCTGAGATTATTGCCTGTTAGGTAAAAAAGCAGCGTTACCCTTTATCTTTAATGTTTTTAATAACCAACCAATAGTCTAATCTAGACAGACTTGAATGGTACTTTTTACTCCAGGTGAAGAATATCAGATCTGGAAACGTAGCCCTACATATGTCCATTAAGTCAAATCTATCAATGAAAAGTTTAAGGAATGTGTTTCTAGTATTGCAGGTAAGTGTCCATCTATCATCATAGGATTAAGGAGATTTTAAAGTTTCCTCTGTGAGAGATACTGCATGTAAACAGAGTCAGGTTGAGGTCTGGACTTTGGGCCATTGCAACACAATGATTCTTTTCTTTTTTAGTGAATGACGTGTCAAACCTACAGCATGATCACATGACAAAAGATGGAAGCTGTTGCATCAGTATATGTTTTTTATTGTAATACATTTTTAACTATGGAACTAATAGTGTTTTGTGTTTCCCAAACAAGAGCGAACACTAAAATCATCCAACACTGATGTGTTTTTACCTCAGTGCAAAGTGCATTTGGGTATAGTGACAATTAAATCATTGTTATCCCGCTCAGCACACGACGACAGACTGTATACATTCAAGGTGGCCAGAGTGTAGATATTAGGTTCAACCATGTAAATCTAGACGGGGAAGTAAAAGTCTTTGGTCAGCATAGAGACGATACTGGGGATCTCCTTCTTCTTGCTAAATCCAGGCAGGTTGCAGGACGACTCAAACTGGCGTGAGACACCGTAGTTGACTCGCGTCATGATCTGCATCAGATCCAGCTTCCCACTGTAGCGCTCCAACATCTCACACAACGTCTGTATGAACCAGGAGCCACTGCTTGTGTTTCTCCATGAGTAGTAGCCTGCAGGACGAGTGACAGTGTTAGCGCTCTTAGAAAACAGGTTTGGACACCACATGTGACACATCAGCTGCATTGTAGACCAGAAAAGAAAAAACAAGGAAACAGAAAAAGGGAAGCATAGACAGAAAATGAACAGGACAATGTGTCGATGCTTGTTCTTCACACCCCAACCCATCGGTTTATAAGAACGACCCAGAAGGTGGGTCCTGAGGTCGGGACGTCACTCTAAAATGTCCCGTCCATTAAGAGAAACTGTTTGTACCTGGAGGGGTGGAATAGGCGTATAAGAAGTCGGCCTCCACAGGAATCTTCAAAGATGTTTTCTCGTCTCCACCACTGTCGACCTCAATGGCTCCGTCATCCAGGGCTGAACCACGGCACGCCTGAAAAGGAAGGAGAGACAGATATTAGCAAACTCAAAATCGATCTCACATTTGGCACACATCTTGAAACACGTTAGGGAACTTGGGCGGGCAGTTATTCGAAGCATTATCTAAATAAACTTGAATTTCAGCAGAACCAGGACATATAAACTAAAGTTATCAGTCAAATTGGATATTTAAAAAAGGGTTAAAGGTATATTTTGTACATTCCAATCTTTAAAAGTAGTGTAAAACCTCCCAACATTAACTAAAGCTCTCGAACAATGTGAAGAAACATCTGGACTTTACATCCAAAACATCTGTGTTGGGCAAGTTGTCCTCAAAGCTCCTGGAGGAAATCAAAGTGGCTAAAAAGTGGCTGTGTTAGCTCTGACTCATCAGTTAAATATAAAGAAATTTAATGGTTCGATTTTTTTTCATGTACATTTAAAGTGAAAACAGAGTTTTGTTTTTAAAAGTTCCAAAACAGATGACAATTAAAGCAACACTTTGAACTTAATAAACTACAAATGAAGACGTAACTATATAAAGACTGAAACACAGGAATGTGAAGACACATCGCAGAAGTGTACCACACTGGCTTAATGAACTCACCTGTATGAAAAAGAGCTTTGGTTTCCCCACCAGACCCTTGCACTGGTTTCCTTTGAAGCACTGTACCAGCGTATCAAACTTTTCACAGCCGTCAGTGCCGTATATGACACCCTCATCTCCATGACTAAGTATCACACACACAAATGAAGCATTGTTCTTGTGGTCCTCTTTGGATGCTGGAAACACAGCAGAACAGATGGGAAACACCAAGGAATCATTAGTCCAGCTGTTTTTAAACAACCCCTTATACCAACTCACAAGCTTTTATTTTGGCGGAGCTACTTTAATAGAATGAACAAAAATAAACTTTTTTGGGACATTTTATGTTCCTTCACATCCTCTTTTCACTCTTCTTTCTCAACGGGCTAAGGCTACTCTCCTAAAACGACTAGGATGATTGGTTCAAACCAAACCAGACAGTGCCTGTTATGTAGGTAACTGGTCTATAACATCCGCCAACTGCTAACAAAAAGCTATACCAACATTAGAACAACTGGTTGTATTTGGTGGTTAGAGACTAATCACACATAGGCTACGTTCACTCTGCAGGTCTTAATGCTCAATTCCAATTTTTTGATGAAATCCGATTTTTTTGTCTGCTTGTTCACACTACAAATAAAATGTGACAGCAAACGCTCTCCAGTGTGAACGCTCAAAGCGGCCCGCATGCACAAAAGAAGACGTCACACACAATGTGCTCTGTTTAGACCCAGAGCAAACAATATTGTTTGACTGATGGCCTTAATATAAAGACTTGTTTCGGACTTTACGTTTCCCAATTTTTGCTTTAAGTTATTTTGTTATTTACATAATAATGTAAATAACCTAATAATGATCCTTATTGCTGTTTTAGAGGAGCGGTGCTTCAAAGGATAGTTGCAGATTTCTGTCAGAATCTGCAGATTATACAGTACAAATAAAATGTTCACATTGTCTTCCCAACAGTTTCACTGACATCTACACTGGATGGCCAGGAAGCGTTCACGATGTCTTCTCCGGAGCTGATAATTGGCGTCTGTCTTGTGTCAGTGACGTAAAAGATGGATTTAATGTGACATGACCGTTCAAACAGCAGTCGCTTTCTAAAACATCGGATATGTATCGGATTCAGGACCACATACGAAAGTGACCCAGATCGGATTTGAAAATATCGGATTTGTGCCGTTCACACTGTCATACCATGATCGAATATGGGTCGCATAGGGTCAAAAAAGTCGGATTTGATGCGCTTTCGCCTGCAGTGTGAACGTAGCCTTAGATGCAGCCGTCTGGTGGTTACCACAACCACAGCATTTCACTACAATCAGCTCACATGTTGACTGTAACAGGATGGAGAGGTTTTTGTGAATACAGAGGTAAGCTTTAACGTCTTCTTACCGTTTAACAACAGCCTTTTCATCTGAGCCACAGTCTGGTCATTTAATGTTTTGACCTTGTAACCCAGCTTATCGAAGGTCTTTGCAACTCTGGCAGCATCAACATCTGTCCCATTACGAGTGCCCATCCCTACAGAGATACACAAGCAGAAAGGCAGCACACTATAAAGTCAGCACTGTCTGGAAATCCTGGAAATAAAATCCAAACAGAATGCAATGATTTAAAATCTCATAAACTGATATTTTATTCACAACAAAACTTAAAAAAAACATCAAATCAAGTAATACATTTAACTGTTTCATGATAAATATACAGCTCATTCTAACCCAGATTATCTGTGAAAAAAAAATATTAAAGTTTGTTAAATATGAAACATGTAAATGTGACAACTATTACAAAAAATAAGAACTGGAGAAAGAGGCAAATACTTTTTCACAGCACTGTAGGGTTACCTCAGGTTAACTGGCCACATGTCAGTAACGTGGTTGGGTATCATATCACGATTGGACGCCCAGAATCTTTGGTCCCTCGGGTGGCAGTACGTTACCAACAGGCATGATTTTATCATTGCTCAGAAACACTCCCAGACATCATCGTCTGTGCATACAGTTTATTTCCATAAATGCAGGTCAGAGCTGAACCACGCAAAGAAGAAGGCATGTGTGAACATGATCCAGCGAGGCTGCGGTCTTCTCTCGGCCAAAGCCGATTAAGATGGAGTGAGAAGGTGGAAAACTGTTCTGTGACAGAATTTGAAATTCAGTTTGGAAAACATGGATCCTCCAAACTAAAGAGTAGAGGGACCATCCAGTTTGTTATCAGCGCTCTGTCCAAAAGTATGGTGGTGCATTAGTGCCTGTGGAACTAACAGCCTTCACATCTGGCAGGGGACCATCACCATCGACTTTTAAACTGCATTCTTTATGTGGCTTCGTACTAGAAGAGTACGGGTGCTGAACTGGCCTGCCTGCCTCCAGATATTTCACCACCTGCAAACAGTTGGAGCATCACGAAACAGGAACATGACAAATAAGAGTCAGGAGTGCTGTGCAGGTAGAGTCCTGATATTAAACAAGAACGGGAGAACGGGACCGCGCTCGTTTCCTCTGCTCTGTGGACAATGAGGTGTTGGTTTGTGAGATCTGTCGCTGCATTCGGTTTTACATTTTAGTTCCAAGTTTGTTTTGGAACTGGGATTGTACTGGGAACTGTCACAGCATGATTCCTTTGTACTGCAACTGCACAAAAAGCAAAGCAGTGGAAAGTACTTCATTTGACTTTTTGTACATTTGGAAAAATGTGGGAAAATCCCATCTCCCTTTTCACTGCAGGCACTGGGATTTGTCACAGCAGCAGCTGCAAAATGATCCTACAGATCCTACTGTTACACCACAACGTGTGCACATTTACAGCTGGGTGAAGTGAGAGGGAAACATCTGCACCATAGAGGTGTCGTGTCTTACAAATACAACACTATTATTGAGCATAGTGTAAAAAGAAAACAAGCACTCCCCGACATTCTATAAATCTGGATAAGGATATAACATACAAACACTCCTGTGACAGGAAGTCCAAGAAGGAAGAGTTCGGGTCTTAGGAGGTTAATCAACCACCATTCAATCTCCAAACACGTGCTGGGTAATAACATTTAAAGGATCTTGTGTTGGTCTTCACTGTATTTACGTTTTATTCAAGATCATATCCATGTTATGTACTTGTTTTCTTTTCCTACTGTGATAAGTTAAAAACTAAAAAGACTGTATCAGGTTGTTTTCATGCCACAGTGTGAAATGAAGTGTGAGGCACGATGTAGCGCAGCTGATGAAATTTGGAAAATTAGTGAAGTTTGGAAAGTCAGAGACTGAACGAGCACTGTGACGAGGCAATTTCAGGCTGAGACAATGATCATGAAATGCAAAGTGCCTCAGTCCATCTGAATGACTGTCTGGACCCACTGTTACCACTGTTGTATATAGCATTTGTATTCTATTTTATTCGATTGTATCTAGTATTTTATTTTTATTTTATTTTATTCTATTCTATTGTGTACAGTATCTCATAGATATCTTATTCCAGTGTTTTTTCTCTAATTTTCTATGCAACTTTGCACTGTCCACTGCTGTAACAAAACAAATTTCCCACACATGGGAATAATAAAGGTTATCTTATCTTACCTGTTTTTGGCTGGAAGTTCTTGTTGTTGATAATCACACAGTTGCCAATGCAGGGGTAGTCCATCTTGTAGCGGTAAGGGTCAGAGGCTTCTGGTTTGCTGTCCATTTCCTCAGTAGTCTTGCAACTTCCTGCAGCTTCTGCATTTGCCCTGATGGTGCACACACACACACACACACACACACACACACACACACACACACACACACACACAGACTCATGACTGCCCTGTACTTAAAACATGAAGAACTCGTTTAACACCATCACACATAAAATAAGTTGTTAACAAGACTGTAGCTACTGTAGCTAAACTTGTTTGTTTACCTATGACTTTGATGAGAATATCACACAGATTGGTTTTGAAATGTCATTGTACCAGATAGAACTTCAAAGCATTGGTGCAACTAAGCATTTTCACATGTACCATTTTCTTTTGAGCAGCTCTTTTACGCTCAGCTTCTTTACTAATTAAGCCTGCTGGTTTAAAAACACACTGTGGCAAACTGAAGAATAAACTGTTGGCCGTCAAAGTGAAGACGACGGTAACAGGAGCCAGTTATGTTAAAATATGAAGGAAAACAACCTGAGCCAAGGTCAAATCAGCCAGGAGGTGCACAAGTCTCCACATTTTCAGCAAACAGAGCTGCTACAGTAGTTAAGCTTTCTCAACACGACAGTAAGCAACAACACACAATAGTTACCCATTTGCACAAACTGCAGCATCTACAGTGTCCCCACCTCTCTGCATGTCACCATCAGCCATGTTCCTGCACACAGAAGAGACAAAAGGTGGCGTAGAAATCACCACAGGAAGATAAAGAAACCAAACACCCCGTGGATCCTCTCCAAAGGTGGACCACACCCCTACTAACGCTTACAGTTGGTTTAAAAACACATTTTTGTTTTGGCTGATTAGCTTCCTCATCTTCAAGATTTAAGATCAGTGATGTAGATCATGCTATAGCATTTCTTCGATAGAAAAAGGAGAACAATTACTTTACAAGGAAGTACATGCCATTCTTAGTGTTTTCAAGAAAGAGCTACACTTTCTGGAGAAGTGTATTTTTGGAGTCTGGTTGGGTTGTGCAAGTTGCAAAACATGACTAAAACATCTGGAGTTGATTGATGTGCAATTCTTTAATAATAATAATAACGTATACTTTATTGATCCCCGTGGGCAAATTCCTCTCTGCATTTAACACATTCACTCAGTGAAGCACACACCAACAAACTGGATGGGATTCTTCTTTTCTTGCAGTCCCAACCTGTCAGGTCATGTAGTTTCACAGAGTATGCCAGATTATACAATCTCAAAGTGGAAAGAAAAACCCCACAAGCACAATAGTTACCCTGGAAGCTGTTCGGTAACAGGGATAAGATAAACCTTTATTAGTCCCAAACGTGGGGAAGTTTTTGGTCATGGCAGAAGGCACAGGAGAAGTAAAAATAAGAAAAAATTAGACCAGTAGTTTGGTGGTTTGTGGGGTTGGGTGCCTCCATACACTCAACCTTGTGTCTACCAACATAGAATCTACTTTATGGATTAACTAATATGTCAATATATAAGTTAAAGCAGTTAAAAAAAGCATACTCAGGAAGAGCCACCCTGTTAAACCACACTAAGCTGTAGCTCATAATGAAACCACTGACACAACAGGAAGTGTTTTATAAGGATCATGAGAAAAGTTACCTCACAGTGTGAAAGAGAAAATGACCGTTAACATGAAAACGATGAGTCCGTATTTTTGTTTGATTTTTTTTAATTAAGTTCTGAAATATCCAGATGTTAGTTTGATAAATATAGAATAGATTTATGAGAACACTGCACTACATAATGTACACGTTGTAAAATATAAAGGTCTGTCAAAATGAAGACTACTAACATAAGCCAGCCATATATTACGATGCTTATTTTTCCTACATTATGTGTACTAGTACATGGCACTGGTACATATAAGCCCATTGCTTGGTGTCAGCAAGGCTACGTGATGATGTCATATTTTCCGATGCAGATAAGAGCCTTTGGGTGGACTAAGACAGTTTTCCTCTTTTAAATGGAGGGATGTTACACTTGTACGTAATGGTGTAAAGGCACAGCAGTTAGTTTCAAAAACAGCAATAGTATTTTATGTCTTTTGTCCATCTCTAAAAATATATTTCATTTTCCTGTAATTGCGGGTGCTGTGCTGAACAGTAAACCGTCGTAAATGACTCGTGGCCGATAATCTGCCAAAAACATCTCTCGTCAAAGCCATTTTCTGTCACCAAGTAGATGTTGAGATGAGTTTTTGGAAAATCACTTGTACAGACATTTTACCCAGGTAAAAACTGATTGGCACTAAAAATGTCTTTTTCAACAGAGATTTGTCCCAGAGAGCTGCAAACAAACATAACATCACAGTTTTATTAAGACATTTAAATGGCCAAAAAGGGCTGATGGAACTGACTATAATATAGGTGCAGTAAGGCTGTATAGACATAGGAAATACAGATAAACAGGTCCTGTCTTTATTTTAGATATAACCCCTCCATAAATCTATGGTCAGTCTATTTACCAATATAAGCACACTGAAACATCAAAAATCAGTTTCTAGCACAACACTGGCATCAGGAGGAATACCAATAACTAATAAATACCCTCAATGAAATTCTTTTATATTTTAAGTCTCCCATTTAAATGAGCTGGGCTACCTCTGGCCCCTAGACCCATGTTCAACAACTCAGGTTTAGAGGATCTCAGCCTGTCACAAATACTGGTCACGTGATCTATCCAAAGTGAAAAAACCACAAAACCCACAATGCTTCCTGTAAGTTGTTCATTTGACTATTATTAGTTAGGTTTACTTTTGGGGTTAGGACCACAGACTGCTGTTTCCACACACCCATGTGTTTGAATGTTAACATATTCAAAGCAGACTGATACTAAGGAACAATCATTACTCTTTAACTACATCAAGCTGGAGCTAATAACGAAACTGCAATGATAACAAAAAATTATTTACAACCCTTCTATCAGCATGTTCTTGTTTTTACGTTAAGCAAATTGAAATGCTTCCACGCACAATACCTGGATGTTAGCTTAATAATTACCCTGTACATGAGTGAGAGATCTGTGGGAATATTCCTTATGAATTATATAAATGCCGTAAAAGTGAGTCCAACTGCACACTGGTAGCAAAAGCTACAAAAACCTAACATACGACAACTGTACATTAAATTGCTACTACAGCTAATGTTACACAGTAATAAAGGCGAGTGAACAATGACGTAAAACTAATATTCCCACGCTGTCTTTTTTAAACAATTTCAGTTTAGTTTACAGCTACGTCAGAAAACGCGTTCGTGAAGCAAATAGCTGGTAAAACACGTAAATATCAGCAGGAACACGGCAAACTCACGCAGCGAGTAACTCATAAGAGTAAACACGAACGGAGAAGAAAACACCCAAAATAAACGTACCTCTTAATGAGACAGTAGAAACCAGTAGAATGTGCTTTTATGAAGTATGTTACATAAATAATGCCAACCAGGAAATCTCTCAGTTAAAAGTTTACGCCTGAAACTTTAAGCCAATTGGAACGCCGATTCGGTGTGGGCGGGATGACGTCACTAAAAGACGCTGGCTGGTTTAGACAACTATTGTTTAGTTACCAACAATCCCTTCTCTTATCTGCACAGGTAGGTGAAATGCTGTGACAAATAATTATCAGAAGCTCCGCGGAAATTCCACTGAGCTACACACGCACACAAAATCTGGTCCCATTATTTGAATTTATTAAATATAATATGAATGTATTCATATTATTAATGTATAAAACATAATGTCACATTCTTCTAGTTACCTCAGTTTACATTTATGATCTAAATGAACAGAACAGTGTTATATACAAAGCCTTATCTACACCATACATTACAATCCAAACCGTCAAGCTGCTTCCAGCCTCACATCTCATATTGTGCCGTCTCTGGGAGCTTTAAACGTTCTGCATTTGTGTCATTTCCCAGTCTCATTTTAAGTCTCTTTTCTCTCTGCTGTTTTAATGTGCTTCGTCTCCAAGAGCAGAGCTGGTAAGCTGGAGGCCCCGTACTGGAAAAAGGAACCAGAATTCAGCTCATCATTGAAATACACAATACAGTATTTGGGTATTTAATGTTGTTGTGCATCTCTACCGTCTCTTTCTCCTTGGGGTGTTTTTGTCTGTAGTCCAGGTACTGTCGGTTGAGCTCTCTGATGTCATGGAGGAAGGCCTGGCTTCGTCTCAGGTCGGCTAACCGCTGCTGAAGTTCAGCTTTCTCCTTCTCCAGCAACCATGCCTGCCTCTCTGCTCTGTTAGAACAATCACACGAGGTCAGATGTCAGTGAAAGGAAAAGAATGTAAACTTTTACATTCTCCAAGAACTAGTTCTTTCACATAAATGACTCTATAAAGACATAAAAGTTATAACAGGCTGTTTGTGAATCATGTATCTGAGCTGCTGCTCACCTCATCATCTCATGCTTGGCATCAAACAGTCTCTGCGTCTTTTTGCGGATCAAAGAGCCCACCTAACACAGAACAATGGAAACAAGCACTTTACCCAGCCTACAGAAATACAAGCTGCTCTGTTACCCTTCAGTGCAAAGTATGGACGCTGACTTTAAGCTAAACATAGGCATCAGTACTCTAACATAACACGACAGTAACAGTATGCTAATGTCTAACACATTCTGCCAGCTCATACAGAAGGTAAGGAGGCGATATGGAATGATTAAAAGACTAAAGTTCCCGTCTTATCTTCCAAGAAGATTAAGTGGATTATTGTCGTGCAGACTAGAAGTCCAAGGACACGCAGAAACGTCAAAATGAGCCTATTGATCTGATTTTGACCAGAGCCGTTTTGAATGAGTCACAGTTGAGAATCATTAACAAGCACAGAGGTGGTGTGGTTAGATGCTTATGTAAACTCATCGTGATGGGAAGTTTAGGACTTTAATGAGTCTTTGAACTTTTTCCAGTGCAATGATTGTGCAGCACAAATCTTTAATGACTTAAAAACCAAACAAATCAAAAAACAAGACTTCGTTTGAGTCTATTTAGGATTTCCTCTAATCCACACAGGGTCAAAAGAACACAAATATATACACAAAATAATATTTAATTCAATGTCCATTAACAAACTGCAGCTTGACTGGGTGAGTTTGGTAGCCTGATCGATCCATTCCAACCAGTCCCGATGTGTGTTTGGGATCATTGATCAAAGGTGGCGTACTAACATGCTACTAGGGTCACAATTTAGTATTTTACCATGCTTACATTATTAAGACTGACCAGACGTCATAGTTACCTTGTTGTTTTCTCTTTTTAAAACCTTGAGCTCTTTAAGTGAAGTGATCTGAAATAGACAAATACAGTGTTTGATTTAATGATGGCTGATCAACAACATGCTGCGGTCTATTAGACTCAATTCATGGAGAAAAAAAAGTTATATAATAATAAGTCCATTCGTGACATTTAGAGTTTAGGTAAAGTAGGATCGACTACTTATTATGTTGTTAGATGAAAAAGGCCTTGCAGGGACCTTCCTGCATTTTATGATGTTTAATGTCAGTAACCAACGAAATACTTAGCATTACAAATGTCACTGTAATCCTCTCCTTTGATAGTGCTTTACACTCTAATATGGCTACACATTGTATGAGTTACTGGTAATACACTGTTTGTTTAATCCTCTAAATGCCAGCTTGTAGCATCCTTCAAAACTACACAGAGTAAAGCTGTGTTGTCCTTGACAACCTCTGTTTGACATCATGACCAGAATCAGGAAAGTCTGACCTTTTCTGTGAGCTGGTCTTTGACATTGCTGGAGAAACAATCAATGGCGTGTCTGACAGCTTTAGACTCCACAGACTCCCTGAAAGCAAGCACACAGAACAAAGTAATGCTAGTGGCAACCTGAGTGAACACCTCTACCAGCATGCTTGCAGTTTTCTTGCGTGCAGATCCTGACTCAGCCTTTGAGCTTTTCTAAAGTAAACATCATTGCTTCAATATTTTATCTGTGGTAGATATCTGTGTGAAACACAGCTGCTGTCAGTGTAAAGGCGTTAATAAAAATGACTGTAATGTGTACTTAAAGCCTAGATTACAGGCTACAGAGAGGGTCATGGTGAATGAGTGTTGAATTCTGGAAATTTACCTGTACTCCTCACAGAAGTCAAGGAAGGAATCCAGCACCACCTCCAACTCTGTTTCTCTGTGTTGGCCTCGTTTCTTCCTCCTCTGCTCGCCTGTGCTGGCCTGTCTTGGTTCTCCAGATGCACTGCCTTCAAGGGGAATCATCTCCATTATTTAATCACTCTGAGCAATAATTTTTTAATGAAAAATGCCAATTACAATTAAATTACAGTAATATTCAAAGAAAGCACAGGGCCAGGCTCACTGAGATACTTTTCCCAGTGATGTGGTTAGAGTCTGTTTTGGTTCTTTCTGATGAAGGCCAACTGTGACTGCATCAGCCACACATGGGCAAAATCAGTCCATACATTCACCTCCTTAGTTTGGATTCCAGTGATTTTAGCAATATAATTCATTAATGTCTCTACTTTAACCTAACAATGATATTATGAAGTGCGCACATAGTAGCATTGTTGGTTATACTGGCTGCTTCCTGTCTGGGCAAAAGGTGCAGTTATGTTATTTTGTGTTTGTTTCTCTCTATTGTGAGTAAATGGTTTGGCCAAACCACTGTAAAGGTTACCCTCGTGTGTCTTTGTGCTCAGTTTGTGAGTTAAGTTTACTCAGTTAAGTTTCTGGAAGTCACTTTTTGAGTAGTTATGTTTAGTTGAGCTCCTTTATGGGCCCACTAATTTTATTTTTAAATTTGTCTCTTTGAACTTTTTGGGGGGGTAAAATTGGCTGCTTGGTCCCTCACACCAACAGTTGATACATTTCAGAAACAAATGTTTGTTGTGTTAGTCACAAAAAAACAAAACAAAAAACATATGATCAGAACCTTTGCAGTAAGATGACAGTGTTCACTACAACAGCCTCACACCTTCATGCCAACTGCATGTTTTGTGAAACACTGCCAACTAGTGGTTGATTTGGAACAAACACTTTCCAATTCTGATTACAAATACACTCGTTGGACATTTCATTAGGTACACCTGCATAGTGTTGGGTTGGACCCTCTGTTGCTTTCTAAAACGCTGTAATTTCTACAATCAGGAAGGTGATGGAAACATTCCACAGAGATTTGCTCCATAGAGATTTGCTCCACAGTGATATGACAACATGTTCAAAAAACCAGTTTGTCACGATTTGAGCTTTATGACATGACGTGTTATCCTGCTGGAGGCAGCTATCAGAAATCGGTACACTGTGGTCATAAATGGATTCACATAGTCAGCACCAATACTCAGGTATGTATTTGCTTTTAAACAACGTTGATAATACGGGAACCCAAGGTGAGCCAAGAAAATATCCACACTATTACACCAGCACCAGCAGCCTGAACCATCAATACCAGGCAGGTCATGCTTTCATGCTGTGTGTACCAAATTCTGACCCTTGCATCCAAATGTAGCAGCAGAAATGAAGTCTCATCAGACGTTATGCATTATAAAAGTGATAACAGACCGTAACCAGTTCTCTTTGCTCCTACCTGATGAAGACTTCCTAGCTTTGTACTTCTCGTACAAAGACTTTTTCATTCTTCCTAAGCTTCCCCTCACGGCCTTCTTTGGACTTGGATTCTGAGGAAATGACATGAAGAAAAAGATGCAAAGTTAGAATATAGCCCATATATCTGCCACTGCTGGGCTGCTGCTCAAAGCTCTGTACTAATGGCTAGGCCATACCCAGCTGGTGTCTTCATCCACATCCTCCTCATCAGATGAAAGCACTCTCCTGCTCTTCTGTGGGGTGGGGCCAGAGCTCTGGAACAAATCATTATTTTCAGCACATCTGACATCTCAACTCAATTATTTTTATTTGAAAGGCTTTATGACCACACAAGAGCTCCTCACCTGTGACTGACTGTCACTGGATCTTCCACTAGCAGACTCACTTTTTCTCTTCTTGTCCTCCGTCCTTTGCTGATTATCCACAGGCCTAGTGGGACACGGACAGACACACACACAGATAAATAAACCAATAGGGATGTAACATAAAAGTCAGTCATTTCAGCATCATTACTCAGACAGTCAAGTTCAAATTGTTTGCTTAAGTTCTTCCAGAGGGGGGGGGGCAGCTTCTGTACTCACAGTCATAAATATTTGGGTAAGTAGAAAGAAACTTCTAGAGCTTTGAGGGGTTTGTGTGTGTCATCACACTCTCTGTACAGGGCCTCACCTTGCACTTCTCCTCTTGGCAGGCTTCTTCCCAATTAAACGCTTCTGTATGGCTTTAGGAGCAGGCTGACTGTCCTTCTCTGGGACAGATTTATGTACCTCCACATGTGGCTCTGTGCGTTCATCTGCAGTGGCTTCCTTCTCAGGGCTAACCGGTGCATACAGGAGGTTTTAAAAAAAGTCAGCACTCACATCACAATAAACTAGTAAGTGCACATTAACTATACCTTACCTGGTTTGGCCCTTCTCACCAGCACTTCTCCTGCCCCTCTCTACCTTTTTTTCTTCCTTCCCATTCTCTCGACCTTCCTCTGCCACCTTCCTCTTTACAGCAGCTCCACGCTGTCTGCCGGTGACCTTTGCTGGGTTTTCTGGTCTGTTCTGTTCTTCTTCAGGCACATTTAAATCTTCTTCCATGGCGGTACTGTGCAGAGGGTTGCCTGGGCAACACAAGCATCATGTGGTCAGCCAAAGTTCATTAGGAGCAGAAAATGTATAACAACACATGACAAAGGCACTCAGATTCAATAGTCTTACCATAATTTATCTGTAACCCTGCCAGGAAGCTAGCTTTGTCTATAGAGGACAGGTTGGTGGAATCCATTTGATCAAATGATGACGCTTTCTAAATTTGAGCAAAACAAAGTGGAATAAAAGTATAATTAGGTGCTTTAAAAGTTGCCCCACAACAACTATTTTTACGTGTTTTTCCTCAACAAAATCAATGCAGCAAACAAAAGAAGGACCAATCGATCTGATCACACTGAACTAGTCATGGATGAACTTACTTCGCTCTCCACTGGAGGCGCTGCCGACACTCTGGTTCCCCGTCGCTTTTTGGCACTGCATAAACAAAAGACCACATGTTATTAACTGGCTCTGGATGCTGGGTTTGCTCACCATGCTCCTACCAGCCTGCTTAAAGAAGGCAAGGCTGTGGTGGAATTCTTATTTTCTATCCAAGTACCTGGATAGACCCAGGCGAGGCTATATCGATAACGAGAACCGGTTATAGTCTCTAAATACTAAAAGGAAAGCGCTTCCATGATTACCTTCTTTAGCAGAGGACTGTCACTAATGTTAATAGAGCAGATAGGCTGTCCCACACTTTACAGTGACACACCACCCAACCATTCAAGACAAACCATCACTCGACAAGTGGCTCACATCATGTAAATGCTCAGCAGGGTTTCCTATTTCATGCCACAGTCAGCTGATATATCTTAAACCTTCCACGGTCTACGTTACACCCACATGTGAAATAAAAACATTGTGCCAGTGGCGAAATGTGCTTCTTATGAAGAGGCCGGCTTGTAGATTTAAAAAACAAACAAACAAACAAACAAACAAACAAACAAGAGTTTGTGTGCTACATTTAATGTTTATGTTTTATTGAATGTGAGCAAGCCCAGAGATGGTGATCAACATCAGAAAGAAGAGGGCGGCCATACAAATACTGAGAACTGGCTGTAGACATAAAGCAGGCTCTGGCTCTGTGAATGGCTCCATACTAAGCACTTTTGAAGCTGTGACCGCCATCACGGAACAGATACATACCACTAGTTGTCACACTCACACAAGTGTGTTTCTCTTTTCGTTATTTATATCGACAGTATAACTTCCCTCACTGACATCATGCTAACAGCACCAGGTCAACGAAGTTTCTTTTAGCAAACAAGGAGTTCCGGTATGTATAAAGAAATGTTTCTTAAAGAGTTGAAATGTTAGAAGTCAAAGCGGAAAGTTCTCACCTCATTACGAACAACTGTAGGTTTAGTACGTTATACAAGCTGTTCGTCGGAGGAGCTCAAACAGCTTCCCGCTGCTCCCGCAAAATAGTTCCAAGTTCCGGACTGTACCATTCCAGTCACACAGGGGTGGAAAATAATACAATAAAAATGTGCAAGTGGGGGTTATATAGATAAAATAACTGCATTCAAGACTCAACTTTAACTTTGCCTTAAATTGCTTTGAATTCACTATATTCGAAAGAATGTTTACAGTGAGAATAAAAAAAGCCAACCCCTCAGCGGATTTGAACTTTCCTTATTTCTACGGAATGCGAAAAAGACCACAAAGAACTTTTTTCGAACCTTCGAAAGCAACGAAATCTACAACACAAATCAGTGACTAATGTCAATGCAAAAACAAATGCGACTGATTAAAAATAACAAGAAGAAATGAGAATCTTTAAAGGTTGTGCATTAGTGAAGCAATGTACAAACATTACACCGATTTTTTTTATTTAAATATTTTACAAAATGTGACATTAAAAACAATTATAATACAAATTAATGTTATTTTTCCTTGTTATCTAAATAATTATTACAAAAACCGATTCAGTCACCAAATCTCTTCCCTTCCTGAACCCACTATAAAGTAATTAAACATTAACAGAGCTTTCCCTCTGTGTCTGCCCTGTGTGTTCCTGAGTGACTTCCCTGTGTACAGTAAGCTAACATTGAATTGTTTCATCTGCTGATCCCACTCTACAATTCCTGACTGCAACTAAATTAATTCATGCAGACAATGAAGGAACCAAGTGAAACAATATTGCTGTTAAAAATTTCAACACTAAAACAAAATCATGACATCAAACTGTCTCATCAATGCCAGTGAACCGTTCTGTGTGAGAATGATGGAAAACAAAAGTGCACAATGTGTGTTTGCTTTTTGCAGGCCTGAGATTTGTGATGTGACAAAGGTGAAGTACAAACAAAAAACAGCTTCTTCAGACTCAACACCTTATCAGCATCATCATCATTAATATTTAAATATCAAAGACTAATCAATTCCATCAACAGTTAAAATTGACTTTTTGTCTTGCGTACCACAGATCCTGTAGTCAAATTATTTTTGTGTTCTGTTGAGCACGACAATCGTGTTGTTTGGCCGTGAGAATTAAAGCGAGTCCTCAGGGTTTGTACTGTAGTGTCCTTGTCTTTGTCTATGTCCATAAAATCACATTACTGATTTGATAAGCACTATTGTGTGTGTGAAAGTAGTTGTTACTTTTAATTAAGCCAGTTATAAAAAGATAACCTGCTTTGTAGTACAGGCCTGTGATGATGGCCTCAGAGGGTCTCATTCATTTGCTTTCTGTTGTGTGCTTCAGCTTGTACCTCGCTTATTTTTTCCCCTTTTAATTGAATCTAAAGCACCATTAGAGGAGCTGCCGCCTATTCTTCCCTCCCGCTCTCCACTTGTCCTTCTACATTTTGATCCCAGCGTATAACTCGTCGATCTGGGATCTGAAGTACTGGCGCAGTTCGTTCCTCTTGGCCTTCATTGTTGGAGTGAGCAGGTCGTTCTCGATGGAGAACAGCTCGGTGTGAATGCAGATGGCTTTTACCTAAAGAACAGACATGTGGCCAGGTGGTGTTAGTGACAATAATAATATTACTTCTAATATTTCATGGAAAAACTATTCAAAGTATACAGAAATACATCAACTACGACTGAGTGCTGTACCTGCTCAAAGGACTTGAGGCCTCCTGCCTTGCCCAGCCTTAGCATGTCTTCCAAGATGGCTGCTTTAACTTCCTAAATACAGAAGAATGAAAAAATAATCAATATATTACTCAATATTAACATTGTTAAGCTGCTGAACACTGGCCTATGAGTCATTCAACCATAAACAGAAACCTAAACAACAGATGAACCAGTGTTGTGTGTACACATAATAATTAGCCATCAGATGTTGCCTTATAAACTGTTTATCAGTTTATATTTGCACATATTTCAATAAATCCCTCCACCTATTTCACCTGCAGCAAAAATATAGAGAAATAAGGGATGGCTCAAGATTTTTGTGCAAGCTTTCTGAATCCATTACCGCTCTGCCACATAGTTCCAGGTAGCTGCCCTGCAATCCCAGCGTCCTCTTGGTCCAGTCAGACAGGAAGTCGGGGTCAGGAACCACCACTGCTACCAGACACGCCTGGAGGCAAACAACATGTAAATGTATCTCTTTCAAAGTGGACTTTGTTCTAGAGAAACTTACAGTTTTAAAGAGAGGACCTACCTGCAGACTGTCTCCATGCACAAATACCTGCGCCACCGCATCACTCCTCATGTAGATGTTCTCTATCTTCTCAGGAGCAATGTACTCGCCCTGTGCCAGCTTAAAGATGTGCTTCTTTCTGTCCACGATCTTCAGGGTGCCATTCTGTAAACAAACACGTGCACACACTGAATCCAGGTGTGGCCACAGACCACATATGTATTGAGCTTAATGTAATGAACAGATGAAGAACCCACCGGAAGCCATTTCCCAATGTCTCCCGTGTGGACCCACCCATCTGCATCGATGGTCTCTGCTGTTCTCTCTGGGTCATTTAGATAGCCTTGGAATACGTTGGCGCCCTTCACGCACACCTGGAACACATACGCGCACGTGACTAGTGTGAATGACTGAAACAACTATGGACATTAAGTAAGCTATATGTGCTGATGTCGGCTTTTCAGTTTCACCTCTCCCTCTCCATTTTCAGCCAGGTAGTTCATCTCGGGTACATCCACCAGTTTAACTGTGTTACAGGGCAGAGGAGCTCCAACGTGACCTGTTGAGATGAAATCAGTTTGAGGTCATCTTCAGATCAGTAATCATTTTATCACTTTTACATGGCTGCTTGGTATAAACTGCAACAAATATACTCAGTTAAGTAGGGTTGGTTAAGTTCTGCAGCTTTGTTATGTGCTACCTGCAGTGCAGTCTCCAGGCATGGTTACTGTGCAACCTGCAGTGCACTCGGTTTGTCCGTAGCCTTCATAGAACTGAGACAGAGCACAAACCTCGTTAGTGATGCTGCTGCTACAAACAGAATTATGCAACATGGAAAATGACAAAAGGAGGGCGGAGTGGATCATCCCAGAGGACGTTACTGTGATGTCACATACTACGAAAGTAAAACAACACAGGATAACAGTAGATTAAATTCAGCAATTGTGTGTGTGTGTTACCTGACAGCCTAGTGCAGCTCTGAGGAAGGTGAGAACAACTGGAGATATGGGAGCAGCTCCTGTTATCATGAGACGCACACAGCCACCAAGACTGGCCTGCAGAGGGCAGCACATCACATTATTTACTTCACAGCTCGCTCAACTGCATCCCAAACAAACTCATTCAGACATTGTTAATGCTCTGATACTACAGTTTTTTGTATCGTCATTGTTTGCTCTGTTTTCCATTTTCCTGGAATGGAAATTTTCCTTTTAATAATGTGGATCCCCAGGTGACAAGTAGGTTGGTATTTATGTTTTTTTATTTTTTTCACTGTTGTTTAAAATAATAATCTGTATGTATTCATGGACAATTAGCACTTAACTACAAAGTGACATAACAGCAGCTAACAAAATAGTAATAAAATAAAAGTGGTGCTGGCTCTGAATACCTGGACCCTGTTGAAGATGAGCTTATCCCATATACTGTCTTTCCTGATGATGCCTTTCATGATCTCGGAATGCTTCCTCTTGAAGGCAAATTCCAGCAGCCAGCGCTTCCAGGGTGAGTTGGCCAGACCGAAGATCTACACCAGAAGAATTACCAGAATTAAACAGAACAACATCATTAAAGCTTACGATCAGCACTGCATTTATGCAAAATCGTATCTTTCTAAGATATCATAGCACACAAACGAGCAGAAAGCTTACACTTCTTCATACCTTATCATACATTCTGTTTAAGAGTCGTGGAACCACGGGGAACACGGTAGGCTTCAGCGCCTTCATGTCATCTGACAGTCGACGAATATCTCCCTGGAAATAACCAATCCTGGCTCCGTGCATCAACATGACTCCCTACCAGACAGGGAGAGGAAATTAAAAGGAGCCTGACACAGCAGGCCGGAAAGAATCCTCATTGATTTTTAACGACAGGTGGAACAAACCTGCACGACCCTCTCAAACATGTGAGCCAGGGGCAGATAGGACAAATGGATATCACTGGGAAGCACTGGACAGGTGGTCTAAAACCAACACACAGAAAGCAATCAACACAAAGACAAACACACATGCACAAAGACAGGGAGGGAAAGCATTAACCTTCGTAATCCCACCGCCCTCCCCAGCATGTAGGACAGATGCAGAAAAGACAGCATGCTTCTTCTGAAGCGGTCTGAACGTACGACTGGAGAGAAGAGGGACGAGACCATTAAAGGCCTTAGTGAGCTGTGTTTTCTCTGTCTTCCCTTCAGCATTTTTCCTTTCCTTCTCAAGCAATTCCTGAAGCTGCATAGACACTAGAAGCGATGTGCAGCGATGTGGGGACAGGACAGAATAAAAATTAAGGCTATTTGGTGACTTTGAGTGTCTACGGGTGAACAAACTCCTGGTGATGAAAAGTGGGCAGTACCCACAATCAATAAAGTCTCAACTTCCAGGCAAGCACCTGAGGAAACTACCAAAGAGACTGACATACGATACGTTAGAGCTGGGGAGTCAAACATAAGGCCCGGGGGCCAAATTGGTCCAACAAAGACTGCAATCTTTGGACATACATTTTACACTTTTAGTTATATTTTCATAGGTTTTACAGTTTTTCCTACTGATAAAGAGACAATTCATATAACATCAAAGTAACAGACAAACAAATGTTTTCCTTAACTACTATAGAAACTTTAGTTCTCTACAATGGGTCCGTAGTAATTATGAAATGTTTTCTGTAATTTTGCACATTTATTTATTTACAATTTAAGCCCTAAGAGTCACGGCAACAGATTACTTTCATTTACTAGAAAAACATTTTCTTGTTATTCAGAAAAACTGAGATGTAGTTTTTACATTTCACGTTAACATATCTCAGGGATTAAGTGTGGAGTTACTACTTTATATTAAATGAAAGGAGCATTTCACAGGTCCAGCCCACTCAAGATCAAAGTGGGCTGTATGTGGCTCACGATGAGTCTCACATCCCTAAGTTAGAGGGTCACCAGAAGGTCTCAAACGACCAGCTTCAAAGAGATGTGCGATGAACAAATAGAGAGATGGTCTATGATTACATCAGCACCTCACCCCTGTAACCTTGATGACAGCTGAGCAGTTGGAGACGATATTCCCATGTGTCAACATAGCTCCCTTTGGTTTTCCTGAAAGTGCGTACAGGAGACATGGCAAATATTTTAGCTAACGCAAATCAGAGTGGCTGCATGTCACTGTGAGTCTGTGGATGTGTCACCTGTTGTTCCACTGGTAAAGCAGATGACTGCCATGTCCTTGGGCTGAGGGGGCTGAAGAGATGGAGGTAAAAATGGATCAGACAGCATAACAGACAGCATCCTCGATATTTAGAGGCAGTCTAACAGGCCTGTGTTTACATACCAGTGGTTCCTGGTGGTTGGCCTTCCCTATGGCCTGTGCAACAACAAAAGCAGGTTAACTAACAGATCTGAGAATACAGAGATAAAAGGAAATGATGACAACTGAGACAAAACAACAGGAAACGTAGGCAGAAGAAGTAACCATCTAAGAAACAAATGAAAGTGAAAACAAGCCAAATAAACACAAAGCAGCAAGGACAGCAAAACTTGTAGTATTTGCCTACTTCCTGGATTATTAGCTTTTTGCACGTCTGTCACACTGAAATGTTTCAGATTACTAGACAAATTTGAATTTTGCACAAAGATAATCAGAGTAAACTTTTCATTTAGTAAAGATGAAACGCTATCAAAGCCAGTTTGGCTCTGTGTAAAAGCTGTTAACTGGTTGTGCCACCCTCGTATTTGTGATTTGTGATTGGCTCTGAGACGAGCCTGTTCTTTTTGGTCAGCAGTGACTTTCTCCTTGTAACTCTCCCATGATGTCATCTCTTTTCTTATTGTTGAATTATGAACTTTGACCTTACTGAGATAAGTGAGGCTTGCAGTTCTTTAGATCTAGTTTTATTTTTCCATTACCTCCTCGATGTGTCATTGATGCACTCTAGGAGTAAATCTGATTATGTGCCCAATCCAGGGATGGTTCATTTGTGGTCACCAGCTCGCCCTTAGAACTGCATTTGTAACAACTTTGTAACTTTGATGTCAAGGACTTTGTTTCCTTGACATCTTCTTTTAGCTTTTGGTCTTTTAAACTTTCTTTCTTTTAACCTACTTCACTTTGTTAGACAGGTTTAGCATTTCAGTGATTTCATGAGTCAGAAGGTTTGACAGTAATCAAATAAAATTAAACTCGACTTTCCGAAAATGTGGTTAATGACATTTAATTCGTGGTTTAAAAAGGGGGGATCAATAACTTCACACATAGAAGGTCTGGGTAGCTTTTTTTCTTTGAATAAATGAAGTTATAATTTTAAAAGACTGCATTGTGTATTTACACCTCCCACTGTCACAGCTGGACACAGGGAGGAGTTTAGCTCAGTATACACATGGTATTTGGGTCAGATCACATTTAAGTGAATCGCTCTGGAGTTCATTTGGACTCGCACCGAGACCACCTCCTCCAAAGCGTCTCATTGTGGTGGTTCTGGTCTGCACCAGAGTGTGATTACTGTGAAAAAAAGGCTTCTGACCATCATCTCCTGCAGGCTGAGGATGTGGATTCCAGCCTGCTGTCCCCGTTCGATCAGGCTGGTGTTCGGGCTCTCCATTAGAACAATGGTTCTCACACTGTGTTTCATGTTGTTAATGCAGTCCAGCACTAGATTGACTTTATCCGTCACATCGCACACTATAGTTGAGATAGAAGCTGCAAAAACAAATAGCAAATCATCAGCTGAACGTCTTCAGAAAAACCTCTGCCATGTATCCAAGTCACCGTTCTTTACCTTTGTCTATAATATAGCCGATGGCCTCCGTTCCCAGCGTGTCATACAGAGGGACTGACACCAGAGAATAGGTGTAACACGCCAGCTCACTGATGGTCCACTACACACACAAACATTACAAGATTAAGTTCATTAATGACTCCGTCGTCAAAAAGCAGCACATTCTACCAGGTTCATCTTAGCACTGAAGTAATGAGGCTGTGAGACCATAGAGCAGCTGCTTGTTAAAGTAAAACTAAAACCTTGAAAGTGTGCGATTATGTACCTCTGGTCTGTTCTGAGAGAATATGCCGATGTGAGAGTCGGCGGTCTTGCTGTTTCCTTTGTGAAGAAATGCAGAACCCAGATTCTCTGCTTGCTCAATTACCTAACACATAAACACACACATATACACACAGACACACACACCACCTGTTAATGCTGACAAACTCAACCTTTTTCAGCCTCAGAAATCAAAGTTTGATTTATGCTCATTTTGCCTTTTCACCTTCTCATTTACATTTGATCACATTTAGCACAAAGTTACAAAGTGACGATTTCAGATTTGCGTACAGAATAAAATGACGCACTTGCAGAGTAAATGTCACCGGCTCCACGTACAACCACAAAACAACGTGACCAAAAAAGACGAGGTCACCTTTTTGACCACCACTTTGTAAACAACTGTTTATACTGACTGCAAACTGTAGCTTTCACCCTGGAGGCCATAATGTTTATACAAGGTGAGCTAATCTTGGTATCTCTTACCTCTCTGTAGGAAATCCATTCATAAGGCTGTTTTGGCTTCCTGGAGCCGACACAGGGACCGTTACCTGGACGATGAGAGAGAAGAGTTACTACAGTGGAAAGTTAGAGCAACCTAATGTCACAAATTCAAAAGTGTTCCCAGGATCTCTTCATACACATATTCCTATTACACATACAGATGATTGCACTTCCTACCCTGCATGCTCAGCTGCTGGCACAGCAGTAAACTGGAGTGTTGACTATTGTGTCAGCCTTCTGGCATTAAGAAAGAGTACACAGGTACTGTTGACAAAAGCAGCAACCTCAAAATTAAGCCAACACAGAAGAATAAAGACTGCAGTCCCTGCAATGGACACTTGACTTTGGCTTCAAAAAAGAGTCAGTCCCCATCGATTCCCATAGACTTCTATGTAAAATGTGAAAATTCAGCTAGGCTAACAGCATGTTTACACACTGAGGGCGTTTTCACACCTATACTCTGATGTGAATCAGTTGAGGACTTTGCAAACTTGTAGCTTTTCCCTGTTGTTTTGTTTCTGTTCACACTTAAAAAAACTCCAAGAGAATAGCAGTTGAACCAGCACACATCACTGCAAACCACATGAGAACGTTTAGGCCCCTTATTGGTCAGATGTGTTGGCGGGAGCAGAAAGGTAAATACAGGAAAAAGGTGTTTTGTTCTGGCCTAGTGGATAACGTGGAAAATTTACATACATTTTACGGCTAGTTGCTGTAGTTACTGACTGTTTGTGTACCATATTTTCTACACTATAAGGCGCACTAAATCCTTTAATTTTCTCAAAAATCATCAGTGCGCCTTATGTATGAATTCTGGTTGTGCTTACTGACCTCGAACCGATTTTATGTGGTACACGGCGCTCAAACATCTGTCAAAAATGTTTTAGTACGACTTTGGTAAGCTACGAAGCCGCACCGCTTGATGGATTGTTGGAGCATTTCGGCTACCGTAGTCAGGAGCCTCGTGGAGTAATCTGGGTCCTAAACTCCGTCAGGTCCCAAAGACAAACGAACACTGCAGCATCACTGAGAGTTACAAACTGTCTAAATTCTTTCATCTTTAATAAAATGATCAGCGTTGCTGCTTTACCAGGTGTAACAATTAAGTTTAACATCCAGGCATCAATAAAACAGAATTTAATAAATTTAATGGCGTTAGAAGTTAGCAGGAAGTTAGCTCGCTAGCTTCCACCTAAACATGATATAGCATGTTCTGACTGAGAGACTTCTGGAATAATTTAACTGTGCCTTTCACCTTCTTATCTAAATATGGACTTCTGGTTCCAAAACAACTGACACAATGGCTCTTATGATTGGCACATACATGTGACAAAGCTGTTCCTCTAATGTGGAAAAACCACATGAGTGGTAATCCATGTCATTCACTTTCTTTTTCAGACTGTTCCTCTGCAAAAATGGAAAAAGGGTCCCATTTTTAAATGCTCATCTTTAAAGCAGCAGCATAGATGTTTAATATGAAAACTGTAAAAACAACAGTTGCGGTCTCTACAGCTAAGTTTGCCTTAATGATCGCATAGGAGGTTAATTTTTACACAACGTGTGTCATAAAATTGTATTAAAATATCTAAATATCCAAATAAAATATCCATCTTTTATATACAGTTTTTGTATTCAACAAAGTCAAAGTTACTATGAGATGTTAAACACATCATCACTACTGCACCAGTGCAGTTAAGGATGAATCTGATTGCGAGCTTGATTTATACAGTAAAAGTACCACATTGGGATTAAATTGTATTACTGGTGACTTACTGGACACTCTGGCGCCTCTGAGAAAGAATTCATACAACGTAGTGGCATCATCATAGATATGTGTCAAGGGACTGTCAGTGGTCAGTAGAACTGATCGGCGTGCCAAATCTCCACCCTCACAATGACAATGAAACAGATCATGAATGCAACAATAACGACAGCAGCTGGAACGTTTCTGTGTGAAAAATCTTGTTAGAGAATTAATGACAGCAAGTAATTTGTGGGTCACATCATCGATCAGCATAACTATCCTGTGACTCTGACAGGGACCAAACTTACCTGAACCTCAACTGACTGCATCTGGAGGTCACAGACCAGTGGGAGGGGCTTGGGTCGTGTTGCCAGGTAATAGGTTGTCGCAGCAACCACGGCCCCCATGCTGACTAACACAGGGGTGGACATGTTTCTGACGTAGCGGCTGACATCTAGATCTGGCAGCTTCTGAATAAACTCCTCCATGATATTTGCGACGAGGTGCCTTCAACAACACTGACGGCTCTGCTCTGCTCGTCCAGGTGCAGTTAGACTGAATGCCCGCAGGTGTGGTTGCAAGTAATATGAAGACGTTTTTGGCCAGGAGTTCACCTAGAAAGAGCAAGAGAAGACACATCGTTATTGTACTTTGAATCTTTTTTATCCATAGTTTAGTAAAGTAAGTAAGTAAATTTTATTTATGTAGCACCTTTCTAGATAAAAGATCACAAAGTGCTTCACACAGGGAAGACAAAGTATAAAACAAAAACAGACAAAAGTTAACAAAATGCAAAAAAAGAAGAAGATGTTTTTAGTTGTTTTTTAAAGGAAGCTACTGAGTCCACAGATCTTAAGCTCAGTGGGAGACAGTTCCACAGTCTGGGAGCCACGGTGGCCTTGTATGCTGAATAACAAGTAGGCTCTGATCACATGACCTCAGAGACCTGTGAGGGACATTGGGCTGTAAAAGTTCAATGATGTAGGCAGGTGCTTGACCATGAAGAGCTCTAAAGGTCAGAACCAGAATCTTAAAATGGACTCTGAATTCGATGGGGAGCCAATGCAGCTGTTTCAGCAACGGTGTCACATGTGAGTACTTAGATGTTTTGGTCAGAAGCCCTGCTGCAGCGTTTTGGACAATCTGCAGACGCTTAGAGATGTAAACAGTGAATTACAGCAGTCCAATCATGATAAAATGACTGCATGAATAATAATCTCCAGTTCAGTGCGAGACTTAATTTAGAAATGTTTTGTTAAGTGATAAAAGCAGGACCGAACCAGAGATTTGACGTGAACATCCAAAGTGAGCCGGGTCAAAGATTACCCCGAGGTTCCTGATGGAAGATTTCACAAATGTTGAAAGAGGACCAAGAGCATTCATTATCTTAGGTACATGTCTGCCAGGAGCACATACAAGGACTTCGGTCTTTCCTTCATTAAGTTGGAGAACGTTGTCGACCATCCAACCTTTGATGGATTCTAAGCACTCATTCAGAATCTGCAGCTTAGAAACATCTTGGGACTGGATATCATCAGTGGTAGCAAATGCCCTCAAAGGGGCTCAAAATATGCTGGAGAGGAAGTAGATACATTAGAAACAATAAAGGCCCCAGCACAGAACCATGTGGCGCACCATAGGTGAGGGAAGTGGAAGATGACCGGTATTTAGAAACTGTCACAGATATGAGGAGAACCACTCCAAAGCAGATCCAGATACACCGACCCAATGTTTCAGCCTTTCAAGCAGAATTCGATGGTCAACTCTATCAACATCAGGAGAGGAGAACATTTTCCTGCATCGTTTTGCATCAAAATGTCACTGGAGACTCTGAGAAGGGCTGTATGTCTGTAGAGGTTCTCAGTCATCCAGGTCATCATAGTCTAAGGAGCTTGGAAAGAAAGCGTCTGGACTTCTTTAAGTTGCTTGAAGACGTTTCACCTTCATCCGAGAAGCTTCTTCAGTTCTAGTGTCAAATGGTGGACAGTAGCAGATTTAGACAGATGTCAGATATCGGCTGCTGATTACAACCAAATCTTCAAGCCGACACACACAGACAGCAGTGGCTGATGTTTATCTGGAGCTTAAAGACTTGGTCTAATGTAAGGTCTGTTTGTTTGTTAATAATAATCCTGTGCACTGAAGCGTGCAACATCAGCCTCTCTTGACTGTTAAGTACAGAAACCAAATGAAAGACTGCTGCTTTTCCCGTACAGCAATAGCAGGCGATCTCGTTCAGCTGTGGCTCACATTACAGTATAATTGGATCGTATATCATATATTTAACAGACTCTCCCAGGCGTTAGATGTATTCGTCCCATTCTGTGCCAGTGTTGGTGTTTAATAGCTGGAGGAGTTCTCAGCATTACAACAAAAACACAGTTAAGCCTCCCTCATCCCAGTTATGTCCCTCGCTCCCTCTCTCTCCATCTCTCTCGTCTGCCCTCCCTCGACCCTCGTGTCAGGCTCGCGTGTCCCAGCCTGCGTCTCTCTATGTTTCCTGTTTTATTATCTTGCGTTCCCTGTTCAGTGTGTTTAGTTTTGCTTCCATGTTCATTCGTGTTCATTCATTCCCCATGTGTTTCCACTGCCCTCATCACCTCTCTGTGTATTTAGTGTGTGAGTTTTCTGTCAGTCGGGGTCAGATCGTCTGCGTTCCATGTTTCAGGTTCCAGGTATTCGTGTTAAGCATGTCCAGGGTTTTCATGTTTAATTCTAGTTTAGCCAGTTTAGGTTATTCTTTAGTTTCGTATTGTTTGCTTTGCCCTTTATTTTGTAATTTTTCCATCAGCTATAATAAAAAGCGCTTCATTTTGTCTGCGTTTGGGTCCACATTTCTCACTCCACACAGTCTGCCAGCACCGACTGTGACTGCAAAGCTGTTGAAAAATAAACAGACTGGGAAGTGTGACATCTTCATGTGAGAACAGATGAAAACGATGACCTTTGGTCCAGACCAGGGGTGGGCAACTCCAGGCCTAGAAGGCCGGTGTCCTTGGTCAAATACAGCTGATTCAAATGGCTAAATGACCTCCTCAACATGTGTTGAAGTCCTCCAGAGGCCTGGTAATGAACTAATCATTTAATTCAGGTGTGTTGACCCAGGGTGAGATCTAAAACCCGCAGGACCCTGATGCCTGGAGTTGCCCACCCCTGGTCTAGACTCTAGAAAACACAGACAGCACTTCTCACAGCAACACCAAGGCAGACTCACAATTTGGACTTCTCCTCTCTCAGCTCTAAAAATGAAAGTTGCTGCATTCTCATTAGAAGGATAAAAGAAAAACTGTCTGTAAGACTGAACTGAAGTGTGAAAAAACGATCCTACTTAAAGCACAGCTTGAGTTGAAATGTACCTAAAGAGTTCAGGTTCCTGTGTCAGCTGTCCCCTCTCTCACAGTCACATTCTGTTACTCTACACAAACTGCATAACAAAATACATCACTGTTAAATGTTAATGCTATTGTTTCTCTTTTAAGACCAGGAAAAAAACCATTGAAATTATAGAGTGCTCACTTCTTTGCACGTGGTCAAAATTATGAATTCAACAAGGGGTCGAATCCTTCTTTCCCCGACTGCACATATGCAGAAAGAGTTCAATCAACTTCAAAACTTAAAATTACATGTAATAATATTATTGCAGAAAAGGATTTAGCATTTTTAAATAATCTTTTTTATTATTTTGGCAGACCATCCACCAATTCAGTTCAGTTCGATTCAATTTATATAGCATCAAATCACATTGGCAGTCACTCTAAGGTGCTTTATATTGTAAGGTGAAGACGCTTCCACATTACAAGGAAACCTTCAGTCTAGTTTCTCATCCTTTGATTGCGGAGCGCTTGTTTCACCTACACTAATACTACTCAGTGTTTCATTTCTCAGCACAACACATGCATGACAATAACATGAGCCACTCTCTTAAACTGGAATAACCTGTAAAAGAAGAGGCTTAGCTATGAATGCTAACTGTACAACAGTTAATAATGACAGGATAATGCAAGAACAACACACTACACACACTATTTCCGTATCCCCGTGTGTGTTTCTCCATGTTTTAACATGTTTCTCACCCACTAACCTGTAACAGAGAGCAGCCAGGTGAGACACTGAGCATCCAGTGGCAGAGATCCTGCAGTTTTTACAGCTGCTCTGCCTTCACAATGCACTAATGCACCGCTGACACGCAACAACAACAAACATTCTTTTAAGAGGTCAGGCGGAGCCACGGGAGCCCTCTAATTGGCTGGCTCCTGGAAAACGATCAGTCTAACTCAAAGTCAAACAATCAATGCATGTTTCTGTAATTTAATCTGATAGTGGAGACTGGGAGACCAAACCACGCAAAGTTAAACTTGTTCTAATAGCAGTTAAATGCAGAGTATCTTCAAAATCAATAAACAACATCAATACGGACTCTTTGTCTGATGATGTGTCTCTTTCATTTGTCTCATTCTCAGACAGTTACAGCCTTCTTGCAAAGGACAACAGGTTTCAGCAACGCCTGAGTGCCTTCACCTTTGCCACAGTGACCTATGACCCACATGTGGTCAGCTGAGTATAGGAAAAACTATCTGACACAATGTTCTGGGGCAAAAGTGTGTGTGATCATACATGAAGATATTTTCTGTCTTGTGATTGTTAAATATTGACTCATTTGTGTTCATCATGTGAACATTGTTCTCAACAGCCTTTAAGCTTAGGACAATATTCCCTCTGTGCTCGGTGCTTTCTGTGTCAGCATGACCAGACCAACTTCCTTTTTTAAATCCTGTCAACTACACAACAGCGGACGGTCACCAAGTACACACACATTACTACACACATACTTCCTCCATGTCTTAAAAAAAATAAATAAATATTTTTCAATATTGATGGTTAAAGAGCTGGTACTCATACAGCACTTTTCTCCTGAATCACATTCAGGACACATTCACACAATCCTTTTATTTGTATCCAAGCACGAGCTGCTCCTCACAAACACACTCCGATGGATGCATCAGGGACAACTCAGGGTTTAGCATGTTGCCAGCAGAGATGATGGCAGTAATGTGTTACTGTAATCTGATTACTTTTCAAGTAACAAGTAATGTAAGGGATTACTATTGCAAAAAAGTAATTTGATTACTCTCCCGTAAGCACGCTGCGTTACTGCGTTACTAAACTGTTATTTTGTTTGTGAGAGCGTCTCATGACAATGGCATAAGCGTGTGCAACGTCCGTGGCAGCAACAGACGTGTGCAGATCAACAATGGATAATATGGAGTGATGGAGAGAGTACGATGATGCAGCGTTTAAAGTGTGGAAGTAATCACATTACTTTGAGTTTGATTCTGTAAAAAGTGACAAAAACATAAGCGTCAGCTGTTCACTCTGTGTGGGAAGAAAACTTCTTTCTACAGCGAAAAGTTAAACTTCAAATCTGAGCGAGCAGCGAGCACGCTGCCACGGGAATGTGACACTCACAGAGAAACCCCCGGATCCCCCCACTGACATGACGGCTGTGGGCAAACCTCCACCCGACCCACTCCTGCTAAACACAGACAATAGATGTAAGAGCTGCTGAGTCTTTGATTTTATTTATTTTTGCTGTGTTTTACTTGCATCTATTTGAAAGAGTGTAAACACTAAACATTATTTTATTTTATATGCTGGAATATGCAGACAGTAGGTTTAAATGTTAAACAATTTCTTCAAGTCAAAGACTGTTGATATAATTTAATTTTTGCTTGATGCAATGTGCATAAAGTTAAAAGATTAAAACTAATAAAAACAAGTTTTAAAAAGAGACGTTTCCATTTGATTCAATTTTATATGATGGATTATGCAGAAAAATAGAATTAAGCTGAAAAATGTATTGCTTTATTCTGTATTCAGGGAGCGTATCAGTGTATTCTATTGTGTACAGTTGTGTACAGTATCTTATTCTCATTCTTTTCCAGTGTTTTTTCTAATTTTTGCTATGTAACTTTGCACTTCCACTTCCTGCTGTAAGAAAATTAATTTCCCAGGTGTGGGACTAATAAAGGTTATCTTATCTTATCTTAGACATCCTGCTCTACCTGCCACAGGCTGGTTTTCTCAAGAGAGAACTTTGTATCTTTAGGCACATCATTTGTTTCCATTTCTTATTTCCATTAGTTAAGTCCACAGAAAATGCAAAACAGAGTTTGGAAGGGATTAAGTAGTATTTTTGGATGAACTGGGTGATTCCCAAAGAGTTATTAGCTGAAAGATTTTCATATGTCAGCATGGTGTGGAGTGTGTGCTTAACAAAATGAGGAAACTGAAGGAGAACAACAGAAGAAGCTGACCTAAAAAAGCCAGAGGAGAACAGAATCTGAAAGTTATGTCCTGAGCAGTGTTGGTCAAGTTACTTGAAAAAAGTAATCAGTAACTAATTACTGATTACTCCCCCAAAAAAGTAATCCCGTTACTTTACTGATTACTTATTTTCAAAAGTAATTAATTACTTAGTTACTTAGTTACTTTTTAAAAACACGATTTACAACCTGAATAGGTAATAAAGCGATAGATCTTTCAGCCCAATTCTACTTTTTCTGCATAATCCATCATACAAAATGTAATCAAAAGTCTCTTTTTAAAACTTGTTTTATTAGTTTTAATCTTTTAACTTTATGCATCAAGCAAACATTAAATTATATGCAACATTCTCTGACTGGAAGAAATTTGTTTAACATTTAAACCTATTTTCTGCACATTCCTGCACATAAAATAAAAATATTTTTTTGTGTTTACACTCACTCTTTCAAATAGATGCAAGTAAAACACAGCAGAAAATAAATCAAATCAAAGACTAGCGGTTCTGTTGCTCTATTTTCACCTGTAAAGCAGGAGTGGGGTAGGCGGAGGTGTTCCCTGGTGCAGGTGTGCCGCAGTGGTCAGTTGAAGAATCCGCGAGTTTCTGTGTGAATTTCCCATTACGTCGTAGCGCACTCGGTGCTTGCTTGGAAGTTTAGGGGGTTTTTGCTGTAAAAAGAAGTTTTCTTCCCACGCACAACGGACGCTAATGTTTTTGTCACTTTTTATGGAATCAAACTCAAAGAAAGGTCAGTACTTCCACGCTTTAAACGCTGCATGCTCATACTCTCTCCCGCACTTTCCATTGTTGATCTGCACACAGCTGTTGTCACAAACGCTGCACTGGCTTAGGTCACTGTCATGAGACATTCTGGCAAAAAAAAATCACGGTTTTAGTAACGCAGTAACGCAGCGTTTCTACGGGAAAGTAACGGTAATCTAATTACCGTTTTTGCAATAGTAATCCCTTACTTTACTCGTTACCTGAAAAAAGTAATCGGATTACAGTAACGCGTTATGTCAGGTCATGTGACCTGACAATGACCTTCTCAGCCCTCATCAGAAACGTACTCACTAGAATTAAGTTAAATTTATTTTATCCGCCTTTTTTCTAACTCCCAGTCCATCATCACTTTTCACATCTGAGAATCCACCTGTGTATATCCGGCCTGTCAGACGGTGGAGGTGGGATCGGTACCACAGTCTTTACTATAAGGAGGGATTAATACAAAGGAACCAATCAAAGCAGAGAGGGCTCGTGAGTATCAGCCAATCAGAAACAAGTCAACTTGCAGCGGCTCCTGGGAAACCACGATCCGCTCTCCGTCACCATACCGAAGATTTAGAACACACACACACACAAACACCATAACGACTAAAGTGTAGTGTTGTTGCACTTTGCCAGCTTTTAAAACACAACCTCCAGCAGCTTGTTCATGCCCCGCCTCCCTTTAGCAGCGGTGCCCGGAGACACATCTGTCTGACAGCGCTGACTGGACTTAAAGTCGGAGTGGAAACTCACCCCCACACACCGCAATAGGACTAATAAAAGCGTGCACAGCATTTATCATATCATAATAATTTATCATATTAATAAGTGCGCGTGCAAACACAGGTTAGCGTTGTTTTCTGTCACGCGCCACCTCTATGCGCGGTTTCGCTTGAATATAATTAACTTACCTGATTTCTAAACGGAGCTCGCGTTGCTATTCTTCTTAATGCCAGCTGGGATGTGCTGTTCTCCTATTAGCACACTTTTTTAGCATACTGTATTAAAGCCAGCAAACGCACTATTATTTCTTTCAGTCCTAATTAACTGACTACGGTGAGCTGCTGTCGCTTACTTCGCACCTGTTCCCACGACTTCTCGCTCCTTACCTCGCGCACATCTGACCAGCCAATCATGGCATTACATAAGTTTCAAACTTCCGGACACGTGTTTCACAGTAAGTTAGCAGTAAAAGGTTCAATGCGTAAAATACTAGACCCATGATTCAGCTTTGCTTTCACCAGTCACCGTCTTTAAAAGGCGTGTTTTTCTCACGGGTCACTTTATGACAAGATGTAGTGTGGAAGGTAATTACACTATCAGGGTCTCACATGGCTTGTCAGACCAATCAGCTGGCTAATCACTGGCTCAAAGCAGACTGTAAACTGCTCTCCTTTCAGTGTCACTCAGAGTTAAAGAGAAGCAAGTAACTGTTAATATTTAACCTGCAGCGTCCATCGACCTCCACACTTTGACTTTGTGTGCACAGCTGCAGGCAAATAACTGAACAACAAAAGCATATAAAACAAAACCAGGCATCAACATAATACATCAAAAATAATGAAAAACTAAAAACAGAAGACTTTCTTCTTTCTTGGACTTTATTAATGAAGACCGACACAGGATGCTCACATGGCTGCGACACATGAAAATTCATTCAGGAAATTGGATGTTAACATGAAAAAGTGCAAGTCAAATAAAACTACAACGATGTAGAAATAATAAAAATAAAATTATAAATCACATTTTATTTTCACCACAGATATCAAAGATCAGCCACTTGGGAAGAGAAGCAAAGGCGACTGTTTCAATATCACAATGAAGTGAATCTGTTAAAAACAGCTTCAGCTGAAGACACCTTGGTCCAATCTGTGCAACTGAATACAGATTCATTTTGTTCCACTGATAATTTACTGCTGTACAAACATAATTATAACTTACATCAGAACAATCACGACAACCATGATACCGAATAACACTGTTTACAACTTACTGGTCGTGTTCCACAACTAAAAATAACTCAAATATTGAGAAGCTCCTGATGCATTGCTGATGAGAATCAGTTATTACAACGTGTGTGTGAGCAAAGACATAAGACTGTGGTTCATAAAGCGTTTTGTTAAAAATATCCTGTAACTCTTGCTTGACTTCTGTTCAGTGCCTCAGAGAGGATATGAAAATGTTCACACCACAAAAAGGAAGCGCTCTGCACTAGAAGGCTGTGGTGGGTCAGCTCTGGCAGTAGGAGCAGTGGATCCCCCCTGTCAGGTCAGTGATGGTTCCCTCTCTAACCAGTCTTTGCAAGAGCTCAGTCTCTCTGTTCACGTTGTGCATGCTCTGCTCCAGCATGGCGCTCATAGGCAGCTGGTCATAGTAGTGCAGTGGCGCCCCGTGCTGGGAGAGGTTGTAGCCAAAGCCTGCCAGGCTGACCTCGTCACACAGCAGGCTAGCTAGAGTCAGCGCAGACACACCTAGAGTGGGAATGTTCTGCAAATATACGTAAAAAAGGGGTTAAACTTTCTTAAAGAGTAAAGACGTTTGTTTCTGTCTTCCTGTTGCAGATTTTTCACATCATTTTATTTTCTAAGCAAACTGACTATGGTTGAAGTAAAGAAGGAAAATGGACAAGAGTGAGACACCGGCAAAGTCAAAGTAATATAGGCCATAATAAATAAACTATGAATGACTTTGCTTACTGTAATGTCCACATACAGGTAAACCGATAGTATCACGATGTTAGCCTTTTGTTAACGCCTTTCCCATGTCTGTCTGTAGCTCATGAGAACAGCAGCTCAGTGAGCTCCATTAGAAACCTCAGCGCTGAGTAATAACTTTAATCTTGTTCAGAATTAATTTATTACTCCAACAGAGTCGAAGACAGAGGTTAACATAACTTGACACACAGAACCACTTCTAAGCTTTTATTTTCTAATTTCACTAATCTGATCGTTACAACTTAAATGATCTCAAATCAGCTGTACCATAAGTCTGGTGGTTCCACTGACTCCGGACCTTCAATATAAACACCTACACAATATGAATACAGAGTCTAGGATTTCAGTGAGATCTAGAAATGGTCACATCTGCTGCTGTTAGATAGTACTGCAATAGTCAAACGTGACCACAAGGGGGAGTTGCTCCAACACAGACTGCAGGCTGGCTACAGCAGGCATGAGGATTAAAACTGACCCTTGGCACAGTGGCAGATGAACAAAGGGATGTTTTACTGTGCAAACAGATATAACTTCTGTATTAGAAGGTTAATTCCTAAGCTGGGCTGGCCCGTCTTTCTATGTGGCTAAAAATACACTTTAACCAGGGGTGGGGGAACTCCAGGCCTGAGTGCAGGTGTCCTGAATTGAATGGCTAAATTACCTCCTCAACATGTCTTGTTCCCCAGAGGCCTGGTAATGAACTCGTCATTTCAGGTGTGTTGACTCAGGGTGAGATCTAAAACCTGAAGGACACCAGCCCTCGAGGCCTGGAGTTCCCTGCTTTATACCACAGACTTACGAACAGACACACTTTCACTTGATGTGTGGTATGTGAATCATCAATTACCTGGTCCCAGCCCCACAGGCGTGGCCTGGGAAGAGGATATTTCAGGAGGTCCAGTGCAGTCTCTCTGATCACATGTGGGTTTAGAAGTCTGAACTTACTGGCTTTGAGAGGGATTCTATCTGGAACCTTCTGCCAGAAAAAGAACCAATCCCACAGAGGCTGCAACACAAAGCACAAACTGTTTCTTTCTCAACAGCTCAGAACACTGACTCACAAGAAAACAGCAGTGAGATCTGAGACTGTCACACTTTCACGTAGAAGCTGATACTAAGGAATTCACAAGCTGACAATGACTTATGGAGCTAGCAACGGAGACGTTACATAATCCAAGAGATCCATGTGATTAAACCACAGGTAGGGGAGGAATTCCCGGAAGCACACTTCAGCCAGATGTCTCACATAATGTCTGATAACAGCTTTTCTGATTTTTAAAAATGTCTCGTGCTTAGAGGCTGTTTGTACTGCACATGATTTTTATCTAATACTTTTTCTAATTTATTTTCTTCAAAGCTTGCTTTTATATAAAAATATGAGAATTGATTTCTAATCTTCACCTTACAGACAATCCCAAACTGTGTGCTATTACAGCTATTAACTGCATTTAAACATCTCAGTGTTTTTGACTAGGTGCAGCCATCATTATATTTATAAGTAGTCAGATTTTCCATATTTATCCGTTTCTCCAGGGTGTATTCTCCAAGATGGCATATTCTTAAATAATATAGCTTTAATCCAAGAACACGAGCTGATTTATTTGTGTGACGGTGGGTTGCTGGTTAGTTTGATCAGATGAATTCACCAGTGCTACTCACCACAGAGAGCTTGTTGATCATAGCAGAGGTCCAGCTGATGTCTCCGCTTTTATACACCACCGTCACAAACAGAGTGTCTGGGTCTGTGTCAGGCCAGCTAAGAGGCGTGCCCTCCGGGTAACTCATCCTGATGGTGGTTCGATTCCCAACGTCAGTGCTGAACTTTCCCAGTGGACCTCGGTTTAACCTGAGGGACAAAGAGTCAACAGCCGAATGACTTTCTATAGTAATATTAGTATGAAATCAAGAAACACCCCACGATATGATCCATCCATCTATTCGCTTCCGCTTATCCTTTACAGGATCGCGGGGGCGCTGGAGCCTATCCCAGCTGTCATAGGGTGAGAGGCGGGGTACACCCTGGACAGGTCACCAGTCTGTCGCAGGGCCAACACACAGAGACAGACAACCAGTCGCGCTCACATTCACTCCCACATTCACACCTATGGGCAATTTGGATTAATCAATTAACCTATCCCCACAAACTGAATGTCTTTGGACGGTGGGAGGAAGCCGGAGTACCCGGAGGGAACCCACACAAACACGGGGAGAACATGCAAACTCCACACAGAAAGACCCCGGCCTGATGGTGGAATTGAACTCAGGACCTTCTTGCTGTGCGGCAACAGTGCTAACCACCGTGCTGCCCCCCACGATATGATATTAATCCAATATTTCACTCACGTTGCGATATTATTGCATTTTTTAATAATTTACAATCCGCTGCTATCAGCCTGTGAATCTGTTGGTAATTACATGCAATACGTCTCTGCAGCTACTAACTGATAAATTGTCAAAGATCGCATATCTGCTGCTGTCTTCATGGAAAGAAAGTCACATCTAACTATTACATTTGCACTCAGTAACCGTCCTGCTCTATAGGAATATTACCCGAATACAACAATAATTTATTTCATTAAATATCGATATTTGGTGTCACTGCCACCTAAAACATTGCAATACTATGCTGTATCGATTTTTTTACCCCAACTCTAGAAAACATGGCGCTCTGGTCAAACATGCATTCAATATGGTCACTGTTTAATCAAGTAGGCTGTTTATTTTGTTCAGGTTTACTCATCAAGCAACAATTCTGACCTGATAATGGTGTCAAAGCGGTCAATCAGCGGGCCAAGCTCCAAGCCTTTGAGAATGCCTCCGTTTCCCATGACCACACAGCGCTGACATTTACCTGCAGCCTTCTCAGGCTGTGGTAAGTCTGAGGCTGGTAGCTGCAGAGAGAAATTCACACTATTACATCTGTGCTCTGAAAAAGACTCATGCACAGGCGCACAAGTCCGTGGCTTACCACTGACTTGTGGTATATACATGCATTCAGCTGGAGTGGTATATGTTCTGCATAGTGTAAACAGAACACAAAAAATAAGAGGAACACTTTCTAACAAGAGTACGTCAAGTCAAGTGACGTCATTTAAACTTTTGGGATATTGATGTGATCAGTGAAGCAGCAGAGGGGGCTGTTAATTACTTTCAGCTGCTTTGCTCTTAATGAAATTAACAACAGGTGCTCCAGACAGGGAACAACGAGACAACACAGGAGCAAGAGTGGTTCTACAGGTGGAGGCGCTCACATGTTTTCCTTCCTTATCTCTTCTCACTAGTTAGCTAGTTTTGCATTTGGCTAGGATCAGTTTCAGGACACCAACCATTGTCTCATTGCATGCAAGCACGTTCGGGCCATGCAAACTACTGAGGACCATTTTGAGTTGCTTAGCTGCTGCATCTTTTTTTTTCACTTTCATTTTTGGGTGTGTCTTTGAATTCAGCCCTCTGTAGGTTGATCATTTTCATGCCCCACCCCACTGAGAAGTGTTTGTTTACTATTTTTTGAGCAGTGGAAATCACTCAGACACTGAAGGATCTTAAAAAAAAACCCAAAAAACTGCATTCACCAGTTTTTGCAGTTCTGCTACTTTGCTCTGAAGACCTCTGAACCCAAACGGCGGGGGATACAAGAAAAGGTCATCGTTCAGCGGTTCATCTTTCCACAGGAAGGGCTGGACATTGTGACTGGAAGCAGGGAGATGAGTTAACAAGCTCTGTCTGGTGCTGCCAGGGCGACACTGACTCTCCAAGACTCTCTGCACATATTCATGCACCAGCTGCAGGAAGAAGAAAGGAAAGCCAGTGTTGGGAAGGTTACTTTAAAATGTATTCCACTACAGATTACAGATTACATGCCCCAAAATGTATTTTGTAACATATTCTGTTACGTTACTCAATGAGAGTAACGTATTCTGAATACTTTGGATTACTTAATATATTATCATGCTTTTTACAACTACATGAATGTACTATTGCTGTGTGATTTATTACTATGACTGAAGGTTACTCTCCATACCAATACCAACTAGATGTTTAAATCTTAATATAAATGAGTAACAGTAGGTGGACATTAGGTAAGGCTGCACTTTTTGCAGCGATCTCGTATAGAAAACTATTCCGCGCGTATATAAAACAGGTCCACGGCTCCGAACCGTAGTAAAGGGACCTCTGGCTAATACGTCGGGTTCGTGTCGGGCTCGTAGCTGAAAACTAGCTTTGCTTTGTTGTCTGGGTCAACTTTGCTAGCGAGAGACAGAGAGAGGCGTTGAAAGGCTGCTCCAACGGAACTTATTGTTTCGGAGGAAAACACGAACACAGTGTACAGTCGAGTCTTAATAGCTTA